>NC_089493.1:220715493-221374243 GCF_036850765.1 Saccopteryx bilineata | reverse complement strand
TCTACTGCACCACTGCCTGGTCAGGCTCTCTCAATATTCTTAACTGAGTTAATCATGGTATGAATAATACAATTTATTTTGTGTTTTGTACCATTTGTGTACTGTATACATTTTATTAATACTAAGCTGGAAGATTGGATATATATCTATATCCATTTACATCCTATTTCACTCTGTTTTTTCTTATATTAGGGAGAATACAGTCATATTTACTTTATAAATTCAGCAGCAGAATTTTTCAAACTATGCACTATTTCCATTGACCTTTAAAATTCCAGAGAAGCCTGACCTGTGGTGGTGCAGTGGATAAAGTATCATCCTGGAACACTGAGGTCTCTGGTTTGAAACCCTGGGCTTGCCTGGTCAAGGCACATATGGGAGTTGATGCTTCCTGCTCCTCCCCCCTTCCTTCTCTCTCCCTTGCTCTCTCTCTCTCCCATCTCTAAAATGAATAAATAAAATCTTTTAAATATTTTCAAAGAAATGTTTTGGTTGAAGATGTTTTGGTGATTACTTAAAAAATTATTAGAAAGTATTTCAAACAAAAAATCATGTATACATGTAACTCTGTGTACTCCAAACTCAATTTAAGAAATAACATGTTACCAGTACAGTTGAAGCTCTTCCTAAAATGATGATCATCATCCTAAATTTGATGATTCTGATTCTTTTTTGCCTTGAAGTACTATTTTTACATGGTCTAAAAACTTGACTTAAGTGACTTGTCCTTTTAAATAATAGGCATTTTTCTCTGCTTTATTCTTCTCATCTGTGAAGGTGGGGATAGGGCTACATGCTTTCTGATGGTTTCCTAGCCATACTTTAAATAAGTTTTTTGAATAACTCTTATTTTCCATATGAAAGAAACAAAAAAATAATAATAAGACAGAGGCCCAGAGAGGTTAAGTAACGTGCCCAAAACAATATAGTAAATCACAGAGCTGGGAATAAAGCTCAGTCCTCCCATCTTCCATTTAAGCACACTTTTATTCAGTTCACATTATCATCTTTTGGGTCCTGCTGACTGACCACTGCTATATAGACTGTGATTAAAGACTATCCAAAGGCTACGTGATTTTGTGATTGTGCATGCAGGAAAGATTTTTCTCTTAGAATATTTTTTCTGGTAAAAACATTGGACCCATATCAGTCTGGAAGTTACTTATAGAACACTCTGTGTCCTGAAGAGCCTGTGGTTTATTTCACTGTTTTCTGGACTTTCCTGGAAAGAGTGATGACTGGGTATAATAAGGCTTTATAGGCACATTACCTTATAGTTAGTTTTTGATCTCTACATGGTAACTAGACCAGAAAAATAGGGATGGGCACAAATATAACAGTCTCTTAATGTGTATATGTATCTAAATTTCAATATATTTGGCAGTCAGGACTCTTAACAAATTACTTCTTTTTCTTTTTTTTTCTTTTTTACTACTTATCTCTGGTCAAATCACAAACTACTTTCTGTTTGAAAGTGTTTGTTTTTGTTTCTGTTTAGCATCCAACTTACCAGAACACTAAAGTGAAAGTAGCACAAATAGAATAATGTGGAAACACATTTTAAAAATCTCTTCGGAGAAAAACCCCATTCTAAAAATGGTAACTTAGAATTACATGCATGTATGTTCTCTTTCAGGTTTTTACTCTAACAGATTTAATTCATTCTTAGTTTAGATGAGTAAGCTTGTCTCAATATTCATACAGTATCATGCCTCTTCTATGAAAAAAAATATAACTAGAGGTGAAATTATGTATCTTATTATAAAACTATCTTTTCTGAAATGTGTTGCTTCAAAGCCAAACAGTTTAATAAATTATTGACTTCCTTCTGTAAATATATATTTGGAAACTTGTAATTATAGATTTTTATTTATTTATTTATTTATTTGGCAGATGAAGCTACTAATAGTAGCTTTGTCAATGCTATAAGTATTCTCAGGGTAGTTTAGTTTAATAAGCAAAACAGATAACTTTTTTTTCCCTGTGTATTTTAGGTCAATTATTAATATATACATATGTTCAGCAGCTTCTTTTCTTTTTTTTTTTTTTACAGAGGCAGAGATAGACAGGGACAGACAGACAGGAACGGAGAGAGATGAGAAGCATCAATCATTAGTTTCTCATTGCGCGTTGCGACTTCTTAGTTGTTCATTGATTGCTTTCTCACATGTACCTTGACTGTGGGCCTTCAGCAGACCGAGTAACCCCCTGCTGGAGCCAGCGACCTTGGGTCTAAGCTGGTGAGCCCGCGCTCAAGCTGGCGACCTCGGGGTCTCGAACCTGGGTCCTTCCGCATCCCAGTCCGACACTCTATCCACTGCGCCACCACCTGGTCAGGCTCAGCAGCTTCTAATAGGGAAAAATTTCCCAACATGAGGAGAGACCTGATGTAATCAGATATCAACATTCAGATAACCTTTCTTTATTTAGCCTAAATTATTGACTTATTTGCTCACACTCACTAAATATGATTTATTTAATTCCTATAGCATTTTTATCTGGAGGGAAAGGTGTGTGTGTGTGTGTGTGTGTGTAAATATTTCAAAAGGTAATTCTTTTCTGTTTGAAAGATCTAGTGAACATCTGTAATATGTAATATAAGAAAATTTCTGCACTGGTTAAATTTTTCCATGTTGCTCTTGCATGTTTGTGAAGTCCAAGAGAAATGTTGTGGGTACAGAAAACTAGCCCCCAACTAAACTGTTTTCTCCCTGATTATAATACAAATCTGTACAATGGTGGTGAGAATTTGGCCTCTTAACCACCAAATCAGCCATGCAAAACCAGAGAGATGCCAGTGAGACACAAGAATCTGTAGCCCATAGATAATCCACATGCACCACCTGACTGTCTTAGTTATAGTAGCTCTCTGTAGAAAGGCTGTGTGGTGTATACAGAAACAACTGAATATGGTAAAAGGTTATTTTTACCGTACAGAATGCCAGGATTATAGATTCTTAAATAGCTGCACTGTTTCTACTCAGTTCTTAATGACTTCCCTATAGACCAAATTGAAGATTATTTCAAAACTAACATTGGCTGTACACTTTCTATTGACACAACTAGTACACAATTTCTAGCTGTAATTTCAGACTTTGTCTATGGGTAAAAGGCATAGAATTTTATTCTATTAATGTTAGATTTGCACTTTGTAGAAATTTGTTCATGGCCTGTTTTGAATGCCTGGCTCATTAAGATTATTTCCCATAATTCTTAGAAGAATTATGTTACTGTTGGGCTTATTGTTTTTGAGGTGTATATAATTATACCTGTCTATTGAGTTCTTGTTGTGCATAAGGTATGTGAGGTAGATAAAGGCATAGTCCCTACCCTCAGGGGCTAATAATTGGTATGGATTTTTGCCAATAATTTAATGAAGAGTATATATTTTTAATATAATGTGTTTGTTATTTATTAATATTGCCACATTAGGACTTTTAGAGAAAAATATATTTAGTTTTTGTTGCTATTCCTTCCTTTTTGAAAAAATTCTTAGAATTACAAATTGAGGTCAGTCAAAATAATAATATATTATTATTTTTTTAATATATTATTTTTAATAAGTACTTGAATAAATAGAATATGGCATTTGCTGAATTTAAATCAGTTTTTTAAAAAATATCTAAGAATTATTCTTAATAGTATAAAGTATTTTGTTTAAATTAAGAATGCTAATCTAATTATTTCTCTGTAAAAATATTACATAACAATGTTTTTTGAAAAGCAGTCTTTAGGTTGCTTATTTAGCTAGAAGCAGGTTTTTTTTGTTGTTGTTTGTTTTTACAGCTCAACTAACAAAGACCGTTTGAGTTAGAAATTTTACCAAGTATGAAAACAAAATATTTTCACAAATATTTGGAAATACACTTATGATTGGTCTTTTCTTAATTGAATTTATTGGGGTGACACTAGTTAACATAATTATACAGGTCTCAGGTGCCCAATTCTACAACATCTCTGTACACGATATTGTATGTTCACCCCCCACCCAGTCAGGTCTCTATCCATCACCATTTGTCCCCCCTGCACCCTCCTCCACCAACCCCCACCCAGCAATCACTATACTGTTGTCCATGCCTATGAATTTTTCCTTTTTCTTTTTGTTCTTTTTTTTTCCCCCAAAGTTAGAAATGGGGAGGCAGTCAGACAGACTCCTGCATGTGCCTGACTGGTATCCACCCAGCATGCCCACCAGGGGGCGATGCTCTGCCCATCTGGGGCATTGCACCATTGCAGCCAGAGCCATTCTAGCACCTGAGGCGGAGGCCATGGAGCCATCCTCAGCACCCAGGCCAACTTTGCTCCAATGGAGCCTTGGCTGCGGGAGGGGAAGAGAGAGACAGAAAGAGAAACAAGAGGGGGAGGGGTGGAGAAGCAGATGGGCACTTCTCCTGTGTGCCCTGGCCGGGAATCGAACCCAGGACTTCCACATGCCAGGCCGATGCTCCA
This sequence comes from Saccopteryx bilineata, assembly GCF_036850765.1. Taxonomy (NCBI): domain Eukaryota; kingdom Metazoa; phylum Chordata; class Mammalia; order Chiroptera; family Emballonuridae; genus Saccopteryx; species Saccopteryx bilineata. Next base: position 221,369,794 of record NC_089493.1, on the reverse strand, counting down.
CCATTGAGGCAACTGGCCAGGGCCCTTTTTGTTCTTTTTGCCCAATCCCTTCACATTCCTCACTCAGCCCCCGCCAACTGTAAGCCTGCTCTCTATCTATGAGTCTCTGTATTTTGCTTGTTAATTAATTCATTTTGTTCACTAGATTCCATATATTAGTGAAAACATATGGTACTTATTTTTCTCTGACTAGCTTATGTCACTTAGCATAATGCTCACTAGGTCTACCCATGCTGTCACAAAAAGTAAGAGTTTCTTCATTTTTTATGGCTGCATAGTATTTCATTGTGTAAATGTATTGCAGCTTTTTTATCCACTCATCTACAATGGAGTAAAGACAGTCTACTCAATAAATGGTGTTGGACAGATACATTCCAAAACAAACAAACAAATAACAAAAAACCCAGAATGTATTATTGCATTATACACAAGAATAAACTCAAGATGTATTAAAGACTTAAATATTACAATCAAACCCATAAAAATCCTAGAAGAAAACATAGGCAGTAAAATTTCAGACATTTCTCATAGCAATATATAGGGGGTCCTTGGGCTACAACAGTCTCGACATATGTTTTGAGTTTACAACGCTCACTCCTATAAAAACTTTAAAAAATTGAGACGTGAGTGTGTTGGCTTATATCATTAGCACCGTACTTAAGGATTACATCGGCAAACTAGTTTGGTTGCACACAGTGGAAGAACACTCGGTAACACGCAGTGCATGAGTGCGGGAGCTGGCGTCCCCCGGACACTTCCCTACGCCATTCTGGACTAAAAGCGCAAGTGTTCTGTTTGTGTTGCTTTGTCTGGCAACCTTTGACCCTTATCATGGCTCCTATATTTATGTTCTTTCCCTTTTTCTGTGGCTTAGTTGTGTTTTTATGTTCTAGGTTATGATTTTACAACTGTGTTAGGTTAGGTAAGTCACTTAGGCTAGGGTGTGTTTCAACTTACACCAAAATTCAGGTTACATCACTGTTGTAGGAATGGAACTGTGTTGTAACCCAAGGACCCCCATATATATTTTTTGATATATCACCTCAGGCAAGGGAAAAAAAGAACAAATAAACAAATGGGACTACATCAAACTAAAAAGTTTTTGCCCAGCAAAAGAGATCATCAACAAAATGAAAAGACAAGCCATTGTATGATTGGTTTTGACCCCACTTACCCTGATGCTAATATTATTCAAAAATATATAGCACTGAACATGGTTTTATAGTTCATTAAAGTTTATTAAAAGATGCTAAGAATAGGCCCTGGCCGGTTGGCTCAGCGGTAGAGCGTCGGCCTGGCGTGCGGGGGACCCGGGTTCGATTCCCGGCCAGGGCACATAGGAAGAAGCGCCCATTTGCTTCTCCACCCCCAACCCCCTCCTTCCTCTCTGTCTCTCTCTTCCCCTCCCGCAGCCAAGGTTCCATTGGAGCAAAGGTGGCCCGGGCGCTGGGGATGGCTCCTTGGCCTCTGCCCCAGGTGCTAGAGTGGCTCTGGTCGCGACAGAGCGACGCCCTGGAGGGGCAGAGCATCGCCTCCTGGTGGGCAGAGCGTGGCCCCATGGTGGGCGTGCCGGGTGGATCCCGGTCGGGCGCATGCGGGAGTCTGTCTGACTGTCTCTTCCCGTTTCCAGCTTCAGAAAAGTACAAAAAAATAAAAAAATAAAATAAAAAGTGGAAAAAAAAAAAGATGCTAAGAATAAATAATATTTGGCTCGCTCATGAAGAGTGGGTTTTTGATATATTTTCCAACCAATTTAACCACTATAGATAGCTGTTGAGATTAAAAGTTTAACAAAAGTACTACCATTCTTTCTATGATATTTACAGTGGTTTAAGACTTATTTAGTTTCTTCTATTTTATGTGTAAATGTATACAGAAGTTTTAGTTTATAAATACTATTGCAATTAACAGTGGAAATATAATTTGTATCTTGTGTCGAGTGTTTGCATAATATAGTAAGGTCCCTTTGAATTTTGGTGATTGAGTTTTGCATTATTTACTTTTTTTTTTTTTTTTTTTTTACAGAGACAGAGTCAGAGAGAGAGATAGATAGGGACAGACAGATAGGAACGGAGAGAGATGAGAAACATCAATCATCAGTTTTTTATTACAACACCTTAGTTGTTCAAGGATTGCTTTCTCATATGTGTCCTGACCGTGGGGCTACAGCAGACCCAGTAACCCCTTGCTCAAGCCAGCGACCTTGGATCCAAGCTGGTGAGCTTTGCTCAAACCAGATAAGCCCGCGTTCAAGCTGGCGACCTCGGGGTCTCGAACCTGGGTCCTCTGCATTCCAGTCTGATGCTCTATCCACTGCGCAACCGCCTAGTCAGTCTATTTACATATTTTTCAAAATGAGTATATAAAGGCCGAAAAAAAGGACCCTTTTTAATTAGCTACTTTTTTGAGATGTATATTTTAAATTCATAAGATTTTTATTTAAAAAGAGACAAAAACACCTTAGTAATACCTGGTAGAAGGTTACAATGGGATATATCATACTATTAGAATTAACCTGATGTCAGTCTAAGTTGTAAAGGTTGTTTTTTTGGACTGGTTAGAGCTTAGTGTTCTAAGTAAGTAAGGAAATGCTATTATAAGAGCTTTAAAAGCCACATTCCAATGGATGTCTATGACAGAGCTAAAAGTCACCAATATCCTATTTGTATTTCATTTCCAATATTAATAAGGTTAAGGTTTTTTTTTTTTTTGTTTTTTGGGTTTTTTTTTTTTGCAAGAGAGAGAGACAGGAAGGGAGAAGTATGAGAAGCATCAACTTGTAGTTGTGGCACTTTAGTTGTTCATTGATTGCTACTCATACATGCCTTGACTTGGGGGCTCAAGCTGAGCCAGTGACTCCTTGCTCAAGCCATTGATCTTGGGATCAAGTCAGTGACATTGGGCTTCAAGCCATTGGTCTTGCATTCAAGCAAGATGAGCCTGTATTCAAGCTGGAGACATTGAGGTTTTGAACCTGAGATCTCAGTATCCCAGGTTGATGTTCTGTTGTCTGCGTCACCACCAGTCAGGCAGTTTAAGTGAGTCTTGAGTTTTGACCAATGGTTTTAAACTTTTGAAAGTCCTGCATTTTATAGTAAGCAAGTAGCCAAAGATAATACTTTTGCTCTTACATAAGCTTCCCTAATTATTGTCCTAGCCCAGCAAAGTGTATAATTTTGTTAACCATTGTCCTCCCAATAAATTCAATAAAAATGAATTTCTTAATTTTACTCTTTTTTCTTTCTTTTTTTACTTATTTTTTGGGTTAATTTTACTTTACACATAACTTTTTTTGTGTGACAGAAACAGAGAGAGAGACAGGGAGAGGGACAGATGGGGACAGACAGGAAGGGAGAGAGATGAGAAGCATCAATTCTTTGTTGTGGCCCCTTAGTTGTTCATTGATTGCTTTCTCATATGTGCCTTGATGGGGGGGGGGCTACAACAGAGCATGTGACTCCTTGCTCAAGCCAGCGACCTTGGGCTCAAGCCAGTGACCATAGAGTCATGTTTATGATCCCATGCTCAAGTAAGTGACCCCCACATTCAAGTGGTGAGCCCAAGCTCAAGCCAACAACCTTGGGGCTTTGAACCTGGGTCCTCCACATCCAAGTCCTAAGCCCTATCCTCTGTGCCACTGCCTGGTCAGGCTCATATAACTGTTAAAATGCTATTATCATCATTATATGCTAAGTATATCTGGTGTATTATTTAATCTATTCATGTAAAATATCAAATTCCCATTTTACTGATGAAGAATTTGAACCCAAATATGGTTCAGTTTTTTTGGTCAAGTCACATAGCTGATGAGTAACAGAGAAAATGGACTTGAAGTATGTTATTCCAGCACCCATTCCTGATCTATGGTGATTTCATTGCTTCTTATCAAGTAACTCATTCTACTACCTTATGATTTTATTATAGGTCAAATTGTAATCTCACAGGTGCATAAAAATTCATAGTGCAACATTCTTACAAAACAAAGAAGTATCCACATAATTTCATGTTATTCTCATGTCCCAGCATTTATAGGATGATAGCATTCTCCAATGTTTGATTATGTGATGCTGTATGTGGAAATGGTACAATATAGGAAGAAGGTCAACTCATATAAGAGAAGTTCTTTTTTGGGAGCACTGAGTTGGTTTAGCTATTAAATAGCAGTTTTGCTATGAGATTGAAAAAATTAATAGCAAGAAATTTTGTTATTTCTGATTTTTAATCTATCTTCAGAATGGTTTGTCTTTATTGGCTTTCTTGGGGGAAAATCATGGTTTCCCTTAGTAGGTATATTATTTTGACAGGGCTGCTGTAATAAAATAACACAATTTTTTGTCTCCCAGTTCTGGAGACTAGAAATACAAAATCAAGATGTTGGCAAGCTTCTTTTTTTTTGTGAGTGCTATGAGGAAGAGGATTTATTCTATTCCCCTCTCCTAGCTTGTGATGGTTTGTTGGCAATCTTTGGTATTCCTTGGCTTGTAGATGTGTCACTTGATCTCTGCCTTCATCTTCACGTGGTATTCTCTCTGTATCTGTGTTCAAATTTTCCCTATAAACAGGGATACCAGTCATATTGGATTAGAGCCTATCCTAATGACCTCATCCTAACTTGGTCATTTGCAAAGACCCTATTTCTAAATAAGATCACATTCACAGGTACTGAGAGATAAGAGTTCAACATTTTTTGAGGGACACAGTTCAACCCATAACAACAGGCAATTTTTTCTAAGATAATAGATTTGAAAACACTTTAGTAGTGGTTATATACATAATTTTTCAGTTGATCAAATCACTGGTATAACTATATGCACATATGTCCACCACTGACTCATGTCTAAATATTTGTTTTAGAATAGGATTGATTTTACACTAGTATTTTTGTTAAAAAAAAATTGTAGAAAGAACAAGCTGGAGAACTACTCAGGAAGGCTTTCAATAAGAGATTATCGGACATCAAAGTGTGTGGGGCATTGGTATTGCATGTAAAAGATCAGTATAGTTGGTGGTATGATGAAGTTGGGCTAGAGGCAGGGATTCAGGTCAAGAGAATGATACAGAAGCAAAAAGGACATGGGTTTAGGTCCTGATGTAGGAATGAGTATTTTAGACATAATAGGCTATGGTGCTAAAGAGAGGCTTTGGGGTCAATTATGTTGTCAAGAGATCCTGGCTCTGGCACTCAAGCATTAATGCCAGTTTTAGTTAAGTTTCAAGGAATTTCTCTAGTATATATATTTAATATTATGTAGAAAATTTGAACTATATCTCTTAGAAGAAGAAAAACATGACCTGTAACCCCACTACCTAGAGCTAGTCATTATTAATATTTTGTCATGTTAATGTAATTTCTGTGTGATTCCTGCCATGATTTTTCATTGATATTATATCACATGAACAGTTTTCTAAAATAAATTCTCTAAATATATATCTAAAATTGAGATGCATTGGGTAACAGACCTATGGTCATTACTGATGAATTGTGTCACCGTAATTAAATAAATCATTAGGTCAAACCAGCTTTGTCTCATGAAATTTGGTCCTTTGCCTTCTGTCTTGTTGGTCCTCCCATCTTTCCCATTGCCATCAAGACCTTTTTAATGATCACATCATGTCCCTGGCTACTTCTGTTAGTCAGGACAGAGGTTCAGCTTTTTAGCATAATAAGTCATTTCTGTGACCTTTCTCATGCCTTTTTCTTCTGATCTGCTACTTTCCCCAAAGTTTTTTGAAGTTCTTAGAATATCGTGTACCCTTTTGCACCTCTGTAGTTTTTTACCTCTTCCATCCACTAAGAATGCCCTTTCTGTATTTGTCCCTCTGTTCAGTAGCTACTCCTTCTTTCATACTCATCTTACATGACATTTCCTCTCTAAAGCTTTTATTCTAAGCCAGGGTTTACTTCCTTTTAGTATCTGTAGCACTATCTACAAAACTGGTTATAAATTTATTACAGAGTATTATAGTGATTAATTTCAATCTTTGTCTTTCTTATTGGACTAAGTTATTTAAGGGCAGGAATCATGTGTTACTTAGACTAGTATCCATTGTATTTAACATGGAACCCAATGGGTATTCAAACAAACTGTTTACTGAATTAATAATAATCCTGTCTTCATCAGGAATGGCAGCTATAACTAGAATAAGTGATAATTTGGGGGTTAAGAGGTCAGGAGTAAAATGACCAGTTAAATTCTACTTATCAAACATTTATTAAGCATTTACAGTTTGTAAGGTGCTCATCTGGGCATTGTGGAAATGGGAAACCAGAATGAAGAGGAATTTTGGGAGTTTGCAATCTAGTGGAGGACTTACAATTTTGGTAAGTTGGTGTGGAATACTAGTAAGGAATTTAATAAATATCAATAGTTGTTGAGGAGACTGGCTCATTAAAATGGAATCATGACTGGAAACATTTGTAGAGTGCCTTAAATTAACAAAGTTTATTTGTTTATAGGTGGCAGTGGCCTATACCACAGATTGTAGCAGATGTTCTTAACATTTCTGTGGAAATTTCCTGATCACCACTTGCAATAGGAGCCCCAGAGTGTCATCTCTGTAGTAGCTTCCATGGTCTGGTATGATGGTTTGTTATTGCAAACAACTGAATGTGGAATGTTTTAATAATATTGATATTGTGATTTCTTTGAGATTGTGTACTAGCTATTCACAGATGCCCCAAATAGTGATTGCCTTGCTCATAATAGATACTTAGCATTGTGAGTTTGTTTGAATTGTGTCTAGTTAACTGCTTCTTACTGATTTTTAACATATGTTAATCTAATTTCTTATTCCCTTAAATAATAAAGAAGGACATACCATTAATTTTACTTATACTTAACAGCTATGTCTTTGAGTAATATTTAACCAGGTCTTCAATTGTTACAGATATTCAACTGGCAATTGACAAAATTTCATATCAAGAATATTTAATTACAAATCATTTGTAAGTATGAACATGAATGAACACTGTAGTTAGTAATGAAAATAATTTTTCTTCATAAAAAGTAGATGTATTTTTCAGAATTCTGAGAATTGTAAAAGTTGTTTTGCCTATAGTCATACTACATTTAATGCTATTGAGAATATTGCTGATATTAACAAAAATATTCTGTGATTTCCTCAGTTATTGCTACTGGTGATGAGGAATGTAAAGTTGGCATGCTTTTATGTTTTGAGCATTTCCATTATACCCTTCTGATTTCACATGTCACAAGCATCTCTGTTTTAGTTAAGACATTTGAGAACCTTTTTACTTAGGGATAGAGGTCTGGCTCTGATTGTTTTGAATGTGTCTGAGTAAATGCATGTACAATTTGGTGTGTAAGTATTATACTGTATTTATATATATCTGTAACTTTATTTTTAGTTCATCACAATATCATGGTTTAGGACCAAGGCGTAATTTTAATTTCTATATTGAATATTTAATTTAGTTGTTTTCTGTGACTACTGGTAGCACCCATCCTGCCAATATAGGCTGTTGTTCACCAGGGAACTTTGGCAAGAGAATTGACTAGACGAGCAAGTCCATTTCCATTGTGGAAAAACAACTTGAAACTCATCTCTACTGATGGCGAGTTAGTGTCATCTTCATACAGAAAAGATCATGCTAGTATTATTTTATGTTTTCAGTGTTATCAAATGACAGTTCAGTTTAAACTTTGTTTTATGAGACATTATTGGGATGTTGAACCATAATGCTTCATTCCTTGAATATAAAGGATAACACAAGAATCTACCTAACAGTGAAAAAGACTGGAAGTAATGATTTGGTGTTTATGAATGTACCCAAAAGTACTTTGATTAACTTCTCTCTTACCTACATTCTAGTTTTTAAAGTTTATTTATTTTAGAGAAAAGATGAAGGGAGAGGGGGAGAAAGAGAGAAAAACATCTATTTATTGTTCCACTTATTTATGCATTCATTGGTTGATTCTTATATGTGCCCTGACTGAGGATTGAACCTGCAACCTTGGTGTAACCAGATGATGCCCAACCAACTGAGCTATTGGCATATCTAGACGATGCTCTAACCAACTGACCTATACAGCCAGGCCTCTCACCTCCATTCTTTTTTCCCCCACTGATTTTTTGAAAAAGGGAAAGAGAAAGAGAGAAAGAGGAAGGGAGAGGGAGAGAGAGAGAAGCATCAACTCCTTGTTCCACTTAGTTATGCAGCCATTGATTGCTTCTCATATGTGCCTTCACTGGGGCTCCAACCGGTGACCTCGGGATCAAGCTGGTGCCCTTGGAATCCAGCCAGTAACCTCCATGCTCTGGGAAGACTATCCACTGAGCCACTGGCCAGAGCTCTCACCTCCATTCTTATTTCTATGTAACACTTTCTAGTTAACTTATAATTCATACATGATTTTTTTTTTAGAGAGGCAGGAGAGAGAGGGAGACAAGTGGAGCTGTTCCTGGCTGTGCCCTGACTGGGGAATCCGACGGGCAGCCTCTGGCTGCGTGCGGACAGACGCTCCAGTCGACCAAGCTATCCAGTCAGGGCTTAACTTCCTTCTCATTTTCAAGGAGACAGAGAGAGAAAGGGAGAGAAAAGGGAGGGGGAAAGGAAGCATTCATTTGTTGTTTCACTTAGTCGTGCGCTCCCTGGCTACTTCCCGTGTGTGCCCAGACCAGAGATTGAACCTGTAATCTTGTTGTTTCTAGACCATGCTCTTAACTGACTGAGCTCAGGGCCAAGGCCTAATTCATTATTTTTATTTAAATGAATATTGGCTAGAAAATAATTACCTTACTTTCAGGGAATTTCAGGATAACTTCAGTACCAAAGTCTCCTATTTTGGTTTTTTAACTGCTAGCCCTCATAAATGCTTGCTATGTCAGAGATATAGTGGTGACTATATACATTTAATATTATAAGAGTTAGTAGTACATCTTCTTAGCAATCATAGTTCAGGTCAATATCATTTAATGCATATTTAATAATCATAACTTTATTTTACTGTACTAATTACATTTATGATTTGACCCAATGTCATCTAACCATGAAGTATGTGTATATATGAATATATATGTATATATGGGAGTATATATAAATAACTTGACACAGCTACTAATGTTACTTTGATCCTTTTTATTCTAGTTGTTTTTAATTGAGTCATCTGAATTGTCAGGGTGTCAAAGTAAATTTTCTTTTATAGTCTTGCTTTGCTAGTATTCTGCCATTTTTGTTGTTGTGATGTTATGATTGTTAATATGCTTTTAATTTTCTGCTTTCAGGGTATAAACAGATCCCAAGGTCACAGACTGGTAGGACTGATGTTCAGTAAGATGAAAAGCCTTACTATAAGGAGAGGATCCTTATACTACAGGTACACAGCATTACATTATACCCAGTCGTACCATCTGTACTATATGTTTTGTAAGAGGCCATGAAATAAAAAAGGATTAACATAGCACTATAGTTTAAGAAAAGATTTTGTTGTATGATTTTTTTTCCTTGAGAAACTCTGAGTATTTCTATGTTGAGATTGAAGTCTCTCTTCCTATGCTCTATAAGAAATTATTCAGTACAACTTGATGTATTTTTCAAGATTTTGTTCCTTGACTATATTATTTTTGTATGATTTGTCTTAGTATTATTATTTTCACATTAGGCCTACCTCAAACATTTTCACTTGGACTAGATTTTGGAAATTTCTTTAATAATGCAAGTCGCACAAAATTATTTAGTGTATAAACTTGAGTTTATTATAACTAGAATAATTTCTAGTGTAGTTATAATAATAAATACTATTTATTGAATAATTAATATGTACTCAGTTCTATCCTTAAGTGTCTTCTATATCTTATATTTTCACAACAGTTGTATGGGACAGGAATAATTATCCTAGGTTTATAGATAGGGAAACTAAGACTCAAAGAGTTTAATAATTTGCATAAGGTTAGTAGCTGATTCAGAATTTCAAACATGAACTATGTGATCTCAGAGCTTCTGCTCAAACCTCCTATTTGAAAGCTCTACATTGCTCTGGCTGTTTGGCTCAGTGGTAGAGTGTCGGTCTCGCATGTGGATGTCTTGGGTTCAATTCCCAGTCAGTGCACACAGGAGAAGTGCCCATCTGCTTCTCCATCCTTCCCTTTTCACTTCTCTCTGTCTCTCTCTTCTCCTCTCCTCTTTCCCTCTTCCCTTCCTGCAGTCATGGCTCGATTGGCTATAAGGATGGCTCCATGGCCTCCACCTTAGGTCCAGCTCAGGTGCTTTATAAAAAAACAAAACTGGCTTCAGTTGCAGTGGAGCAGAGGCCCCAGATGGCAGAGCTTTGCGGAATGGATCCTGGTCTGGGCCCATGTGAGAGTCTGTCTCTGCCTCTCCTCATCTCGCTAAATTAAAAAAAAAAAAGAAAAAGAATATGAAGCTTTTTAGGTGTGCAATTCAAGACTGAGTTGTTTCACTTTTGAAACATGGTCTGGATAGTTCTCAGTGATTTTGTACTGCTGATTGAGGTATGCCAAAATGTGTCTGGACAAAACATTTACTTTTGTGACTTTATGTGGGCATAACAATCTGCGTATGCAAATGCATATGTTATGTGTATGAATTCTTTAAGTAGAATTTTGATGATGTCCTTGAAAAACTTGGTTTATCTTTACTGCCTACCCCACTTTTCAGGTAGTAGAATTGTTGTTTAATTCACAAGTTTGCTAGAGGCTAAGATCCCTGTTCTGGACAATTAGTTACATATGAATATAAAACTGATAGGCTAAAATGGTGGTATCGGTTCTCTGAGATACATAATGAAATGTGAAATCTTAGTTTGCCCATTGTTGAGGAAAGCCAACTGCGTAAATTGTTTAGACATTAGGGAAATCTATGATCCTGTGATTTTTCTACTTAAACTCCTTCAGTGATTTCTTTTGTTTGCAAGATACAGATTGCATTCTCTGAAGTGTACAAACAAGGTCTTTTGTTACTGAGCCGTTACATACTGCTTCAGGGTTACCTCTGGCAGCCCTTTCTGGCCACTCAACATCATATATACTCCTTACATGTCGACCTTAGTTAAACTAAATAGCTTGTAGTTATCCTACTAGGATATTTGGTACTTTTTATCTACATTAATATTTTCCTTCTTATCATTATGATCTTTCCTCTTTGCTCCCTGGTAAATAGCAGCTTTTCATTCAAGACTTAGCTTTGTTATCTCCTGGTACTTTCCTGACTACTGAACTCTGCCTTTGAACCTCAACTTCTTAAAGCCTTTTCAGTACATACATCTATTTTAGAATCTGTATTTTATTACATTTATTTATTTATATGTTTCTTTAAAAAATATTTATTTTATTGATGTGAGGAATTGAGAGAAATGGAATGAGTGAGAGAGAACCAGAAACATCAGTCTGTTCCTGTATGTGCCCTAACTGGGATCAAACTGGCAACCTCTGTGCTTTGGGATGATGCTCTAACTGAACCATCCAGCCAGGGCTATATATCTCTTTCTAACTAGACCAGGGGTCTCAAACTCGCGGCCCGCGGGCCGCCGAACAATTTTGTGCAGCCCGCAGACTAATCCATGAAGTTCAAAATATTTTGGATAAAATTAAGTAAGCCTAGGGGCCTACCTGTATTTTTCATTTCTCTAGCATCCTAGCTAGATATTAGCTTAGTTAACAGCAGTTGTGATGCGAACTACAGTTTCTGGTCGTTTTGTGACACTGAGTAAACTGCATGTATGATTGTGCTTGTTGTACTGATTTTTTTTTGTTTTCAACTGCAGTGAGAAAAGTGTTGCGTAACAGTTGCCTTTTGTAGACCTAGTGCGGCCCACCCAACAGCTGTGATCTTGCTCTGTGGCCCACATGCTGAGTTGAGTTTGAGACCCCTGAACTATATATTTAGACTATAGATTTCTTAAGGACAAGTACAAAGACTGTGTGTCTAATTTTTATGCCCTCAGTTTTTAGTACAATGGCGAATATAGAAAAAAAATTTTTTAAGTGAGGGGAAGGAAGATGGAGAGACAGACTCCCGCATGCACCCTGACCGAGGTCTACCTAGCATACCCCATCTGGGACCGATGCTCTGTCCATCTGGGGCCATGCTCGAATCAACCAAGCTATCCTCAGTGCCCAGGCCAACACTCAAACTGATCAAGCCACTGGCTATGAGAGAGGAAGAGAGACAGAGAGAGAGAAGAGGGAGAATGAAGGGAAGAGAAGCAGATGATTGTTTCTCTTGTGTGCCCTGACCAGGGGTCAAATCTGGGATTTCCATTTGCCGGGCTGATGCTCTATCCACTGAGAAAACCAGCCAGGAACCATGTAAATTATTAATAAACATTTTTTGAATGAATTAATGACTAAATTAAGGAAAAAACAAATGGTTAATCTTGATAGAAAAAAAAGATGACTCTCACAGTTGGTATGATAGTGGTGATAAAGAGAATTTTTTAAAATTATTTATTCATTTTAGAGAAGAGAGAGAGAGAAAAAGAGAGAGAGAGAGAGAGAGAGAGAGAGAGAGAGAAGGGGGAGGAGCAGGAAGCATCAACTCCCATATGTGCCTTGACCAGGCAAGCCCAGGGTTTTGAACTGGCGACCTCAGTGTTCCAGGTCAACGCTTTATCCACTGCGCCACCACAGGTCAGGCGATAAAGTGAATTTTAAAGTAGAATATTGCTACACTTTTCAGGGGTCATTCAGTGTGGAAAACAATGCCCTGAGGTCTCACTATAGTCATACCAGCTCCTTGGAAGCAGTGGATAGCGTGTGCCTGGAATTTTGCTATCTTGAACAACCAAACATTTATTATTGGAAATTTACCCATTAAATTTAGAGGATTTTAAAATAAATATTATATTTCAATAATGAGCATGATTGATGACTCAAGGACTTTATTACTTTCCTTACAGAGTTCTCCATATACACTGGTGTTATAATCAATCTAAAGGTGGAAAAGGAGCCTTCTGCTTGAAAATTGTGAAAAGTAAGTTAAAAAATGAACCTATGAACATATTTGTTATTGTGTTTAAAGTTTGCTTTAAAACTGTGTATTTCTTATGTAATACAATCCTGATTAAAATGCTTATAATGGCTAATATTATCAGAATGACAAATTCTTATATAGCTTAGTAGTATTATATTTTGAAAACACTATTTTATCATATTATTGCTTTAGTGATATGCCAAGCTTTAAGTTGGTATATATTTTCTCTATTTATAATTTAATAAGATTATATGTGTTAGAGGTAAAATATTCTTTGGCTATCAGCCTATATTATAATTTTAAAAAAAGATTTTTATTTATTTTACAGAGAGAGGAGAGACAGGGTGGAGGGTGGAGCAAGAAGTATCAACTCATAGTTGTTCCACTTCAGTTCTTCATTGATTGCTTGTAATATGTGCCTTGATGCAGCAAACCTGGGGTTCTGAACCAGTGATCTCAGCATTCCAGGTCAAAGTTTTAATGATTGCACCACCACAGGCCAGGAATATTATAACTTTAACTGAGGAAATGCTATGCAATGAAGATATTAAAAGCAAGCTTAAGGCTCCTAATATTAACTAGATTTTGTTAAATGACTTTGTTTTAAACTGTGTAAAACAGTGTAATAAAATATACTGAATTAGAATGAGCTATACTGAAATAGCACATTTACTAAATAATTTAGATAAAATGAGGCAATTTTAGTCTGTTGAAAGGTCGGGAGGAATAAAATTTTCTTTGTTCAAGCTATAAACACCAATTTATAATTTTGTAGGAAGACATTAAATACACTGGTCATTCAACTTGTATATGCTTTAGCCCATTTAATAGTAAAAAAAATTTAAGTAAATATGTGATTTAATTTGTGCTGCTGAGAAACAGTGATTAAAAATAGCAATAGAAGTCACATAATAAAATAAGAATACTAAAAAAACCCAGGGATTTTACTGTGGCTCATTATTCATTCAATTTTTGGCAGCCTTCATGATTACAAATCACTAGATTGACTAACTAGACAATCTCAAAATGAAATATGAATCAGGTTCATTTTTCCTTGTTGATAGTTGGCACATGCTGTAACTCTTATAATTTGTGATATATCAAATTCTTGTAATAGTAATGGGAGATATAATCAACTCTTTCAGGAAAACTAAATTGCCTTTTCAAAAAATGAAATGTAGTTACTAACATTTTAACAATGCCTTTGTATTCCAGAGTAGAATTCATAATGATGATGTTATTTTTCAGATTAAAAAAAATCTTTAGGATGATTTACCATCAGGCATAAAACTCATACTTACATTAGTTCTAGAGCCTTCTTGAGAAGTTGCCCGACATTAAGTTGCAAAAACAGTTAAATTTCTATCCTTAGTATTTAAAAAATGTATGATAGAAGAATTGTACATAATTAACATTTTCTTTGAAAGGAAATGCAGTTTTTCTCTGAATACCTAATTTGCAATGAGGCCATGATGCCGCAAACTTTAAAATATGGAACATTTTAATGGTTTTTAGTAGAAGGTCTCTTTTTGAATAGGGAATAGGGTCCACAGTGACTGGAATCTTGAATCTTTCTGTTGGTAAAACTGAATCCGGGGGCCAATTCTCCTTTGAAATGCACTGTTCTCTTTTGACTTAATAAGAATTATTTTATGCATAAACTACACTGGTACTTGAGTGGCAGAAAATTCTTATTTTCTTTAATCTCATTTACCCAAGCAATTGAAAATAAAGTAGATGCACTTTAATGTTATCTATTCAAAATTTGAGAATCTTAAACAAAACTTAGTTATTACCTTAGAAAAAATGAGGTTCTTTTATTGAAAATTTTCAGGCATGAGAATGTTGGCCTCTCGTTGTTTAACAGTTATTATGAAATCCCCTTACTAATAATAGAATTGCATATGATAAAGGAATTCTGTGTTTGTAATGAAGGCAAAATCATCAAAGGTAATGGAAGCTTTGCATAATAAGAAACACAGAATTATGCTGTTATACTTTACCCCTATGTAAAAGCAGGGTAATTAGAATGTCAGAGTTCCAGTGCTTTCTAACCTTTTTTTTTTTAATGAATAAGATTTATTTATATTATAACTAAAAATTGTTGCTATTTCATTGTTTCTAAAAATGTTTTATAAAGTTATTTTCTGAATAATATTCTTCTACTATATTAACTTATATGAAAATAAAGAACAGTAATGTATAATTAGCTATACCTAATATTATAAACACAGTTATAAGTTAATTTTTATTTTAATTTTATTCTCTTAAAAATTGTCTAAAGTTCTTGAATTTTTGCTTTAGCCACCTTGAAATTTATTTTTCCCCTAATAATAGTAATTAAATGTCAAGTAGTTAAAATTTCTATTAAATATTTTTTCTGGGATTAAAATTTCATTTCTTATCAGGCAGTTATTTATATGTAAAATCTCTTATTATATTTCTCTAAAAATTATGACCAAAATATTAATCCTTCAGGAATGTTTTTAACAATATACATTATCCTCGCAGAATTGGAATTAGCTATTAGAAATGGAGAGACAAAAGATAAATTTATTAATTATAGAAAGCACTTTATATCTTTTGTAACTTTGGTAGATTTTGTAAGGTGACCATAAACTAAACTGGGGCCATAAAATGCTGCATTTCCCAGCCTGACTCGGTACTTTTTAATGGTGACATAGCTGTACATTTGGGATCTAGACATATTATTGTATTTTGGGTATATTGAAGTAAGCAATATCTGATAAAAATGAGCTTTTGTTGCTCTGACCTGGCCATAACACTTGGAAGTAAAAGACAGGGTAGAATGGAGGAGACAAAAATATTTTTTATGGCCACAGAATTATATTGAATTACTTTGATCATTTGTTCATATTGATTAAATAAAATAGATTGCTATATTGTTTCCATTTTTGTGATATACAACTTGATTGCTTCCATAAACGCTTTACTTGAACAATTTAGCATTAGGACAGTCATTATGAGATAACATCAGTCCTTTGAAGTACAAAAGATTAGAATTTTTTTGAGGTCTAATTTATCCAGTTTTTAAAATGATCCATGTTTTTTTGTTTTTTTTTTTTAATAAATTTTTATTAATGGTAATGGGATGACATTAATAAATCAGGGTACATATATTCAAAGAAAACATGTCTAGGTTATTTTGTCATCAAATTATGTTGCAAACCCCTCGCCCAAAGTCAGATTGTCCTCCGTCACCCTCTATCTAGTTCTCTGTGCCCCTCCCCCTCCCCCTAACTCTCTCCCTCCCTCCCTCCCATGTCCTCCCTCCCCCCCCACCCTTGGTAACCACCACACTCTTGTCCATGTCTCTTAGTCTCATTTTTATGTTCCACCAATGTATGGAATCATGTATTTCTTGTTTTTTTCTGATTTGCTTATTTCACTCCTTATAATGTTAAAAATGATCCATGTTTTGATGCTATATCTAAGAAATTTTTACCTAACCCAAGATTTTGAATATAATCACCTGTTGTTATGTTTTAAAGTTTAATTTTTTATCTCTAACATTTATGTCTGGAATTTTTTTATGTTACTTTTTATGTATAGTGTGAGATAAAGGTCTCACTTCATCTTTTTGCATATGAATATATGGATATTCAGTTTTCCTAGTAGCACTCATTGAAAAGGTTATTATTTTCCTTGATGAATTTCCTTTGCACGTTTGTTGAAAGTCAGTTGACTATAAATATAAAAATTTATTTCTGTACTCTCAATTCTGTCCTAGTGATTTATATATCTATACTTGTGCCTGTACCACATTGTGTTGATAACTATTGACATGGCTTTATATGTATTAAGTTTTGAAATTGGGAAGTATAAGTTGTCAGCTTTGGCTCTTTTTCAACATTGTTTTGGCATTTTAGGTCTTTTGCAATTCTATATAAATTTTAGGATGGTCTTGTCAATTTCTGCCAAAAGGCTGTTGAAATTCTGGCTGGAATTGTATTAAATATTAATCGACCTGGGGCAAATTGCCATTTAACAATAGTGAACTTCCCACTCCATGAACCTGGCATCTGACCTTTTGAAAGTAATCTTTCTCCCCTTACCTCCCCTCCTCCCTGGTTGTTTTTAAGGTTTTTCTCTTTTCATTTGGTGTTAAACAGTTTCATGATGATGTGTTTAAGTGTATATTTCCTTTTATTTATACTGCCTGGGAATTTTTTGGGTTTTGGAATATGTGAATTACTGTCTTTTATTAGTTCTGGAAATTTTGTTCATCTCTTCAAATACCATTTTGCATTGAATCTGAAATACCATCAATTGTAAGATGCACCATTAAGGTACCACTAAGAGAGAAAAAAAATACTACTAATGCCTTTTAAAAATTTTTTATCTATTGATTTTAGTGAGAGAGGAAGGAGGGAGGGAGAGAGAGTGAGACAGAAACATCTATCTGTTCCAGTATGCAGCCTGACCTGGGGTCGAACTGGCAGCCTGTGCTTTGGGACGATGCTGTAATCAATGGAGCTGTCTGGCCAGGGCAACTAATAGTAATGGTGTTTGTTATATAATGTATGAATTGCTCATACTGACTCTGGCTATGTGGAAATTTGTCATTTTCCTAAAGGATTTGGCAAACATTTCCTCAGTTACATTGCTTGATACATAGTCTTTTATATGTATCTCTGTAAGAAAGCATAGCACAATTTCATATACTTGTATCTTTCTTTCTTGGATTCTGTAAGTAGTTGTTGCCTAGCAAGATGTCTGAGTCAGTTCAGACTGCTTATAGCAAAATACCACAAAGTGGGTAGCTTAAACAACAAACATTTATTTTTCACAGTTCTAAAGTCTGGAAGTTCAAGATCTAGGTGCTGGCAGATTGAGTGTCTGGTGAGGTCTCTCTTCCTGGATTGGAGCTAGCCATCATCTTGCTGTATCTTCACATGGTAGAGAAAGAGATAATCTCTTTTCATGTCTCTTATAAGGGCACTAATCCCATTCAGAAGGGCTCCACCACTGAGATCTAATTACATCCCAAAGCCCCTACTTCTCTAAATAGCATCAAATTGGGATTAGCACTTCAACATATGAACTTTTGGGGGACACAAACATTTAGCCTGTAGCACATGACTATAATTGTGGTCATTATTTCAGTTATAAATATTTGCTTCACTAATGTCAGATTCTTGCTGTATACACAATAGCTTTGAAGTAAGCCAGGCAGAGAAATCCAAATACCATATGATCTCACTTATATGTGGAATCTAATGAATACAATAAACTGTGGGACAAAATAGAAACAGTCAGGTTCACAGGAAACAGATGGACAGCTGTCAGAGGGAAGGGGAAAGTGCTGATGGGATCAAAGAAGGTGAAGGGATTAGCCAAAATCATATATGCATAACACATATATACAGACAACAGGATTGCAATAGCCAGAGGAAAAGGGGGGTGTAGGTGTAGCGGGAATGGGACAAAGGGATAAGTAGGGGTTGAAAGAGAATTTACATGGGATGTGGGGGGCAGGATGCTGTGTGTAGAGAGATTTTTTTTTTATTAACTGAGAGGAGGGGAGGCAGAGAGACAGACTCCCACATGTGCCCAACCAGGACCCACCCACAAGACCCCTATGGGGAGATGCTCTGCCCATGTGGGGCTGTTGCTTGACAGCCGAGCTATTTTTAGCATCCGAGGCCTAGAGACTCCACAGAGCTATTCTCAGCACCTAGGGGGCCAACTCATTTGAACCATCAAACCATGGCTTTGGGAATGGGAGAAAGAGAGAAAGAGAGATAAAGAAAGAGGGGGGGGGGAGAGAGGGGTGGAGAAGTCACTTCTCCTGTGTGTCCTGACTGGGAATCAAACCTGGGACATCCACATGCTGGGCCAATGCTCTACCACAGAGGGTGTTATATTGAGTGGGACATTTGAAACAATGTCAATACAATAAATAAAAAAAACCCCACTTTTTGAAATACAGTATGCAGTACAATAACTTCTCAATGGCAAATCATGCTTTTAAAAGATTTTTTAAGTTGTACAACATGATGATTTAATGTATATACATATTGTGAAATGATTACCACAACCATGTTAACTAATGCATCTATCACCTCCCAGTTACCATTTTTTTTTTGTGGTGATAACACCTAAGATCTACTGTCTTAGTAAATTTCAAGTATACAGTATTATTAACTAAAATTTTGCACCCATGACCAACATCTCCCCATTTTCTCTAACCTCACCCCTAGCAACCACTGTATTACCCTCTGGGTCTATGAGTTTGGCTTCTTTAGATGCCACATATAAGTGAGATTATATAGTATTTGTTTTTCTCTGTCTGAATTATTTCACTTAGCATAATTTCCTCAAGGTTCATACATATTGTTGCAAATAACAAGATTCTCTTCTTTTTTATGGATGAACAATATTACATTGTATTTATATACCGTTTTCTTTATCCATTCATCTATTGATAGACACTTAAATTCTCTTTTTATTGATTTAAATTTATTGTGTTTACATAGATTGAAGTGTGATGGACACAAGTTCTTTGTCTATCTTGGCTATTGTGAATAATGTATCAATGAACATGGGAGGCAGATATCTTTATGAAATAATACTTTTTGGGGGATATATACACAGAAGTAGGATTGCTAGATCATATAGTATTTCCATTTTCAATTTCTTTAGAACCTTCCTACTTCTCTCTGTAATAACTGCATCAATTTATGTATTAGGCAGCAGTGTACAGGGTTTCCTTTTTCTCTATATCCTCACTTTTTATTTTCTGTATTTTTGGTAATAGCCATCCTAACAGGTGTGATATATGATATCTCCTTATGGTTTTAATTTGCATTTTCTTGATGATTATTGATTTTGAGTACCTTTTCATATACCTCTTGAAGATTTCTATTCAGATCCTTGCCCATTTTTTAAATGTTTTATTTATTTATTTATTTTATAAATAAATTCTTATTAATGTTAATGGGGTGACATCAATAATAATATATTCAAAGAAAACATGTCCAGGTTATCTTGTCATTCAATTATGTTGCATACCCATCACCCAAAGTCAGATTGTCCTCCATCACCTGCTATCTAGTTTTCTTTGTGCCCCTCCCCCTCCCCTTCCCCTCTCCCTCCTTCCTTCTCCCCCCCCCCCAGTAACCACCACACTCTTGTCCATGTCTCTTAGTCTCGTTTTTATGTCCCACCAATGTATGGATCATGTAGTTCTTGTTTTTTTATGATTTACTTATTTCACTCTGTATAATGTTATCAAGATCCCACCATTTTGTTGTAAATGATCTGATGCCATCATTTCTTATGGCTGAGTAGTATTCCTTAGTGTATATGTGTCACATCTTCTTTATCCAGTCTTCTATTGAAGGGCTTTTTGGTTGTTTCCATGTCTTGGCCACTGTGAACAATGCTACAATGAACATGGGGCTACATGTGTCTTTATGTATCAATGTTTCTGAGTTTTTGGGGTAAATACCCAGTAGAGGGATTGCTGGGTTATAAGGTAGTTCTATTTTCAGGTTTTTGAGGAACCACCATACTTTCTTCCATAATGGTTGTACTACTTTACATTCCCACCAACAGTGAATGAGGGTTCCTTTTTCTCCACAGCCTCTCCAACATTTGCTACTACCTGTCTTGTTGATAGGAGCTAATCTAACAGGTGTGAGATAGTATCTCATTGCAGTTTTGATTTGCATTCCTCTAATAACTAATGAAGATGAGCATCTTTTTATATATCTGTTGGCCATTTGTATTTCTTCCTGAGAGAAGGGTCTGTTCATATCCTCTTCTCATTTTTTTATTGGATTATTTGTTTGTTTGTTGTTGAGTTTTATGAGTTCTTTGTATATTTTGGATATTAGGCCCTTATCTGAGCTGTTGCTTGAAAATATCATTTCCCATTTACTTGGCTGTCAGTTTATTTTGTTGTCAGTTTCTCTTGCTGAGCAAAAACTTCTTAGTCTGATGTAGACCCATTCATTTATCTTTGCCTGCACTTCTCTTGCCATTGGAGTCAAATTCATAAAATGGTCTTTAAAACCCAGGTCCATGAGTTTAGTACCTATGTCTTCTTCTATGTACTTTATTGTTTCAGGTTTTATATTTAGGTCTTTGATCCATTTTGAATTAATTTATGTACAAGGGGACAAGCTGTTGTCGAGTTTCATTCTTTTGCATGTGGCTTTCCAGTTTTCCCAGCACCATTTGTTGAAGAGGCTTTCTTTTCTCCATTGTGTGTTGTTGGTCCCTTTATCGAAAATTATTTGACCATATATATGTGGTTTTATTTCTGGACTTTCTATTCCATTCCATTGGTCTGAGTGTCTATTTTTCTGCCAATACCGTGCTGTTTTGATTGTCATGGCCCTATAATATAGTTTGAAGTCAGGTATTATAATGCCCCCAGCTTTGTTCTTTTTCCTTATCATTGCTTTGGCTATTCGGGGTTTTTTATGGTTCCATATAAATCTGATGATTTTTTGTTCCATTTCTTTAAAAAATGTCATAGGAATTTTGATGGGAATTGCATTAAATTTATAAATTGCTTTGGGTAATAGGGCCATTTTGATTATATTTATTCTTCCTATCCAAGAACAAGGAATATTTTTCCATCTCATTGTATCTTTTTCGATTTTCTTTAACAATGCTTTGTAGTTTTCGTTATATAGGTCCTTTACATTCTTTGTTATGTTTATTCCTAGGTATTTTTTGTTGTTGTTGTTGCAATCATAAAGGGGATTATTTTTTTGAGTTTGCTTTCTAATATTCCATTGTTGGCATATAGAAAGACTATGGACTTTTGTATGTTAATTTTGTATCCTGCGACCTTACTGTATTGGCTTATTGTTTCTAGTAATCTTTTTGTGGCGTCTTTGGCGTTTTCGATGTATAGGATCATATCATCTGCAAAAAGTGATACCTTTACTTCTTCTTTTCCGATATGGATGCCTTTTATTTCTTTCTCTTGTCTGATTGCTCTGGCCATAACTTCTAGCACCACGTTAAATAAGAGTGGAGACAGAGGGCAACCCTGTCTTCTTCCTGATTTAAGGTGGAAAGTCCTCAGTTTTATGTCATTTAATATGATGTTGGCTAATGGTTTATCATATATGGCCTTTATCATGTTGAGATATTTTCCTTCTATACCCATTTTGTTGAGTGTCTTAAACATAAAGTTGTGTTGTATTTTATCGAATGCCTTTTCTGCAAATATTGATAAGATCATGTGGTTTTTGTTCTTTGTTTTGTTGATATGGTGTATTACGTTAACTGTTTTACGTATGTTGAACCATCCTTGAAATTCTGGGATGAATTCCACTTGATCATGATGTATTATTTTTTTTAATATGTTGTTGTATTCAATTTGCCAGTATTTTGTTTAATATTTTAGCATCTGTATTCATTAGAGATATTGGTCTGTAGTTTTCTTTTTTTGTGCCGTCCTTGCCAGGTTTCGGTATGAGGGTTAAGTTGGCCTCATAAAATGTGTTTGGAAGTATTGCTTCTTCTTCAATTTTTTGGAAGACTTTGAGTAGAATAGGAACCAAGTCTTCTTTGAATGTTTGATAAAATTCGCTGCTATAGCCGTCAGGGCCTGGACTTTTATTTTTGGGGAGGTTTTTAATGGTTTTTTCTATTTCTTCTCTACTGATAGGTCTGTTTAGGCTTTCTGCTTCTTCTTGACTCAGTCTAGGAAGGTTGTATTTTTCTAGGAATTTATCCATTTCTTCTAGATTGTTGAATTTGGTGGCATATAGTTTTTCGTAGCATTCTACAATAATTCTTTGTATATCTATGATGTCTGTGGTGATTTCTCCTCTTTCATTTTGGATTTTGTTTATATGAGTTTTTTCTCTTTTTTCCTTGGTGAGTCTTGCCAAGGGTTTGTCAATTTTGTTGATCTTTTCAAAGAACCAGCTCCTTGTTCTATTAATTTTTTCTATAGTTTTTCTATTCTCTAGTTCATTTATTTCTGCTTTGATTTTTATTATTTCCTTTCTTCAGCTGGTTTTGGGTTGTCTTTGTTCTTCTTTTCTAGTTCCTTAAGGTGTAAAGTTAAGTGGTTCACTTGGGCTCTCTCTTATTTGTTCATATACACCTAAAGTGATATGAACTTCCTTCTTATTACTGCTTTTGCTGCATCCCAGAGATTCTGATATGTCGTACTGTCATTTTCATTTGTCTGTATATATCTTTTGATCTCTGCGCTTATTTCTTCTTTGATCAATTCATTTTTTAAAAGTATGTTGTTTAGTTTCCACATTTTTGTGGGTTTTTCCCCCTCTTTTTTGCTGTTGAATTCTAGTTTCAAGGCTTTATGATCAGAAAATATGCTTGTACAATTTCAATTTTTTGAATTTGCTGATGTTATTTTTGTGGCCCAACATATGGTCAATTCTTGAGAATGTTCCATGTACACTAGAGAAAAATGTATACTCTGTTGCTTTGGGATGAAGTGTCCTGTAGATGTCTATCATATCCAGGTGCTCTAGTGTTTTGTTTAAGGCCAATATATCTTTATTGATTCTCTGTTTGGATGACTGATCTAGAGCCGTCAGCGGTGTATTGAGGTCTCCAAGTATGATTGTATTTTTGTCAGTTTTTGTTTTTAGGTCAGTAATTATCTGTCTTATATATTTTGGTGCTCCTTGGTTTGGTGCATATATATTAAGGATTGTTATGTCTTCTTGATTCAGTATCCCCTTAATCATTATGAAATGACCATTTTTGTATCTGAGTACTTTTTCTGTCTTGTAGTCAGCATTATTAGATATGAGTATTGCTACACCTGCTTTTTTTTGGATGTTATTTGCTTGGAGTATTGTTTTCCAGCCTTTCACTTTGAATTTGTTTTTATCCTTGTTGCTTATATGTGTTTCTTGTAGGCAGCATACAGTTGGATTTTCTTTTTTAATCCATTCTGCTACTCTCTGTCTTTTTATTGGTGAGTTTAATCCATTTACATTTAGTGTAATTATTGACACTTGTGGGTTCCCTGTTGTCATTTTATAAATTGCTTTCTGTTAGTTTGTATCTTGTTTGATTCTTCTTTTTGTTTTTCTATCATTTGTTTTTGTTTGTTTGTATTCCATACTTTTTTCCTCTGTTGCTACCTTTTTTAAGTCATGTGCTTCTGTGGTGGTTTTTTCAAGGGTGGTTACCATTAAGTAATGAAAAGGGTACCTACCACATTCATTGTAGTACCCTATCTTATGAGTGTTTTTGCACTTCATCGTCCTTTGCTACTGTTAATCTCCGTGCTCTCCCCTTTTTTTTGTTTTTGTTGTCACAGTTTAAATTTGGTTTTATTGTGTTCTTGGTGGAGCTGTTACTTGTGGTTTTGTTTTGTTTTTTTCTTTGAATCTGGTTGGAAAACTGCCTTTAGTATTTCCTGGAGTGGGGGTTTTCTGATGATAAATTTCCTCATCTGTTCTGTATTTGTTATTTTTATTTCTCCTTCGTATTTGAAGGATAACTTTGATGGGTATAGTATTCTTGGCTGAAAGTTCCTCTTTTTCAGGGCTTTAAATATTGGGGTTCACTCTCTTCTAGCTTGTAGAGTTTCTGCTGAGAAATCTGATGATAATCTAATAGGCTTTCCTTGATATGTTGTATTCTTCTTTTCCCTGGCTGCCTTGAGAATTTTTTGTTTGTTGTTGGTTTGTGCCAATTTCATTATGATGTGCCTTGGAGTAGGTTTGTTGTGGTTAAGAAAACTCGGTGTTCTGTTTGCTTCTTGAATTTGAGGCTTTAGTTCTTTTCACAGGCTTGGGAAGTTCTCATCTATTATTTGTTTGAAAATGTTCTCCATTCCATTTTCTCTCTCTTCTCCTTCTGATATACCTATTATTCTTATGTTATTCTTTTTGATGGAGTCAGACAATTCCTGTAGGGCTTTCTCATTTTTAAAAATTTTTGAGTCTCTCTCTTCTTTTCTCTGTTGTGCCTGAAGTTGCTTGTCTTCTATTTCACTAATCCTACCTTCTATCTGGCCTGTTCTATTCGCTAGGCTTGTTACCTCCTTTTTCAGTTCATGAATTGAGTTTTTCATCTCTGTTTGATTTATTTTTATAGTTTCAATTTCCTTGGTAATATATTCTTTGTGTTCGTTGATTTGTTTTCTGAGCTCTCTAAATTGCCTTTCTGTGTTTTCTTGTATATCTCTGAGTATTTTTAGGATTTCTATTTTAAATTCTCTGTCTCTTAGCTCCAAGGTTTCCAATATATTAATTTTTTTCTCCATAGATTTTTCCACATCCATCTGTCCTACTTCTCTTATCTTTTGTATCCATGATATTTGATTTCCTTTTTATTTTTTTATTTTTTTATTTTTTATTTATTCATTTTTACAGAGGAGAGGGAGAGACAGAGAGAGAGAGAGAGAGAGAGAGAGAGAGGAGAGACAGAGAGAGAGAAGGGGGGAGGAGCTGGAAGCATCAACTCCCATATGTGCCTTGACCAGGCAAGCCCAGGGTTTCGAACCGGCGACCTCAGCATTTCCAGGTCCACGCTTTATCCACTGCGCCACCACAGGTCAGACGATTTCCTTTTTCTTAATGGCATATGAAGGTGGTCTTGTTAATAGCACTAATTAAAATTAATAAAGAATAAAAAGTAAAAAAAAATAAAAAAAAATTGAAAAAATATTTGGAGAAAAATAACACACAAAAATGCACAATAATATTTATTATTTTCAGCCTCTTTTTTTTCTTCTCTTCCCTTCGTCTCCCGTCCTCCTTAGGAAAATATCGTGATGAACTGTGAATTATATTATGCTAAATGGAACAAAAACTGCCTATAATGGAGGGCCTGAGTTGGGGGGAAGTGTTCAAGGGGCAAAAAAGGAAGTAAGGACCCACAAAATACAAAAAAGGAAAAATTTGGGTCAAGTATACAATGATTTGCTTGTAAGTGATGGTCGACTAAGAGATATAATGAGAGGGATAAGAGGGAAACAGGAAAAAGGAAAAAAAAAACTACTCTATTAAGTGGAGCAAAAACTAAATAGAATGGAGATCCTGGGTTGAGAGGAATGCTAATGAGTTAAAAAGCAAGGTAAAAAGCACCCAATATGCCACAAAAAAAAAAAACTTGAGTCCCAAATTAAATAATTTGTTCGTGATTGAGGATTGAATGAGAGGAAAAGTAAAAGGAAAAAAGATGAAACCAATAGAGAGGGAAAAGTAAGAAAAAAGGGAAAAGGAAAAGAAGAAAAAAGAAAAAAAAACAAAAAGAGGGAGAGAGAGAGTTAGGGTTTTGGAGTGTAACCCTCATGGAGAATAAGGAAGAAGAAAAGAAATAAAATGTAACACTTATGGGTAGTGTAGTTCATGAAGAGGACAGAATAAGATGGGCAGAGAATAAAAGGACCAAGCTGGAAGAAATAGAAATAATAATAATAAAGGCAAGAAGATGAAAGAAACAAAAAAATAGTGGAACAAGTTATAAAGTCTGTGTATTTTTCTTGATTTTGAGAGGTTAACTTCTTCCTTTTTCTTTCCTCTCTCTCTTCCTGGTTGGTGACTCTGTACCCCAGGCTCTGCCCCTGTGGCACACTTAAGTAGAGATTTGCAGTTGATGAGACTCTACCGCGATGTCATATATTAGGCTTCAGTCCTGTTTGTAGTCAAGGCTTGTTAGTGTTTGCAGGCTCCGACAATGAAAGACTCCATTTTTACGGAGCCTCTCTCCTAGTCTCTACTTCCTGAATTAGCAACTTGATGATCCAGCTATGAGGCTGCCGCTGCCTTTGCCTGGGGAGTAAGAGGCTCAAAGAGCTGGGAAATCCCCACTTTATCCCACTCAATGTAGGGCTCTGGGTAAGGCTCTGGCAGTCAGAGCCGCCAGCGTAATCAGGCGGGGCTGGGAGCCAATTGCTCTCAAGGTGACTTTCTATGAGCCTGCAGACCTGTTCAGCATGCCTAGCACTCTGTGGGACCACTCTCCCCAGGCTTTCTGCACTTTGTAACCTGTTTTGGCTGGGAAGAAGATGCCCTAGTCACTGCCTGCAGTACAGGAGGTCTTAACATCTGCCAAGTCCCTCTTTTTAGCGTATATCTCTGAGTATGAAAGCTCTGCCAATCAGAAGTTGCCCCCACCCCTTTAGCAAGAAGCACTAAAAAATATCACACCTCTTGTCTTAGATCGCTGAACTGAGAGAGATCTTGTCAATTAGAGCAGCGTAGGTCAGTTGGGAGGTGAACAGACCATGAGTTAAGCTAATTTCAGCGATTGGATCCACCGATCTGCTCCAGAAAGGACTGCAAGCTGCCTGCACGCCCCTCCTCCGATGCTTGATTGTTAGCTTGAATGGCTGGGTAGGCATCCCGCCCTTCCAGAGAAGCTGGGGCGTAGGGAAGTTTGCTTTGGCGTACTCCCTGTGCGCAGCTGGCAGCTGCTGCTCGTGGCGCGCGCGTTTGCTTGCGTGGGTTGATTCACCACAGGCACACTCTTTCCTTGGCTTGAACGAACGTCCATGCTGCAGCCTAGCTTCCTCCACACCCTTAGCCCCCCCCCTCAGTTCCAAGTGAAAGCAGCCTTTGCTCAGGTTAGTGAGGAAGGCAGAGTGTTCCTTTGTCCGACTTATTTCCTTCAGGGTTGATTATATATTTAGTCAATTTTTCGCTTGATCCTACCTTTGCCTTTAGTGTGTGGAACTCCTGTACGCTCCAAGGATAGATTTTTCTGTCTCTGGTTGATGAACTTGTTGAAATTTTGGGGAGATTTGTTGGTCATGCTCCTCACAGTGCCATTTCTCTGATGTCACTCCCTTTGCCCATTTTTTAATTAGGTTCTTTTCTTGCTATTGAGTTGTATTAGTTATTTAATATTTTGAATATTACCCCTTATCAGATATATGATTTGCAGATATTAAGTTTTAAATTTTAATCATATTTTTCATTTCTGGAGATTCCATTTGATTCTTTTTCAAATTTGCATTTCACTTTTTGTAGTGTCCAATACCAGCTTATTGTGGTGAATGACTAAAGAACAAGTACTCACTTTGCATTGCAGCAGTTTAGGTATTTCTCACCTCAGTCAAAATGAACTCAGTTACAAGGGTAGGAACAGGCCTGTAATGGAAGGTGGGGCATTGGTGAATGAACTCCTGTGGAGATTTGGGGAGGCCTGAGGCAGGACAAATGAAATGAGTGCTAATGTCGGAAAGTTTTTTAAAGTGTTTATTTCTAAACTGTTAAAGTGAAAAGACCATTTTCTTTTATCAAACCAGCTATATGTCATCATAAGCACTCATGTACTTACATGTACAGTGGAAAAAATTGACTGTCTTCTTTAATGCTGTTCCCATGCTTCCCCCCTAACCCAGATTCTCTCAATTCCAATCGTATCACAACAATTTTATTGTATTTTTCCAGTGGACAAAAATGTCCTCTTGTGTGCGTATGTATGTTTTAACCTTTTTTGAAAGAAAAATTCTTTATTTTTGCATACACATTTCTAGGATATGTTCTTGTTTTAGATTTTAGCACAATTCTACTAAAATCATAAAAGGTCATTTTTGAATTGTCAGAAATGATAATAAAGTGATTTTTAGCTATTTACTTTGTAGAATAAACACTAGAGGCTTCAAAACAATTTTTAGTCCTGGAATATCAGAAAAGTAAATGGATGCCTGGCAATCAGAGAGGATTCCATGAGGATACCCTCTTGAGCCTGGTTGGTCAAGCAGTAGAGCTAGGAAGAATGATAGGCTTTGCAAACAATATTTTCATTTTAAGGTTAAAAAACTGCAGAGTGGGCTACAGCCCTTGAAATAATGTACAAAGAAAAAGAAATGGAATCTATGAACAAACATCTTTAAGGAGAACAGGCCTTAGCACTACTCTGAAAACCTTTTTCTTTTTAAGCAGATGATAAACACTCTCATCAGGCATATTATACTGCCTTGGTCAAAGAGGATATCCAGTATTGATGACTCCCATTTTCTTTTTCATTTTATATGTAACTCCAGTTCCCAAAAGAAATACATTTCATATAACGTAAAATCAGTGACAACTATAATACAGTGTGTCCATAAAGTCATGGTGCACTTTTGACCGGTCACAGGAAAGCAACAAAAGACAATAGAAATGTGAAATCTGCACCAAATAAAAGGAAAACCCTCCCAGTTTCTGTAGGATGATGTGGCAGCATGTGCGCATGCGCAGATGATGACGTAACACTGTGTGTACAGTGAAGCAGCCCACGGCCATGCCAGTCGAGATGTGGACGGTACAGAGGAAAGTTCAGTGTGTTCTGTGGCTCGCTAAATTCGAATCCGTGACCAAAGTGCAACATGAATATTGGCGCGTTTATAACGAAGCTCCACCACATGGGAATAACATTACTCGGTGGGATAAGCAGTTGAAGGAAATTGGCAGTTTGGTGGGGAAACCCCGTTCTGGTAGGCCATCAGTCAGTGACGAGTCTATAGAGGCTATACAGGATAGCTACCTAAGGAGCCCTAAAAAATCTGTGCGTGAGCCCACATTGAACTGCACTGAATAGGTATGAAACTGGGAGAGTTTTCCTTTTATTTGGTGCAGATCTCACATTTCTATTGTCTTTTGTTGCTTTCCTGTGACCAGTCAAAAGTGCACCATGACTTTACGGACACACTGTATATACTTTTTTGAAATAATACCAGAGATGTTTTTAAAACATGAAAAATAAACTTACCATGTAGAAATTTATCATATTAATTGGTAGCCCAGAGCACATTTATGATCATGAGGCATATTTTAGAAGCTCAGTGATCTGCTTTTTTGATTGCACATAGCTTGCCAAAAAAATCTTATCATGGATTAATCTTTATAGGCCTTAGGAGCCTGTGACACTGATCTGCCTGTAAATAGGTTGCTTTATTTTTTCTCTTTTTTGTCTCTTTTTATGCTTTGTTTCTTGCAGATTTATTCTGTTCTTTATATCAGCTTAAAGTTTTATGTATGTCATGTTGTATGTTTAAATTTTTCCTCTTTATCATAGAGGAACTCTCTAAGGACTTCTATTTTTAATTTTCCTTTTAAAATTATTTCTTATTCTTTTTAAATACTAAATATTTTAAAATTTCTTTAATATATTTTCACATTGCTTATTATTTTCTTTTTCTTCTTTCTCTCTTATATTTTTCTTCACTTATTTTTTTTTACTTTATCTTTTGGTATGGTTGCAGCTATGCCACAGACATAGTCAAAGAGAGAGTCTCTATCACAGATGAGCAAAGCTGTATTTCTTCAATTTCTTTCTAATGAGTCTTTCATTCCGTCTAAGGATGACCTCTTAAAACCATGTGATTTCACTCATATGTGGGATATAAAATTTAAAGCAAAAATGAACAAACTAAAAAAACAAACAAAGAACTTATAGACACAGACAACAGAATGGTGGTTACCAAAAGGAAGAGGGGTGGCGGAGTAGTAAACGGTAAAGGGTATCAAATATATGGTGACAAGAAGATTTGATTTATGATGATGGGCACACAATGCAATATACAGATGATGTATTATAGAATTGTACATTTGAAACCTATATAATTTTATCAACAAATGTCTCCCCAATAAATTATTTTTTGTGTGTGTTACAGAGAGAGGGAGGGACAGATAGGGAGAGACAGACAGGAAGAGAGAGAGATGAGAAGCATCAATTCTTGGTGCGGCACTTTAGTTGTGCATTGACTGCTTTTCATATGTGCCTTGATTGGGGGGCTACAGCAGAGCAACTGACCCCTTGCTCAAGCCAGTGACTTTGGGCTCAAACCAGTGACCATGGGGTCATGTCTGTGATTCCATGCTCAAGCCAGTGACCTCGGGATTTTGAATGTGGGTCCTCTGTGTCCCAGTCCGACGCTCTATCCACTGTGCCATCACCTGGTCAGGCTCCCCAATGAATTTAATTGAAAAAACATAAGGAATGTTATTAAAAGACCTGGATTGGTATCTTCACTCTATTAATTTACTAGCCAAGTGACCTAGGAAAAATTATTTAATCTTTCTTACATTTAGCTTCTTTATTTGTAGAATAGATATGATGATATTACTTCATAGGATTATTGTGAGACTCAAATGAAATATTTGTGAGCTTGCTTTATAAAGAAAGTATAAAGTGGCATACAAGTATTATAATTCCAAATAATAATATATTTTATTTGTATTTTTAGTATGTTTTATTCCTGAGAGTCATCTTTGGTTTGAGAGGCAGTAAAGTTAAGTCACATTGCTTAAGTTCAAATTCCAAATCTTCCTCTTGCTAGAGGTGTGGCCTTACCTCTCTTAGCATCACTTTACTGTTTTATAAAATAAGCATAATAATGCTATCATTCTCATAGGGTTGTGGTGAAGATTAAATTAGATAATCCATGCAAAGTACTTCCAACAGTGTTCATGATTATCCTTAGATTAAAAAAGGGAAGCTCTTTTCCTAAATTAAAAACCATAGTTACCATTTATCAAGTGATAAATTATCAAATGCAATTAATTTTTCCTTAGTTGTGAATAGATATGTGAATATTATGATAGTTTTCTTCAACTATGAAAATTCATTAACATTGTACTTATTTCAAATAATAGATATTCCTGATAAGTTGTGTGCATGTAGTATTTTGGAAAATATATTTTAAGTAAAATAAGGAAATTCAGAAAATAACTCCTCAAAGGAAATTCATAGAATAATAATGAACCTTTTGAAATGTGATTGCTCACTAATTAATTCATTCTTAATATTAATTCTTACATTTATGAAAGAAATCTGGCTATATTATATTCACTAATAACTTGAGAATGAATTAATTGTATAATTTATTTTAAAGGAATCACTAAAATGATCAAAGCAAAGGCCTTGAAGAATCAGTTCAAACATGCTGGAAATAATAAATTTAATCAAGTGTTTTTTTCAGATAAATGGTTGATGTAAGGTAAAGCATCTGACTAAAACAAAGACTTGAGTTTTGAAAACACAAAAGTAACTAAAACATTTGTAATTTTTGTTGTGAACTCGTAAATTCAGCAACATCTAGGGTAGTGAATAGTTGAGATTAATTTTAATATTCAGTTTATAAATTTATGTCTTTTTTCTCTTCCATGGAAGGCATGACTTATAACACTTATAGCTCAAGTATGATTGCTTTCACATTTTGTGTGTTAATACTGTGGTGAAGTGTACAACATAAAAGTGAATTAAATGATTGATGATTGCAACACAGTCCAACACTGATTTCAACCAGTCAAAATGTTGCAGTTTTGGCTTAAGTACAAGAGTCTGAGGCTCATGGTTTCTGTGACAACTTAGGTCAGGTGACCTGGATATGTCCTGCCAAGCTGTTCCTGTGGAATAAATAGGCTGTTTGTAAACAGGATGGCTAAGTATTCTCTCACAAGATTTTAAGTTCACAAAGTATGAGGTAACTGGGTAAAAGGTCAGAGGTGAAAGGTAATAAGCCATTTTGGGCCTGTTCTTTTCTGGAGCCTTTGGCTGCCTTTCAGACTGAGGTCTTGGAAATAGTTCAGATGCAGACCTTCTGCCAAAAGACTACTGAGAGTTGGCTCAGGCAGGATTCTATTACAAAGTCCTCTCCCTCTCCCTCTCTTTCTCTTTCTCTCACTCTCTCTTTCTGCCTTGTGTCCTGCTGTTTGAAATTTATAAAAGTGCAAGGAATTTTATAAGAACTACTTAGTTATATACTTATATAAATGAGGCAACCAAATAAATTCATATTTTACATAAAATACATTTAGAATGACTTTTTCTTTGAGGGACAGAGGTCCACAATTGGATTTATTATGAAAAATACTTGCAAAATTGATTGCAAAGTACATTTTAGAAAAAGACTAAGTATATCAAAATAACAAAGAAACTTAAAACTATTGACAGAAAAACTCAGGACAATTAGAGGCTTTTAAAAGAGGCAGTATATATCTGTTCCACTTATATCACCAGAAGCAGAGGCAGTTTTTAAACAGCCTAGTGAGATGCCTGACCAGGCGGTGGCGCAGTAGATAGAGTGTTGGACTGGGATGCAGAAGGATCCAGGTTCAAGACCCCAAGGTCACCAGCTTGAGCGCAGGCTCATCTGGTTTGAGCAAAAAGCTCACTGGCTTGGACCCAAGGTCGCTGGCTCCAAAAAGGGGTTACTCGGTCTGCTGAAGGCCCACGGTCAAGGCACATATGAGAAAGCAATCAATGAACAACTAAGAAGTCGCAACGCGCAACGAGAAACTAATGACTGATGCTTCTCATCTCTCTCCATTCCTGTCTGTCTGTCTCTGTCTATCTCTGCCTCTGTAAAAAAAAAAAAAAAAAATTTAAACAGCCTAGTGAGATATTTTAACTAATGAGCTCTTCCACAAGTATATATTATCTACTGAGTGTTAAGATTTGTTGTTATTATGAAGAAAAAAGATATAATTAGGCTTTCTAAAAATTTCTTGTCTCTCTTTAGATTTATTGCATAATGTTATTATTCTTGCTCAAGGTAGAAATTCATTCCAGGAATTAAAAAAAAAAAAGAAAAAGCGAATATTAGATTTACCTTCTTTGGCATTAAAAGTTGGCTTGAAGAGCCCTTTTTAGTTTCTTGGCTATATCATATTGGTTTATGTTACTAGTTGGTTTTGTCATTTGAATGCTACTACAGAGGTAGAACTTCTATTGTGGTCAAGTTTGGTATATTTGCACCCTTGGATTTGAAATACTTTGTTAATAAAGTTGTAGGACATTAAATCTTTAGATTAGAAAAGTTGAGGAAAAGAACAGTGAAAAGATGGCAAAAGGATCCTTTTCACACACAGAGTACTAGCATATTTAACTGTTTGGGATAGTAGCAACTACAGGAAATCATGCAGCTAAGTGGAAAAATAGAACACTTCATAAGGAGCTTAGTTTAAGTCCTAGTGGAAACCAAAGCAGGCAGCCTGGGTTTTAACCAGTGACACCTTGGCCTTTCGCTGCTTTCTGGTGCTAACGAGGACAGGCGTGGAAGGAGTGGCACTTTCCAAATGTGTTTCATAAAGTCTGACTTCATTTTTTTCTTGTAGAACAAGAAAACAAATCCATCTGTCTTCCAAATAGAATTTTCTGAGAATGTCTTAATTTACAAGTAGTCTTGTCTTTATCTACTTTTCTTCAGAAAACTGTAAAAGAAAAATATTTCCCTGATTTTGGGAAGTCATTTACCATTCCTTTCCTTTCCTTGAATTACTTGTTTTCAAGACCACTGCTGCAAATATGAGTTATTATATGTGTTGATAAACAAGTTTCTCTTTTCTGTTTGTCTTTTTATTAAACAGAATGACAAGTTTGTTTTATTTATTGACTTCTAACCAGACTGCATTGCTCAAATTAGAAAATGGCAACTTTTTTTTTTTTTTAATTATTTTTATTTATTTATTCATTTTTTTAGAGGAGAGAGAGAGAGAGAGAAGGGGGGAGGAGCAGGAAGCTTCAACTCCCATATGTGCCTTGACCAGGCAAGCCCAGGGTTTTGAACCGGCAACCTCAGCATTCACAGGTCAACGCTTTATCCACTGCACCACCACAGGTCAGGCCGCAACTTTTAAAATAATATATTTAAAATGTTTGGGCAGATCTTCACTTTCTTTTCCCAGGCAGAACTTGTTAAAGAAAAACTTGAAAAATATTTACTCCTTTTTAAGCATTAAACTTAAGAAAATTAGCCTTGAACAAGTCACTGAGCCTCTTCAGTCTGTTTTCTTGTATATAAAAATGAAGGCTAGAACTTGACTTTAAAGTTTCTCCCAGATCCAAACTATATCGTATCTGGCCAAAAATTGTTTCTAGGCCTAAAGAATTCTTTGACTCGCTATCAAATTTGGTATTTCTGTCGTTTTTCTTTTTTTTCAATGAATTACAAAGGGAGAAAGTAAATCAGAACTTTGAGGTATGAAAGATCCATGAATCTATATTCCAAGGTCTTGTATTCCAAGGCATTGTATCTCTTTGTCCATTTCTTTTTACCACTCTTACTACTATTAAAGGTATTACCTTAGTCCTGCTGCTGTTGCCTTGAAAGACAGGAAAAAGCAAGGTTGATGTGACTAGCAAGTGGGCTTCTTTTTTTTTTAAACATTTATTTATTTTTCAGACTTTATTCATTTTAGAGAGGAGAAAGAGAGAGAAGGGGAGGAGCAGGAAGCATCAACTCCCATATGTGCCTTGGCCAGGCAAGCCCAGGACTTCAAACCGGCAGCCTCAGCGTTTCCAGGTCAATGCTTTATCCACTGCACCACCACAGGTCAGGCAAGCGAGACTTCTTTAAGGCCTAAAGTAGAGGGTCAGCTGATCACTGGTAGAACCAGAGAGTCACATTCCTGGTACATGTCTAGGTTGTCTATTCTGTTCCATTGATATATATGTCTGTTTTTGTGCTGTTACCATACTGTTTTGATTACTATAGCTTTGTAATATAGTTTGAAATCAGGGCGTATGATACCTCCAGCTTCACTCTTTTTTCAGGATTGTATTAGCCATTCAGGGACTTTTGTGGTTCCATACAAAGTTTTTCTATTTCTGTGAAAAATACCACTGGCATTTTGATAGGGACCTCATTGAATATGTAGATTGCTTTGGTTAGTATGGACATTTTATCAATAGTAATTCTTCTAATCCATGAACACAGAATATCTTTTCATTTTTTTTGTCTTCCTCAATTTCTTTTATCAATGTCTTATAGTTTTCAGTGTATAGATCTTTCACCTTCTTGGTTATTTCTAGTTTTTTTTTAAAGTACTTGTTAATGAGATTGTCTTTTATTTCACTTTCTGATAGTTTGTTGTTAGTGTACAAAAATGCAACTCCTTTTGATTTTGTATCCTGCAAATTTAGTGAATTTGTTAATTAGTTGTAATAGTTTTTTGGTGCAGTCTTTAGAGTTTTCTATATATTATATGTCATTTGGAAATAGAGAAAATTTTACTACTTCTTTGCTAGTTTGAATGCCTTTTATTTCTTGTTTTTGCCTAATTACTCTAGCTAGGACTTATAGTACTGTCTAGTACTGTGTTGAATAATAGTAGTGAGAGTGGGCATCCTTGTC
The DNA here is from genome assembly GCF_036850765.1 of Saccopteryx bilineata. Lineage (NCBI taxonomy): Eukaryota > Metazoa > Chordata > Mammalia > Chiroptera > Emballonuridae > Saccopteryx > Saccopteryx bilineata. The sequence goes on along the minus strand of NC_089493.1, from coordinate 221,333,795 downwards.
TTTTTCTTGATCTTAGAGAAAAGCTTTCCATTTTTTTTTTTTACCATTGATTATAGTGTTACCTGTGGCTTGCATATATTCTCTTTATTATACCTAGTTTAGGAGAATTTATATCATGAATGGATTTTGAATTTTTCAGATGCTTTTTCTGCATCTGTTGAGATGATCATATGATTTTTATCCTTCATTTTGTTAATGTGTGTCACATTGATTCATTTGTGGATGATGAGCCATCTTTGCATCTCTGGAATAAATCCCACTTGATGTAAAAGGTGTATGATTCTTTTAATGTATTGTTGATTTCAGTTTGCTAATACTTTGTTGTATCTATGTTCATCTGGAATATTAGCCAATAATTTTCTTTTCCTGCAGTGTCCTTGGTGTCAGACTAATGATGGCTTTATACAATGAGTTCGGAAGTATTTCTTCCTCCTCTATTTTTTTTTTTGGAAGATTTTGAGGAGGATTGGTATTAATTCTTTTTTAAAAGTTGATAAACTTCATCAGTGATGCCTTCTGGTCTTATACTTTTTTTGTTGGGAAGTTTTTGATTAATGATTTTATCTCCTGAATGGTATTGGTCTGTACAGATTTTCTACTTCCTCATGATTCAGCCTTGGTAGATTGTATGTTTCTAAGAATTTGTCCATTTCTTTTAGGTTGTTAAATTTGTCAGCATATAATTCTTCAAAGTAATCTTTTATGATCCTTTGTATTATGTAGTATCAGTTGTAATATCTCCTTCAATTTTTAATTTTATTTGGGTTTTCTCTTTTTTTTCTTGGTAATTCTAGCTAAAGGTTTGTTTATTGTATTTATGTTTTTAAAAACCAGCTCTTGGTTTCACTGATCTATTGTCTTTTTTAGCCTTTATTTCATTAATTTAAAAATTTTAAATGTAATTTATTTATTTATCTTTAATTTTTATTGAATTTATTTGGGTGACATTAATTAATACAGTTATATAGATTTCAGGTGTATAATTCAGTAATACATCATCTGTATATTGTATTGTGTGTTCACCATCCAAAGTCAAGTCTTCTTCTGTCACCTTTTATCCCTCTTTTATCCTCTCCTACCTGTCCCCAACTCTCTTTCCCTTTGGTAATCATTATACTGCTATTTGTGTCTTTGAGTTTTTTTTTTTTGTTTGATCTTTTTACCTTTTTCACCCAGCGCCTCAACCCTCCTCCCTCTGACTGAAAAATTCAATAGAGGGCTCAACAGCACACTAAATGAAGTGAAAGAAAGAATCAGTGAACTAAATACAGGGCAGTATAATTCATCCAATCAGAGGAGTGAAAGAAAAAAGAGTGACGGGACACCATCAAGCGGAGCTGTCAGTCTGTTTTATGTATCTATGAATGTTTCTATTTTGTTAGTTTATTTTGTTCATTAGATTCAACCTATAAGTGAAATCGTATGGTATTTGTCTTTCTCTGAATGGCTTATTTCAATTAGCATAATACTTTCCAGTTCCATCTATGCTGTTGCAAAAGGTAAGACTTCCTTCTTGCTTATGGCCAAGTAGTATTCCATTGTGTAAAAACACCACAGCTTGTTTACCCACTTATCTACTGATGGACACTTGGGCTACTTCCAAATATTGGCTAGTTCAAATAGCACTGCAATGAACATAGGGTTGCATCCCCTATTATTAATATCTTATATTAGCATGCTATATTGTCATAATGAATGAACCAATATTAACGCATTATCAACTAAAGTTCATACTTTATTCAGATTTTAGTTTTTACATGATGTCCTTTTTCTGTTTCAGAAGCCTATTCTGGATACCACATTACAGTTCATTATTACTTCATATATTTTTGCTTTGATCTTTGTTGTCGCCTTCTTCTAGTAACTTTGGACTTAATTTGTTCTTTTTTTTTTTTTTTAGTTCCTTGTGGTATAAAGTTAGGTTGTTTATTTGCTCTGCTTGATGGTGTCCCATAAATCCCTTAGGCTTTCTTCACTCTTTTTTCATTGTTTTTCCTTTCACTGCTCTGATTGGATGAATTATACTGCCCTGTATTTAGTTCACTGATTCTTTCGTTCACTTCATTTAGTGTGCTGTTGAACCCTCTATTGAAATTTTCAGTTCAGTTATTGTATTTTTCAACTGTGATTTCTGTTTGGTACTTTCTTATATTTTTCTATATTTTTGTTGAAATTCTCACTTTGTTCATGCATTGTTCTCTTGACCTTCATGATTTTTTATAACCATTATTTTTAACCCTATGAGGTAATTTATTTACCTCTGTTTCATTAACATCTTTCCTCTAGTTTTTGTTCTTTTGTTTGGAGCATATTCCTGTTTCTTCAGTTTGCTTGCCTCTCTTTGTTGGATTTTGTACATTAGATGGAACAGTCACCTCTTCCAGTCTTGATTCAGTGGTTTTGTGTAGGAAATAAAACTTATTGTTCAGCTTGGACTGAGCTCTTGATTTTCTCTCAAACCTTCGTGATTGCACAGTCTGCCTTCTTTTTCTTAATGGCTCCCAGTAGTTGAGGGTGTGCCAAGCCTGTTTTGATATATTTTGATGTGGTATTTTTTGTTTGTTTGTTTGCTTGATATGTGTCACTCAGTGAGTGTTTGGATTTCGTTTAGAAGGAATTGCTGTAGATTCATTGTGCCTGTGGGAGGAGATGAGTGCAAGAGCCTCCTATTTTGCCATTTTGAACTGGAACTCAAAAGCAAGTTTTGATATAAATTTTTAAAGTAGCCTGACCTGTGGTGGCGCAATGGGTAAAGTGTTGACCTGGAATGCTAAGGTTTCTGGTTCAAAACCCTGCACTTGTTTAGTTAAACCACATATGAGAGTTGATGTTTCCTCCTTCCTTCCTTCCTTCCTTCCTTCCTTCCTTCCTTCCTTCCTTCCTTCCTTCCTTCCTTCCTTCCCTCCCTCCCTCCCTTCCTTCCTTCCTTTCTCTCTCTCTCTCTCTCCTCTCTAAAATGAATAAGTAAAATAAAATAAATTTAAAGTAAGGGTTCTGGAATTTATGTATTAATATATGAGATGAAACTGGTATCCTAGCCTCCTTCCAGTCTGGCTGGGTCACTTCCTCTGTAGTACAGCTAAGTGTTATCAGCTTTTTTTTTTTAAAATGTCCATCAATGGATGAATGGATAAAGAAGATATAAGATATCTATATATCTATCTATCCATATCTATATCATCTATATTTATTTCTATATCAATATATATCTGTATCTATCTATCTATATCTAGCTATAAAAACTATGGAATATTATTCAGCCACGAGAAAGTAGGAAATGCTGCCATTGGTTACAACATTGACTTTGTGGGCACTATGCTAAGTGAAATAAACCACATAGAGAAAGACAACTGCTGCACGATATTATTTATCTGTGGAAAAAAATTACACTTCAAACTCTTAGAAACAGTGGGAGAATGGTTGCCAGGGGCTGGGAGGTGGGGAAATATATGGAGAGGTTGGTAAAAATATATGAATTTTTGCCACTTATAAAGTGGCAAAAATTCAGCTATGAGGCATATAATGTATAAGATAATATAAAATATGGTGACTATATAACCCTTAAAAAAAGGCACAGATATTGGATTCTGAATTAGTCTGTCATTTATGACTTCTGTGATTTATTTTTGGGTAAGTCATTTTACATGTTTGAGCCATAGTTTTTCATTTGTAAAATGGATATAGGGCTAATGTAAGGAGGCAATGGGTCAATTTATGTGGAAGAACTTACTAAGCTATAAAGCTTATACAAGGTACCCTATAGCCCTTGCTAAATGTGAAAGTTGTGAAGATATGTACCAAATAGTTAAAGAAGATAGCTCTACCCCTTTTTCTGCAATATAGCAATTTATTGTTCATATTTTATATTAAGAGATATGCATGAATAAAACTGAGCTTAGAGTTTTAGTATCATGTATATCACTTCTAAATTGGGAGCTAGGATCTACACATGGATCTAAAAATATCTTCATCCTATGAATTAATTGATTTTATTGAAACTGAGACATTATGTGATCATAACTCATCTATTATCACTTTGGGCTTGACTTCCCAGGAAAATAGATGTATGGTAGAGAATTGTAGGTACTTGGAAGTAAATAAACTATTAAGGAAAAAAGAGGATATTTAATATTTTTGGGACAATCTCTGTCAATTAAGAAATTGCCAAATTTCTATAAGTGTTACTAAGTCAGTAGTAGGTCATAAAGCTTCTTGATGCCTTTATCTTTCTTCTAGCATTTATATGTTGGCATTTGACCCCTTTTAGCATCACCAGTAACTTTGGTGATGCTCCATACCTTTAAGATAGGACTACTCAGAAAATTATATTTCTTTCTAATTTTTCAGCAGTAGTGACAGCATCTTTATCAATTGTCAATTGCATTATGAGAAATTACTGCATATGTATATAAACACATATACACATACATATATTTATATAACTTTTTATTACTTATATTCTATTTTGAATTGTACTAAGCCAAAAATATCAACTGTTATTCATGCTGTTCCTTATTTACTAATGGCTATATATTTTAAGAGACTGAATTAGCTATATCTTTACTTTTTGAATTTATAAATAAATGAAGTATAGAATATTACAGATTCATACTATTGAATTGTTCCTCTCAGTGGGAGATACAAAATTAATATTTAGGAGATATAAAATATAAAACATTTATAAGTACAACTGACCCTGCACAATGCAGGGGTTAGAGGCACAGGCTCTTGCACAGTAGAAAATTCAGATGTAACTTTTGACTCCCTAAAAGAGAAACTATAGTTGTCACTCAGTATCCTTGGGGGATTGGGTCTAGGACCCCTGCAGATACAAAAACCTGAGGATGTTCAAGTCTTTTGCATAAAATGGTATTGAAAAGTACGTACAGTCCGGCCTCTATATCTGCAGATCCCCAACTGCAGATGGAAAAATAATGGTTGGTTGAATCCATGGATGTAAAACCTGGGGATATGGAGGGACAAATGTATAGTTATTGAAAAAAATATGTAGACTCTAGTCAAGATGGTGGTGTAGGTAAATACAGTACTTGCATCTTCCCACAAGCACATCAAAATGACAAACTATAGAACCACCATTATTCAGAACTGCCTGCAATCTAGCTGAATGGAAGTTCTATAGCTAAGGGCATAAAAAAAAGAAGCCTCATCAAGACTGGTAGGAAGGGCAGAGACTCGGGCAGGCTGGCCCCACACCCATGTGTGGCAGATAAAAATCAGGAGGGATATCTTGGCTATGGAGGTACCTTCTGAGGAGCAAAGGGTCCTAGCACCACACTAGGCCCCCAGCCTAGAATTCCAGTGCCAGGAAGACAAGTCCCTATTAATTTTTGACTGTAAAAACCAGAGATTGTGGCTGAGTGAGATGAAGGAAGTTCCTTTTAAAGGGCCCCCACATGAACTTACTCAGACTCACTCCCTCTGAGTTCCTGCACTGGGGCAGCAGCTTGAAAGGGACCAGGAACACATAGGGAGGAACTGAATTGTCTGGAATCAGAGCAGGAACTGAAAGGGTAGCTTTCTTCCTGATAAAAGTGCTGGACAGGCCATTGTTTCTTTGCTGAGCCCTCTTCCCACAGAGCCTGTGGGGTGGGGGTGCCATATTTGAGTCTTCATCAACCTGGCTCACACTCTTTGTCCCCCTAGGTGATCACCTGAGACTCTGCCCCACCCAACTTGCAGGCTCACCCAAGATGCTTCCAGTGGAATTTTCATACAAGTGGATTGTCTTGGCTTATGCTTCAGACTTTCCTAAAATCTCTCAAACAAGCTGGCCTCAGTATGCTTTGTACCTCAGGCCCAGCACTAGCCATAGTTGGCCCTGGTTAGCAGCTTGACCTCTCCTAGGCACCTTCAAGCTCAGCACCAATAGCATCAGATGGCTTTATAAGTAATGCTGGGTGGCCCAGGCAGAAAAGAGGCAGAGTGACCTTGGCCTGTTCCTCCTAGAAGGCCCCGGAGCCAGTCTACATGGTGAACAGCTTCAGACCATGTGGAGGCACTATCCAACCTCCACCACAAGGGACACACTCTAGGGGCAGACTCACTGGCCACCAGAGCCTCGCTGAAATAATTCCTGCCCCATTGGATGGACCCCCGCACAGCTGATCCTCCATGGTGTTCATAGCCAATCCTTGTAGCTGATTAGCCTAGTGGGGAGAGTAAATCCCTCCCATTGATGTGCCAACAAACTAACAAGTCTCAACTACAACAGAAGGTGTACACAGCTCACATGCGGGAGCAACCTGAAATGTTTAGCTTGGTTGATCGGGCAGGCTGTGCCACTGGACCTGTCAGAACACCTACAACATAACACCACTCTATGAAGCCCAGGAGACATAGAGGCTCTACCTAATACATAGAAACAAGCACAGCCTGACCAGGCAGTGGTGCAGTGGATAGAGCATCAGACTGGGATGCTGAGGACTCAGGTTCAAAACCCGAGATTGCTGGCTTGAGTGCAGGCTCATCTGGCGTGAGCGTTGGGTTGCTGGCTTGGATGTGGGATCAGAGACATGACCCCATGGTCACTGGCTTGAACCCAAAGGTCGCTGACTTGAAGCTTAAGGCTGCTGGCTTGAGCCCAAGGTCACTGACTTGAGCAAGGGGTCACTCACTCTGCTGGAGTCCCCCAACCCGCCCCGGTCAAGGCACATATGAGAAAGCAATCAATGAACAACTAAGGTGCCACAATGAAGAATTGATGCTTCTCATCTCTCTCTCTTCCTTTCTGTCTGTCCCTATTTGCCCCTCTCTCTGTCTCTGTCAAAAAATAAAAAAAATTAAAAAGTAGATAAAAGAAACAAACACAGGGAGGCTGCCAAAATGAGGAGAAAAAGAAACATGTCCCAAATGAAAGAACAGAACAAAACTCCAGAAAAATAACGAAACAAAATGGAGACAAGTAATCTACTAGCTGCAGAGTTCAAAACATTAGTTGTAAGAATATTCAATGTACTTAAGCGAAGAGTAGATGAAATTGGTGGGGACTTTAACAGCATAAAAATGAACATGGAAACCATAAAAAAGAAACCAGTCAAATATGAAGAATACAGTAACTGAAATAAAGAGTAACTTACAGGAAACCAACAGTAGAGTAGATGAAGCCAAGAATCAAATCAGCAATTTGGAATATAAGGAAGCAAAAACCACCCAATCAGAACAGCATAAATAAATAAAAATCCCCTTCCCCCCAAAAAAATGAGTATAGTATAAGGAGCCTCTGGGACAATTTCAGTCTTGCCAACTTTTGCTTCATGGAGGTACCAGAATGAGAAGAGAAAGAGCAAGAAATTGAAAACCTATTTGAAAAAAAATGACAGAAAACTTGTCATCTGGTGAAGGAAATAGACATACAAGTCCAGGAAGTGCAGAGTCCCAAACAAGATGAACTCAAAGAGGCCCACACCAAGATACATCATAAAATACTAAAGGTTAAAGACAAAGTGAGAATCTTAAAAGCAGCAAGAGAAATGCAGTTAGTTACCTACAGGGAATCTCCCATAAGACTCTCAGTTGATTTCTCCATAGGTACCTTGCAGGCCAGAAGGGATTGGCAAGAAATATTCAAGGTGATGAAAAGCAAGGACCTACAACCAAGATTACTCTACCCAGCAATGATATAATTTAGAATCAGAGGGCATATAACGTGGTTTTCCAAAGAAGAAAAAGCTAAAGAAGTTCATCACCAAACCAGCATTTCATGAAATGTCAAAAGGTTTCCTGGAAGACGAAAAAAGGAGAAGGAGAAAGAGGAAAAGGAAAGAAGGAGAAGAGATAAAAAATATGAACAATAAAATGACAATAAATATATATCAGCCACTGAATCTAAAAAAAATAAATGAAGAACAGAACAGAAACAATATACAGAGAATATTTTGACAGTTTCCAGGTGGGGAGGGAGGGTTGGGGGTAAGTGAAAAAGGTGAAGGGATTAAGAATTAATCCTGGTAATTACAGGACAGTTGTGGGGATGTAAAGTAGAGCGTACTGAAGAATGTGCTGTAGTCACTAATATTCTAATAACTATGTATGGAATTAAATGGGTACTACATTTATGGGGGTAATCACTTAGTAAGTTATAGAACATCTAATCACTGGAGTATAGCACCTGAAACTAATATTATGTGTCAACTGTAATTAAAAAATAAAAAATTAATTTATAAAATATCAAATTTCAGAAAACAAAAAAATTAAACATTATTTAAAAAAAATGTGTATAAGTGAATCTGTGCAGTTCAAACCCATGTTCAAGGCTCAACTGTATTATCGTTTCTTCTGTTTATTGATGAAGTATTGTTACATTTCCAAATGCTTGATTTTATAATTTATATACTTATTTTGGCCATAGAAAATTCAAAATTACAGGGTTATTTTTGGAGCTAGGAATATATCGAAGCTTTATTTAGCCACAGAAGAGTATTATATTATTCTGATATTTTAGATATGATTATCATCTATATTTTGCTCATTTAAACAATTTCTTTTGTTTCTGGTGGATGATGAGAAATTATTTTGATTCATTGGTGTCTCCATCACATTATGTACAAATCCATTTAAGAATATACTGTGTTATTCTTGAAAATTTTCTTAAACTTCATAGGATGAGATTCTGGCCCTAAATAAAATACTTCCTAATTTAGATAAAAAATTCTTCATTTGATAGAACTTGTTTATTTCTCCTAGTTATATGAAAAAGGAAGATATTAATATAATAATTGCTTTTGTTTGGTCTTACTGAAATTTTGATGACTAGCCCACTTTTCTAGGAAATATCTGTTGGATAATTACGCATGGTGAATATGTGAAAATGAGATTGTGGACTTTTTTTCAGGTGATTCTATCATTTTTTAAAGAAATAACACAGTATGGAAGTGTTCATTGTCAAAAAAGTGGAGACCAGCCAAAACACATTGATCTCCAACCTTAAAAAGTGCAAAAATAAATAGCTAAAAATTGAAGTATTTTAAATAACTTTTAGTTTCTGAGAATGTGGCACTATTATAATAATATATACACAGGTAGTTCTGTTTTTTAAAAGGTAGTCCACATTTTTTTGAATTATTTGATTTACATGGAGTTTTAAATGATATATATATTATATATAATGGTGAATTTGAATTTGTTCTTGAATCTCTGTGATTCTTAACATTGAGACTTTAGGTATAGTATAGTAATGCCCAATTTTTGTTTCTAGAAATAGGATTTTAAAAAACTTTGGCTAGGAGAAATGTCAGTTTGTATTTAGTCATCACAGATGAGTAATCTAGAAATTCTTCTCTTAGGTTAGACTTATTAACATTAGTGTAATTTTTCAGCCACAGTGTTATGTTAAAAAAATATGTAGCTGCAATTGTTGTAGAGTTCTTTTCTATAAAAATAATCACACATATAATCAAGTTGGATATTCTTTATGTCAGACGTTAAGAATTACTGGGCAGGCCCTGGCCTGTTGGCTCAGCGGTAGAGCATTGGCCCGGAGTGTAGAAGTCCTGGGTTTGATTCCCAGCCAGGGCACACAAGAGATGCACCCATCTACTTCTCCACCCTCCCCTCTCTGCTTTCTCTCTGTCTCTCTCTTCCCCTCCCTCAGCCAAGGCTCCATTGGAGCATAGGTGGCCTGGGCGCTGAGTATGGCTCCATGGCCTCTGCCTCAGGCGCTAGAATGGCTCTGGTTGTGGCAGAGAGATGCCCCAGATGGGCAGAGCATCACCCCCTGGTGGGCTTTCCAGGTGGATCCTGGTGGGGCGCATGCGGGAGTCTGTCTCTGCCTCCCTGCTTCTCACTTCAGAAAAAAAAAAAAAAAAGAATTATTGAGCAATAGCCACAGACAGGAGGCTCTAAATAGCATTGTTTTAGAGGTTCTTTCTTTGGATGTTTTAATATATACTTATATATATACTTTCATATTTTTTAATGGGGATGTGATATTGACTATCATGTAAGTTATTACCAAAGTATACCATATAGAAATAGAAATTAAGGGTCCTCTCATTATCATAAAGTGTGGGCAGTATTTTGAGTATATCTTTATTTCCACATGTGTGAATATTAGTGTGGTATATATCTTTATGTTTTCCATTTTAATGACTTATACAATGGATTAGCATCATAATTTTACCTTACTTAAATACATATATACAGATTTGTCTAATGAGAGAAATTAAAATACTTTCGTCAATGAATGTGTGCTTGGAGTGAATGTGAGATGTGAATCTTCTGTTCCTGTCAGTCTCGGTTTCTTTACATGTGCTGGGCTGGGTTAGTTCTAAGGTTTAAAGATTATATATGGATATATATATATATATACACACATATATATATTAGTGTATGTTATGTAATCTAACTACCTCATCTAGTACTCAGCTATGAGAGAAAGCATGTTTCCTTCTAAAGGACTTTGACTACATGCAAATTTTTCTTATGTGCCGACTTTAGATCCAAATCCCTGAGAAAGAGTTTACTTAACTTGTGTTATTTTCCATTAAATTTTTTTAATAGTCTACTAGACTATTTTAATCTACTTTAAATGTACTTTAGTATATTTCTATACCAGGTGTACTATGATGATTTCTCAGATGCATATCATAAGCCCGATGAAACTTGGTACTTCTAGGGTCAATTACCAGCTTTGGTATCGAATCCCTTTAAGCCCAGTTTCTTTACAGCTACCATTCTACATTTGTGTGTGGTTGTTTTGTTTTTGTTTCTATACAGTGTCTAAAATACTTTCAATATGCATATCATTTAATCTTGCTGTCATGTAACTGATACTAAATATTTGAAGAATAAATGAAAATTTGCATTATATATATGCAATGGTTTCCATTTTAAAGATAAAGAACCTGAAGTACAAATGAAGACAAATGTATTGTCTTGGGATGAAAATATTTGGGTTCATATCCCATTTCTGAAATTATGTGCTTTTTGGAAAATCCGTGTTTTTTTGAACCTCTGTTTTATATCTATAAAATGGGGAGCTTATCCTCCTTGAGGGTTATTGGGAGGATTGAATGAAATCATCTATGTAAAAATGTTTTGAACTATAAGGTTCCATACAAATATAACACCTGGATAATAGCATTCTAATATATTACCAACTGTAAATCCAACAATTTATTGGTAATAACATATCGGAAAAGCGCAGTTCAGTGGTCTTTCTTCTGTTTCCGCACAGCCCCAGTTCTAGAGACAGTAGGTCTGTTTAATAGTAGGTCAGTATCACATTGCTAATATTTAACATAAATGCAATTTTACAAAACTATTGCTCTTATGAGCCCAAGATTTAAAGGTCATTTTATGCCTGTAATATATTATAGAAGCCCTTTGAATGAATGTTTCTCCCTCCTCCCCCACCAGTTGAAACTTATTCAGGTTTGTAAACTACAAAAAGAGTTATGTAGTAGTAGGTCACCCACACAGTTTCATTCTTTTTATTTTTCTTTTTTTAAAATTTATTTTTAAATTATTGGTATGACATGGTTTCAAGTGTACAACTCAATATAACACAGCATTCTTTTTGTTTTAACCCAGTCTTTCTTAGAATCTTGGATAAAAGTTTTTATGACCATCTATTTATTTCCTTTATCTCTTCTTAAAAGAAGAACTTAAAGATGATTAGTATGACATTTAAGTTTTATGACATGAGTGTATAAAAATCTTACCTTATTATTATTGCCCTATAATATTTAAAATCTATTCCAGAATACCCTCTTTATAGTTTTATTTGTTTCTTTTTCTGATGAGTATTTTGAAGATTTTCTGCAATTGGTTTTTTAAATATCTAATTCAATGTATGTTGAAATAATAGGATTACACTCTGAAACCTACAATAAACAAATAAGCTAACAAAAAATTTAGCCAGGCCCTGGCTGGTTGGCTCAGTGGTAGAGCGTCGGCCTGGCATGTAGAAGTCCTGGGTTCGATTCCCGGCCAGGGCACACAGGAGAAGCACCCATTTGCTTCTCCACCCCTCCCCCTCTCCTTCCTCTCTGTCTCTCTCTTCCCCTCCCGCAGCCGAGGCTCCATTGGAGCAAAGATGGCCCGGGCGCTGGGGATGGCTCCTTGGCCTCTGCCCCAGGCACTAGAGTGGCTCTGGTCGCGGCAGAGCGATGCCCCGGAGAGGCAGAGCGTCGCCCCCTGGTGGGCGTGCCGGGTGGATGCTGGTCGGGCACATGCGGGAGTCTAACTGTCTCTCCTGGTTTCTAGCTTCAGGAAAAAAAAAATAGCCATTATAAGAGAAAATGTGAAATGGAAGTATATAATCAGATAAATGAAAAAAGGTTTTGAGATTGTGGAGAACTAATAGAAGATATCACCAATGGCTTTTTTTTTTTTTTTACTTAGTGGTTTTCTTTCAGTAAAAATCTTATCAGTTGGAAAGAATTGTTCTCTTCTTTGAACTAAGCTGTTTTTTCTGAAATCAGATTTTGTATTTCCAAGGCTCTATTCTACAATATCAGCACAAACATACATTAGTAGCTGCATAACACTTTAAAGAGTTAGCAAGAAGGTTTAAATCAATTACTAAACTCTGGTTTAGAACCTGTATTCTAGGAGTTTTTTTTAAAAAAAAACTTTTAGAGTTTTAAGGAGGGAAAAATAAGAGAGAGTAAAGATAGTGTTCTATCAGTGAGAGATTTAGGAAAGTATTCTCATTATAGTCTTATATAAACACAGTACAACTGTGTTAACTGTGCAATTCAGTTAATCTGCTACTGGGTTTCTTTTTCTAGTTTAGTAGATAAATGCCCATCTATTGATACTTTCGGGAACTAGTGCATTTTACAGTGAAAATGTAACAATGCTGAATAAAATAATGAGATTTTTTTCCTTGATGATGTGAAGGACTCAGCTTATTCTATTCTAGTTTCTGAACCTCACAGGGTTTACTGCTAGTTTAATACTTAGTATGGCTGCTGTGCATTTCAAGTATCTCTAACTGTATATTACTTTATGTGGTGCCGTGAAAACATGAAGAGTCAAAACATCTGGGTGACAGCCATAGGTTTTCTCCTTACTAGTTTTGTATCTTTGACAATTCACATAACTTCTCTTAACTCACCGGGTTGCTGTGTAGCTTAAATGGGAATATTTGAATATATTTTTTAAATTGTAAAGGGTGGTTAGATATACCATCTAAAATATTTGCTTGTGAATGAGAAGAGATATAAAGAAAAAAGTATGACTATGGAATACTACTCAGCCATAAGAAATGATGACATCGGAACATTTACAGCAAAATGGTGGGATCTTGATAACATGATACGAAGCGAAATAAGTAAATCAGAAAAAAAGAGGAACTGTATTATTCCATACGTAGGTGGGACATAATAGTGAAACTAAGAGACATTGATAAGAGTGTGGTGGTTACGGGGGGGAGGGGGGAATGGGAGAGGGAAAGGGGGTGGGGAGGGGCACAAAGAAAACAAGATAGAAGGTGACAGAGGACAATCTGACTTTGGGTGATGGGTATGCAACATAATTGAACGACAAGATAACCTGGACTTGTTATCTTTGAATATATGTATCCTGATTTATTGATGTCACCCCATTAAAATAATAAAATTATAAAAAAAAAAAAAAAAAAGAAATGATGACATCGGATCATTTACAGCAAAATGGTGAGATCTTGATAACATTATACAAAGGGAGATAAGTAAATTAGAAAAAACCAGGAACTGCATTATTCCATATGTAGGTGGGACATAAAAGTGAGACTAAGAGACATTGATAAGAGTGTGGTGGTTACGGGGGGGAGGGGGAAAGGGAGAGGGAAAGGGGGAGGGGGAGGGGCACAAAGAAAATTAGATAGAAGGTGACAGAGGACAATCTGACTTTGGGTGATGGGTATGCAACATAATTGAACGACAAGATAACCTGGACACGTTTTCTTTGAATATATGTATCCTGATTTATTAATGTCACCTCATTAAAAAAATAAAATTATTTAATAAAAAAGTAAAATAAAAAAAAATAAAAAAAAATAAAAAAAGAATGAATGTAAGTTATTTATTACTATTTCTGTTTACTAATATTTATCTGAGAGATACAAACTATAATTTTTATTAAAGAGGATAAATATTCCAGCGGATTAGAGAGAATTTTAATATAGGACAGAGATTTCAGGTTATGTATATATCCTTATATTTAAAATTTCTTTCAGCTCTAGAATCTTGTAATCTTATTTTTTGACCTTGTTGTTTACCTCTATACCACACATGAAAATACTCTGAGTGTGTGTGTGTTTGTGTGCAGTGTATTTACTTGTAATGCATATATACACTGTGTCTGAGTGTACCAAAATACTATATGGTTCCTTTCAAATTGAAAACTTTGTTTGTTCATTAATTTTTTTGCTGTTATTTGTGTCAGGTACAAGTTAGTTGTCCTGGCTTCAATATTTGACCAAATGCCTGACTGGGCGGTGGCGCAGTGGATAGAGCATCGGACTGGGATGCAGAAGACCCAGGTTCGAGACCCTGAGGTCACCAGCTTGAGCACGGGCTCATCTGGTTTGAGCAAAAGCTCACCAGCTTGAGCCCAAGGTCACTGGCTCCAGCAAGGGGTTACTAGGTCTGCTGAAGGCCCGCGGTCAAGGCACATATGAGAAAGCAATCAATGAACAATGAAGGTGTTGCAACGTGCAACAAAAAACTAATGATTGATGCTTCTCATCTCTCTATTTCTGTCTGTCCCTGTCTATCCCTCTCTCTGACTCTCTCTCTGTCTCTAAAAAAATAAAATAAAATAAATTTGACCACGTTAATTGTGAGAATTTGGTGTCAGTTTGTGGTTCGCATGAGTATTGGTTTCTGTTTATATATATTATGTCCTTTTCAATAGATTTTCACACTCTTCACTGAAAGTAGATATTGCTTCAATTTATTACCTTAAATTTAACTATAAATTAAAGAGACAAAAATGGTATATGAAAGAGATAAAATGGTATATATCTAGGTGTACAGCTATACTTTAAGGAGGATCTTCTGGCATTATCTCTCTTCAACCACTTATTTATTGAGGCCCAATTTATATGCATATATTTATATGTGGCAGATAAGAGAGATGTTTTAAAAGTGAAAGAAATAATATTTTTGTTAATGTCACCCATTGATTAAGTTTATTAATACATTTATTGATCATTAACTCTAAGACAGTATGTTAGATGCTGAGGATAAAATAGGAATAAGTTATAATCACTCATCATTTAGTGGAGGAGATGAACATCAACCAAATAATTTCAAAATTGAACTTAAAATTAAAACAGTCATAAATACTAAGAAGAGGCATATGGTCTTAGGAGAACATACAACATTTGAGAGAAATAGAAAAGTAATAGATACATATTGTAATGATAAAAAATAGTAAGAAACTACCCTTAACCAATAATAATATTATCACGTGTATCTTAACACTTTTTTTTTTATTTATTCATTTTCGAGAGGAGAGGGAGAGACAGAGAGAGAGAAGGGGGGAGGAGCTGGAAGCATCAACTCCCATATGTGCCTTGACCAGGCAAACCCAGGGTTTCGAACCGGCGACCTCAGCATTTCTAGGTCGACGCTTTATCCACTGCGCCACCACAGGTCAGGCACGTGTATCTTATATGTTATAAAGTTCTAGTGATAGGCATTTTGATAAGATTATGGAGGGGCATAATTTTCTGTTGGCTAGGTGAACTTAAATGAGAATTATATAAAATAGATTATAAAAGTAATGTTAAACATAAAAATTGGACCATTAGAGAAAAACTTCATGATTTTATTTTATATACTTGGACCTGATAGCACAAATCTATGCCAAATGATCTCTTTACAGGCCACTCTTATCATACACAGCGTTGCCTTGCCTTAGAAGTAGGGAAATACCACTTTAGAAGCTATAAAGCTAACCAAAATCAAATTCTTTTCCTAAAATATTAATAGAAGCATTATGAAATTTTGTTATTTTTTCATTGATTTTTTTTCATTTTTGAAATTTAACTTTATAAAGGAACCCATTATTTTCACTTTAAATTTGTCAATTTTGCTTTGTTATATGAACTATTCATAACTGTTGTTTGAATTGCAGAACTTACAAGAAATTTTTTAAAAATTAAAAGATTTTTAGTTTTATAAGGTAATTTCATTTCTCTTCATTTTTTATAATCTGTCTAATAATCTAAGTTTTAAATTTCTTAAATTACTTATTTAGCATTTTTGATTCCTAATGTTAGATATACTTCTCTAAATATTTAATTCAATATGTTAGCAAGAATTACCCCAACTAAAATATCTCTATGCTTAAATGGAATAGGAGAAATATTTTAATAATATTAAAATTCTTATTGATTACTAAATGGTAGATATTTACAAATAATTTCAAAGCTTATACACTATCAGCCTTTCCTTGATTTGCAAGGAAACTGGCCACATTTTATGCAAGCATCTCTTACTTTATCACTCTGAAAGCTCCCTGAGTGAATTTCACTTTTTAATGAGTACTGGAGTTAAAACTCCTTGGTGGTTTGGAAGCTGAGAGAAGAAAACTGTATCCTTCTGGGTTGTATATTTTAATCATGAAGATAGTGCCACTTACGTTCATTTTCCCAGCCTCTTGTTTGGCTATTTTCAATTTAGATTTATCAAAGAGTTAAATTTTTTTTATTTAGAAAATTAAATTTAACAGGGTGACATTGATCAACAAGAGTACATAGATTTCAGGTAAACATCTCCACATCATTTGAACAGTTAATTATGTTGTGTATTCATCACCCAAAGTCAAATCATCTTCCGTCACCTTATATTTGTCTCTCTTTATATCTCTTCCCCTCCCCCACATCCTTCTTCCCCTGGTAACCACTACAATCAAAGAGTTAATTTATTGAAAGATTAGTATCTGGTGTAGAATATTTAGTACTGGGTGTTACTAGAAATAAAAGCTGCAAATACATTTTATCTCTATTCTCTCAATCCTTTGGACTTAAAAAAAAAAGTGTTCCTTGAGTATTTCTGAATTTAATATCCAACAGCATTATCCTGTTTTTGAATATGTAATAAAACACGAAAGAAAATCATATATGGAAATACACTGTAATCTTATGTATTAGCTCCTGGTTTATGGTAGTCTCTTTTAGGGTCAACTGTTGTAATTAGGATTAATGAACCCTAAAATGCTTTTTACCCCTTAGAGCTGGGGGCATTCTGTTTCCTAATTCTTACTCCTTGCACTTTCCAGTTTAAATTTTTGCCTATGTTTAAAAAAGTACTTAACATTCAGTCAGAAAAACCCTCCCCTGACATCAAGGTCGGGAAGTTAATTACAGAATATATTTGTTAAGTTCTATACATATTTTTAAGGGTGATAGAAGTCAGAAATGTCTCAATAATTTTGCCACAAAATCAGTTAAAAAGAGATAATTGCCATCATTTCCTGCCATTTGTAACAACATCCAAAATAACTTTCTCCATAGCCTCATCATTTAAACAGTTGCACAGGTCAGTCAGAACAAATCGTAAACAGTCACACTTCTCTCCTCTGATCTGGACATTTCTGTACCATATTTAGTGATGTAACTAAAAGTTGTGTGAATGAACAGCATAGAGCAGGGGTCCCCAAACTACGGACCGCGGGCCGCAGGTGGCCTCCTGAGACCATTTATCCGGCCCCCACCGCACTTCCGGAAGGGGCACCTCTTTCATTGGTGGTCAGTGAGAGGAGCACATTGACCATCTCATTAGCCAAAAGCAGGCCCATAGTCCCCATTAAAATACTGGTCTAGTTTGTTGATTTAAATTTACTTGTTCTTTTAAATATTGTATTTATTTCCATTTTGTTTTTTTACTTTAAAATAAGATATGTGCAGTGTGCATAGGGATTTGTTCATAGTTTTTTTTATAGTCTGGCCCTCCAGCGGTCTGAGGGACAGTGAACTGGCCCCCTGTGTAAAACGTTTGGGGACCCCTGGCATAGAGAGATCCAGTTCTCCACTTTCTTTGGATACGTGATGACATGGATAGAACATTGTATGAATTGCTATTTCTGGCTAATGTTATAAATGTGAGTAGTTGTATTTGCCTTTCTTTCAGAAAGATCTTCAGTATTTTTATAAAATTAAACACAAATATGCATTGGAGCTGTGTATGAATAGGCTATAAATTTTTGTAAGGTAAAAACCTTTATGTGAACAAAGATACGATTAATATAGAAAATCACATTTTCTGTTGAGGATCTGGGAATATCCACAAGAAAATCATCCACCTAGTAGAAAAGCTCCCTGTTTTGAAAAATAAGGTTCTTTGAGAGCCATAAATCACTGACTAGCTGATCATGTATTTACCCTCTTCACTCTTTCTTTTGTTTATGGACAATGAGAGGTAGGAGTTAGATAGCAGGAAGGGAATTTGAATTTTAGGTGTATAGATTTTTGGCACTTTGATACAGAGGAATGATTATTCTAAATAACTTACTAGTGTGTATTTGAAAGAAGAAATGAAACTTGGTTAAAAGTTTCAATCTTAAAAAAATTGACAGTGAATTCAGAGACTCTAGTTCAGCCTATACAAATGAAGAAATTTAGGTTAATATAAACTGGTACTGGAAAGTTAATGTAAACTGCACTGATTCTTAGTCCAGTACAATTTTCAGTATTTTATTTAATATTTTTAATAGTTATAATAATTTATTGATAAGATAAATACATGACCCATTTGTTATATTTAGAATCTAAGTAAAATAAAACATTTAAAAAATATCTGTGTTGGATTTTTGAAAATAAATTATAAAAATAAAATGTAAGTTAGCAATACAAGCATATTGTGTCATAGGTTTTGCTCTCTTGTTTGTTTTTCTTACTGTTCTATATATGCATTAAGACTATACATATGAGAGTTGATCCCCTGGATTTAGCTCTACTGGTACAATTAACATTTAAATACTGTTTACTTTAAAAAAGTTATTTAGAATTTTATTTAATCAATTTTATAAAACCACTAAAGACATTTTAAATCTGATATATTAAAAAATTAAACTGGAAAATATTCCAAACATACTGAAAAGAGACTAATTTGTTTTAACAAATGTTTGTGTTTTGACATGTTTATATTTTATTTTTTGAGAAAGTGAGAGAAAAAAAAAAGAGAAGCATCAACTCATTCCATTTAGTTGTGCCATTGATTCTTCTCATATGTACTCTGACCAGTGCTCCAACTGGCAACCCCAGGAGCAACCTGGTGACCCGGCATCAGCAACCCCATGATTGAGCAGGTGACCCCAGGCTTGAACCAGCAACCTGGTCCTCTGGGGTGACACTCTATCCACTCTACCACCAGGGCCAAGTTTTTGTTGTCTTAAAGAAATAAAAGGTCACAAAGACCTTCACTTTCCATTCCAGCCCACTTCACTTCTTCAGAGGTAACCACTATCCAGAAGTTGGTGTGTTTTCTTTCTACAAGTTTTTATATTTCTGTGTATGTATATGCCCATAAATTATAGGATATACCTGCTCTGCCAGTATGGTGGTCATTAGCCAAATCTGGCTATTGACATTTAAATTAATTAAAATGAAATAAAAAATACATTTAGTTACTCAAGAGCACTGACTGCATAACAAGTGTTCACTATACACATGTGGTTAAGACTATTATACTGGACAGTATAGAAACATAACATTTCATCATAGCAAAAGGTTCTGATATACACCACTGTTGGCATATTCTTTTATTTTTTAAAAGATTTTACTTTTATTCATCTTAGAGAGGGGAGAGAGAGAAAGAGAGAGAGAGAGAGAAGGTGGAGGCGCAGGAAGCATCAACTCCCATATGTGCCTTGACCAGGCAAGCTCAGGGTTTTGAACTGGCAACTTCAGGGTTCCAGGTCGATGCTTTATCCACTGCACCACCACAGGTTAGTTATTTTTTTTTTAAAGGTTTTATAATTTTTTTTTTTTGGATTTTATGTATTGATTTTAGAAAGAAGAGAGTGAGAGAAAAAGAGGGAAGAGGGGGTGAGAAGCAGTTGATTCTTATATGTGCTTTGACAAGGCAAGCCCAGAGTTTGGAACTGGTGAGTGACTACAGCGTTCCAGGCCAACACTTTATCCACTCTGCCACCACAGGTCAGTGCATGTTGTTAAACTTCATACAGATGGTATCATGCTATTCATGCTCTGGAGCTTATTTTTTCACTCTATATTATATTTGAACTTTAACTACAATGACACACGGATATGTAGATATTTAGGCTATTTTCAACTTTTTAAAATGTTAAAACAATGCTGTAACTAACACTTTAATGCTTGTTTCTTTACATATATGTGTGAAAGTTTCTTTAGGGTATGCATTTATTGGTTGTAATCATTTCGACTTTACATGATGTGACCAAATAATTCCCTAATATAGCTATACCAATTTAAACTTCAACTAACAGTGTGTAAGATTTACATTTCCTCATATACTTACTTGCTGATACTTAATATTAGACTAGAGTGTCAACTGCTATCTTGTTTTTATTTTCATTTTCCTAATATTTAATAAGGATGTACAGCCTTTCATATGTTTATTGGCCAATTCGATTTCCTTTCCTGTGAATTGTCTATTCACATTCCCTTTTAAAAAGATATTTTTTGTTTTTGATTTAGGAATTATTTATAACAATTTATATTTGGTGATGCTTTATAAATTTGTCCCATTTTATGGCTTGTATTTTTGCTCTGTTTATGGTATCTTGAGGCATAGAAGTTTTAAAGTTTATTGTGTAAAAATTTTTAGACTTTCCCTTTAATGCTTGTACTTTTTTAGGTCTTGTTTAAGCAAGCTTTTCCTAGTTTGAATGCCATATGGTTCATTTTCTCCTTTTTCTTAAAGTTTTATAATTTTGCCTTCTAGATTTAGGGTTTCTAAATCTACCTGCGATTTATTTTGTGAGACAGTGATCTAATTTTCCTTCATAAGTAAAACTAATTTTCTCAGCATTGGTTTCTGAATAATTTTCCTCACTGATTTGTACTGCCAACTTTTCACGTACCGAATCGGCATATATAGATGCATCAGTCTCTGGGTTTCTAGTCTGGGTAGTTGGTTGGTTTGTCTCTGTGCCAGTATCAAGACATTTAAATGATCAAAGCTTTATGATCTGATGATGATGGCTGTTAGGGTAAGACATCTCACCTTCTTCTCTTCTTAAAAATCACTATATTTTGTTTGTTATCTCACATGTGAATTATAGGGTTATATTATTAAATCTATTAACAACCCTCATGGGATTTTTACTGAAATTAAATTTGAGAGTAGTTTAAAGAGAATAGACATTTTTATGAAACTTGGTCTTTCCATCCACCAACATGGTTTATCTTCCTATTTGTTTGTGTTTTCATCTACACCTGACATTAAAGTTTTAAAATTTTGTTTATAGAGGATTTCTCATATTTTGTTAGATATATTTTAGGTATATTATAAGTTCGTTTTTATTGTGAATGAAATCTTTTATTACATTCTACTTGGTTGTTTCTTCTGTTTAGGAATTCTGTTAGTTTTTTGAATATTGATCTTATATCTAATAACCTTGTTGAACTAATTAATTTTGACAATTTGTAGATTCTTTTGGATCTTCTATATAATCATATTACCTGCAGATAATGACTATTTTTTCAATTCTTAGACTTTTAATACTTTTTAAATTAGTTAGGATTTTCTGTACAGGATTGAATAGAAGTAGTAAGTAATAAATATTCTTGTTTCTTACTTTGAAATAAATGTTCTTAATGTCTTACCATTAAATATTAAGTTAAGAAAAATGTTTTGTACTTTTAACTTGTTAAGAGATTCTTTTTTTTTTTTTTTGCATTTTTCTGAAGCTGGAAACAGGGAGAGACAGTCAAACTCCTGCATGCGCCCGACCGGGATCCACCCGGCACGCCCACCATGGGGCTACGCTCTGCCCACCAGGGGGCGATGCTCTGCCCATCCTGGGCGTCGCCATGTTGCGACCAGAGTCACTCTAGCGCCTGAGGCGGAGGCCACAGAGCCATACCCAGCGCCCGGGCCATCTTTGCTCCAATGGAGCCTCGGCTGCGGGAGGGGAAGAGAGAGACAGAGAGGAAGGCACGGCGGAGGGGTGGAGAAGCAAATGGGTGCTTCTCCTGTGTGCCCTGGCCGGGAATCGAACCCGGGTCCTATGCACGCTAGGCCGACGCTCTACCGCTGAGCCAACTGGCCAGGGCCTGTTAAGAGATTCTTAAAAGATAATGTATAGATATTGAATTTTTTCTGTTTTCTTTTAATGGATCATATGATTTTTCTTTTGTAATATTAAGGCTAATTAAGGTTTTTAAATGTTAATTGATCATTGAGTTCCTGGGATAAACCTTACTGTTCATGGGGTAATTATATAGATACATGTATTATTATTATGTATATACAGACATGTAGATTATGTAGATAGACACACACCCTGTATGATTAAATTGTTTAAATTTTCTGGCCCTGGCTGATTGGCTCAGTGTCAGCCTGGTGTTCCAACATCCTGGGTTTGATCCCTGGTTAGGGCACACATGAGAAGAATCTGCTTCTCTCCCCCTCCTCTTCCCCTTTTCTCTCTCTTCCCTTCTTGCAGCCAGTGGCTCTACTGGTTTGAGTGTTGGCCTCAGGTACTGAAGATAGCTCAGCTGATTTGAGCATTGGCCCCAGAAGGGGGTTGCCCAGTGGATCCTGATGTGGGAGCCTATCTCACTATCTCTCCTCCTCTCACTTAAAAAAAAGAAAACAAATTGTTTAAGTTTTTTAATATTTTGTGTAGAATTTGTTTTATATTTGTTAGCAAATGAGACTGGCTTACAGTTTTTGTTAATTTGAACATTAATATTATACTATCGTTATAAAATGAGCTGAATAACTTTAAGTTTTTAATTCTCTGTAATATCTTGTATAAAGTAAGGATTATCTGTTTCTTTAAGATTTGGTAATACTTGTCTGTGAACAACCTTGGCCTGGTGCTTTCTTGTGGATAGGTATTTGACTGCTGATTTAAGTTTTTTTGATGTTTATGAATATATTCAGTTTTTGGTACACTTCTTGAGTCAAATATAGGTTACTTATACGGAATGTTCCAAAAGTATTAGTGCAGTTTTAAATTTGAATGACTCCAAGAGTATAAATGTCACAGACTTGTACAACAATCATTTGGCAGTTTATTTGAATTTCTCTTAAGTTATGGTTTTTGAATTGGAAATTAAATTTTTTTAGTGTTTGCCATCTTTAACCATAGGAACTCAAACAAAATATTAAAATTAAATTTTTATTAAATTTATTTATAGGTTTTCCCTTTTTTTCCTTGTGAATTTATTTGTTGAAGAAATTAGTTTATTAATCTTAAAAGTTTCCCATTGTGTTTGGGTTTCTGAAGACCAGTTCCAGTTTCAGTGATTCACTAGGAGAACTCAGAATTATTATATAGTTGTACTCATGGCTCTGATTTGTTATAACAAAAGGATACAAAGTGATATCAGAAAAGAGACTAGGTGAAAGGAAGGAAGTCTGAAAGAAACCAGGAACAAGCCTCTAATAGTTTTCTCCTAGTGGAGTCACACAGGATATGTTTAATTTCCTCAGGAATAAATTGTGACAACACATGTGAAATGTTTAAAAGGATGCTCACTAGAGACTCAAGGCCCAGGGATTTTATTGGGGGCTTGTTACATAGGCATCCTCTGCCTGGCATGTACCCAAATTCCAGACTCAGAAGAAAAGCAGGTGTTTAGCACAAGCTACGTTTTGCAAACAGTTTAGGCACACTGAGCTCTCTTACCAGTTTTTGGAATGGTGGAAACCCGACTGAAATCCAAGTTGCCAGACACTAGCTATTGTCTAGCCTTGCAAATGGACTTTTCAAATGATAGCAGTAAAAAGAGCTATGTAACTTTTCTGCATTCAGGGTTTTGCTGATTGCATGCAAGGTGGTAATATGTTACTCTATCTCCTCTTTCCTGTGAACCAGCAATTAGATCTTTAGGCTTTTATGAGCTTTATTATTTGGGGGGGCAAGAATGTTTCATGGATTGTGTTGAATACTTTCTATTGCATTTTATCAGGAGGTATATGATATCTGGTTGCTCATTATTTTTGTGGGTGTGATGTTAAGTTTGATTAGTAGTTTCAGGTATTATCAGTCTGACCTGGGCGTTATAAAGTTCCCTGTTTGCTATTTACCTAATGATTTTAGCACTTGATGATCATTGCCCAGATTCATCATGCCATTCAGATTTGTAAAATCTAAATTTATTTTTCATTTAGTAGCTGGATTATTTCTATAAAAAAGAACTTGCCTTCATCAACTATTCATTTGCTCCGAGGCACAGTTAATAAAGATAAGGGGAAATGCATGATTCTTTTCATTTACTTCAGAATTCCTTTTACTTTCAGTATTCAGGATAATACTTTGGGTCCCTGGCATACTCCACAAATGATATGAGCTTTCATGTTTTATTGTCATGAAAATGTGGATTTTAAATTTAAATTAATAAATTAAAATAAACATATTAATTATTGAAATCTTTTTCTCTAAAATTGTCCCATCTTTTGCCATCTCAAGTTAGCTACTGAGCATTTTGACACAACACATGTAGCCTTTGATTACTTGTTTCCTGGTACAGCAAGATATTTCAGGCTCATCTTGTATGTTTCCTGTGTTGTATCTGGAACCAGCTGTTCTTCTATGTAACCCCAGTTCTTTTGAGTGCAAAAATGATGTTTAGAGACCACAATATGGATTTGAGGTGCTCAGTGCTTTGGATTGATCATTGTTTCTAGGTCTCACCCCAGTGCAAATATGATCTGCTAGGAAATACGAACTTTTTTATTTATTTTTTTATTATTATTATTTTTTCTGTATTTTTCTGAAGCCAGAAATGGGGAGAGAGACAGTCAGACAGACTCCCGCATGTGCCTGACTGGGATGCACCCGGCACGCCCACCAGGGGGCGCCGCTCTGCCCACCAGGGGGCGATGCTCTGCCCCTCCAGGACGTCACTCTGTTGCCGACCAGAGCCACTCTAGTGCCTGGGGCAGAGGCCGAGGAGCCATCCCCAGCGCCCGGGCCATCTTTGCTCCAGTGGAGCCTCGGCTGTGGGAGGGGAAGAGAGAGACAGAGAGGAAGGAGAGGGGAAGGGGTGGAGAAGCAAATGGGCGCGTCTCCTGTGTGCCCTGGCCGGGAATCGAACCCGGGACTTCTGCACACCAGGTCGACGCTCTACCACTGAGCCAACCGGCCAGGGCCACGAACTTTTATTATTTTTATTGTTTTTATTTAAAAAATTTTTTTTTTTTTTCGTATTTTTCTGAAGCCGGAAACGGGGAGAGACAGTCAGACAGACTCCCGCATGCGCCCGAGCAGGATCCACCCGGCACGCCCACCGGGGGTGACGCTCTGCCCTCCAGGGGGCGATGCTCTGCCCCTCTGCGCTTCGCTCTGTCGCGACCAGAGCCACTCTAGCGCCTGGGGCAGAGGCCAAGAAGCCATCCCCAGCGCCTGGGCCATCTCTGCTCCAATGGAGCCTTGGCTGTGGGAGGGGAAGAGAGAGACAGAGAGGAAGGAGGGGGGGGGGGGTGGAGAAGCAAATGGGCGCTTCTCCTATGTGCCCTGGCCGGGAATCGAACACGGGTCCCCTGCACGCCAGGCCGACACTCTACCACTGAACCAACTGGCCAGGGCCACAAACTTTTTTATTTTTAAAGAAGAAATACTTCTTGATTTTATCCTGATATTTTCAATTCGAATTTGGGATTATGGGGTTTTATTTAATTTTTTCTGGTTTTCTGATTGCATTTTTTTTGCCTTTTATGTTGAAGATATTGGTTCCTCGTGACCTTAATACAATTATTTGCTTTCTGTATATTAATATCAATATAAGAACACCAATATCATTACTAATAATATAATTATTGAAATTGTTTAAAATTCTTTTGCAGTTCTTTTGGTCCTTGATGTAGATCCCACTAAGGATTTACAATCAAATTACTCCATTTTGAAGTCACTTGAAATAATTACTCTGTGTGTGGTTTTTTTGTTTTTTTTTTTTTTGTATTTTTCTGAAGCTGGAAACGGGGAGGCAGTCAGACAGACTCCTGCATGTGCCCAACCGGGATCCACCTGGCATGCCCACCAGGGGGCGATGCTCTGCCCATCTGGGGTGTCACTCTGTTGCGACCAGAGCCACTCTAGCGCCTGAGGCAGAGGCCACAGAGCCATCCCCAGCGCCCGGACCAACTTTGCTCCAGTGGAGCCTTGGCTGTGGGCTCTCTGTGTTTTTTTTTTTTTTTTTTTTCTTCTGAAGCTGGAAACGGGGAGAGACAGTCAGACAGACTCCCGCATGCGCCCGACCGGGATCCACCCAGCACGCCCACCAGGGGCGACGCTCTGCCCACCAGGGGGCGATGCTCTGCCCCTCCGGGGCGTCGCTCTGCGGCGACCAGAGCCACTCTAGCGCCTGGGGCAGAGGCCAAGGAGCCACCCCAGTGCCCGGGCCATCTTTGCTCCAACGGAGCCTTGGCTGCGGGAGGGAAAGAGAGAGACAGAGAGGAAGGAGGGGGTGGGGGGTGGAGAAGCAAATGGGCGCTTCTCCCGTGTGCCCTGGCCGGGAATCGAACCCGGGTCCCCCGCACACCAGGCCGACGCTCTACCGCTGAGCCAACCGGCCAGGGCCCTCTCTGTGTTTTTAAGCCATCAACTTCATATATAGATTTGTTTTATTTTACTTTCACTTTTTAGGAATTGCTTTTTAAAGTCGTCTTGATTCAATTTTGTTTTATAATCATGTTAGATATTTACATTACTTCAAAATCATATCTAAAAAAGATAGATTTGGAGAAGTCTAGCTTTCATTCTCCCTTCAACCCTCTACTTTCCTTCCCACAGGCAGTAAGTTAATTCTTTTGATTTATCTCTTCTTTGTTTTTTTTTAAATGGAACCAAATATGTGTGTTTATGTATTTGTATTTTCTTTCTTAAACACATGCATACTATTCATATTGTTAGTCACCCGGCCTTTTTCATTTGGTAATATTTTCTGAAGGTCATACTGTAATAGTATATAAAAATTACGTATTAGGATCTGTTTTTTATCTGATATGGGGTTACCATATCTTGCATGTAATGTCAATTTGGACCCCAAACCCATCTTCAGGCTTTATTCCTTCTTGAGCAATTATTTTCCTACATACTGCTTTTGTAAGAACACCAACTTCCTTGCTGCTCTCCTGAGCTATGTGTGAGCAGAAATTTTGTTTTTATTTTTAATAGTTCTTTTTATGGAATAAACAATCTTTTGATTATCTGAGCTAGTATCTCAGTTATTTCTTCTACTTGTGTGGGCCCCAAATATTATACTCTGTCCTACACATAGACATCAACACTTCAGTTACTAGGTGTTAGGTTCTGTTTCTACTCTGTAGAGTTTCCTAAATTGTCATGTTGCAAGGTTATATTCTTATAACTCTCGGTTTGAGTTCTCTTTGTTTCTGGAGCTGGATATTTCTAAGCTATGTATTAATTTTTTTGTTTGTATTTTATCCAACATTTCTTTGTGTTTGGAGCAGGAACAGTTCACTTTGTCATGATGCCAGAAGTAGATCAACAGCATTTATTTCTGTCACCCATGTTTGTCATCTTTTTTCTATAATTAACTGGTTGAAGGAACACACATATACATTCACACATATGCAACAGTTTTATAAAATACATCTTATAACTAAAATTATGACATTTTCTACCAACCCTTTCCCCTTTCTTACAAGTGAAAGGAGAATTGATCTTCTGTAATAGTTGTTTTAAGGTGCTTTTCAGTATAGTCTCATTATCTCCTTTCTGTTTTGCTTATTTTCCTCTTTTTTCATCTTTCTCTCAATTAAAGAAAAACTTATGAAGGGAACCTAGGTCAATTAATCTTTGTGCTTCTTTCAAAACGGCATATATAAAGTCACAAGGCTTTTAGAAACACATTATATTCAATATAAAGTCTTTTTAGTAAAATAAAAAAAAACTACCTAAGTATAGTAATTTGTGGACACTAGTGTAGGTTCTTGGCTTAGGGTATTTTTTTAAAGCCTTTGAAGAGTCTTTATACTATGACTTTCATTCTTGTTTGAGTTTATATCTTTGTTTCACTAGTGCTGCCCTCTAACTTGTATCTTCCTTGTTACTCTCTTCTGCACTTTTCTTTGTGAGAAGTGTAGGTTTTAAAACTGAAGAGAGTGTAGGTTTTAAAACTTTATCTGCTATTGACATGCACCTAAAGGAGGTTTTTTTTTTTTAGACAATTAAAGTTAACAAGGTGACATTGGTCAACTAGAGTACATAGATTTAGAGAAAACATCTCTATATCATTTGGACCATTGATTAAAGGAGCTTTTGTGATTCATATATTTCAGGAAGATAGTTTGCTGTGAATTTTTACAAGTTAAAATATAGAGTCAATATTAATACTTAATAAATAGCTTGGAAATGTGTAAGATGTAGTTAAACATTCAGATTACTTAAAGAGATCTGTAGCTTTTGGAGAAATTCTCCTTTGGGGATTACATTTACTTGGGACTTTGAGCAGTGATGAGGATTTTGAAAAAGTATGAGAAAAATGGACTTAACCATTTTGAGTTTCTTAAGTGATAAAAATAATAGTAATTTTATTTCTACTTGTTTTTGTTAACTTTTAACATATTATGTATAATGTTTTAACCAGAAAGAAAATACAAGAAAGAGTATTAAAATTTCTTTAAACTACTTTAAGTGGCTCCAAGCAAAGTTTATTTTCAGTGTACCCCAAAAGATATTTCCATTTGCATTTTATTTATTGCTGTAAGAGTTATTTTTAAAGAAACTTTGAAGCATACTTTAGTGATTTTTAAAAAGATGCCATACATGGTATTGAAAGCTGTGCATTGGTCAGCAGACTTAACAGTGAAAGGTCTTCTAACTCAGTGGTCCCCAACCCCCAGGCTGCGTACTGGTCCGTGGGCCATTTGGTACTGGTCCGCAGAGAAAGAATAAATAACTTACATTATATCCATTTTATTTATATTTAAGTCTGAACAATGTTTTATTTTTAAAAAATGACCAGATTCCCTCTGTTACATCCGTCTAAGACTCACTCTTGACGCTTGTCTCGGTCACGTGATACATTTATCAGTCCCACCCTAAAGGCCAGTCCATGAAAATATTTTCTGACATTAAACCGGTCCGTTGCCCAAAAAAGGTTGGGGACCACTGTTCTAACTGACTCTCCGTTTACATTATGCAGTGCAGACATTTACTGACATGTTTCGTGAAAACACAAGGAGTGCAGTAATGTTTATGCTAATGTTAATGTGGAATTTTCCCGATATTTCAGGCTGTGATATTTGCCATCATTTTCTTTACACATTAATGATGTTATCTCTTTCAGAGTTATATCAACTTAGATTTATAAATATATATTACATTAAATGTACTTTAGTATAGTATATGCATTTAAATAGGAGTTTATAGGTGGAGACAATAAAACACACATCAATAAGTAAAAACAGTGTTCAGCAAGATTACCATCTAAGGTCCTCTAGTTGTCACTGTTTCACAGCAATGTGAAACCAAGAGAGTAAGCTTAAGTTTTCATCTAATTGAATTTACCAAGGCAGGATCTTTCATTCACATATTTAAAAAAGGAGCATGTCTTTTCTCAGACCCTGTATACCAACTAGTTGAGAGATTGACAGGTGGATGAAGAGAACACAACCTTATATTTGGTTTCTGGCAGCCAGAGTTTTAATCACAGCTCTGATGATGAGGGAAGTGGGAAGGTTTGACTTTCACACAACTTAAACAAATACAACATAATATCTCCATTGCTATCCAAGCCATTTCCTACTTCATCATTTTTCATGAACATCCTACACTTTCATTAATAGAAACTCATCCAGAAAGCTGGGCTTAAGAGTTATTTGGTATCTACCACACTCTATGGGAATGACTAGATAAAGTTATTACTAATCACTGAAGCATATGAAAGAATTATATCTTATTTAAAAACTACTCTGCTGAATATTATTACAAAAATTTAAGAAAGGGCTACATTTCAGAAGTCCACTCATTTTAGCAGAGTATTTCAGTCACTGGTTTTTTTTCCCCCCACTCACATAGTGTGCAAGCTGCCTTATTGAAAATCTGTACCATTTAATGTAGATATGTGTTTTTACAGTAAAGAAGAAGCTAACTAAAGCAAACATTTAGAAAGGTAACTCTGTACCTGTGAATATCTTTCTTTTGCTGTCAAGGAAATGACTGTCTCTTTATCCTGTACCCAGGGATCTTGAATCCTACAAGAGGATCAGAATTAGGAAAAAAGATATAGTGCTTTGTGATACTAAAGATGAATATTCAATTAACAAGAAGAAGGAGAGAAAAATATCACAAAAGTTATAATACTGGTATGTAAATTAATAATGCCTGGGAGCAATTACTTTATAAGGCAAAGTCAGAAAAACTAAAAAACACCTTGTATTTTTTTGTTTTTAATTTATGAACAAATGTAGAAAACATATTTACCTGCTTAACAGAGAAAATAGTTTATATAATGCATATATCAAAAGAAGATACCTAACTATTTCAGAATGCTCAAGGTAGGGAGACATGGTAGAGGGAAGGGAAGGAAATAATCAAAGTAGATGAATAAAAGCAATTCTGACAAAGAAGAGCATTCATTCTGTAAGGGTCAATCCATGCCATCTCCCCAATTCTGATTTTTTTGGTTGTGATAACTTTTCAAAAAATTTTTATTGAATTCATTGGGGTGACATTGGTCAATATATAGACTTTGTGTGTACAATTATATACATCATCTGTATATTGTATTATGTGTTCACTACCAAAGTCCAGTCTCTTTCTGCTCAATTCTGATTTCTTAAATAGACTTCTTGCAAAAAATAATTTTACCTGGACTCTAGAGTTTATAGGATGGGCTCAGCCAGCAGGAACAAACAGCAGTTTTTGTTTCCTTCACAGACAAGCCTGCTAGATCAAAGCAAGACATAAACAGAATGTTTTGCTAATTATTTACATAAAGGCAGATGAAATGTGGGTTTTATGTTTATTTTATATTACTGTCTATGCATGAATAAAAGGAATTTAGAGTTTCTTTTTCTTTGTTCACTTTGATTTTATTAACTTTCAGGGATACCTAATAATATTTGAAAAATGGATAATTAATCCTGGAGAAATATTTTTTTCTTCTAATCTTTCAGCAAGGGGATATTGAGTTTTTTTTTTCTGGTCAGATTATAGTCACAATGTTTATCAATAATACCAGTGGTGGGATTCAAGTAATTTAACAACCATTTCTCTGTCATAATGACCATATTAAGTATAAAAAAATAATATTCCAATAAGTAGTTTATTATTTCATGCATTTAATACTTAAATAAGAGCAATAAGAGAGGTATACACAAAACTAGATTGTTATAAAAAAGTTTTAAAATATTAATAAAATATTAAATAATACCTGACAAAAAAACAATAAAACTGTTACTTAAGATATTTCCGTATTGCTTCTTGATTGGCACCTTTACTTACAATTTTTTTCACCTATGGACATAGTGAACTTTACTATGGGGTGCTTAGGATACATGGTTGCACAGATGAATGGTAAAAAAGAGTAAGGAATGTAAATTTGTGATTTCCATATTTGGTGTCTGCCCAGGCGCCCACCTTAGAACCCTGATTACAAGTGCTATTTTAACAACTGGTTTGCCGAACTTAACAAAAAATTAGATATTGGTTCTGATGAACTGGTGCAAACTGGATGAATCCCACCACTGAATAATACCATCTATATTCTACAACTGTTTTTAGAACTATATACTGTGTTTAGTTTATTATATCCAAAAAACATTCTTTTTCTGGTTTGAAAGTTGCAAAATACATTCAGAAAGTTTACTTGAGAAGAACATTTCCAAATTTAATTTATAACTAGTTGAGTAAATACTGTTTTGAAATAAATTTATCTTCTCTTAAAAGTTAAATGTCCAATAATACCTAATTTGTACATACAAATATACCTTATTACAAAATTTCTTATAGTAGTGTTTCTATAAGTAGTCTTATAGTAGTAATTGTTTATTGAAGATTGACAACTTTTTGAATAAATTATTATTTCCAAATAGAATAAAAAGGTAGGTATTTTCTTAGAAGCCTTGACTTACCTTCATTACATGGTGTTGAGCAGGCCTGAGTTTTATTTACATTTCATTATAGAAGCTGCACTTTTAAGGCTCACATATTAAAGTTTTGAAGGCATTCTCACTCTATTTGCATTTTGTATATGCACACACACAACACATACATACCCCGATTTGTTTATTTATCCACTGATGAACACTTGAGCTGTTTCTATATTTTGGCTATTATAAATACTGCTACTATAAGAATTCATGTACAAGTTTTTGGGTGGACATGTTTTTATTTCTCTTAGGTATATACCTAGGAGCAGCATTTCTGAGTCATATTGTAATTCTGTGTTTAACTTTTTGGAGAATAGCCAAATTGTTTGTTTTCCACAGCAGCTGTACCATTTTGCATACCTAACAGTAATGTTCAAGCATTCCTATTACTCTATATCCTTACCAACACTTATTTTTAAAATTAATTAATTTATGTTTAATTTATTAGAATGACATGGTTCACCAAATGATACAAGTTTCAAGTATACAGTACAACTTAATATAACACCATCTACACATTGCATTGTGTACCCTCTGCCCCAAGCCAAGTCTCTTTCCATCCCCATTCCCCCCTTTGCCTTCCTCCCTCTACTTTACCCCGCCTCTCCCTCTGGCCATTGCCGCCCTGTTGTCTATACCTATGTGTTATGTATATGTTTTTTGGCTAATCCCTTCACCTCTCATCCAGTCCCCACAGTCCCTTCCACTTTGTGTTCATGCTTCTGTTTCTGTTTTGTTCAGCAGTTTATTGTATTCACTAGGTTCCACATTTAAGTGAGATCATATGGTATTTGTTTTTCTCTGCTTATTTCACTTAGCATAATAATCTCCACATCCATCCATGCTGTTGCAAAAAAGTAAGATTTTCTTTTTTTGTATGGCCATGTAGTATTCCATTGTGTATATGTACCATCACTTTTTTATCCACTTGCCCACTGACGGACACTTGGGCTGTTTCCACATCTTGGCCATTGTAAATTACACTGCAGTGAACACTGGGTGCATAATGCTTTCTTAGTATGTGTGAAATGTTTTCTAATTGTGCATTTTCTTTTTAAAAAATATTTTTTTTATTGATTTTAGAAAGAGGAAGGGAGAGAGCAAGAGAGAGACAGGAACATCTGTTCCTGTATGTACTCTGACTGGGGATCAAACTGGCAACATCTCCACTTAAGGATGATGCTCTATTGAGTTATTTGGCCAGGGCTAATTAATTGTGCATTTTCTTTTATTTATTTATTAAATTTAATGCAGTGACATTGATAAATCAGGGTACATATGTTGAGAGAAAACATCTCCAAATTATTATGACATTTGATTGTGCTGTATACCCCTTCCTCAAAGTCAAATTGTCTTCTGTCACCTTCTATCTGGTTTTCTTTGTGCCTCTCCCCTCCCCCAACCCCTCTCTCCTTTCTCGCCCCATCCCCCCTCCCCCCATCTTCCCATCCCCGTTGCCATCACATTCTTGTTCATGTCTCTGAGTCTCATTTTTATGTCTCATCTATGTATGGATTCATATAGTTAGTTTTTTTCTGATTTACTTATTTCACTCCGTATAATGTTATCAAGGTCAATCCATGTTATTGGAAATGATCCGGTCATCATTTCTTATGGCTGAGTAGTATTCCATAGTATATATGTACCAAAGCTTTTTAATCCACTCATCCTCTGATGGACACTTGGGCTGTTTCCAGATCTTCGCTATTGTGAACAATGCTGCCACAAACATGGGGGTGCATTTCTCCTTTTGGAGCCATTGTATGGTGTTCTTGGGGTATATTCTTAAAAGTGGGATAGCTGAGTCAAAAGGCAGTTTGATTTTCAGTTTTTTGAGGAATCTGCATACTGTTTTTCACAGTGGCTGCACCAGTCTGCATTCCCACCAGCAGTGCAGGAGGGTTCACTTTTCTCCACATCCTCACCAGCACTTATTCTGTGTTGTTTTGTTGGTGAGCGTCATTCTGGCTGGTGAGAGGTGATATCTCATTCTGGTTTTAATTTCCATTTTTTTAATAATTAGTGATGTTGAGCATTTTTTCATATGCCTATTGGCCATCTGTATGTCCTCTTTGGAGAAGTGTCTATTCATTTCTTTTGCCCATTTTTTGATTGGATTGTTTGTCTTCCTGGTGTTGAGATTTACAAGTTCTTTATAAATTTTGGTTATTAACCCCTTATCAGACGTATTGTCAAATATGTTCTCCCATTGTGTAGTTTGTCTTTTTATTCTGTTCTTATTGTCTTTAGCTGTGCAGAAGCTTTTTAGTTTGATAAAGTCCCATTTGTTTATCCTGTCTTATTTCACTTGCCTGTGGAGACAAATCAGCAAATATATTGCTGCGAGAGATGTCAGAGAGCATACTGCCTATGTTTTCTTCTAAGATGCTTATGGTTTCATGGCTTACATTTAAATCTTCTATCCATTTTGAGTTTATTTTTGTGAGTGGTGTAAGTTGGTGGTCTAGTTTCATTTTTTTGCAGGTAGCTGTCCAATTTTCCCAATACCATTTGTTGAAGAGGCTGTCTTTACTCCATTGTATGTTCTTACCTCCTTTGTCAAATATCAGTTGCCCATAGAGCTGTGGGTTTATTTCTGGGTTCTCTGTTCTGTTCCATTGATCTATGTGCCTGTTCTTATGCCAGTACCATGCTGTTTTGAGTACAATGGCCTTATAATATAACTTGATATCAGGAAGTGTGATACCTCCCACTTTATTCTTCTTTTTTAAGATTGCTGAGGCTATTTGTATTCTTTTTTGGTTCCATATAAATTTTTGGAATATGTGATCTGTATCTTTGAAGTATGTCATTGGTATTTTAATTGGTATTGCATTGAATTTATAAGTTGCTTTGGGTAATATAGACATTTGAATGATGTTTATTCTTCCTAACCATGAGCACGGTATATGCTTTCACTTGTTTGTATCTTTCTTGATTTCTTTTATCAATGCTTTGTAATTTTCCGAGTATAAGTCTTTAGTCTCCTTGGTTAAATTTACTCCTAGGTACTTTATTTTTTTGGTTGTAATTGTGAAGGGGATTGTTTCCTTAATTTCTCTTTCTGACTGTTCATTGTTGGTGTATAAAAATGCCTTTGATTTCTGAGTATTGATTTTATATCCTGCCACTTTACTGAATTCATTTATCAGGTCCAGTAGTTTTTTGACTGAGACTTTAGGATTTTCTATATACAATATCATATCATCTGCAAATAATGATAGTTTTACTTCTTCTTTTCCAACTTGAATGCCTTTTATTTCTTCTTCTTCTCTGATTGCTGTGGCTAGGACTTCCAGGACTATGTTAAATAATAGTGGTGAAAGAGGGCACCCCTGCCTTGTTCCTGATCTTAAGGGTATTGCTTTTAATTTTTGCCCATTGAGTATGATATTGGCTGTGGGTTTCTCATTGATGGCTTTTATTATGTTGAGGTATGTTCCCTGTATTCCCACTTTGCTGAGAGTTTTGATCATGAATGGGTGCTGGATTTTATCAAATGCTTTTTCTGCATCTATTGAAATTATCATATGGTTTTTCTCCTTCTTTTTATTTATGTGATGAATCACATTGATTGATTTATGAATATTGTACCAGCCTTGCCTCCCCAGAATAAATCCCACTTGATCATGGTATATGATTTTTCCCATATATTGTTGGATCCAGTTTGCTAATATTTTGTTGAGGATTTTAGCATCTATATTCATCAGAGATATTGGCCTATAATTTTCTTTCTTTGTGTTGTCTTTGCCTGGTTTTGGAATCAGAATGATGCTCACCTCATAAAAGGAGTTTGGAAGTCTTCCTTCCTCTCGAATTTTTTGAAATAGTTTGAGAAGGATAGGAGTTAGTTCTTTGAATATTTGGTAGAATTCAGTTGTGAAGCCATCAGGCCCCGGACTTTTCTTTGTTGGGAGTTTTTTGATAGCCGTTTCGATCTCATTTGGTGTAATCGGTCTGTTTAGGTTTTTTGATTCTTCCAGATTGATTTTTGGAAGATTGTATGTTTCAAGGAATTTGTCCATCTCATCTAGGTTGTCTAGTTTTTTGGCATACAGTTCTTCATAGTATTTTTTTTACAACATTTTGTATTTCTGTTGTGTCAGTTGTTATTTCTCCACTCTCATTTTTAATTTTATTTATTTGAGTCCTCTCTCTCTTTTTCTTGGTGAGTCTAGTTAAAGGTTCATCAATCTTGTTTACCGTTTCAAAGAACCAGCTCCTAGTTTCATTGATCCTCTGTATTGTTTCTTTAGCCTCTATGTCATTTATTTCTGCTCTGATCTTTATTATTTCTTTCCTCTACTATATTTGGGCTTTACTTGCTGTTCTTTTTCTAGTTCTTTTAGATGCAGGGTTAAGTTGTTTATTTGAGCTTTTTCTAGCTTCTTAAAGTGTGCCTGTAGTGCTATGAACTTCCCTCTCAGTACTGCTTTTGCTGTGTCCCATAAATTTTGAGTTGTTGTATGCTCATTGTCATTTGTTTCTAGGAATTTTTTTATTTCTTCTTTGATCTCATTTTTAATCCATTCGTTATTTAACAACCTGCTATTTAGTTTCCATGTGTTTGAGAATTTTTGAGCTTTTATGTTGTGGTTCATTTCTAGTTTCATGCTGTTGTGATCAGAGAAAGTGATTGATATGATTTCAATCTTCTTAAATTTGTTGAGACCACTTTTGTGCCCTAACATATGGTCTGTCCTAGAGAATGTACCATGAGCACTTGAAAAGAATGTATATTCTGCTGCTTTAGGGTGAAAGGTTCTGAAGATATCTATTAAATCGAGTTGATCTAGTGCGTTTAATAAGTCTGCTGTTTCTTTGTTAATTTTCTTTCTTTTCTTTTTTTTTTTTTGTATTTTTCTGAAGCTGGAAACAGGGAGGCAGTCAGACAGACTCCCACATGCACCCGACCGTGAACCTCCTGGCACGCCCACCAGGGGGCGATGTTCTGCCCATCTGGGGCGTCAATTTGTTGTGACCAGAGTCACTCTAGCGCCTGGGGCAGAGGCCAAGGAGCCATCCCCAGCGCCCAAGCCATCTTTTGCTCCAGTGGAGCCTCGGCTGTGGGAGGAGAAGAGAGAGACAGAGAGGAAAGAGAGGGGGAGGGGTGGAGAAGCAATGGGCGCCTCTCCTGTGTGCACTGGCCGGGAATCGAACCCGGGACTTCTGCACTCCAGGCCGACACTCTACCACTGAGCAAACCAGCCAGGACCAATTTTCTTTCTTGAGGATCTATCTAGTGTGTTAGTGGGGTATTGAAATCCCCTACTATTATAGTATTGCTGTTGATCTCGCCCTTTAAATCCATCAAAGTCTGCTTTATATATTTAGGTGCTCCTATATTAGGTGCATAGATATTTATAAAGTTATATCTTCCTGTTGGATTACTCCCTTTATCATTATGTAGTGGCATTCTTTATCTCTTACTATATCCTCTGTTTTAAAGTCCAATTTGTCTGATATAAGTATTGCTACCCCAGTTTTTTTTTCATTTCCATTTGCATGAAATGTTTTTTTCTATCCTTTTACCTTCAATCTATGTATATCTTTTGTTCTAAGGTGTGTCTCTTGTAGACAGCATATGTACAGGTCCTGTTTTCTTATCCATGCAGCTACCCTATGTCTTTTGATTGGATCATTTAATCTATTTACATTTTGGTTATTTTTGATATATAGTTGTTTATTGCCATTTTATTCTTTAAAGCTGTATTGTATTCCTTTTTTGCTATATTCTTTTCCCACTTTGATCTGTTTACAACAGGCCCCTTAACATTTCCTGCAGCATTGGTTTGATTTTAATGAATTCCTTGAGTTGTTTTTTGTCTGGGAAGCTTTTTATTTCTCCTTTGATTTTAAACGATAGCCTTGCTGGATAAAGTAGTCTTGGTTGTAGGTTCTTGTTCTGTATTACTTTGAATATTTCTTGCCATTCCCTTCTGGCCTCAAGTGTTTTTGTTGAGAAGTCGGATTTCATCCTATGGGGGTTCCTTTGCAGGTGATAGTTTTTTTCTCTTGCAGCTTTTAATATTTTCTCTTTATCGCTTAGCTTTGGTATTTTAATTATGATGTGTCTTGGTGTAGGTTTCTTTGAGTTTCTCTTTAATGGAGTCCTCTGTGCTTCTTGAACTTGTGAGAGTTTCTCCTGCATTAATTTAGGGAAGTTTTCAGCTATGATATGATTGAACAAAGTCTCTATCCCTTGTTCTTTTTCTTCTTCTTCAGGAACCCCTATGATGTGGATGTTATTTCTCTTCATGTTGTCACAGAGCTCTCTAAGAATTTCCTCATACTTTTTGAGTCTTTTTTCTTTTTTCTTCTCTGCTTTCATGCCTTCATTCCAGTTGTCCTCCAACTCACTGATTTGATCCTCAGCTTTACTTATCCTGTTTTTAATTCCTTCCATTGTGGTCTTTATTTCTGATATTGTATTTGTCATCTCCAACTGATTCTTTTTTATACTTGCTATTTCTTTATTTAAGTGTTCATAACGACCATCCATTGTTGTTCTAAGATCCCTAAGCATCCTTACAATCATTATTTTGAACTGTGCATCTGGAAGTTTGATTATTTCCATATCACTCAGTTCATCTCCTGAAGGTGTCTCTTATGGTGTCATTTGGATTGCACTTTTTTGTCTTCTCATTGTGTTTGGGTGTTTTATTTGTAGATTTGGTTGAGTCTAGGCTTGGTGTTGTCTTCCTCCAGTTTTCAGTTGTGTTATTTCTAGGTCTTCTTGGGTTGGCATCAGCTATTATTTGTAATCCACTTTTGGATTTGGGCAGCTTTGAAGTTTTGACTTGTTTGTTTTCTTAACAGGTGATAGTCTTGTTTACTGATCTCAGCAGGGGGCTTCCTTGAAACTGTATCCAGGAATGGGATGGGTGTAACCTGAGACTCTGAAGGCCTCTTCAGCCAACTAGTCTCTCTGGGGGCAGGGTGTTTTCTCAGCTTCAGTAGGGTGAGGTGTATTTCAGATATCCATGGAGACTTGAGTTACTGCCCCTCCTCCCCACTTCTTGTTTTCAGCTGTGTCTTGTTGCGCTGATTGGAGCTGGGAAGATGTCCGGAGATCTCTGATCCGGAAGCAATTCAGTACTGTTTTGTGGAAGGTTCAGTCCCCCCCCCCCCAGCTATGGCCGCCTTCAGCACAGATGAGTCAGCTTTTTTAGTTCGTTTCCTGCATTCCTTAGCCCCTCACAGTCTGTCCCTGTCTCTCTCCTTTCCACTTGGGAGATAAGCTGGTCTGTTCAACACACCTCACTCCCTGGTCACCAGGCAAGTGGCTGTGAGCAGTATTTTCTGCTCTTTTCCCTGGGGTGAGATCCCCTCTGGGCTCTCAGCCTGACCGCCCCCCTCTGTTCCTGTAAGCAGGGGAGATTCAGGCGCTCTCTACCAGGTTTGTTGTGGCTTCTTCTTTGCTCCTTGGTTTTTGAGAGCTGTTCTTGTAGTCCAGAGTTGTTTTTTCACGCTGATTTTTCCTAAATTGATTTGTATTCCAGTTTGGTGGTGAGAGCTGGGCGTCTGTGCGTCTGCCTACTCTGCTGCCATCTTTATACATCCTAATTGTGCATTTTCTTAGTGGCCAATAATGTTGATATTTAAATGTGCTTGTTTGGCTATATATAATCTTTGGAGGAATGTCTATTAAGTGCTTTGCCCATTTTTTTATTTAGGTGGTTTTTCTATTTGTTGAGTAGTCGGGGTTCTTTTTATATTTTGAATATTAATCATTTATCTGATATAGGACTTAACAAAATTTTTATTTCATTCTATAGGTTGTTCTTTCACATTCTTGATAATGTTCTAATGTATAAAAGATTTTAAGTTATAAAGTCCAGTTTGTCTATTTTGACTTTTATTGCTTATGCTTTAGGTGACAAATGTAAGAATTCATTGCCAAATCTGAGGTTAAGAAGATTACTCCAGTATTTTATCCTGATAGTTTTATCATTTTATCTCCTATATTTAGGTCATTAATTTATTTTAAGTTAATTTTTCCTTTTTATTCATTTTTTTATTTTAGTAAGAGGAGGGGAGGCAGAGACAGACCCCACACGCGCCCTGATGGGATCCACTGGGCAAGCCCACTAGGGGGCGATGCTCTGCCTACCTAAGGCTCTTGCTCCATTGCAGCTGGAGCCATTTTTAAGCACTTGTGGTGGAGGCCATAGAGCCATCTCACTCTAATCGAGCCTTGGCTGAAAGAAGGGAGGAAAGAGAGAGAGAGAGAGAGAGAGAGAGAAATGAAAGGGGGAGGGGGAGGGCTGGAGAAGCAGATGGGTACTTTTCCTGTGTGCCCTGTCCCAGAATTAAATCCGGGACTTCCACACACTTGGCCAACACTCTACCACTGAGCCAACTGGCAAGGGCCTTACATTATTTTTTTTAATTGATTTTAATTTATTGTGTTTACATAGATTCTAGTGTCCCCCTGAATGCATCCCCCCTTCCTCGTGTTTCCCACAATATCCCCCTTTTCCCCTTTCCTGGAATGCCCCCCCTTTTTCTGTCCAGGATTATTCCATCCTATCATGCCCTTTCCCTCTGTTAGCTTTCCCTCTGGTCCTTTTATTCCGCCTCAGTCTCTATTCTGTTCCTCAGTTCATATTGTTCATTGGATTCCTCAAATGAGTGAGGTCATATGATATTTTTCTTTCTTTGCTTGGCTTATTTCACTTAACATAATAGTTTTCAATTCCATCCATGTTGTTGGAATAGGTAAGATTTCCTTCTTTTTCATGGCCCCATAGTATTCCATTGTGTATATGTACTACAGCTTTTTAATCCACTCGTCCACTGAGGGACACTTGGGCTATTTCCACATCTTGGCTATTGTAAACAATGCTGTCATAAACATGGGGGCATTTCTTCTTTTGAATCAGTGATATGGTATTCTTAAAATATATTCCTAAAAGTGGGATGGCTGGGTCAAAAGGCAGTTTGATTTTTAATTTTTTGAGGAATCTCCATAGTGTTTTCCACAGTGGCTGCACAAGTCTGCATTCCCACCAGCAGTGCAGGACTCCCTGCACACCCTCGTCAGCTCTTATTCTGTGTTGTTTTGTTAATGAGCACCATTCTGACTAGTGTGAGGTGGTATTTCATTGTGGTTTTAATTTGCATTGTTCTGATGATTAGTGACATTGAACATCTTTTCATATGCATATTGGCCATCTCTATGTCCTCTTTGGGGAAATGTCTATTCAGTTCTTTTGCCCATTTTTTGATTAGATTGTTCATTTTCCTGGTGCTGAGTTTTACAAGTTTTTTTTTTTTTTTTTTTATAAATTTTGGTTATTAACTTTTTATCAGATGTATTGTCGAATATGTTCTCCCATTGTGTGGTTTATATTTTTATTTTGTTTATATTGTCTTTAGCTGTGCAAAAGCTTTTTCGTTTGCTATAGTCCCATTTGTTCATTCTGTCCTTTATTTTACTTACCTTTAAAGATAAATCAACAAATATATTGCTGCAAGAGATGTTGAAGAGCTTACTGCCTGTTTTCTTCTAAGATGCTTATGGTTTCACGACTTATATTTAAGTCTTTTATCCATTTTGAATTTATTTTTGTGAATGGTGTAAATTGGTGGTCTAGTTTTTTTTGCAGGTAGCTGTCTAATTTTCCCAGTACCATTTGTTGAAGAGGCTGTCTTTACTCCTTTGTCAAATATCAATTGTTCATAAAGGTGTGGGTTTATTTCTGGGTTCTCTGTTCTGTTCCATTGATCTATATGCCTGTTCTTATGTTAGCACCAAGCTGTTTTGAGTACAGTGGCCTTGTAGTATAACTTGATTTCAGGAAGTGTGATACCACCCACTATATTTTTCTTTTTCAAGATTGCTGAGGCTATTTGTGTTCTTTTTTTGTTCCATATAAAATTTTTGGAATATTTGTTCTCTATCTTTGAGGTATGTCATTGGTATTTTAATAGGAATTGCGTTGAATCTATAGATTGCTTTGGGTAATATAGACATTTTAATGTTTATTCTTCCTATCCATGAACATAGTACATGCTTCCACTTGTTTGTATCTTCCTTGATTTCTTTTATCAATCTTTTATAATTTTTCAAGAACTAGTCTTTAGTCTCCTTGGTTAAATTTACTCCTAATTAGTTTATTTTATTGTTGCAATAGTGAAGGGGATTGTTTTGTTAATTTCTCTTTCAGACAGTTCATTGTTGGTGTATAAAAATGCCAATGATTTCTGGATATTAATTTAATACCCTGCCACCTTGCTGAATTCACTTATCAGGTCCTGTAATTTTTTGACTGAGACTTTAATGTTTTTTTATGTACAGTATGCTATCAGCAAAAAACGATAATTTTACTTCTTCTTTTCCAATTTGGATGCATTTTATTCTTTTTGTCTGATTCTGTGGCTGGGAATTCCAGAACTGTGTTGAATAAGAGTGGTGAAAGGAGGTACCCCTGTGTTGTTTCTGATCTTAAGGAGATTGCTTTTAATTTTTGCCCATTGAGTATGATGTTGGCTGTGGGTTTGTCATAGATGGCCTTTATTATGTTGAGGTATATTCCATGTATTCCCACTTTGCTGATAGTTTTGATCATGAATGGGTGCTGGATTTTATCAAATGCTTTTTCTGTATCTGTTGAAATTATCCTGTGATTTTTGTCCTTCCTTTTGTTTATGTGATGAATCATATTGATTGATTTGCAAATATTCTACCAGCCTTGCCTCCCTAGAATAAATCCCACTTGATCATGATGTATGATTTTATTCATGTATTCCTGGGTCTGATTTGCTTATATTTTGTTGAGAATTTTAGCATCTAAATTTATCAGGCATATTGGCCTATAATTTTCTTTCTTTGTGTTATCTTTGCCTGGTTTTGGAATCAGAATGATGCTCACCTCATAGAAGGAGCTTGGAAGTCTTCTCTCCTCTTGAATTTTTTGAAATAGCTTTTGAGAAGGATAGGAGATAGTTCTTCTTTGAATTTTAGGTAGAATTTTCCTCTGAAGTCATCTGGCCCAGGGCTTTTTTCGTTGGGAGTTTTTTGAAAACTGTTTTGATCTCCTTAGTTGTAATCGTCTATTTAGATATTCTGATTCTTCCAGATTGATTTTTGAAAGATTATATGTTTCAAGGAATTTGTCCATTTCACCTAGGTTGTCTAATTTTTTTCCCAATTTTTTTTATTTAATTGTGTTTACATAGATTCTAGGGTCACCCCAAATGCATCCCCCCTCCCCCCTATTTCCCTCAACATCTCTCTTGCCTCCCTCCCTACAGAGCCCTCCCTCCTTTCCTTCAGGTTTATCACATCCTATCATCCCCTTTTCCTCTGTCCTCTTTTCCTCTGGTCCCTTTGATCCCTCCTCTGCCTCAATTTCGTTCCTCAGTTCTCATTATTCTTTGGATTCCTCATATGAGTGAGGTCATATGATATTTTTCCTTCTCTGCCTGGCTTATTTCACTCAACATAATGAATGTCTAATTTTTTTGGCATACAATTCTTCATAGTATTTTTACAATCCTTTGAATTTCTGCTGTGTCAGTTCTCTACTCTCATTTCTAATTTTATTTATTTGAGTCCCCTCTCTTTTTTTCTTGGTGAGTCTGGTTAAAGGTTCATTAATTTTGTTTACCTTTTCAAAGAACCAGCTCTTGGTTTCATTGATTCTTGGTATTTTTTTTTAGCCCCAATGTCATTTATTTCCATTCTGATCTTTATTATTTTCTTTCTTCTACTTCCTCTGTGCTTTATTTGCTGTTCTTTTTCTAGTTCTTTTAGGTGCAGGGTTAATTTGTGTATTTGAGCTTTTTTTTTTGCTGCTTGAGGTATGCCTGTAATGCTATGAACTTTCCTCTCAGGACTGCTTTTGCTGTGTCTCTTAAATTTTGAGTTGTATATTTATTTTTATTTGTTTCAAGGAAGTTTTTCTTTTCTTCCTTGATCTCATTGTTAACCCATTCATTATTTCATAGCATGCTGTTTACTCTCCAAGTGTTTGAATGTTTTTCAGTTTTTCTATTGTAGTTGATTTCTAGCTTCATGCTGTTGTGATCAGAGAAGATGCCCAATACTATTAATATTTCAATCTTCTTAAATTTATTGACTTGTTTTGTGTTCTAACATG
Organism: Saccopteryx bilineata; assembly: GCF_036850765.1. NCBI lineage: Eukaryota > Metazoa > Chordata > Mammalia > Chiroptera > Emballonuridae > Saccopteryx > Saccopteryx bilineata. The sequence goes on along the minus strand of NC_089493.1, from coordinate 221,289,457 downwards.
TGGTGTATCCTAAAGAATGTACCATAAGCACTTGAAAAGAATGTATATTCTGCTACTTTGGGGTGAAAGGTTCTGAAGATATTTATTAAATCCAGTTTATCTAGTGTGTCATTCAAGGCCACTGTTTCTTTGTTAATTTTCTGTCTGGAGGTTCTATCCATTGATGTTAGTGGGGTATTATAATTCCCTACTACTATTTATAGTATTGCTATTGATCTCACCCTTTTTGTCCATCAAAATCTATTTTAGATATTTAGTTGCTTCTATATTAGTCACATATATATTTATAATGGTTATACCCTCCTGTTGGATTGCTCCCTTTATCATTATGTAGTCACCTTCTTTATCTCGTACTATAGCCTTTGTTTTAAAGTCTGTTTTGTCAGATATAAGTATTGCTACCCCAGCTTTTTTTTTCATTTTCATTTGCATGAAATATTTTTTCCCATCCTTTTACTTTCAGTCTATGTGTATCTTTTGTTTTGAGTTGAGTGTCTTGTGGACAGCATATGTAATGGTCCTGTTTTCTTATCCATGCAGCTACCCTATGTCTTTTAATTGGAGCATTTAATTCATTTACATTTAAGGTTATTATTGATATTTAGTTGTTTATTGCCATTTTATTCTTTAAATCTACATTCCTCTTTTACTAGATTCCCCCCCCCCCCCCCACCATTGTTCTGTTTACAACAGGCCTCTTAATATTTCTTGCAGCATTGGTTTGGTTGTAATGAATTCCTTAAGTTTTTTTTGTCTGGGAAGCTTTTTATTTCTCCTTCAATTTAAATGATAGCTTTGCTGGATAAAGAAGTCTTGGTTGTAGGCTCTTGTACTGCATTACTTTGAATATTTCTTGCCATTCCCTTCTGGCCTCAGGTGTTTCTGTTGAAAAGTCGAATGTTATCCTTATGGGGGGCTCTTTGTAGGTGATTGACTGCTTTTCTCTTGCAGCTTTTAGTATTCTTTTTTATCTCTTAGTTTTGGTATTTTGATTATGATGTGTCTTGGTGTAGGTCTTTTTGGGTTCATTTCTAATGGGGTTCTCTGTGCTTCTTGAACCCGTGTGGCTTTTTACTGCATCAATTTAGGGAAATTATCAGCTATGATTTCTTTAGTCAGGTTCTCTATCTCTTGTTCTTTTTCTTCTTCTTCAGGAACCCCTATTATGTGGATGTTGTTTCTCTTCATATTGTCACAGAGCTGTCTTAGAGTTTCCTCAGACTTTTTGATCCTTTTTTCTTTTTGTTGTTCTTCTTGTGCTTTCACTTGTCCTCTAAATTGCTGATATGATCTTCTGCTTCATCCTGCTTGCTTTTAATTGCTTCTAGTTTAGTCTTCATTTCTGAAACTGTGTTTGTTATTTCTGTCTGGTTATTTTTTATGATTTTGGTGTTATTTTTGATGCTTGCAATTTCTTTATTTAGGTGCTCATTAAGTCCATCTATTGTAGCTTTGGGATCCTTAAGCATCCTAACAATCATTATTTTAAATTCTACATCCAGTAATTTGATTACTTCCATTTCATTCAGTTCTTTTTCTGGATATTTTTCTTATTGATTTATATGGTTTTCGGTCCTCTGTCTTCCCATGGTTTCTGTATGTGGTTTACAGGCTTGTTAGAGTTGTGGGTTTGAGGTTGGTTTATTTAATTCGGCTTCTCCTTCAGGTCTTTATTCCTCTGCCTCTACTGGTTGCTTGGATTTTAATTCTCCTTAACTAGTAGAGCCACTTTAAAGTCTTGATTTTCTTGCTGTTTGTTTGCTAAACTCAGCAGGGAGCTTCTATTTGCTGATCTCAGCAGGAAGCTTCTATGTTTAGGAGGGGTGAAGTGGGCATATCTTGTTTTGTTTGTTTGTTTGTTTTTTTGGCCCTAGTTGAAACTGTATCCAGGAATGCAGTGGGTGTGACCTTTGAGAATCTGAAGGTGTATTCTGTTCAGTTACTCTCCGGGGGTGGGGAGTTTTCTCAATATGAATGGAAAGATGTAGCTCAGTTCTCCCTGAAACCTGAGTCACTGCTCCTATCCCTTCCTCCTTTCTGGAAGGCCTTTAGTGCTGATTGGAGCTGGAGAGCTTTTTGGAGGTGGGTCACCTGGTTCCACCCTAGGCTTTGCTGGGCAGAGGGAGCTACCCCTCTCCCAGCCATGGACACCTCCACACTGGAGAATGAGTCAGCTCAGCTCAGGTCAGGTCCCCTTGTTTCGCTCTCCCCACTTTCTTCATGTAAGCCCAGTCAGTCCTCTCAGCCCTCCTTGCCCCAGAGCCCCAGGCAAGTAGCTGTGAGTGATATTTTCTGCTCTGTCCCTTTAAGGCTGCTTTTTCTTTTGCCAGCTGCTTTCCACAGACAGAACTCTCACTCTTCTCCCCACTAAATGCTGTCTGGCTATCTCCTCCAGACCCTGGGTTTCTAGTTTGGATTTCCAATCCTGAGACTGAGGAACCCTGCCTCTCAAGGTATCTCTCCTTATATAATGAGAGCTCTTCTGGACTCTCAGCCTCAGCCTCCCCTCACTCCTGGGAGAAGGGAAGCCCCCACTGCACCCCCACACTCCCTACCAGGATTGGTGTGGATTCTTCTATGCTCCCTGGTTTTCAAGTCCTGTTCTTTTAGTCCAAAGTTGGTTTTTCATGATGATTGTTCTTAAATTAATTTGTAATTCAATTTGGTCATGGGAGGTGGCACTCTGTGAGTCTGCCTACTCTTTTGCCATCTTAAGTTAATTTTTTATAAGAAATAAGATATAGGTTTAAATTTATCATTTGTGGTTTTCTATTTGTTCATTTACCATTTGTTGAAGAAACTCTTCTTCCCCTATTGGATGGTTTTGTCCAAAATCAATTGGTCATAGATGATTTTGACTCTCAATTCTATTTTGTTGATCTATATATCTGTCCTAAAGCCAGTGTCACACTATTTTGGTTACTATAGCTTTGTAGTAAGTTTTTAAATTGGAAAATGTGAGTTTTCCAATTGTGTTTTACTTTTTAAATTTTATTTTGGCTATTCAAGGTCTCTTGCAATTTTATATAAATTTAAGGAATTGTAGTTTATTTTGTGAAGTATTGTTATCTTAATAATATTAAGTCTTCCAATTCATGAACATGGGATTCAAGTTTCTTAGGTCTTTTTAAATTTCTGTCAATCGCATTTTGTTTTTAATGGATGTCTTTCACCTTGTTGATTATTTATTCCTTGATTTTTTTATTCTTTTGAATGCTGTTGTGAATGGAATTTTTTCTTTTCTTTTTTTTATTAGAGAGAGACAGAGAGAGAGAGAGATAGGTACAGACAGGGACAGATAGACAAAAAGGGAGAGAGATGAGAAGCATCAATTCTTTGTTGTAGCACCTTAGTTGTTTATTGATTGCTTTCTTGTATGTGCATTGACTAGGGCAGGGTGGGGGGCACCAGCAAAGCGAGTGATTCTTTGCTCAAGCCAGCGACCTTGGACTCAAGCCAGCAACCTTGGGCTTCAAGCCAGGAACCTTTGGGCTCAAGCCAGTGACCATGAGCTCATGTCTATGATCTCATGCTCAAGCAGGCAACCCTGCGCTTAAGCTGGTGAGCCTGTGCTCAAGCTGGATGAGTCTGCACTCAAGTCAGTGACTTCATGGTTTTGAACCTGCGTCCTCTGTGTCCCAGTCTGGTGCTCTATCTTCTGCACCACAGCTTAGTCAGGCTGGAATTTTTTTCTTAATTTCCTTTTCAGATTGATTATTGGTGCTGTAAATACAGATGACTTTTGTGTGTTGATCTTTTACTCTGCAACTTTACTTAATTCACTTCTTAGTTCTAGTGGCTTTTTTTTTTTAGATTCTATAGAATTTTGTATATATGGAATGATGTCATATGCAAATACAGTGTTCTTCTCTCTACTTCTAAAAAGTATCATCAATTTGGGTGCATTTTATCTTTTTCTTGACTAATTGCTCTGGCTAGAACTTCATATAATGTTGAGTATCAGAGGTCAAAGAGGACATCCTTGTCTTGTTCATGATCTTAGGGAAAGCTTTTCATTCCTTCACTATTGAGTAGGATGCTTACTGTGGGTTTTTTATAAATGCCCTATATCATGTTAAGGAAGTTCCCTTATATCCTAGTTTTTGAGTGTTTTTATCATGAGAGGGTGTAGAAGTTTGTCAAATGCTTCTCTGCATGTATTGAGATGATCATGTAGTTCTTTATTTTGTTAATGTGTTATATGTTACATTGACTGATTTTCTTATGTTGAACCACCATTAGCATTCCTGAATTAAACCCCACCTGGTCATGGTTTAAACATTTTTTTTAATGTGCTGTTGGATTTGGTTTGCTAGTATTCTGTTGAGGAATTTTGTGCACATATTTATAAGAGATATTTGTAGATTTCTCATGATGTCTGTCCTGCTTAGAGATCCGATTAATGGTCACATAATAAAAATGTGTTTTAAAGTGTTTTATTTTTCTGGAAGAATTTGAGAAGGAATGTTGTAAATTCTTTAAATGTTTGATAGAATACTTTACTGAAGCCATATGGTCCTGATTTGGGGGTGTGTGGGAGATTTTTATTACTGATTCACTCTTTTTACTTGTTATAGTCTCTTAAGAATTTTCTACTTTTTCTTGAGTCAGTTTTGCTAATTTGTGTAGTTTTAGAAATTTTTCCATTTCATCTAGGTTGTCCAATTTGATGGTGTAAATTATTCAGTTTTTTAAATAATCATTTTGATTTATGTAAGGTCAATAGTAATGTCCCTGCTTTCATCTCTTATTTTAGTTATTTTTATCTTCTCTTTTCCCCCCTTAATTTAGTTAAAGATTTTTAAATTTTGTTGATTTTTTTAAGGAGCTAACTTTTAGTTTTATTGGTTTTCTCTATTGCTTTTCTTTTTTCTATTTTATTTATTTTTGCTATAATCTTTATTATTTCCTTCCTTCTGCTGACTTTGGGTTTAGATTGCTCTTCTCTTTTTTTTAGTTCCTTGAGATGTGAAGTTGGGTTGTTGATTTGATATCTTTTTTTTTTTTTTTGTATTTTTCTGAAGCTGGAAACAGGAAGGCAGTCAGACAGACTCTCGCATGCACCTGACCAGGATCCACCCGGCACGCCCACCAGGGGGCGATGCTCTGCCCATCTGGGTGTCGCTCTGTCGCGACCAGAGCCACTCTAGCGCCTGAGGCAGAGGCCATAGAGCCATCCCCAGTGCCCGGGCCATCTTTGCTCCAATGGAGCCTTGGCTGCGGGAGGGGAAGAGAGAGACAGAGAGGAAGGAGAGGGGGAGGGGTGGAGAAGCAGATGGGCGCTTCTCCTGTGTGCCCTGGCCAGGAATCAAACCCGGGACTTCCACATGCCAGGCCGACGCTCTACCACTGAGCCAACCGGCCAGGGCTGATTTGATATCTTTTTAATGTAGATGTTTACAGCTATAAATTTTCCTCAGAGCTTCTGCTCCATGCTGTAGGTTTCAGTATGTTGTGTTTTCATTTGCATTTATGTCAGAGTATTTTCTAATTTTTTTAGTGATTCCTTCCTTGGTCTATTGGTTGCTTAAGAGTGTGCTATTTAATATCCATGTATTTGAGAGTTTCTCTGTTTTCCTTTTGTTATTGAATTCTAGCTCTATTCCATTGTGGCCAGAAAAGATACTTTGTAGATTCATATACTTTTAAATTTGAGAATTGTTTTTTGGCCTAACATATGGTGTATTGTGGAGAATGTTTCACATGCATTTAAAAAGAATATATTCTGCCATTGTTGGCAGAATACCATGTTCCTTATGTCTGTTAAGTGTAGGTGATTTATAGTGTTATTCAAATTATCAATATCCTTACTAATTTTCTCTCTACATCTTCATATTGAAAGTGGGCTGCTGATGTTTTCCAACTATTATTGTAGACTACTTCTTCCTTCAATTTTGTTATTGTTTACTTTATATATTTGGAGGCTCTGTTGTTTAGTGTGTATATGTTTATAATTGTTCTGTCTTCTTGGTGAATTTATCCTTTTGTCACTCTTTATCTCTTGCAACAATTTTTTCTTTTCTTTTTTTCTCTTGCAACAATTTTTGATGTAAAATCTATTTCTTCTGATGGTTAGTATAGCCAGTCTGGCTCCTTTTTAGTGACTAGTTGTATAAAATATCTGTTTTGCATTCTCAGACTTTCAACATATCTGTGTCTTTGGGTCTAAAATGAGTTTCTTTTAAATAGCATATTGTTTTATCATGTTTTAAAAAAATTAATTCTGCTAATATATGTCCTTTAATTGGTTATTTAAGTGTATTTACAATTAAAGTGATTACTAATAATGAAGGACTTATTTATGCCATTGTGCTATTTGTTTTCTATGTGTCATATATTTTTTGTTTCTTTCTTTTTTAAATGTTTTTATTTATTTATTTTTAATTTTTTATTTATTCATTTTAGAGGAGAGGGAGAGACAAAGAGAGAAAAGGGGGGGGGAGGAGCTGGAAGCATCAACTCCCATATGTGCCTTGACCAGGCAAGCCCAGGGTTTCGAACCGGCGACCTCAGCATTTCCAGGTCGACGCTTTATCCACTGCGCCACCACAGGTTAGGCTCTTTTTTGTTTCTTAATTTCACCAATACTACCTTCTTTATTGTTTGATTAGTTTTTTTCTAGTATATCATTTGATTACTTCTTTCCTTTTTATGTATACTTTTATTTTTCTGGTGGTTGCCATGGGGATTACAATGAACATCCTAAATTTGTCAAAATCTAGCTTGAATTGATACTTACTTAACTTTAATAGTATACATTAACTCTACTCCTACCTGGCTCCATCCTCCCCTTTATGGTGTTATTGTCACAGATTGCATCTTTATGCATTATGTGCTCATTAACATAAATTTATAATTATTGTTCTATGCATTTTTCTCTTTTTTTTTTTCTTGTGGGAGAGACAGAGAGAGTCAGAAAGAGGGACATATAAGGACAGATAGACAGGAAGGGAGAGAGATGAGAAACATCAATTCTTCATTGTGGTTCTTTAGTTTATTGATCAATTTCTCATATGTACCTTGACCAGGGGGCTACAGCAGACAGAGTGACTCCTTGCTTGAGCCAGCGACCATAGGCTCAAGCTGGTGAGCCTTGCTCAAACCAGATGAGCTGGCGCTCGAGCTAGTGACCTCGGGGTCTTGAACCTGGATTTTTCACATCCCAGTTCGGCACTCTATCCACTATGCCACTGCCTGGTCAGACTGCATTTATCTTTTAAATGATATAGGAAATAAAAGAGGAGTTACATACCAAAGATATAAACTAGGTTTATAATTATTTATTTAGTTACCTTTACCAGTGATCTTTTATTTTCTTTATTTTTAATTTTATTAATTCAGTGAGAGGAGGGGAGGCAGAGACAGACCCCACCATGTGCCCCTACTGGGCTCTACCTGGATATCCCACTAGGGGGTGATGCTCTGCCCATTTGAGACATTGCTCTGTTGCTCAGCAGTTGAGCTCTTCTTAGTGCCTGATGCTGAGGACTTGGAGTCATTTTCAGCACCTGGGCCAACACTGTCCAATTGATCCAGGAGCAGAGTGGGAGGGGGGGGGCAGGGAGAGAGAGAGAGAGAAAGAAAGAGAGAGAAGCAGGAGAGGGAGGGATAGAGAAGCAGAAGGGCACTTCTCCTTTGTGTCCTGACCAGGAATTGAACCTGGGACATCCACATGCTAGGTTGATGCTCTACCACTGAGCCAACTGGCCTGGGCCTACTAGTGATCTTTATTTCATTTTATGATTTTGAGTTACTTTCTAGTTTGTATGGTTTTGAACTCCTTTATTTTAGCCTAAATAATTCCATTTAGCATTTCTCTCTCTTTTTTTTTAGATCTTTTTTTTTTAATTTTTTAAGATTTTTTTTATATATTCATTATAGAGAGAGGAGAGAGAGAGAGAGAAAGAGAGAGAGAGAGAGAGAGAGAGAGAGAGAGAGAAGGGGGAGGAGCAAGAAGCATCAACTCCCATATGTGCCTTGACCAGGCAAGCCCAGGGTTTTGAACCGGCAACCTCAGTATTTCCAGGTTGACGCTTTATCCACTGCGCCACCACAGGTCAGGCCTCTCTCTCTTTTTAAAAACATTTATCTTTTAGCATTTCTTATAGGAAGATCTAGTAATGAATATTTTTAGCTCTTATTTATAATGGAATGTTGTAATTTTTATCTTTAAAGGATCATTTTGCTGAATAATTATGTTTTTCTTTTATTCTTTAAATATATCATACATACTACTGTCATTTGGTCTCTATAGTTACTGATGAGAGATAGGCTGTTAATTTTTTTTGATGATTTATGGGTGGCAAATTGTTGCCTTATGCCTATGCTTATAAAAATCTCTCTTTGTCTTTCACTAATTTGATAATAATATGTTGTGGTGTGGTTTTCTTTGTTTGTTCTGTTTGTAATTTGCTGAGATTCTTGGATATGTACATTCATGTAATTTACCAAATTTGGGAAGTTTTTAAACAATTTTTCTTCAAAAAATTTTTCTGGCTCTTTTTTACTTTCTTCTCCTTCTGATACTCCTACAACATATATGTTGGTATGTTTGATGGTTTCCTATAGATCTCTTAGGTCTTGTTTATTCTTTGTCTTTGTTTTGTTTTTGCTCCTTAGACTGGGAATTTATAATTACCCTATCTTCAAATTTGATGATTTCACCCCCTGCTCATATCTGCTGTTGAATGCCTTTTCTGAATTTAAAACTTTATTTATTGTACATTTGAGCTTCATAATTTCTACTTTAATCTTTTTACTAATTTCTATCTCTGTTGATAATTCTTACTTTTCATACTTAGTTTTTCTAATTTCTTTTAGTTCTTTGTCCATGATATTCTTCAACTCTTTGAACATACTTAAGACAGCACATTTAAATTCTTTGTTAAGTTCAATGTCTAGCTTCTGGATGGTTTCTGTCAATTTCTACTTTTTTCCTGTTAATGAGTCATACTTTCCTCTTTTTTTGTTTTTTGCATGCTTTGTCATTTTCTTGTTGAGAAGTGAACATTTTGAATGTTGTAATTCTGGGAATAAGATTCTCTCCTCTACACCAAGGATCACTGGTTTTACTTGACGCAGGATGCAGTTGTTCATTTGTTTAGTGACCTTTCCAAGTTCTTTTTTGCAAAGACTATATTCCTTGTCATGTGTAATCATTGCATCTCTGTGTTTTATATCTGTGGTCAGCTAGTGACTTGATAGAAATTTTTTTAAATGCCTGGACTCAATAAGAGAAAAAAAAATTAAAGGATATTCTGATTCTTTAATTGCCTTCAGCAATGCCATTGAATCTGCTTCAACCCTGTAGGGCTGATCCAATGGCCAGCTTTTGTGCTTTCTCCTTAGTGAACTTCCAGGTAGATCAAAATATAGAATCCTGGTTTTTGGAGAAGGTTCCTGTTTTGCACTCTGATGCCAGAAAACTGCATCAGAATCAGGTCTTGACTCACGATCATTTTCATTGGGGCTTGAGGAGTGTGGCGGCTTTGCGTAATGTTGAAATTCACCAAAATTTACCAGTCTCTTTGTTTGTCAAGCACTCCCTGTATGCTACAAGTGTTCTGTTACACTCCACGATTCTGAGATAGTTGATTCTAACAGCTCTTACCAGCTCAATAGTTGTTTTAGTGGAGGGACTGACTATAGAGCAGGGGTCTCAAACTCAACTCAGCATGTGGGCCGCAGAGCAAGATCACAGCCATTCGGCGGGCTGCACTAGGTCTACAAAAGGCAACTGTTACGCAACACTTTTCTCACTGCAGTTGTAAACAAAAAAAAAAAAATCAGTACAACAAGCACAATCGTACATGCAGTTTACCCAGTGTCACAAAATGACCAGAAACTGTAGTTCGCATCACAACTGCTGTTAACTAAGCTAATATCTAGCTAGGATGCTAGAGAAATGAAAAATACAAGTAGGCCCCTAGGCTTACTTAATTTTATCCAAAATATTTTGAACTTTGTGGATTATTCTGCGGGCCGCACAAAATTGTTCGGCGGGCCGCGAGTTTGAGACCCCTGCTATAGAGCTTCATACTTTGCCATCTTCCAAGATGCCTCTCCTTTCCATGTTCATTACTAAAAGTGTTCCAGTTTGGACAATAAGGTTTATGGTTACCCATTTGTCATTGAATGAGAGGGGCAAGGGAAAGAGATAAAAACAACTTTTTACAGAAAATATAAACCATGAGGATTATCAATAAATATTTATTGACTACTGAAAGAATACAAGCTGTCAGGTAAATGCTACAAGGTTTTCCTAATTTAAGTTCAATATTGTTTCTTCTCTTTAGGAAGTTTTTGTACTGGTCCAATATGTGTACAATAAATGCCTCTGTTGGAAGGATTGACAAACCACATTGATTTTCTTTCTTTTTATTTTTAAAGATTTTATTTATTGATATTTGAGAGAGGAGAAAGAGGGAGAGAGAAAGGCAGAGGGGAGGAGCAGGAAGCATCAACTTGTAGTTGCTTCTCTCATGTGCCTTAATCAGCAAAGCCAGGGTTTTGAACTGGTGACTCCAGCATTCCAGGTTGACACTTTATCCACTGCGCCAGCACAGGTCAGGCCCACATTGATTTTTATTCTGAGTTTAAATGTGGGGTATTGTCATTATAACATGTGACCTGAGAGGTGTAGTCTGTGGGACAGTCTTCTCTCTTTTTGCTGACAGGAGTGTCATATTGTCTGTTGTGGGGAAGCAGCTGTGTTTGGCTTGCTTCTTTGTTTACTGGCTGCAAGCAATTTGCCTGATTGGTTCGTGAGCATGTGGAAAGGCCATGTGTGTATGACCTATGTAAGACTTGCATTCTTGTAAGTCCTATGTACGGTGCTTGCACTCAGGAGGATTGTGGATGGCGATTTCCTGCCTGCCCCTATGAGGGGTCATTTTGCTGTTTCTTTTTCCTGAGAAGCGGTTTTCCCTTGTCTATGTGCTTGTCAGCCGTTGAGAGAATTTATTAAATGGAATGGCCCAACGCTTTTCAGCTCTGCAGTTTCTCTACTGTTTGCCTGAATCCAGTGTGGACCTGCCTGGCCTTGGCTACTAGCCTTACATCTGTCTTTCTACCTGCTGCCCCTTCTCAGGTCTGTGGGTGGGTCATGATCAATTGCCTCATGGTTATGTGCAGTCTGCAGCCTTTATGTTGTGTAGACCTGCTATAAACAATGCTCTTTAATTGGGTAGAAAAGTTGCTGCATTGGCTTCTCTTTCATTTTAAAATGCTGAGTACATGCTGTTAGTGTAGCATTTCTAGTCTATGCCAGTTCCAGGAGCAAGATCCTAGGACTGAAAATTAACTAAGAGCTCCACATGGTGATAGATAGCATAGCATTTTGACTATTGAGTCTAATTATATTTTTAATTGCAAGGAGGTGTTTTTGAATATGGATTAATATGCATTTAGTCATTCTGGAAATTCACTAGATTTCAACTGCTTTTAGAGTCCCACTTAAGATGATTTTCTTTTTTTTTTTAAATAATTTTATTTTTTTAATGGGGTGACATCAATAAATCAGGATACATATATTCAAAGATAACAAGACCAGGGTATCTTGTCGTTCAATTATGATGCATACCCGTCACCCAAAGTCAGATTGTCCTCTGTCACCTTCTATCTTGTTTTCTTTGTGCCCCTCCCCCTCCCCCTTTCCCTCTCCCATTCCCCCCTCCCCCCTGTAACCACCACACTCTTATCAGTGTCTCTTAGTTTCACTTTTATGTCCCACCTACGTATGGAATAATGCAGTTCCTGGTTTTTTCTGATTTACTTATTTCGCTTCGTATCATGTTATCGAGATCCCACCATTTTGCTGTAAATGTTCCGATGTCATCATTTCTTATGGCTGAGTAGTATTCCATAGTGTATATGTGCCACATCTTCTTTATCCAGTCATCTATTGATGGGCTTTTTGGTTGTTTCCATGTCCTGGCCACTGTGAACAATGCTGCAATAAACATGGGGCTGCATGTGTCTTTACGTATCAATGTTTCTGAGTTTTGGGGGTATATACCCAGTAGAGGGATTGCTGGGTCATAAGGTAGTTCTATTTTCAGTTTTTTGAGGAACCACCATACTTTCTTCCATAATGGTTGTACTACTTTACATTCCCACCAACAGTGTATGAGGGTTCCTTTTTCTCCACAGCCTCTCCAACATTTGCTATTACCTGTCTTGCTAATAATAGCTAATCGAACAGGTGTGAGGTGGTATCTCATTGCTGTTTTGATTTGCATTTCTCTAATAGCTAAAGAAGATGAGCATCTTTTCATATATCTGTTGGCCATTTGTATTTCTTCCTGGGAGAAGTGTCTGTTCATATCCTCTTCCCATTTTTTCATTAAAGTTTTTGGTAACTACTCAGAAAAGAACAATACAGTACATTTGGGACAAATGCTTTTAATGAGAGATCTTGGGTTGCTTGGCTGACTCTTAGTCTCTCTCACAAATATGCAGAATGCTACAGGTGTTAGCATATTTAATTTTTTAAAAATGAAAGTGGAAGTAACTTGTTTACCTTTTTCTTTGATCTGTATTAAACATGAATAAGCTAGTTTTGGTGAAATTAAGTAAAATAATTTCCCGCTTTTATAAGTAGCCACATTTTATGGTTGAATTTTAAACTGAAAAAAGGGGCAGTTGTGATGGAACTCTTATTAAATATAAACTATGTCATATGAAAGGATTTACAGAGTATTGATAGTTTAAAACTTCCTTTAAAAAATCTTTTTATGATAATTAAAATGTTTAAATTACAATCATCTACTAAGAAACAAATAGTTTTTAATTTTTTCCATGGTTTACCATGTGATGTTAATGCTGTGTACATTAGTATTGATGCTTGAATTTAATATTACTTTTGCTAACATTAAAATTGCCAACACTGTTGCTTTGGTAATGCATATTTGAATATTTAATCATGTTTCTATAAACAGCTTCTCTAATGCTACATTTTCAATGAATATGATGGGCCTTCTGTTAGTGCTGGCATTTAAACAACCTTGTTTTCTGTTTTCCTGTTTTATATACAAAGCAAAATATTCCCACCTGAGATTTCCCCAAAGTTTCACTTGGGAAACAGAACATGATTTGAAAGATGTTTTCTGTCGTGTGTTGCTCAAATCAAGCTTTGCTTTGAATCAAGCCAAATGGTGAGAACACAGTCCAGCCTTCTTTCCAGGAGAATTTAATTACCTCTAAAGGCCTATAGTAAAAAGACCAACTAATTGAGAACACTTGTCTTTGTTTTTAGTTAGTAAAGATTTTTATTAAGAATGTCCATTTTTGAAATTCAGAAAGGTAGATTTATTTTTAATGAACTTAAGAGTTGGACGTTTTGAAAATTAAGCATGTGCAGGGTATCCTCTTCCTTAGGGGACAAATACTACTGCTATGTGTGTGTGAAGTAATAATGAGATACCAAAAGCAAACAGTAGATGATTCATGTCAGATGGTTCTTAATAATGTTCGGGGGGTAAAAGCAGCTGATATATGTGATATTGAAGGCAGATTAAGTTGTTAATGTATATTAGTATATTCTTAATTTCCTTTTAATTGAAAAAGACATATTGACTTTAATTAGAACCATTTCACAGGAACTGTCAATTAGCACATGTCAAACTAGTTAATTCGGAACAGAATTCTTTTAATTGGGGTCTGCTTTTCTTTAACTATGGGGCCAATGAAATCAGCCTTTCCTTATCTAGATTTTAAATGTCTCTATGACATATAATACAAATGTAGACTCTTATCTATTATTAGAAGTTCATATGGTTAACATTAAAATGATGATACTGGCATTGTTCATGCAGCACAAATCAGAGTTCCTTTATGACTGTTAGGAAAAAAATGGCTTTGAACAAAGACTATTTTAAATACCAGATTTATCCTACTTTAAAGAGACTACAAAATTTATGACATGTATGTTCACATTTAAAGTATTACTTAATACGTCTGCTCAAATAAATGGGCCTATTCAAACGTTTTGTGTGTTCTATCAGCCGAAGATACATAAAACATTGTCAAGCCATACAGCAACATTTTTTCCTTAAATGAACTGTAATCAAAAAGGGAAAAACAGATTGAATATGATTTCTTTTTGCACAACATAAAAGTAGCATTGTTAACTTTCATTGCATCCAAAGATTTAATACCATAGTTGATACAGTGACTAAACCATTAGTAGTGAGCTAATGTAATCTTAGTAATCAGACAGTGTAAAATCTGAAACTTGGCTCTTGCTTACTATAATGATATGGAATTATAGCATTTTAGTTGCAGTTGGTATGAGGATGAGCACATACAGTGAGCTTGGTGGGGCTGGGCTATATGGTCTTCACCTACCAATTGGTATGCTCAAAATTAAGAGAAGATTTTAAGCGAAATGAAAAGAGAGAATGTGGAATCTAGTTTACTATAATATGTGAGATTTAGGTACTATTTTACTGAGGTATAGCAAGCAAGGATTCAGAAATTAATAAAAAGAATATTTAATAAGCTAAACTCTGGATTTGGAAGAGAATTATCTAGTAACATTTTATGTATCCTCATACTTGTTCATCTTATTGTAGATACATTTAACTAAATAATAGTGGTAGTGTTCAGTTCCAAAGTGTGCTGTACTATGACTGTATCAGTGGTTGCATTTGTGCCAGTTGAACTAAATGAAGAATTGTAGTAATCTTCCAATTTTGGTTAACATAGGCAAAACAACAAGGGCAACAAACAGTTGAAAAAGATACAACCAAAAAACTTTTTTTTTTTTTTTCAGAACTGATCTTTCTCTTCTGAACTATTTCTGGAGGTGTCTTGGCTCTTTACTCTGTGTTTGAGAAACACAGCCTACATTCAGCATGTCCATATTTTTATTAGGTCTATAGCTTTTAACATTTTTGCTATCATGTAGTCTGTGATGAAAGATACTACTTCTCTTCCCAGAAAAATCTACATAGACATACATGTACTAAAATGTTAAGGAGGAGAAATCTTAATTTCTTAAAGAATAATTTGGCACAGCCTGCTGAAAGATGTGACCTCAGTTGGATATAATTGACTACCTGCAATGTTCTAGTGACTATGTTTAGTTCTGGGAATATAACAATGAGTGAGATGAGCAACCTCAGCATCTGAGTCACTGTGACAAATTATTAACACATTTTCAGAAATTACTATGTGATTTTTAAAAACCCTTTTTGCTTTCAAGTAGTTAAAATTTGATCTATATTTACAAATCTTACACAAATATAAATGTGACAAGATTGACAATTTTACATGAAAATTACCTAAATAATCTAATTATTGAAACATTGGAGATTAATTTTATAAGTGTAATTAACAGATTTTTATTAATCAATTCAGTTTTATCTATAATATTGTTTTGGTTGCTAATCTCAGGTAATATTAAACAATATAATTTAATCCCATTTTTTATTTCTGTTTATTTATTTAAATTATATATATATTTTTAGAATTATATTTTTTATTGATTTTAATTTATGGTGTTTACATAGATTCTAGTGTTGCCCCAAATGCATACCCCTCCCCTGAACTCCCCTCAACATCCCCCTTCCCTCCTCCCTGTACTGCCCTCTCCCCTTCCCTTCAGGTTTATCCCATCCTATCATCCCCTTTCCCTCTGTCCTCTTTTCCTTTGGACCCTTTGATCCCTCCTCTGTCTCAATTCCGTTCCTCAGTTCACATTGTTCACTGGATTCCTCAAATGAGTGAGGTCATATGATATTTTCCTTTTTCTCCCTGGCTTATTTCACTTAACATAACAGTTTCAGGTCAGTCTATGTTGTTGCAAAAGGTAAGATTTCCTTCTTTTTCATAGCCCCATAGTATTCCACTGTATATATGTACCACTGCTTTTTAATCCACTCGTCCACTGACGGACACATGGATTGTTTCCAGATCCTCGCTATTGTGAACAATGCTGCCATAAACATGGGGGTGCATTTCTCCTTTTGAAACAGTGCTATGGTGTTCTTGAGGTATATTCCTAAAAGTAGGATGACTGGGTCAAAGGCAGTTTGATTTTTAATTTTTTGAGGAATCTCCATACTGTTTTCCACAGTGGCTGCACCAGTCTGCATTCCCACCAGCAGTGCAGGAGGGTTCCCTTTTCTCCTCAC
Organism: Saccopteryx bilineata; assembly: GCF_036850765.1. NCBI lineage: Eukaryota > Metazoa > Chordata > Mammalia > Chiroptera > Emballonuridae > Saccopteryx > Saccopteryx bilineata. The sequence continues at coordinate 221,273,321 of NC_089493.1, read as the reverse complement.
CAGCTCTTATTCTGTGTTGTTTTGTTGATGAGTGCCATTCTGACTGGTGTGAGGTGATATCTCATTGTGGTTTTAATTTGCATTTCTCTAATGATTAGTGATGTTGAACATTTTTTTCATATGCCTGTTGGCCATCTGTATGTCTTCTTTGGAGAAGAGTCTATTCATTTTTTTTGCCCATTTTTTTTTTTGTATTTTTCTGAAGTTGGAAATGGGGAGGCAGTCAGACAGACTCCCGCATGCGCCTGACCGGGATCCACCTGGCATGCCCACCAGGGGGCGATGCTCTGCCCATCTGGGGCGTTGCTCTGTTGCAACCAGAGCCATTCTAGCACCTGAGGCAGAGGCCATAGAGCCATCCCCAGCACCTGGGCCAACTTTGCTCCAATGGAGCCTTGGCTGCGGGAGGGGAAGAGAGAGACAGAGAGGAAGGAGAGGGGGAGGGGTGGAGAAGCAGATGGGTGCTTCTCCTGTGTGCCCTGGCTGGGAATCGAATCCAGGACTCCTGCACACCAGGCCAACGCTCTACCATTGAGCCAACTGGCTAGGGCCTCTTTTGCCCATTTTTTGATTGGATTGTTTACCTTCCTGGTGTTGAGTTTTACAAGTTCTTTGTAAATTTTGGTTATTAACCCCTTATCAGACGTATTGTCAAATATGTTCTCTCATTCTGTAGTTTGTCTTCTTTATTCTGTTTTTATTGTCTTTAGCTGTGCAAAAGCTTTTTAGTTTAATATAGTCCCATTTGTTTATTTTGTCTTTTATTTCACTTGCCCATGCAGATAAATCAGCAAATATATTGCTGCGAGAGATGTCAGAGAGCTTACTGCCTATGTTTTCTTCTAAGATGCTTATGGTTTCATGTCTTACATTTAAGTCTTTTATCCATTTTGAGTTTATTTTTGTGAATGGTGTAAGTTGGTGGTCTAGTTTCATTTTTTTTACAGGCAGCTGTCCAATTTTCCCAATACCATTTGTTGAAGAGGCTGTCTTTACTCCATTGTATTGTCTTACCTCCTTTGTCAAATATCAGTTGTCCATAGAGCTGTGGGTTTATTTCTGGGTTCTCTGTTCTGTTCCATTGATCCGTATACCTGTTTTTATGCTAGTACCAAGCTCTTTTGATTACAATGGCCTTGTAGTATAATTTGATATCAAGGAGTGTGATACCTCTCACTTTATTCTTCCTTTTCAAGATTACTGAGGCTATTCATGTTCTTTTTTGGTTCCATATAAGTGTTTGGAATATGTGTTCTATATCTGTGAAGTATGTCATTGGTATTGCATTGAATTTATAAATTGCTTTGGGTAATATAGACATTTTAATTATGTTTATTCTTCCTAACCATGAGCACGGTATATGCTTCCACTTGTTTGTATCTTTCTTGATTTCTTTTATCAATGTTTTATAATTTTCCGAGTACATGTCTTCAGCCTCCTTGGTCAAATTTACTCCTAGGTACTTTATTTTTCTTGTTACAATAGTGAAGGGGATTGTTTCCTTAATTTTTTTTTCAGACAGTTCATTGTTGGTATATAAAAATACCTCTGATTTCTGAGCATTAATTTTATATCCTGCCATTTGCTGAATTCATTTATCAGGTCTAGTATTGTTTTGACTGAGACTTTAGGGTTTTCTATATACAATATCATATCTGCAAATAATGATAGTTTTACTTCTTTTTCAATTTGGAAGCCTTTTATTTCTTCTTCTTGTCTGATTGCTGTGGCTAGGACTTCCAGAACTATGTTGAATAAGAAGGGTGAAAGTGGCCACCCCTGCCTTGTTCCTGATCTTTCGGGAGTTGCTTTTAATTTTTGCCCATTGAGTATGATGTTGGCTATAGGTTTGTCATAGATGGCCTTTATCATGTTGAGGTATATATTCCCTGTGTTTCCACTTTGCTGAGAGTTTTGATCATGAATGGGTGCTGGATTTTATCGAATGCTTCTTCTGCATCTATTGAAATTATTATGTGTTTTTTCTCCTTCCTTTTGTTTATGTGATGAATCACATTGATTGATTTGTGAATATTGTACCAGCCGTGCCTTCCCAGAATAAATCCCACTTGATCATGGTATATGATTCTTTTCATATTTTGCTGGAACTGGTTTGCTAATATTTTGTTGAGGATTTTAGCATCTAAATTCATCATGGATATTGGCCTATAATGTTCTTTCTTTTTGTTGTCTTTGCCTGGTTTTGTAATCAGAATTATGCTTGCCTCATAAAAAGAGCTTGGAAATCTTCTCTCCTCTTAAATTTTTTGAAATAGCTTGAGAAGGAAAGGAGTTAGTTCTTCTTTAAATATTTGGTAGAATTCACTTGTGAAGCCATCAGGCCCAGGGCTTTTGTTTGTTGGGAGTTTTTTGAGAACTGTTTTGATCTTATTTGTTGTAATTGGTCTGTTTAGGTTTCTGATTCTTCCAGATTGATTTTTAAAAGATTATATATTTCAAGAAATTTGTCCATTTTATTTAGGTTGTCTAAGTTTTCGGCATATAGTTCTTCATAGTATTTTCTTACAATCCTTTGTATTTTTTGTGTCAGTTCTCTGCTCTCATTTTTAATTTTATTTATTTGCGTCCTCCCTTTTTTTTTCTTGATGAATCTGCTAAAGGTTCATCAATCTTGTTTACCTTTTCAAAGAACCAGCTCCTGATTTCACTGATCCTCTGTATTGTTTCTTCAGCCTTATGTCATTTATTTCCACTCTGATCTTTATTATTTCCTTTCTTTTGCTACCTCTGGGATTTATTTGCTAATCTTTTTCTAGTTCCTTTAGATGCAGGGTCAAGTTATTTATTTGAGCTTTTTCTAGCTTCTTAAGGTATGCTTGTAATGGTATGAATTTTCCTCTCAGTACTACTTTTGATGTGTCTCATAAATTTTGAGTTGTTGTATGCTGATTATCATTCATTTCTAGAAAATTTTAAATTTCTTCTTTGATCTCATTGTTAACCCATTAGTTATTTAATAACGTACTATTTAGTTTCCAAGTATTTGAGCATTTTTCAGTTTTTCCGTTGTCGTTGATTTCTAGTTTCATGCCATTGTGATCAGAAAAAATGCTTGATATGATTTCAATCTTCTTAAATTTGTTAAGACTGCTTTTGTGCCCTAACATGTGGTCTTCCCAGAGAATGTACCATAAGCACTTAAAAAGAATGTATATTCTGCTGCCTTAGAGTAAAAGGTTCTGAAGATATCTATTAAATTGAGTTGATCTTGTGTGTCCTTTAAGTCTGCTGTTTCTTTGTTAATTTTCTTTATTGAGGATCTACCTAGTGATGTTAGTGGGGTATTGAATTCCCCTACTAGTATTGCTGTTCATTTCACCCTTTAAATCCATCAAAGTCTGCATTATATACCGTGTTTTTGTAAAGTCATGGTGCACTTTTGACTGGTCACAGGAAAGCAACAAAAGATGATAGAAATGTGAAATCTGCACCAAATAAAAAGAAAACTCTCCCGGTTTCATACCTATTCAGTGCAGTTCGATGCGGGCTCATGCACAGATTTTTTAGGGCTCCTTAGGTAGCTATCCCGTATAGCCTCTACAGACTCATCACTGACTGATGGCCTACCAGAACGTGGTTTCTACACCAAACTACCTGTTTCCTTCAACTGCTTATACCACCAAGTAATGTTATACCTATGTCGTGGCGCTTCGTTATAAACGCGCCTATATTCATGTTGCAGTTTGGTCATGGATTCGAATTTAGTGAGCCACAGAACACACTGAACTTTCCTCTGTACCGTCCACATCTCGACTGGCATGGCTGTGGGCTGCTCCACTGTATACATAGTGTTACGTCATTATCTGCGCATGTGCACATGCTGCCACATCATCCTACAGAAACTGGGAGGGTTTTTTTTTTTTAACTTGGTGCAGATTTCACATTTCTACCCTATGTCTTTTGATCAGATCATTTAATCCATTTACATTTAAGGTTATTATTGATATCTAGTTGTTTAATGCCATTTTATTCTTTAAAGCTGTATTTCTCTTTTGCTGTATTCTTTTCCCCCTTTGATCTGTTTACAACAGGTCCCTTAACATTTCTTGCAGCATTGGTTTGGTTGTAATGAATTTCTTGAGTTTTTTTGGGAAGCTTTTTATTTCTCCTTCAATTTTAAACAATAGCCTTGCTGGATAAATTAGTCTTGGTTGTAGGCTCTTGTTCTGCATTACTTTGAATATTTCTTGCCATTCCCTTCTGGCCTCAATTGTTTCTGTTGAGAAGTCGGATGTCATCCTTATGGGGGCTCCTTTGTAGGTAATATCCTTTTTTTCTCTAGCAGCTTTTAATATTTTCTCTTTATCTCTTAACTTTGGTATTTTAATTATGATGTGTCTTGGTGTGGATTTCTTTGGGTTTCTCTTTAATGGAATTCTCTGTGCTTCTTGAACTTGTGTGACTTTTTTCTGCATCAATTTAGGGAAGTTTTCAGCTATGATTTGATTGAACAAAGTCTCTGTCCCTTGTTCTTTCTATTCTTCTTCAGGAACCCCTATGATGCAGATGTTATTTGTCTTCATGTTGTCACAGAGCTCTCTTCAATTTTCCTCAGACTTTTTGAGTCTATTTTTATTTTGCTGCTTTGCTTCCATCTCTTTTGTTATCTTGTCCTCTTAACTTATTGATTTGAACCTCAGCTTTATCTATCTTGCTTTTAATTCTTTCCATTGTGGTCTTCATTTCTGATATTGTATTTGTCATTTCTGACTGATTCTTTTTTATTATTTCAATGTTCTTTTTTATACTTGCTATCTCTTTATTTACATGTTTGTTATGTCCATCTATTGTTGTTCTAAGATTTTTGAGCATCCTAACAATCATTATTTTAAACTCTGCATCTGGTAATTTGATTATATCTAACTCATTCAAGTCCTGTTCTGGAGATTTCTCTTGATTCATTTGGGTTGCATTTTTCTGCCTTCCCATTTTGTCTGTGTACAAGAAGGGTGTGGTCACTGGATTCCAATGTGTGTGGCCTCTGTGTTCCCTAGGTGTGGTCTGTCTGCAGGCCCGCCACCCCCTCTGCCACTGCCTTGGGCGTTTGGGTATGGGTGTTGCTGGCGCCGACCTGCTGTGGGTTTCACTGCAGTTTCCGACTCTTCTCCACTAGAGGGGCTGAGTTCACATGCCAGGGTCTACAAGCCTCAGCCAGCCTCTGCCTTCACCCCGCCCTCTCAGGTGGGGCTGCATGCTGTGCCTGGGGCCGCAAGCCTTGTTACCACAGGCAGGGTTGTGTGCCTGTATTCAGCTTGGGTCTCTGCCTGTTCCTGGGCTTTCACCCCACCCCTGCGGGCGGAGCTGCACTCGCACTTTGGGCTGCAAGCCTTGGCTCCTCAGGCTGGGATGGGCTGTGTGCCTGTGCTCAGCCTCGGGTCTCTGCAATTTCTAGGCTTTCACCTTTCCCCTGCGGCGGGATTGCAGGTGGGACCGCTCTTGCTTGCCCAGCCCTGCAGCTGGGCCAGACCTCTTCCGTGCGTCTCCTCCACTGCCACCAGGCAAGACTGAGCTCACACTGGGCCTCAGTCATGGCCGGCTTGGCTTCTGCCCCCGCTGTTGGCACCATGCTTCCACATCTGCCCACTGCTGCCTGCCCTCTGGCAAGCCCTCAGCTGGGTGGGGACGCTCCAGCTCAGAGCTAAGCACTCAATACTCTATTCCTGATGGCTCCCTCCTTCTATGTGACTCTGCTCTGAGTGCCGCAGGAGAGCTTGTTTGCCTGGTGTTCTCCTTCTCTTTGCTGGTATTGCTGCTTCCAGGGGAAATATTCACTTTAGATTTGGGGAGTGACTCAACCTAGGGGTTAGGGTAACTGTCTCTCAAAGTGTTTTTCCCTGTGCCTCCTAGATTACACTTTCTTCCTGCTACTCCAGTCCTCTCATCTCTCCCAATCCCCCAGAGCTTTAGGCAAGTGGTTGTGAAAGAGGTTTTCTGTGTGGTCTTTTTAAGAAGAATCCTGGGTCTTAGAAATCTGTCTCTTTCTCATAAATAGTATCCTGATTTGTTTTGCAGCTAAATACTGTCCATACACCTCTTCTAGGCTCTGGGGCTGCAGGCTGTGGCTTCGTTCCTGGGGCCCAGGACCCTCCCCTCTCCACTAAGCTTGCTTCCCACCACACAAGTCTCTTGGGCTGCTGTTTGCTCCCGGGAGCTGGGCAGCCCTCTATGCGTTTCTGCTTTTCCTACTAGTCTCAGTGTGGCTTCTTCAGTGTTCCTTGGTTAAAGAGTCCTCTTAGTTTAGTCCAAAGTTGGGTTTCCCAGATGATGGTTCTTAAAATTAAGTTGTAATCCACTTTAGTTCTGGGAGGTGGAAGTTAGTATGTCCACATACTCCATCACTATCTTGCTGTTCCCCCTAAATTATATTTTGAATAACTACTTATAAAGAAGATGTAAGGCATACTGATAAAATTTTTATAAATTAATCTCATTTTAAACTACAAGTAAACTATACAAATGATCTTGTGGTGTTGATAATTAATTTCTTGATTGTTCATTAATAGGTTATCCATGCTATTTTAGGGTTTAAATTTTTTTTTAGATTTTATTTAATGATTTTTAGAGAGAGGTAAGAGAGAGAGAAAGAGGGTGAAGCAGGAAGCATCAACTCGTAGCAGTTGCTTTCTGTATGTGCTTTGACCAAGCAAGCCCAGGTTTTCAAAACAGTGATCTTAGCATTCCAGGTCCTTTATCTACTGTGCTACCACAGGTCAGGCTGCCAGGGTTTAAATTTAAACAGTGGCTGAGCTATGTCTGCTTCTGGAAATATTAACATACCAATATCCTGTTATTCCACCATATAATAGGAGAGTGTGTGTATGTGTGTGTGTTTGATCTTTAAGAGTATGTTATAGTATTGTTAAATATAGATATTTTTAAGCATACTTATGTACTTAGTGTATATGTTTTAGTCCCAGTTTTCTCCTTGATTGTAGCCTTTTTAATTCCCTTGTCTATTTTAATTTATTAAATGTTGATCCTCGGTACATTTACCAGCCCCAAAATCTTTTCTTTGAAAATTTATAGTACACATGGGCCTTATCTTGGTTTATTCACCATAATAGTATAAATGATGTAGTTTTTTACATATTGATCAAAATTGGGAGATATAATTCAAATCATATTTCTATGATTGAAAATCATAGCCTTTTAACTCTGACTTGGTTAGCAGCATTTTAACAAAGTGAATAAAAATGCCACTGTTTTTTTTTTTTGTGTGTGTGTGTGACAGAGACAGAGAGAGAGACAGAGAGAGGGACAGATAGGGACAGACAGACAGGATGCAAGAGAGATGAGAAGCATTAAGTCACAGTTGTGGTACCTTAGTTGTTCATTGATTGCTTTCTCATTCGTGCCTTGATTGGGGGCTCCATCACAGTGAGTGACCCCTTGCTCAAGCCAGTGACCTTTGGGCTCAAGGCAGTGACCATATGGTCATGTCTGTGATCCCATGCTCAAGCTAGTGAGCCCGCCCTCAAACTGGCAACCTCATGGTTTCAAACCTGTGTCCTCCGCATCCCAATCTGACACTATCTACTGTGCCACCTTCTGGTCAGGCGCCACTGATTTTTGAATATTAACTTTGTATTCTGCTACTTTGAAAATTTAATTTATCAGATCTAGTAGTTTTTTTGGTGGAGTTTTTAGGGTTTTCTTTGTAGAATATCATGTTATCAGTGAATAACGACAGTTTTACTTTCTCTTTTCCAATTTTGATGCCTTTCATTTCTTCTTGTCTGATTGCTGTAGCTGGGACTTCTAGTACTATGTTGAACAAAAGTGTTAAAAGTGGACACCCCTGTCTTATTCCTGATCTTAAGGGAAATGCTTTTAGTTTTTGCACATTGAATATGATGGGAGGCTTATGGTGGAGATACGAACAGTGACTGGGAAGTGAGGCTTTGGAAAAAGGATCCATCTCTCGTACTTTGAGCACACTTCTAGCTCTCCTTCCCCCCACCTGGTTGGCCACTTGGCCTACTGATGCAACTGAGTTCCTTTCACAAAGGGAGACCAGAAAGTATACAGAACTAGGTTTCTCTGTGGGTTTGGATAGAGGTCCACTCCCCCTCACCTGGAGCACTACATAGCTGGTGCCCTTCCCCCTTAAATGATGGGTAACATGACCTACCAGTGTGGCTGAGTTTACTGTGCGTAGGGAGAACAGAGAGCAGCTGGAAGCTGGGCCTCTCTCTGGGTTTGCAAAGTGTTCTGCTCTTCCCCACCTCCAGCAGTTCACAGCCAGATCCCTTCTCCTCAACCTGTTGGGACAGTTGCCCCACTGAAGTAGCTGAGTTTGCCACAGACATTGAGCACATAGCTGAGACTTTCTGTGGGTTTTGAAATAAGGCTGCTCTCCTCCACCTCAAGTGTACAGCAGGCTCTCCTCCTCCCATCTGGTGATCACTCCACCATGCCCAGCAGCTGAGTTCATTCAGTGAAGGTGAGATCAGAGTAAAGCACAGAGCCAGGACTTTCTGAGGTTTTGGGAATAGGGCTGGTCTGCACCAGCTCACAGTAGCTCTATCTTTTTGCCAATATTCCCCCAGATCTAGGCTGGAGGAAGACCACTCCCGCACACACCTAGGCCCAGTAGATGCAGCTGCAAAAGGTGAACTGTGTAATAGGTCCATATAGGTAGCCCAAGGCTGGTTACACACAATATCTGACTTTGACCTCTATCTGAACCCCACCCAAGTAGACCTGAAACCAACACTACCAGTGGAGACTTCAGAACAAACCCATATTTGACCCAACTAGCCATACAAGTGGCATACCCAAAGTAACCAGACCAAGCTGGGCACATCTCTGCTGTGTGGTGGGGATGCAGCCTCTGCACAGTGTCTCATTCATAATGATTGAGGTTTATTGTTAGAGTCACCCAGCCTGAAGGGTAAACTCCCCCCAGGAATGGGCTAATAGTATTCAAGGCTCAACTACAGTAGGAGAGTCCATGTAATCCACAAAATACATTCCTGGGGCATGGAGCTCAGGTGATCTGGAAGATTGTGCTACTGAGCCAAACAAAATAACTTCAAAACAAAGACATCATAACAATTTGGGAGTCATAGTATATCTACCTAACATAAAGAGATAAAATGGGGAGAGAAATACATATGCCCCATATGAAAGAACAAGGGAATCTGACTTGTACAGTGGATAAAGTGTCAACCTGAAATACTGAGGTAGCTGGTTTGAATTCCTGACCTTGCCTTGTCAAAGCACATACAGGAAGAAACTACTATGAATTGATGCTTCCTGCTTCTCTTTCCTCTTTTTTACACTCTCTCTCCTTCCCCCCTCTCTTTCTCAAAAATCAAGAAATAAAAATATAAAAAGAAAGAACAAATAAAATTTCTCAAAAAAGAATGAAATAAAATGAAAGCAACCAAAATACCAGATGCAAAATTTAAAATAATGGTTATAAAGGATGCTCAAGGACTTTAGGGGAAGAATGGAAGATCTCTCTGAGAACTTAAACAGAGAGATAATAAGCATTAAAAGATTGTAGAAACCATAAAAAGGAACCAGTCATAGATGCAAATACAATATCTGAAGTGAAGAATACACTAGATGGAATTAACAGCAGGCTAGATGAAGCAGATGATTGATTCACCAATTTAGAGGACAAGATAACAGTAAGCATCAAAAAGAAGAGCATCTAAAAGAAAAAAGAATTAAAGAAAATGAGGAAAGTCTAATGGACTTTTGGGACAGCATCAAATGTAACAACACATACATCATAGGGATACCAGAAGGAGAAGATAATGAGTAAAGGATAGAGAACCTGTTTGAAGAAATAATGGGAAGACTTCCCTAACCTGGTGAAGGAAGAAGTTACACAAGTTCAGGAAGCACAGAGAATCCCAATCAGGATGAATTCAAAGAGGCCTATGCTAAGACACATAATAATTAAAATGCCAATGATTAAAGATAATCTTAAGAGTTGCAAGAAAGCAGCATTTTTTTTTGTATTTTTCTGAAGTTGGAAATGGGGAGGCAGTCAGACAGACTCCCGCATGCGCCCAACCAGGATCCACTGGCATGCCCACCAGGGGGCGATGCTCTGCCCATCTGGGGTGTCACTCTGTTGCAACCAGAGCCATTCTAGCACCTGAGGCAGAGGCCATGGAGCCATCCTCAGCGCCCAGGCCAACTTTGCTGCAATGGAGCCTTTGCTGCGGGAGGGGAAGAGAGAGAGATAGAGAGGAAGGAGAGGGGGAGGGGTGGAGAAGCAGATGGGCGCTTCTCCTGTGTGCCCTGGCCAGAAATTGAACTCGGGACTCTTGTACGCCAAGCTGATGCTCTACCACTGAGCCAACCGGCCAGGGCGAGAGCAGCAATTATTTATCTACAAAGGAGCCCCCATAAGGCCATCACCAGATTTCTCAACAGAAACACTTTAGGTCAGAAGGGAATGGAAAGAAATATTCAAAGTGATGAGAAGCAAAGACCTACAGTCAAGACTATTCTACCCAGCAAGGCTACCATGTAAAATAGAAGGTGATATAAAGAGCTTTGTAGACATAAAAAAGTAAAGATGTTCATTACCACCAAACCAGTATTGTGAAAAATGTTAAAGATCCTGCTCTGAGAAGAAAAAATAAGAGAGAAGAATATAGGTATAAAGAATAAAATGGCAACAAATAAGAACATATCAATAATAATCTTAAAGGTAAACAGGTTAAATTCTCCAATCAAAAGACATAGGGTAGCTGATTGGTAAGAAAACATGGCCCATATATCTATAAGACACCCACTTCAGAACAAAAGATACAGACTGAAATGAAGGGATGGAAAAAAATATTCCATATAAATGAAAAAATTAAAAAGCTGGAGTAACAATATTTTTATTGGAAAAATAGATTTCAAAACAAAGCCATAACAAGAGACAAAGTAAATATATAATAAATACTAAAGGGATTGATCCAACAAGAGGATATTACCCTTGTAACCATATATGCACCCAACAGCAGAGCACCTAAATGTGTAAAGAAGATACTTAGAGGACATTAAGGGAGAGATTGACAGCAATACAGTAATAGTAAGGGTTTTATCACCCCACTGTCATCAATGGATAGATCTTCCAGATGAAAAATCAACAGGCAACATCAACCTTACACAACAAATTTTATCAGATGGATTTAACTGATACTTACAGAACACTTCTTCCCTAAGCGGTAGAATATACATTCTTCTCAAGGGCACATGACACATTCTCAAAGATTGACCATGTGTTTTTAGGACACAAAATAAGTCTTAAATTCAAGAAGATTAAAATCATATCAAGCACCTTCTTAGACCACAATGGTATTAAATTAGAAATCAACTACAATAAAAAGCTGAAAAACATGAGGCACATGGAGACTAAATAGCATGTTACTAAATAATGAATGGAGCACAGTGAGATCAAGAGTTAAATAAAAAATTACCTGGAAACAAATTAAAATGAACATGCAACAACCCCAAATCTATGGGACATAGAGAAAGTAGTCCTGAGAGGGAAGATCAAAGCACTACAGGCCTATTACTCAAGAAGCAAGAAAAATCTAAAATAAACAATCTAAACTGACACCTAAAAGAACTAGAAAAAGAAAAACAAACAAAGCCTAGAGTAAGTAGAAGGAAATAATAAAGATCAGAGTAGAAATAAATTACATAGACACTTAAAATATACAAAAGATCAAAGAAAGCAAGAGGTGTTTTTTTTGTAAAGATAAACAAGTTTGACAAAATTTTAACCAGATTCATCGGAAAAAAGAAAGAGGATCATAATAGCATCAGAAACAAAAGAGGAGAAGTAACAACTGACTCCAAAGAAATACAAAGGATTGTGATAAAATATTACGGACAACAATTTGCCAAATTGGGGAACCTGGGTAAAATGGATAAATTCCTAGTAACATACAATCTGCCAAACTGAATCAAGAAGACTCAGAAAACCTAAATAGACCAATTACAAGTAATAAAATTGAAGTAGTAATAAAAAAAACTCCCAACAAACAAAAGTCCTGGACCAAACGGCTTTATAGGTGAATTTTATCAAACATTCAAAGAAGAACTAACACTTACTTTTCTCAAACTATTCCAAAAATTTTTAAGAGGAGGGAATCCCAACAGCATTCTACAAGGCCAGCATTATCTTAATTGGATTCCAAAACCAGATAAAGAAAGAAAGTTTTAGGTTATTAGCTTTCATGAACATAGATGCCAAAATCCTCAATAAAATATTAGCACACTGGATCCAGCAACACATTAAAAAGATCTTACACCATGATTAAGTGGGATTTATTGCAGGGATTCAAGGTTGGTACAACATTCACAAATCAAAAAATGTGATATTCTATGTAACAAAATGAAGGATAAGAACCACATAATCATATCAATAGATGCAGAAAAAGCATTTGCTAAAATCTAGCACTCAGTTATGGTAAAAACTTTCACCAGAGTGGCAATAGAGAGAACATACCTGAACACAATAAAGGCCATATATAATAAATCCACATTCAACATCATACTCAATGCATAAAACCACAGCATTTTCATTAAGATCAGGAACAATACAGAAATGTCTGCTCTCACTACTCCTATTCAACATAGTACTGGAAGTCTTAGCCACAGCAATCAGATAAGAAGAAATAAAAGGTATTTAAATTGGAAGAGAAGATGTAAAGTTGTCTTTATTTACTTAATATTGTATATAGAGAACCTTAGAAATTCCACCAAAAAACTACTAGATGTGATAAATGAGTTCAGTAAAGTAGCAGGACTCAAAATAAATATCCAGACATCAGTTGCATTTTTATACACCAATAATGAACTTTCAGAAAGGGAAACTAAGAAAACAATCTGATTCACAGTTGCTTCACAAAGAATAAAATACCTAGGAATAAATTTACCATATTTCCCCATGTATAAGACGCACATTTTTTGGGAAAATTTTGGGGTCTAAAAACTAGGTGCGTCTTATATGGTGGTTGTAGATTTTTTTACTTGCATTTCTTGCTTTTTCACTCTTGTTTTTGCATTCATTGTTGAAGACAGTGATTCATCATCAGACAAATGATGACAAGCTAATGGATAGGAGTTTTGACAAAGATGAGTTGTATAAATTTTATGATGAATAAAACAAGTTCAATAACTTTATGTAATACATTAAAAAAAAATTTTGGGCCCCAAAATTAAGGTGTGTCTTATACATGGGAGTGTCTTATACATGGGGAAATATGGTAATCATGGATGTAGAAGACCTCTACTCAGAAAATTTATGACACTGAAGAAAGAAATGGAAGAAGATACAAATAAATGGAAGAATATATCATGTTCATAGATAGGAAGAATTAATATTACTTAAATGTCCATATTACCCAAAGCAATCTATAGATTTAACACAATTTCTATCAAGATACCAATGACATATTTCACAGAATTAGAACAAATATTTTAAACATTTATATGGAACCACAGAAGATCCCAAAGAGCAACAGCGATCTTGAGAAAGAACAAAGTTGAAGGAATCATACTGCCTATACTTCAAGGCCATAGTAATTAAAACGGCATAGTACTGGCATAAAAAAAGATATTTAGAACAATGAAAACAGAATAGAGAGCTCAGAAATAAACCCACACATTTATTGTCAAATAATATGTAGTTAAGGAGGCAAGAATAGACAATGGGATAAAGAGAGTCTATTTAATAAATGGTGTGGGGAAAATTGGACAGATGTGTGCAAAAAAAAAAAAAAAAAAAGAAACTGGACCACCTTCTTACACCTTATAAAAGAATAAGCTCAAAGTGGATAAAAGACTTAAATGTTAGACTTGAAACCATAAAAATTCTAGAAGGAAACATGAACAGTAAAATCTCAGACATTTCACATAGCAATATTTTTTTGATATATTACCTCATGCAAGGGAAACAAAAGAAAAATTAAAAAATGATACTACATCAAACTAAAAACCTTTCTCACAGCATAAGAAACCATCAACAAAATGAAAAGACAACCCACTGAAAGGGAGAACATATTTGCCAATACATCTGATGAGGGCTTAATATAAAACGTTTACAAGGAACTCATGAAATTCAGCACCAAAAAACCCAAAAAATTCAATTAAGAAGTAGCAAAGGACTTGAACTGACATTTCTTCTTAGAAGACATACAAATGGCCAGTAGTCATGTGAAAAGATGCTCAACATCACTAATCATCAGAGAAATGCAAATTAAAGTCATAATGAGATATCACCTCACACCTGTCAGAATGACTATCATCAATAACTCAATAAACACAAATGTTGGTGAGGATTTAGAGAAAAGGAAACATTTGTGCACTGTTGGTGAGAATGCAGATTAATGCAGCCTACTGTGGATAGCAGTATGGAATTACCTCAAAAAATTAAAAAGGGACTTGCCCTATGACCCAGCTTTTCCACTTATGTGAACATATCCAGTGAAACCCAACACATTAATTCCAAATAATATCTGCAACCCTATGTTTATTACAGTGGTATTTATAATAGCCAAGATTTGGAAGCAGCTCAAGTACCCATCAGTAGATGAATAAATAAGAAAGCCGTGGTACATTTACACAATGGAATATTACTGAGCCATAAAGAAGAAGAAAATCTTACTTTTTGTGACAGCATGGATAGACTTTGAAATTATTATGCTAAGTGAAATAAACCAGAGAAAGACAAGTACCATATTATTTCACTTGTATGTAGACTTTAATGATCAAAACAAACAAACAAACAAAATAGAAACAGACTAATAGATGCAAAGAACAGACTAACAGCTTTTACAGGGGTTGGGGTTTAGTGGGCTCTGTGAAAAAGGTGAAGTGATTAAGCAAAGAAAAAATTATAAATTCAGATAGAAAGAGACTTGGGGTGGTGAACTCACAATGCAGTATACAGATGATGTATTGTAGAATTGTGCAACTGAAACCTGTATAATTTTGTTAACCAATATCACCACAATAAATTCAATTAAAAATTTAGAAAAGAAAACAAAGAAACCCAATGAATTATTTCACAGATCTAGGACAAATGTTCTAAAAATTTATATGGAACCAAAAATGACTCTGAATAGCATCTGCAATCTGAGAAAGAAGAACAAAGTTGGAGATATCACACTACATGGTATCAAACTATACTACAGGACCATAGTAATCAAATCTGCCTGGTATTGGCATGAGAACAGACATATAGATCAATGGGACAGGTCAGAGACCCAGAAATAAACCCACACCTTATGTTTAATTAATAGTTGACAAAGGAGGGAGTGCAATGGAGTCAAGTCAGTCTGTTCAATAAATGGTGTTGGGAAAACTGGACAGACACATGCAAAGAAATGAAACTAGACCACCAACCATACACAAGAATAAATTCAAAATGGATAAAAGACTTAAATGTAAGTCCAAAACCATAAAAATCCTAGAAGAAAACATAGGCATTAGAATCTCAGACTTTTCTCATAGCAATATATTCACTAATATATCTCCTCAGGCAAGGGAAACAAAGGAAAAAGATAAACAAACGGGACTACATCAAACTAAAAAGCTTTTGCACAGCAAAAGAAACCCTTAACAAAATGAAAAGACAACCCACTGATTGGGAGAACATAATTCTATGTCTCTGATCTCACAGACCTACAGATGGCCAATAGATATATGAAAAAACGCTCAATGTCACTAGTCACCAGAGAGATTCAAAATAAAGTACAGTGAGATATCATCTCACACTTGCCAGGATGGCTTTCATTAATAAAATGGTGGCTAAGTGGATAACATGTTGACCTGGGATTCTGAGGTTCCAAGTTTGAAACCCCAGGATTTCCAGCTTAGCACACACTCACCAACTCGAGTACAGGGTTGCCAGCTTGAGTATGAGATCATCAACATTATCTTTTGGTCACTGGCTTGAACCCAAAGGTTGCCAGCTTGAAGCCCAAGGTTGCTGCCTTAATCCCAAGGTCCTGGCTTGAGCAAGGGGTAACAGGCTCAGCTGAAGCCCCCCCCCCCCCAGTCAAGGCACGTATGAGAAAGCAATCAATGAAGAACTAAAATGCTGCAGCAATGAGTTGATGCATCTCATCTCTCTTCCTTCCCATCTCTGTCTCTCTTTCTGTCTTCTCTCTCTCAAAATAAAATAAAATAAATTAAAATAAAATAATAAAATAAAAATAAACCTAAGTCAACAAGCAGTAAGTGTTGGAGAGGATGTGGAGAAAAGGGAACCCTGTGCACTGTTGATAGAAATTCAGACTCATGAAACCACTGTAGAAAACAGTAAGGAGCTTCCTCAAAAAATTAAAAATGATCTGCCTTTTGAACCAGCTGTCCTACTTTTGGAAATATATCCTAAGAATCCTGAAATACTGATATCCAAAAGAATATATATGCATCCCTATGTTTCCTTTTTATTTTTTATTTTTTTTCCTTTTTATTTTTTTATTGAGTTTAATTTGTTGTATTTCCATAGTTACAAGTGTTCTCCCAAATATATCTCCCTCCCTCCCCTCCATGTTCTCCTTGATACCCCCTTTGCCCCCTCCCCCCACCACCTTCCTCCCTCCCCTCCATGATTTATTATCATGCCCTCTATCTCTCTGTGTTATGTGTATAATGTCTTTGATCCCCTCCTCACATCTCCTTTCCCTCTGGACTCTGACCCCTTCTCTGCCTCTCTTCCATTCCTCAGTTCATATTCATTGAATTCCTAATATGAGTGAGGTCATATGATATTTTTCTTTCTCTGCCTGGCTTATTTTGCTTAGCATAATTGACTCCAGGTCCATCCATGTTGTCACAAAGGATAAGATTTCCTTCTTTTTCATGGCTGCATAGTATCCCATTGTGTATATGTACCAAAGCTTTTTTTATTTATTAAATTTAATACAGTGACATTAATAAATCAGGGCACATATGTTGAGAGAAAACATCTCCAGATTATTTTGACATTTGATTATGCTGTATACCCCTCACCCAAAGTCAGATTGTCTTCCATCACCTTCTATCTGGTTTTCTTTGTGCTCCTCCCCTCCCACACCCCCTCTCTCCTTCCTTGCCCCATCCCCCCACCCCTCCACCCCCATTACCATCACATTCTTGTTCATGTCTCTGAGTCTCATTTTTATGTCCCATCTATGTATGGATTCATATAGTTCTTAGTTTTTTCTGATTTACTTATTTCATTTACATATAATGTTATCAAGGTCCATCCATGTTATTGTAAATGATCTGATGTCATCATTTCTTATGGCTGAGTAGTATTCCATAGTAAATATATATGTACTAAAGCTTTTTAATCCACTCGTCCTCTGACGGACACTTGGGCTGTTTCCAGATCTTGGCTATTGTCAACAATGCTGCAATAAACATAGGCGTGCAGTTCTTCTTTTGAATCAGTGATTTGGTATTAGGATATATTCCTAAAAGTGGGATGGCTGGGTCAAAAGGCAGTTCGATTTTTAATTTTTTGAGGAATCGCCATAGTGTTTTCCACAGTGGCTGCACAAGTTTGCATTCCCACCAGCAGTGCAGGAGGGTTCCCTTTTCTCCACATCCTCACCAGCACTTATTCTGTGTTGTTTTGTTAATGAGTGCCATTCTGACAGGTGTGAGGTGGCATCTCATTGTGGTTTTAATTTGCATTTCACTAATAATTAGTGATGTTGAACATTTTTTCATATGCCTGTTGGCCATCTGTATGTCCTCTTTGGAGAAGTGTCTATTCAGTTCTTTAGCCCAATTTTTGATTGGATTGTTTACTTTCCTGATGTTGAGTTTTACAAGTTCTTTATAGATTTTGGTTATTAACCCCTTATTGGGCATGTTGGCGAATATGTTTTTCCATTGTGTGGGTTGTCTTTCTATTTTGTTCATGTTGTCTTTTGCTGTGCAAAAACTTTTTAGCTTGATATAGTCCCATTTGTTCATCCTGTCCTTTATTTCACTTGTTTATGGAGTTAAATCAGCAAATATAACGCTGTGAGAGAGGTCAGAGAGCTTACTGCCTATCTATGTTTTCTTCCAAGATGATCATGATTTCACGATGTACATTCAAGTCTCTTATCCATTTTGAGGTTTTTTTTGTGAATGGTGTAAGTTGGTGGTCTAGTTTCATTTTTTTACATGTATTTTTCCAATTTTCCCAGCAACATTTGTTAAAGAGACTGTCTTTACAATATTGTATGCTCTTACCTCCTTTGTCAAATATCAATTGACCATAAAGGTGTGGGTTTATTTCTGGGTTCTCTGTTCTGTTCCAATGATCTGTATGCCTGTTCTTTTGCCAGTACCAGGCTGTTTTGAGTACAGCTGCCTTGTAGTATAACTTGATGTTAGGAAGTGTGATACCCCCGCTTTATTTTTCTGTTTCAAGAGTGCTGAGGCTATTCGTGTTCTTTTTGGTTTCATATAAATTTTTGGAATATTTATTCTATGTCTTTGAAGCATGACATTGGAATTTTAATAGGAATTGCATTGAACTTATAGATTGCTTTGGGTAATATAGACATTTTAATGATGTTTATTCTTCCTAACCATGAGCACGGTATATACTTCCATATGTTTGTATCTTTCTTGATTTCTTTTATCAATGTTTTATAATTTTCCGAGTACAAGTCTTTAACCTCCTTGGTTAAAGTTACTCCTAGGTACTTTAATTTTTTTTTTTGCAATTGTGAAGGGGATTATTTCCTTAATTTCTCTTTCAGACAGTTCATTGTTGGTGTATATAAATGCCACTGATTTCTGAATATTGATTTTATATCCTGCCACCTTGCTGAATTCATTTATCAGGTTCAGTAGTTTTTTGACTGAGACTTTAGGGTTTTCTATGTACAGTATCAAGTTATCAGCAAATAAGACACCTTCTTTTCCAATTTGGGAGTCTTTTATTTCTTCTTCTTGTCTCATTGCTGTAGCTTGGACTTCCAGAACTATGTTGAATAAGAGTGGTGAAAGGAGGCACCCCTGCCTTGTTCCTGTTCTTAAGGGAATTGGTTTTAATTTTTGCCCTTTGAGTATGATGTTGGCTGTGGGTTTGTCATAGATGGTCTTTATCATGTTGAGGTATGTTCCCTGTATTCCCACTTTGCTGATAGTTTTGATCATAATGGGTGCTGGATTTTTATCAAATGCTTCTTCTGCATTTATTGATATTATCACGTGGTTTTTATCCTTCCTTTTGTTTATGTAGTAATGCACATTGATTGATTTGCAAATATTGTACCAGCCTTGCCTCCCCAGAATAAATCCCCCTTGATCATGATGAGTGATTTTTTTCATGTATTGCTGGATTCGATTTGCTTATATTTTGTTGAGAATTTTAGCATCTCAGTTCATCATGGATATTGGCCTATAGTTTTCTTTTATTGTGTTGTCTTTGCCTGGTTTTGGAATGAGGACTATGTTCGCCTCATAAAAGGAGTTTGGAAGTCTTTCATCCTCTTGAATTTTTTGAAATAGCTTGAGAAGGATAGGAGTTATTCTTCTTTAAATATTTGGTAGAATTCACTTGTGAAGCCATCGGGCCCAGAACTTTTGTTTGTTGGGAGTTTTTTGATAGTCGTTTCAATCTCATTTGTTGTAATTGGTTTGTTTAGGTTTTCTGATTCTTCCAGATTGATTTTTGAATGATTATATATTTCAAGGAATTTATCCATTTCATTGAGGTTGTTCAATTTTTTGTCATACAGTTCTTTTTTTTAATTTTTAAAATTATTTTTTATATTTATTCATTTTAGAGAAGAGAGAGACAGAGAGAGAGCAAAGGGGGAGGAGCAGGAAGCATCAACTCCCATATGTGCCTTGACCGGGCAAGCCCAGCGTTTTGAACCGGCGACCTCAGCATTCCAGATCGACACTTGATTCACTGTGCCACCACAGATCAGGCAGCATACAGTTCTTCATAGTATTTTCTTACAATCCTTTGAATTTCTGCTGTGTCAGTTGTTACTTCTCCACTCTCATTTCTAATTTTATTTATTTGAGCTCTCTCTCTTTTTTTCTTGGTGTGTCTGGTTAAAGGTTCATCAATTTTGTTTACCTTTTCAAAGAACCAGCTCTTGGTTTCACTGATCTTCTGTATTGTTTTTTTGGGTTTTTTTTTTGCCTCTATATCATTTATTTCTGCTCTAATCTTTATTATTTCCTTCCTTCTACTTTCTCTGGGCTTTGCTTGCTGTTCTTTTTCTAGGTCTTTTAGGTGCAAGGTTAAGTTGTTAATTTGAGCTTTTTCTTCTTAAGGTATGCCTGTAATGCTACGAACTTTCCTCTTAGGTCTGCTTTTGCTGTGTCCCATAAATTTTGAGTTGTTGTATGTTCATTTTCATTTGTTTCAAGGAAGTTTTTGATTTCTTCCTTGATCTCATTGTTAACCCATTCATTATTTAATAGCATGCTTTTTAGTCTCCAAGTGTTTGAATGTTTTTCAATTTTTCTATTGTAGTTGATTTCTAGTTTCATGCCACTGTGATCAGAGAAGATGCTAGATATAATTTCAATCTTCTTAAATTTATTAAGACTTGTTTTGTGTTCTAACATGTGGTGTATCCTAGAGAATGTACCATGAGCACTTGAAAAGAATGTATATTCTGCTACTTTGGGGTGAAAGGTTCTGAAGATATCTATTAAATTCAGTTTATCTAATGTGTCATTTAAGGCCACTGTTTTTTTTGTTAATTTTCTGTCTGGAGGGTCTATCCATTGGTGTTAGTGGGGTAATAAAATCCCCTACCATTATAGTATTGCTGTTGATCTCACCCTTTTTGTCCATCAAAATCTATTTTAGATATTTAGTTGCTCCTATATTAGGAGCATATATATTTATAATAGTTGTATTTTCCTGTTGTAATGCTCTTCTTATAATTTTGTATTGACCTTCTTTATCTCTTGCTCTAGTCTTTGTTTTAAAGTTTATTTTGTCTTATATTAGTATTGCTACCACAGCTTTTTTATCCTTTCCATTTGTGTGAAATATTTTTTTCTATCCCTTTACTCTCAGACTTTGTGTATCTTTTATTCTGAGATGAGTCTCTTGTAGACAGCATATGTGCGGATCCTGTTTACTTATCCATGCATATTACCCTATGTCTTTTAATTGGAGCATTTAATCTATTTACATTTAAGGTTATTATTGATATGTAGTTGTTTATTGCCATTTTATTTCTTAAATCTATAATCCTCTTTTTTTCAATTTTTTTTCCTTTGCTCTTTTTACAGTAAGCCCCTTAACATTTTCTGCAGTCCTGTTTTGGTTGTAATGAATTCCTTGAGTTTTTTTTTTTTTTTTTTTGGTCTGGGAAGCTTTTTATTTCTCCTTCAATTTTAAATGATAATCTTGCTGGATAAAGAAGTCTTAGTTGTAGGCTCTTGTTTTGTATTACTTTGAATATTTCTTGCTATTCCCTTCTGGCCTCAAGTGTTTCTGTTGAAAAATGTAATCCTTATTGGGGCTTCTCTATAGGTAATTGACTTTTTTCTCTTGCTGCTTTTAGTATTTTTTCTTTATCTCTTAACTTTGGTATTTGAATTATGATGTGTCTTGATGTAGGCCTCATTGGTTTTCTCTTTACTGGGACTCTCTGTGCTTTTTGAACTTGTACGACTTTTTTCTTCATCAATTTAGGAAAGTTTTCAACTGATTTCTTCAAACAGGTTCTCTATCCCTTCTTCTTTCTCTTCTTTTTCAGGAACCCCTATGATGCGATGTTATTTCTCTTCATATTGTCACAGAGTTTTCTTATATTTTCCTCAGAATTTTTGAGCCTCTGGTTTTTTTTGCTGCTATGGTTCTGTGTTTTCATTTATCTTGTCCTGTAAGTTGCTGATTCGATCCTTTTCTTCATCCAGCCTGCTGTTGATTTCTTCTGGTTCTTTTAGTCTAAAGTTAGTTTCTCATGATGATTGTTCTTAAATTAATTTGTGATCCAGTTTGGTCCTGGGAGGTGGCTCTTTTTATGTCTGCGTACTTTGTGCCATCTTGGAATCTTGTATCTCTATGTTCCTCGCAGCATATTTATAATAGGCATGATTTGGAAACAGCCCAAATACCCATCAGTGAATGAGTAAATGAAAAAGCTGTGGTAAATTTACACAATTAAACTCTGCAGCCATAAAAAAGAAGAAGATCTTACTTTTGCAACATTATGGATGAACCTGGAGAGGATTAGCTTAAGTGAAATAAGCCAGTCATAAAGAAATACCATATGACTTCACTTATGTGTTGAATCTAATGAACACAATAAACTGATGAACAAAATAGAAACAGAGGCATGAGCACATGGAACAGATGGCCAACTCTCGGCCGGAGGGGAGGGGGAATAGGGGACTGAATGAAAGAATGTGAAGAGTTTAGCCAAAAAAAATACATATAACATTTAAACATAGAAAACCTTGTATCATTAGCCAGAGGGAAAGGGAGGTAGGGGTAATGTGGAGGAGGTCAAAGGTGGGTGGAATAGGATAGAAAAAGACTTTGAGTGGGGCAGAACGTACATGATATGGTATGCAAATGGCATTTTAATTGAGTTATATAATTGAAACCTGTATGGTTTTACAAACCAATGTCATCCCAATAAATTCAATTAATAAATTTTTTAAAAAGTGATTATTCCTTAAAAAAATGAATAAAATTATTTTGTCAACTTCTAGATCTTTAACCAATATAGTATTGATTTTATTAGGGACAAAATGTAGTACTCTGTGCATAGAATTTCTGTTAACTCTGTGTATATGTAATTAAGGCCTCTTTTTTTTACCTTATGATTGACAGTTCTCTAACATTAATATTATAATTTGGTAAATATAAGTTTTTATTATCTTGAGTGAGCTTGTGTTTAGCTTTTGAAAGTGATGAAGCTATTTTTTATTTGTTTCTATTTTTATTTTTTTTGGCTATATCAGGTTAGTTTGGTTCAATACCACAAGTATTAATTCATTCCTACTATTTCCAGAAACAGTTAATATTAGGCATTATTCTTTTGAACATTAGTTAAAACATTTATTTGTCTTTCTTTTAACTATGTGGAATCTATTAGCCATCAGTACATTAGTGATTGCCTTTCAAAATTGTTTATTATTGAAATATTTTCAAAACCATTATCTTATAAAATATGAACAATCCCATCATTAATTTCCTTCACTGATCTCACTAGGGGTTCTGCATATGGAAAAGTTGGATTCAAATTGCATTATCCATATTTATGAGCTTTGTGAATTTAGATAAATTAACTCACCTCTCTGAACTTCATTTTCCTCCTCTGAAAAATAGGGATAATAATACCTATCTTATAGCGTTGTAAGTGTTAAATGAAATATGTAAAGGGTTTAGCATCATATCTGTTATATATGTATAAAATATTGGTTCCTATTCCTTTTTAAACAGTATTGTTGTACTAACAGACCCTAATGAGCAATGTAGCTATTTGTTAAGTAAATTTACCCTTAGATTGAAGTCTAAATTGTTAACTGAATGCTCTACTAATTTGATTGTTAATAGATACAATATTAATAGGGGAACTGAATCACTGTCCATGGTGCTTCAGGAGAAGTCAGCTGTTTATAATCATCTACTTATGAACAGCAATCTTTTTTTCACTGAGTATATGAAATATTTTATGACTATCACTCAATGAAATGACTTCTAACAAAAATCTTTTGCTTACAATAGTTCAATGTAGAATATTCAAATATGTTCTTGAATAGCAATATTAGCTTCTAAAAATGAGCAAAAGATATATAAAAATAACATAACATAATTATGCCAACAAAGGTAATTGCTGAAAATATTTTGATGTATTTTATATATAGGTGCTTAGAATTTTACTAGGTCATTATAGTTTATCCAAAATTGTGACTTAAATGGCTTCATAGTTCATTTTAAAAACTAAGCTGCTTTTGAGGTTTACATTTTTTCCCTTCTGCTCCAATAAGTAGTGTTGAAATGCATATCTTTATATATAAAAACCTTCATTTGCATTTCAGATTGTTTCCTTAGGATAAGTCTTAGGAGAAGAATTACTAGTCAAAGAGAAAAACATTAACATTTGATAAATATTATCTCAAATTGCTTTCCAGAAAAGTTTTACTTACCCCAAATGTGTATTTCTGACAAAAGAGTGAATTGCTTTTTGAATATACAGTTTGGCTAGTTTGTTAAATTAGTTGATTGATGTATAATTTTTTGTTAATTGATTTTTGTTTAACTGATTCAATTTGGCACTAATTTAGGAAGAGGCCGAGTAACATTCTAATGACCCATGTGAAATTGCCTGGGATTTTAAAAAAAGATAGTGTTAATTTAAAAGTAATGTTCAAAGTATATTTAGTATAAGTGGTAACTGATTTGCCAATTTGATATTGTCTTATCTTGATTTTTGTTTGTGTTGGAAGGTTCTTCAGGGCTAATTTCTATGATAATTTTTTTATAGGAACATGAGATTCTTTTAATGTGTAATTAAAATATTTGTATTATTGGCTGTATATATGATAGAGAAACTTAGAGGTAAAAATCAGTTCATTTTATTTTGTAGTAAATATCAGAAATAGGAAAAATATGCTAACATGATAATATCTAATGAGGGAAATGTTCCATGCAGATGTCTGTTTTTCTGTTAAATTCTAAAATGACTATAAGCTTTTATTTATATGAGTAACATAAGATGCAAACATTTTATTAGGAATATATTCACTCAAAAAAAGATAAACATGATATCACCTTGGAATTTTTAATAAATTCTATTTTAACAGTGATTTAAATCTTTAGATAATGTAAGATTTGAGATTTCAAAGATAAAATGTCTATATATGCTACTTCTGAGAGTTATTTAGATATTATTTTTTTGTTTAGCTGCATTTAGTACAGTTTCTATCATAAGGAAACGAGAACTGGTTTCTGTATGATGGATCTTCTATGGGTACAGAGAAGTATAATTTTCCTTAGTTATTTTTGAAGTCTCCATCTATGCACACAGGTAATTTTATTTTTATTATCATATATAGATAACAAGGTCATATGTTCTCAAACTAACACAGAGGGCATGTGAAAGGAAAAGTGAAAACATAATTTTTGTTTTTGCTATTGTCATTAAAAATTTTCATATTTTTTTGTACCTTGGGCACCTTTTTATGTTTATTGTACTACACTGATAGCAATGTCAGATTTCATTAAGTTAACACCAAGTTAGTGAAAACAAAAAGCAGAATATTTTGCTACTATTATTATTCTAGAATTTTGACCTATAAATATTTACCTTTTACAGTTGTAAGTTATTTTAGAATGGGAATGCTTTAGGAAGATGTATTTTGTTTTAAGCCAGATTAGGCTGCTGATCAAAATTTGGACCTGTCCCTTCACTATTAGTAAATATGTCATGGTACTAATACAGATGAATACAAACAGTTGTTAGGATCTGCAATTTCACATTTTCTATTTAATATATGTCAGTAAAGACACACATTTGGTGAGAGACGGGGAGAAATATATATGTGCAAGCAGTCACCCTTTTTCATTAGTATTAGCATCCTTTAGTCTTGGAATTAAGAAAAACACAATAAAGTCACACTGCTTAGCCCCATCAGACTTGATGGTACTCTCAATTTGAATGTAAATGACAGAGACAGGAGTATAGGTGTGGGGAATTGGAAAGAATAAACAGGGAAAGACATAAAGAAGATTAATGCTCTTGGCTTTTGATATTTAATTTGTAGAATGAGCTTCTTTTGCTCTTAAGTCTTGTGCTTATGGTTATAATTGGAATTAATTTAAGCATAGCTACCAAATTAATGGAATAAATAATTTAAGACTGGATATCTTGTTTGTTAATGAGTATATTGGTTAGCTCTAAGTAGGTTATCATGTGTAAAAAAAATCTTAATGCCTTGTCACTTGTAGATATGCTTGATATTTTAAAAATAAAACCCATTTCTCTTTGCTTTGATTTTTCTTTGCTCTTTAGGGTTAATGGACAAAACATGAACCTCACTATGAATTTTGCCTAAAATTTTGATTTAGAATTTACTTTCTCAAGACTCATTTTGAATTACAAAGATCTGTAACCTTCTACAGAAAGACTTCAAAATGAAAAGTTGACCTTATGAATATATACTTGACTAAAATTTATAGATATTATTATTTTGACTGCTGCTAATGTGTTAGGAATTATTCTTCAAAGATTCCAGTTAAACACCAAGCCCAGTGTCATTTGATCAGGGGTAGGAAGAGGCATATATACACCGACAATCATTTATTAACCTGATGGGACTGCTTGCCAGTTTTTATTTATTTTGATTTGAGTAAGCCATGATCAACTTAATTAAAAAAAGGTATTGTCAGATGTCGAATTTTGGCAAATATCTGTTAGTGGACACAGAATTTTATTTAATGCAATGTAAGATAGAAGTAAAAAATCTCTATTGTACGACACAATGACAACACATTATTATGCACAAAGTATGTTAGGAGGGGAGATCATCTCATGTTAAGTGTTTTTAGTACAGAACAAAAACAAAAGAACACAAGGAAATTTTTGGAGATGATAGATACATTTATAATAATTTGATTGTGATGATAATATCATAGGTATATACTTAAGTCCAAACTCATAAAAATGTATGTATTAAATAGGTATAATTTTAAAATATATTAATTATACCTCAATAAAGCTAAAAAAAAGATGTTGATTATATTTTGAAGACATATTTTGGAGAAGAAAGAGAAGATAATTAAGGAGATGAAATCTCAAAGCACTCAGAATTCTTTTTTCTTTAAAAGATATTTTTTAGATTTTATTTATTGATTTTTAGAGAGGGAAGGGAGGACGGGAAGGAGTGGGAAGCATCAACTTTGGTTGCATCTCGTATGTGCCTTGACCAGGCAAGTTTGGGGTTTCGAACCAGCTACCCCAGCATTCCAGTTCAACACTTTATCCATTGTGCCACTACAGGTCAGACTCTTTTTTAAAAGTTTCAGTTATAGTTGACATTCAATATTATTTTATATTAATTTCAGGTGTACAGCATAGTGGTTGAAAAGGGTGAAGGGATTAAGAAGTACAAAGATGTAGTTATAAAATAATCATGGGTATTTAAAGTACGGCATAGGGAATAGTCAATAGTATTATAATAATTATATGGTGCTAGGTAAGTACTAGATAGCATTCAGAATTCTTGATACAGGAGGTGAAAGAGAATGGCTTCATGATTCTTTGCTTCAATTTGTTGGCTTCATGATGAGTACTTTATACTATGAAGATGGGTTCTCCTTGGCATTTAAAAGAATGTCAAATATAATCAACAGTTTCTCATTAGAGAGCTTATCTTCTATTGAGACCACTGACTGATTCACAGGGGGAAAAACTCTTTGAAGGCAATATATAAATGAAAAACAATGTATGACAGAGGAAGCAAAAGAGAAGGAAAAAGAGGTGGCAAAGTGGGTTGGTACTGAGAGAGGAAACATGAAGGCAAAGAAGATGAGGTGTGACAAGGGGTGGGATAAAAGAAAGAGATTTTTCTCCACTCTACTGCTCAGGCCTCAACTGCCTGAGGCTTTCCTCTTGTTTCCATCCTGGCTATCATACTCCCTAGCATCCTCTCGCCATTAAAAGTCGTACTCTAATTCTGGTGTTAATTCAGTTCCTCCAGCCTTTCATCTTTTCAGTCTGCAGGTAGTTTTAGGCTCATGCGGTTACCATAACTATTGCTGATCTTCTTACTGCTCATTCATTCCACTGTCAGTAGCATTTGCTGAAAAGCTTTCCTGGAATATTCAAATCCTCCCACTTAGCTAATTCAAACAGATTCACTGTCAATGGTAATTCAGTGTCACTTTAAACCAGGCAGTGTTCTAGGCTCTGAAGATATAATAAATTAATGAGATGAAGTCTTGATCCTCATGGAATTTATATTGCAATAGATGAATAAATTTATATTTGATATATTATGGGGAAAAAGATGAAATGGCTAGGGAATAATAGAATATGCTACTTTAGAAAGGGTAGTCAAGGAACTTTCTTCTGTGGAGGTGGTATTTAAGTAGGAATCTGAATAAAGTGTGGGAACAAACCATATGAATTTCAGGGCAGTGTGTACCTGGTAACAAGATGAGTCAAGTGCAAAGGTTTATGTTTGATGTGTTCAAGAATCAGCAAGTAGCACAGTAGATGGAGGTGAGGAGTGATTGGAAATGAGGTTAAGACTTTGGCAGATCATGAAAGGGCTGATAGACCACAGTGAAGTCCTTGGATTTTATTCAAAAGATGATGGTAAGTCATCACACTTAGAGGGTTGAGAGCAGTGTCAATATGGATTTAGTTCACTCAAAAATGCTTTCGTAGATGAAAGCAGAGCTTCAAGGTATTAGAAGAATTCTTAGGCACTTACCCAGTTGCATTTATTAATATAAATACTGCAGTAGGAATGGGAGTGGTTAAGGACAGCTTGAACTGGATGGTACTACTGAAAGTTCGTTGTACTTTTGGAAGAGTACACAGTACCATGATGGAATAGGTGACTGTTTTCCTAGAAAGAGTTCACTGATTAGTTCTTTCAGAGGCCATTAGAAGTGATGTCAGTGGTGGCTAATCAGCAAATATTTTGTGGGCTATTATGTATCTAACACTGGGCTAGATACTTTTGCAAGTGTTAGGCTGTGCAGATGTTTGTCCCCGTTTTACAGAGAAGAATACTGAAGCTCAGAGGTCCTATTGTGCCAGAGCTGCTAGCAGTACTGCTAGCAGTATCAGAATACTCACACTAAAGTAGGCACTTTGCCTGAATTATTGATGTCATTGCAACAGTGTAGATCCAGGTATTAATCCTGTTTAATTAGGCAATGTGCTATTAAATTTCTAAGAATATAGACTACTCACAAAAACTAGGGGATATTTCAAAATGAATATGAAGCAATAAAATATCCCCTAATTTTTTATGAGCAGTATACTAAATACAGTCTTTTAAACTATTTTCTGGAAATCAAAGGATGATATGGTCATTATAGAAAAATTAGAAAATATAATTTTACATACACACACACACACATATTGTGACAACCTCTCTGTTTCCTTCTTGCTAATGCCTCAGACTTGTGTATTTTCCAGTGGAAACCAATATATTCTGGTGGTATTGTTACTGTATTTATTTAAATCTTTTCAGAATAAATGATTTTTACTCACTTTGTTCAGTGTTACCAATTATTTAGACTTGCCTTAAAACAATGTATTCTTGACAATGAGTTTGAGAAACTAAATATATGGCTTGATAACTGAGTTTGTCTTATGAAATTGTTACAGCGGTCATCTGCAGAGCTTAGTTCTGTAGTCTATTGAGTAGTAGTGATCCAAGTCTTATGCTCCTGTGGCCTATCTGTAGGGCAATGA
Source organism: Saccopteryx bilineata (assembly GCF_036850765.1). Classification (NCBI taxonomy): domain Eukaryota; kingdom Metazoa; phylum Chordata; class Mammalia; order Chiroptera; family Emballonuridae; genus Saccopteryx; species Saccopteryx bilineata. Next base: position 221,243,919 of record NC_089493.1, on the reverse strand, counting down.
TTAAATCCAATATTTATTTGGCAAACTCATCAAAAGAAAGTAATCAAAATAAAATTATTCCCCCTTCTCTTAATAACCTTCTTGGGTACAGCATCCTATGGAATACATCTCAGTCTACAGTGTCAAATGGTCAAGGAATATATTTTTTATTATATTTTATAACTTAGTTTCTATTTTGAGACCATATTCTGCACAGATGGCTGAAATTTTAATGTTAATGAGGGATCACTTACCTTTTCCTAGTGCTGTAATTTATTTTAAGAGAGAAAGAGAGACAGAGACAGACGGGAACAGTTAGTTGGGAAGGGAGAGAGATGAGAAGCATCAATTCTTTGTTGCGGCACTTTAGTTATTAATTGATTGCTTTCTCATATGTGCCTTAACTGGGGGACTCCAGCTGAGCCAGTGACCCCTTGCTCAAGCCAGTGACCCCTTGCTCAAGCCAGTGACCTTGGGCTCAAGTTAGCAACCTTGAGCTTCAAGCTAGGGACCATGGGATCATATCTATTACCCCACACTCAAGTTAGTGACCCAGTGCTCAAGCTGGTGAGCCTGTGCTCAAGCCAGATGAGCCTGCGCTCAAGCCGGTGACCTTGGGGTTTCGAACCTGGGTCCTCAGCATCCCAGGCCAATGCTCTATCCACTGTGCCACCACTTGGTCAGACTGATGCTCTAATTCTTGAGTTGGGATGGTGGGTCCTACTAAACATCTTCATCTTTCCATGGTAGTGGCACCTGTAGAAATTTTCATCCTTTATTTTGTTCTGAAGTTAGTTATCACACATTGCTGCTGACTCATCCCTCATTCTCATCCACAAAGTTTCTGCTAGCAGAGCAACTCTTTCTGCAATTTCCATGCTGTTGATTATGTTGTAATCTGTGGTCCCCAGACTCCACTAAGATGTGGAGAATTCCCTCAGAGTGCCACTTGTCTTTCTGGTGCTGGGTGGGGACTGGGAAACTCTACAAGGCCTTGTTTGCCTCACATTATCCATCCAATTCTATGTGATCTTCCTGATCCCTGAGTCTGTACCGAGGACACTGGGTGCAGATTGCCTCTGTTCTCTTGTAAAAGTGTCTATCCATTGTTCTTTTGACTCTTCTCTCTTCCAGGGAGTTTTCTTCAAGTCAGGAGGGTGAGAGTCTTTTTTTTTTAAATTCATTTTCTGTGCCTGATGTTGTAAATCCATGGGCTGAGTTTGACCCCCAGAAATGCTTTTTGATTGAGAAGTATTTCAAAAATTGGGAAAATTAACATAAATGTATGAATCTTCATATTTCTTTTTTGGGAAAAACGTCCTATGACCACTGGTACCAAATTTCTTCATAGTAAAATTAGCTGGAGCTGCATAGTTAGTTGCTCCTTACAGTGTTTGCTCACTCCAGTTCCTGCATTCTTTTTTGTTTTTATTATTTACCTGTTTTTGGTAAGCATATGTTCTGAGTTATTTCCATTATTTTCAAAGCCCAGGATTTTGAAATTCATAGCTCAAGAAAGACTCTTTATTTCTGATTTCTGCTGACACTGCTTTTCCTGAGGCAAGGTGAGCTTGTCTGTTGCTTGGATGGATGAAGAAGCCAAGAACGATAGGGGAAATATTGGCTAGTATTTTTAAAATGTTAAACCACTACAAGAAATTATTAGAATTTTATTTTACTAATTTAAAAACGTTTTGTCAAGTTGATTTTTTTTTTTTTGTATTTTTCCGAAGCTGGAAATGGGGAGGCAGTCAGACTCCCGCATGCGCCCGACCAGGATCCACCTGGCATGCCCACCAGGGGGCGATGCTCTGCCCGTCTTGGGGCGTCGCTCTGCTGCGACTAGAGCCACTCTAGCACCTGAGGCAGAGGCCACAGAGCCACCCTCAGCACCCGGGCCATCTTTGCTCCAATGGAGCCTCGGCTGCGGGAGGGGAAGAGAGAGACAGAAAGGAAGGAGAGGGGGAGGGGTGGAGAAGCAGATGGGTGCTTCTTCTGTGTGCCCTAGCTGGGAATCGAACCCGGGACTCCTGCACGCCAGGCCGACGCTCTACCACTGAGCCAACCGGCCAGGGCCTCAAGTTGATTTTTTAAACTCAGCTTTATTAAGGTATAAATAACATATAGAGCTCACCAATTTTAAATGTATAATTTAAGCTGTTTTCCAAAGTGATTATGTCATTTTACATTCCCATTAGCAATATATTAAAGTTTGGTAGCTCCAGTCCTATAATTTGATGTTATTATTTTAATTTTAGTCATTCTAGTGACTATATATTATCTCTAGTTATCTCTCTTTGTGGTTTTAATTTGCATTTTCCTAGTGAATAATGATATTGAGCATCTTTTTATATGCTTATTTATTTATTTTATTTCCCCACCGCCCTCCTCATGTGCTTATTTTTTTACTTTTATATACATATATATTTTTTTGAGACATGTCTGTTTAAATCTTTTCTCTATTTCTAAAAATTGAGTTGGTCCTAGCCTTTTGGCTCAGTGGATAGAGCGCTGACCCAGCGTATGGACATCCTGCGGTTCGATTCCCTGTCAGGGCACACAGGAGAAGCAACCCCTTCTCTCCCTCTTCCCCTTCTCTCCCTGTTCCCCTCCTGCAGGCAGTTGCTCTGTTGGTTGAGTGTCAGGCATTGGGTGCTGAGGATAGCTTAATGGTCCAAGTGTCTACCTCAGTTGCTAAAAATAGCTCGGTTGATTTGAGCATCATTGGCCCCAGAGGGCGGTTGCTGGGTTGATCCCAGTGGAGGTGCAAGTGGAATTCTGTCTCTCTATCTCCCCTCCTTTCACTCAAAAAAGAAATAAAAAAATTGAGTTGTTTTCTTGAGTAGTATAAGTTTTATGTATTATGGATTAAGTCCTTTATCAGATAAATCTTTCATAAATATTTTCTTCTATTTTCTGAACGTGTGTTTGGAATAGCGAAAGTTTTTATTTTTGATGATGAATTTGCTGATTTCCTTTTGTTTATGGTTCAGGTCTTTTGTATCCTATCACACAAATTTACATCAAGCTCATAAAGTTTTCTTAAGCTTACAATGTTTTCTTCTAGAAATTTTATTGTTTTTGCTCTTTCATTTAAGTCTGTGGTCCATTTTGAGTTGATTTTAATATAAAGTATGAGGTAAGGGTAAAGTTTTATTTTTTTCACATATGACTGTCTAGTTGTCCCAGCTCTCTTTGTAAAAGAGGCTACTCTTTCTTTGCTGCATTACTAGGATGCATTTGTTGAAAATTAATCATAGGTATATTCTGAATTGTGTTCTGTACCATTGATGTATATCTTTAAACAAGTGTTACACTATTTGGTTATCATAGTCTAGAAATAGAATAGTATAAGTCCTCAAAAATTTTTTAAAAATTGTTTTAGCTATAGTAGGTATTCTGTATTTTCATATAAATTTTAAAATAAGCTTGTCAATTTCTACAAAAGGGCTTACTATGATTTTCAAACTACAGATTAGTTTGGGGAGAATTGACATCTTAAATGTTATTGAATCTTTTGATAATAAACATGGTATATCTCTTTATATATATCTACAGATCTTGTACACTCTTTGTTAAATTAATTCCTAATTGTTTTATGCTATTGTAAATGATTCTTTTTTTTGAATATCAGTTTCCAATTATTAGTATGAAGAAATAAAATTGAATTTTGAACATTTATTTTGTATTTTAGGACCTTGGATAATTAAACTCATTTGTTCATTCTGGTAAATTTTTGTTTGTTAGTTTTTGTAGATTTCTTTACATAATAATAATAATAATATATAATCATGTCATTTATCAAAAATACAATGTTACTTTTTTCTAATTTTTCTGCCTGTTATTATTATTTTTTCCTAGGAACACCAGCATGATGTTGAGTAGAAGTGGTTAGAGCAGATGTCCCTGTTTGTTTGCTTTATTAGTCTTTTTCTTGTAGGTATGACATTAATTGTAATTTTTTTTCTAAAGGTTTTATCAGGTTGGGGATACTCCTTTTTATTCCTAGTTTGCTGAGAGTTTATTATGAATGGGAGCTGAGTTTTGTCAAATACTTTTTCTACATATTGTTAACATGGTGAATCACATTAATTGATTTTTTCAAAAGTTAAGCCTTATATTTCTGGAACAAATGCATTTCTGTATCTTTTGAGAAGATCTTTTTGTGATAAGTGTGTATGTGTTTAGTTAATATGATTAATTACATTGATTGATTTTGAATACAAAACTGACCTTGTATTTGTGTGATAAAGTCTACTTGATCATTATATATTATCCTTTTTATATATTGTGGGTTTTAATTTGCTAAAGTTCTGTTAAGGATTTTCTGTGTTTCTTATTCTTAATAGGTATTGGTTAGTGTTTTTCTTGCAGTAATATTATTTGGCTTTATAGAAGGAATTGGGAAGTGTTTCCTCTGCTTTCATTTTCTGGAAGAGATTGTGTGGAGTTGATATTTATACTTTAAATGTTTGGGAGAACCTGTCAGTGAAGCCATCTAGACCTGGAGTTTCCTTTGTAGTAAGGTTTTTATTTTATTATTTTTAATTTTTGGTATTTTTCTGAAGTAAGAAGCGGGAGGCAGAGAAACAGACTCCCACATGCGTCCGACCAGGATCCACCCGGCATGCCCACCAGGGGGTGATGCTCCGCCCATCTGGGTTGTTGCTCTGCTGTGACCATAGCTATCCTAGCACCTGAGGCAGAGGCCATGGAGCCATCCTTAGTCCTGGGCCAACCCTGCTCCAATAGGGCCTTGGCTGTGGGAGGGAAAGAGAGAGATAGAGAAGAAGGAGAGGGGAAAGGGTGGAGAAGCAGATGGGTGCTTCTCCTATGTGCCCTGGCCAGGAATTGAACCCGGGACTTCCACATACCGGGCTGATGCTCCACCGCTGAGCTAACCAGCCAGGGCCTGTGGTAGGGTTTTCAAAGATGTAGGACTACTCAGCTTTGGTAATGTATTTTTTTCAGGGAATTTATTCATTTCATCTAAGTTTTCAAGCTTACTGGCATAAAATAATTTATAGCCTTATTACCACTTTTGTCTGTTATATCTGTGGTGATTTCTGTTACTGGTAATTTTTTTCTTTACCAGTCTAGCTAGTTTATCAATTTAATCAGCCTTTCCAAAGAGGCAGCTTTTTATTTTGTTGAATTTCTGTTAGCCTTTCTTTTACTTTACTGCTTTCTACTCTTGTTTTGATTTCTTTTATTTTCCTTTTGCTAATTTTGGATTTACTTTGTACTTTTATTCTTGTTTCATAACATAGAATCTTAGATCATTGAGTAATTTTTTTCTAAAATAATATTTAATGCTATAAAATTTCTTATAAGCACTACTTTAGCTTTATTCAACTAATATTGATATGATGTGTTTTCATTTTTATTAAAAAATATTTTATAATTTGTGATTCCTTTTTGACTCATAGGTTATTTAAAGTGTATTTTGAAGTTACCAAATATCTGAGGTACTTCAAATATTTTGTTGTTATTAATGTCTAGTTTCAATCCTATTGTGTCCAGAGAACTTTGCACGTCAATTCTTTTAAATGTATTAAAACTTTTTAATTAAAAATTTAGTGAGAAGAGGGGAGGCAGAGACAGACTCCTACATGCACCCTGACTGGGATCCATGCAGCAAGCCCTCTAGGGAGTGATGCTCTGCACATCTGTGACATTGCTCTGTTTCTCAGCAAATGAGCTTTTCTTAGTTCCTGAGGCAGAGTCCATGGAGCCATCCTAGTGCTTGGGGCAAACTTGCTCCAATTGAGCCATAGCTGCTGCAGGAGGGGAGGGTGAGAGAGAGAGAGAGAGAGAGAGAGAGAGAGAGAGAGAGAGAAAGAGAGAGAGAGAAGCAAGAGGGGGAAGGTTGGAGAAGCAGATGGGTATTTCTCCTGTGTGCCCTGACTGGGAATCGAACCTAGGACATTTAAATGCTGGGCCAACGCTCTACAACTAAGCCAACTGGCCAGGGCTAAAACATTTTTTCTGGCCTAGTGTATGAGCTGTTTTGGAAAATATTTTATATATACTCAAAAATAATGTGTATTCTGCTTTGGTAGTTATATTGTTGGTTCTATACATGTCATTTAGGTCCAGTTGGTGAATACTGTTAGGCTTAGTGGCTTTCTTTGTAGTTGTTCTATCTGATTGCTGAGAGAGAAGCTTGAAATCTCTACTTATAATAGCAGAGATGTCTAATTTTTCTATACATTTTGATTTAGGTGCATATACACTTAAGGTTGCTATTTGTTCTTGATGCAGTAACTCCTTTATCATTATGAAATGTTTATTTTATCCCTGGTAATATTCCTTGATCTGAAGTCTGCCTAATCTGATATCAATACAGACTCTGCAGCTTTCTTTTGATGAGTGTTTATATGCTCTATCTACTTGCACTTGTCACTTTTAACCCATGTATGTTTTTATATTTAAAATAAGTTTATTTTTTCTTCTTTTTGAATCCAGTCTGACAGTCTCTAATTTAATTATTGATATGGTTACTATAAACCTATCATCTTCCTCCTATTTTTTCTTTTTTTTTTTATTTTTTATTTTTATTTTTTTTAAATTTTTTATTTTATTTTATTTATTCATTTTAGAGAGGAGAGAGAAAGGAAGAGAGAGAGGAGAGAGAGACAGAGAGAGACAGAGAGAGAAGGTGGGGAGGAGCTGGAAGCATCAACTCCCATATGTGCCTTGACCAGGCAAGCCCAGGGTTTCAAACCGGCGACCTCAGCATTTCCAGGTCGACGCTTTATCCACTGCGCCACCACAGGTCAGGCCAAAGAATTTTTTTTTTTTTTATTTATTGATTTTTAGAGAGAGAGGAGAGAGAAAGAGAGAGAGAGAAGGGGGAGGAGCAGGAAGCATCAACTCCCATATGTGCCTTGACCAGGCAAGCCCAAGGTTTCAAACCGGCAACCTCAGTGTTCCAGGCCGACGCTTTCCTCCTATTTTTTCTGTCTCATCTTCTATCCTATTGATTTATTAGCTGTATACCTCTTTTAATTTTTATAATGATTACTGTAGATTTAAAATATATGTCTTTGACTTATCACACTCTACCTTAAAATATTATACCACTTCACATACAGAGTAAATACCTCACAACGATATTATTGTCATATATTTTACTCCTTCATATTTTATAAACCCTATTATGCATTCCAGTGGTTTTTCCTAAAGTATTCAGTTATCCTTAAATAGACTAAAAATGAGAAAAATTTGTCTGTTATTTTTATTCACTTCTGATACTTTCCATTCCTTTGTATAAAACTACATTTCCCTTTGGTATCATTTTCATTCTTCAGCATAAAGACCTTACTTTAAATTTTTAATAGTGCCAGTTTGCTAGCATTGATTTCTATAAGTATTTACCTGTCTAGAAAGGGTCTTTATATTGCCTTAATTTTTTAAATATATTTTTTGTGTAGAATGTATTTTTTTCAGTACCTTGGAGATGTCATTGTATTGTCTTATGACTTGCCTAGTTTTTGATTAGCCATTCTCTGTCATTCTTGTCTTTATTTTCCTGCACAAAATGTCTTTTTTTTCTGTCTGCTTTTAAGATTTTCAATTTATTTCTTGTTTCTGACAATTTGATTATGTTGTGGTTTGTTGTGATTATGTGTGGTTTTGTATAGGTTTATTCTGTTCAGGATTTCTTGAGTTTCTTGCATCATTGGATATACATATATGTATTTTATTTTATCAAAGTTAGAAAAGTTATGGTGATAATTTAAAAAAATATTTTTCTCTCCTTTCTCCTTTTCTTATGGGACCCCAACAACATGTATATTAGTCTGCATGACATTTTTCCACAGGTAACTGAGGCTCTATTCATTTCTTTTTTTCTATTTTTGTGTCACTTTGAATAGTTTCTATGCTGTCTTCAAATTTACTACTTTTTTCTGGGATTTTTATTCTGTGTTTATCCCACTCAGTGTAATTTTCATTTCATATTTTATAATTTTTATTTCTAGAAAAAAAGAATATCATATTTCTTTTTTCAATATGTTCATGTTTTCCACGAAATTCTTGAATATGTGCAAAATATTTATAGTAGTTGTTTAATCTCCCTTTCTGCTAATTCTACCATCTCAGTCATTCATATTTTTTCTCCAGTTTTCTTTTTTTTTACTTATTTATTGATTTTTGAGAGAGAGGGAGAGAGAGACAGAGAGAGAAAGAGAGAGAGAGGGAGAGTGGGAGATAGAGAGAGAGAGAGAGAAAGAGAGAGAGAGAGAGAGAGACAGACAGACAGGAACATCAGTCTGTTCCTGTACGTGCCTTGATGGAGGATCAAACCGGCAACTTCTGCGCTTCGGAAGTGCTAACCACGCAGGCTTACTGGACAGGGCCTCCAGGTTTCTGTGATTGCTTTTTATCTGGTTATAGGTCATATTGCCCTGCTATCTTGCAATCTTTTCTGATCAGATGCTGAACATAATGAATTTTATTAAAGCTTTGTTAGGGGTTCCAGAGAAACCTTTAGTCTAGGTAAGTTACTCTCACTTAGACTCACTAAATTAGTCTCTCTGCTGACTCTATTGCAGGGGTCCCCAAACTTTTTACACAGGGGGGGCCAGTTCACTGTCCCTCAGACCGTTGGAGGGCCAGACTATAAAAAAAACTATGAACAAATCCCTATGCACACTGCACTATAAGGTATTTTTCCCCGCCGAGAAGGAAGGAAGAGGGCTGGAGCCACAAAGTGTGAAATAATAAACGGCTTTATTGAGTACAGAGCGCACACCCCGCCCGGCAAGGTTCCCTGGCGCCTAGGAAAGAAACATGGAGGCTAGGGAAGTTGCAAAGATTAAACCGCGTGGCATATAGTTAAAGGGTCCCTCTAGGGAAGTGGAGCTACTATGATGTGGTAAAATTTCACTGGCTGGCAGACGATCGCTTCTTTCCAAATGGTTCCTGGGAAGCTTCCTTTGGCGGGCTTGATTGTGGGCGGTCCTAGCCAAAGTGGGCGGGTCTGAGTTCCTAAGTCACCATCCCCATTATCCACCGACCTTACATTCTGACCTTTTGTGTTAAATAGAAAAAGGGGCGCAGTTTATTCGTCTGGCTACTTCCTGCTGAATAGGGGCGTTGTGGGGAGGGGGAGATTAGAAGGTGGTGGTTTCGAGGGGTGTTAAGAGGAACATCTGTGTGACTGTGACTGGAGAAACTTCGCAGATGCTGTCCTGTAAGGATTTTAAAAAAAGAGAGGAGTAATAGGGGATTGCAGGGTCCAGCCTTTTGGTGAGCTGGAGATGGATGGAGTCCAGTGGTTCCAACTGCCAGAGGTCTTATAAGGAGGCAAGCTTGAGGCAGAACTGCATGTCAGGAGTGGCGTAAAGAGGGGAAAGGAAGAGGGTCCCATCCATTCCCACAACCGAAACCTGTGAAGGAACTAGAGGTCCAGAGTATAAAGGCAAAAACAGAGAAGGCAGCCCCCATGTCCACAAGAAATGAGATGGACTTACCCACTTGTTGCAGAACCCTGGGTTCTCCGAGTCCAGGCCGTGTCCTAGGAGTTCAAGCGATGCACCCACCTGGCTGGATTGGCCTTCCATTTGGGCGGCTTGTCCGCCACATGGAGGCGCTGAGGACAAAACCTGTTGCCCAAAGGGGCAATCACTCCACCAGTGACCAGGCTGCTTGCAGTCAGGGAAGGGCTCAGTGGGCAGCCGCGGGCAGGGGCCCTGCTGGGGCCAGTGGTCCTGCTTGCCACACTTAAAGCAAGCTGCTGGTGGCTCTGCTGGTCACAGGGTTGCCACAAGAGTCGGGGTTTGGAGCGTTACCTTCTGCTGCATGGGGGCCTGGCGAACAGGCTTGTTTTTACTAGTTGGGACCGTTAAAAACTTTAAATGCTGTGTTCACAGGTTCCGGATAGGGGTTTGGGGGTTTGGAAATAAGAGGAGGGGGGCTCGTGCAGAGCCCAGCACCCAGATCCTGCAGGAAAAAACGCTGGAGCCAAAGGCAGGACAGGGCAGGAACTTCCTGTAAGAAAGGAAGGGGTCGGACTTCCTGAAAACCAGTGTAAGAGCCAATGCCAGGCTGAGAAAGGCCTGATGGAGGCGGGACTAGAGAACACAGTGAAGGGAGGGGCCCCTGGCCAGCAGGGGAGGAGAAAGAGATGGTAGTTAGTAGATGGCGAATAAGAAACAGGTTTTTGCGAAGGGAGAGGAGAGAGAGTTTGGAGTCCGCGGAGAAGGAAAGATTAAGAATAGAGGTTTTATTCCCGGCCAGGGCACATAGGAGAAGCGTCCATTTGCTTCTCCACCCCTCCGCCGCGCTTTCCTCACTGTCTCTCTCTTCCCCTCCCGCAGCCAAGGCTCCATTGGAGCAAAGATGGCCCAGGCGCTGGGCATGGCTCTGTGGCCTCTGCCTCAGGCGCTAGAGTGGCTCTGGTCGCAATATGGCGACGCCCAGGATGGGCAGAGCATCGCCCCCTGGGGGGCAGAGCACCGCCCCTGGTGGGCGTGCCGGGTGGATCCCGGTGGGGCGCATGCGGGAGTCTGTCTGACTGTCTCTCCCTGTTTCCAGCTTCAGAAAAATGAAAAAAAAATGAAAAAAAAAAAAAAAAAAAAGAATAGAGGTTTTAGGTAAGGTTTCTCTGGCCAGAAAAAGGCCTGTGCGGTGTGGAACAGGCGGCACAGAGATTAAGGACGGTTGCACAAATAATTAGGAACCGTGTATGAAAGAGATTTCCAATCAGTTCCCAGCTTTTTTGGCGATAGGTAAATTGGTGAGGGTGTTAACACCGAAAGTCCCTTCAGGAGGCTAATTGAGTGGGTTCTGTGACCTGGCCACAGCGGAGAAGAAGAACAGTTTCTTCTTCCTTAGGGAGGGAGATTCCTGTGCCCCAACAGCTGCACTCAGTTCTCGGAGTGGTCAGACCTGAGCATTAGCGTCCTAAAAACTCAAGGTCCAGCCACGGATGAAAGTGGATGTGCTTGGGGAGGTCTTCACAAGCACACGCACTCGGACGGATGGACGGAAAGACGGAAAAGACTTCCCTGATGTAGCTACAGTTTTGGACAGGGTGTCTCGGAAAGAACTGAGAGGAAAGCTGGAGGCAGGGGACTTACCGCACTGTGCGCCGAAGTGGGTTGGAGATCGGAGATCCTGGTTCTTTCTAAAAATGTAAGGTATTTTTCCCCGCCGAGAAGGAAGGAAGAGGGCTGGAGCCACAAAGTGTGAAATAATAAACGGCTTTATTGAGTAGAGAGAGCATACCCCGCCCGGCAAGGTTCCCTGGCCCCTAGGAAAGAAACATGGAGGCTAGGGAAGTTGCAAAGATTAAACCGCGTGGCATATAGTTAAAGGGTCCCTCTAGGGAAGTGGAACTACTATGATGTGGTAAAATTTCACTGGCTGGCAGACGATCGCTTCTTTCCAAATGGTTCCTGGGAAGCTTCCTTTGGCGGGCTTGATTGTGGGCGGTCCTAGCCAAAGTGGGCGGGTCTGAGTTCCTAAGTCACCATCCCCATTATCCACCGACCTTACATGCATATATCTTATTTTAAAGTAAAAAAAACAAAACGGGAACAAATACAATATTTACAATAAAGAAAAGTAAATTTAAATCAACAAACTGACCAGTATTTCAATGAGAACTATGGGCCTGCTTTTGGCTAATGAGATGGTCAATGTGCTCCTCTCACTGACCACCAATGAAAGAGGTGCTTCTTCCAGAAGTGCGGCGGGGGCCAGATAAATGGCCTCAGGGGGGCGCATGTGGCCCGCGGACCGTAGTTTGGGGACCCCTGCTCTATTGAGACCTCATGTATTATGTTGTCTCTCCACTCTGGCATGTACAAATTATTCTTAGTTCAATGTGACTATGGGAATTATTTGAGTACTGATTTCTGGTTTTTCTTTCTTCAGCCTTGAGTTTCACTTAATGCAAATGAAGATCAATATTCAGCCAAAGATTTGCGAAGACCCCCTGCAGATCCTCCTAGCTCTTTCTCTTTAGCTTGCTCTTGTCTGATAGTCTGCCCCACAGTTCTAGTTTCAGTTTACCCAGATGCCTGTCTCTGTCTTCTGAAGCTCCAGCTGGTTTGTGTTTGAGTTCTATGTCTCTACTCTGAAACCCTGGAGGACTCAACTATATAGTTTGTTTTCCTTCTTTCAGATATCATAGGTCTATGATGCCTGTTATCTAATGTTTGAAAACTTTTGTCTCCTATAATTTATCCAATTTTCTAATACTTATAATTAGAGGGTAATTCCTATAGCAGTTACTTCTTCATAGGTGGCAGTAAAAGTTCTTATGAATTTGTTGACAAACGAAGAGTTTTGTTAATGCTCTTTAAGAGTAACTGTATTATTAATTTTTGTACTTTTGCTAAAAATATCTATGAATTTAAAAAAAGTTATGGTGTATCCTATCTACATTATAGTATAATATATTGTTTTAAATCAGTATATGTTTAATAGTGATGGCTTTTAATTATCTTGATACTTGAAGGCAAGAAATGGTGTGCATTATAAAAAACACTAGGTAATTCTAAGTTAATTTCCAGTGGTCTTTGAAATGCATTATGTGAATTTGAGACACAGCAGAACTACTTTACAGTTATGTAAATGCATGTCAGTGAAGTCTTTTCCTTTAGAACTTCAGCCATAAGCAAAGTTGAGGGCCTACTGCCCTCAAGTATGCTTAATAATGCCAAAATCATGTGATGATAAGGTTAATATTTAAATTACTTTGTATTTGCTCAGCATACCCCATGTGCTTGGTAGGGAAAAGGGAAATATTCTGATATATGCTTAGTGATAGGAGAAGCCAATTGAGAATTAAAGTTTGTTGTAATGATCAAGAAATGACTATATAGTATACTTTTAATTCACCAAGAATCTGTCACTGTCAGTTTTCTTCAAAGACCTTCTCTAAAAAACTTTGTGTATTAAATTTAGATCATCTTTTTAATATAGTTGCCAGGTTGTCATCATTATGTTAATCAAAATTCAGATTTACAATTTGTTTCTATCTTGTTAAAATGCCTTAACTAGGAGTATCTTTTAAATAACTGGGCTATGATCTTCTTGGAAATGTTTGCAAGATTATCACATTGACAGTGACAGAAGAAAATGGGAGACTATAAATGCAAGCACCTTCTTAGTGTTGAGACCACGTAGATCAGCTTTCCAAATTTTTTTTTACAGAACATTAATAATGTCTTAAGATGTCTGCTAAAAGAGTTCCATTATTAATAAGGTTGGGAAACATTGCTTTTTTTTCTGTATTTTTCTGAAGCTAGAAACGGGGAGAGACAGTCAGACTCCCGCATGCGCCCGACCGGGGTCCACCTGGCACGCCCACCAGGGGGCGACGCTCTGCCCACCAGGGGGCGACGCTCTGCCTCAACCAGAGCCACTCTAGCGCCTGGGGCAGAGGCCAAGGAGCCATCCCCAGCGCCCGGGCCATCTTTGCTCCAATGGAGCCTCGGCTGCAGGAGGGGAAGAGAGAGACAGAGAAGAAGGAGAGGGGGAGGGGTGGAGAAGCAGATGGGTGCTTCTCCTGTGTGCCCTGGCCGGGAATCGAACCCGGGACTCCTGCATGCCAGGCCGATGCTCTACCACTGAGCCAACCGGCCAGAGCGCCTTTTTTTTTTTTATAAATAAATTTTTATTAATTTTAATGGGGTGACATCAATAAATCAGGGTACATATATTCAAAGAAAACATGTTCAGGTTATCTTGTCATTCAATTCTGTTGCATACCCATCACCTAAAGTCAGATTGTCCTCCGTCACCTTCTATCTAGTTTTCTTTGTGCCCCTCCCCCTCCCCCTTTTCTCTCCCTCCTTCCCTCCCCCGTCCCCCGTAACCACCACACTCCTGTCCATGTCTCTTAGTCTCGTTTTTATGTCCCACCAATGTATGGAATCCTGCAGTTCTTGTTTTTTTATGATTTACTTATTTCACTCTGTATGAAACATTGCTTCTTATATCTTTCTCTTGAATATATGTTATACATTTAAAGGTTCTAAGAAATCTTATGGTAAGTTTCCCATACTTCTTTGACTACCAGTCCTAACCACTTTCTACCCATGAACACCTCTGGACATCTCTTGAAATACTAGTGTTCCACAGAACACAGTTTTGGAAATGCTGCCTAGGTAAAGTGATATATATCATTTACTATATCTGGGCCTGTAGAGTTATAAATGTTAAAGAAAAGTTAGGTGAGGGAATGGAAGTATTTTGCAAAGTGTAGACTCTATTCAAACCATATTAGTAATTTTGAGGTGCAAGTTTTTAGAACAACTTTCTCTCTTCAAAATTGATGTTTTAAAGTGCTTATAAAACCAAACCTTATAAAGCACTTTAGAGAACTCATAAAAAAACAACCTTTTGGCCCTGGCTGGTTGGCTCAGTGGATAGAGCGTCAGCCTGGCATGTGATCCCCATTCAGGGCATACATGAGAAGCAACTATCTGCTTCTCTTTCCCTCCTTCAAACCATTCTCTCTCTTCCCCTCTTGCAGCTAGTGGCTCGATTGGTTAGACGTCGGCCCTGGGTGCTGAGGATAGCTTGGTTGTAGAGCATTAGCCCCAGATGGGGTTGCCAGGTAGATCCTGGTCAGGGCACATGCTGGAGTCTGTCTCACTATCTCCCCTCCTCTCACTTAAACAAACAAACAAAACACTTTTAATGAGTGAAGTGTAATTGAACCAAAAAATACACGAAACAAATTGCTTTTTAAATGTAACTGTGTATAAAATTTGAGAAATGGCTTAATGTGAGCTTTGACCAAATGTTATTTGGATTTTGCTAAATTCAGACATTAAAAAGTTTAGGATATACAGAAGCCTCATGAAAAGTCATCCATTCCTAACTTAAAATTCTAGAAAAGAGTTATAAAATGAACAGCTGTGTTTAGAAGGTGCTTAATAGATGACAAACTGCAAAGCAATTTTTTTGAGATTATCAGAGTTTATTCACAACCCGTCTTGATAGTCTATCAGAACTATCTACTGAAATTCTAGGTTGGACCACTGATCTCCCAGAAATATAGAAAAGAGATTTTGTCTTTTTTTTTTTTTTTTGTATTTTTCTGAAGCTGGAAACTGGGAGAGACAGTCAGACAGACTCCCGCATGCGCCCGACCGGGATCCACCCGGCACGCCCACCAGGGGTGATGCTCTGCCTACCAGGGGGCGATGCTCTGCCCCTCCGAGGCGTCGCTCTGCGGCGACCAGAGCCACTCTAGCGCCTGGGGCAGAGGCCAAGGAGCCATCCCCAGCGCCCGGGCCATCTTTGCTCCAATGGAGCCTTGGCTGCGGGAGGGGAAGAGAGAGACAGAGAGGAAGGAGCGGGGGATGGGGTGGGGGGCGGGGGGGTGGAGAAGCAAATGGGCGCTTCTCCTATGTGCCCTGGCCAGGAATCAAACCTGGGTCCCCTGCACGCCAGGCCGATGCTCTACCGCTGAGCCAACCGGCCAGGGCTGTCTTTTATTTCTTTTTGGTGAAGAACATTTATAAGGCAAAGGATCTTTACAAACTTGTTTCCATTTGGTGCCTTTCATTCCAACTATTTGATATTGGTCTTAGTACACAGCTTAAACAGATGCTTTCTTGTTTATACAAACCTATAATTAGTAATAGCAGCAGGTCTCTGGAAATAGAATTTTGTAGCTTGTGTTTACTCTACTGGAATCAAAGCAGTCTAGCAGAAAATATTATAATTCTGTAAAAGCACTTACTCTTCCTTTATATAAAGTAGTAAGACTTACAATAGAATTTTTATAAAGTTTGGTAAGATTTCAATAAATTGTCTATAACTGATTACTTTCTATAACATAATACATTTATATTATCTCTAAAGCATTCAAAGGTGAAGAAATGTTAGGTTTAATAAATACATTAAAAGGTGAAAATTAAGAAAATATAGTTAATGAATGCTCTGGTGTCTATATTTTACAGGGTTCATAGACATTTTCCACTGAGTTTTTGGAATAAAGAAGGAGAAAAGCAAGATGATCTACACTGTTGTTATAACTAGGCCTTAATAATTATACAAAGTGTTTGGAGTGTTAGTTCAAAAAAAAAATTTTGGTAAATACTAGACTATTAAAATCTAATGAGTTTTTGGTGTGGTCTACTTTATGATGCATTCAAGAAAAGAGTATAATTTAGCATACAACCTGTTGTTTTCAAGAAGCTCTGCATAAATTTCACCTTCTGTTATAAATATGCTTATTTACATAATTATAATTTTAGTCAGGAAATACTAATTCTAACACTGAATCCTAGTTTTCTAGTGTGTAGAATGCGTCCTTAGATATTTCATGTATTCTTTAAAACCCTAATTTTTGTATCCATTTATGTAGCAGCAATAAAAGAGTCTTTCAAGAATATAACTTTTATATAAAAGCATCTTATATTTTCTACTTATAGAAATGTTTGGTTCTTAGCTGTCTGCCTATTGTGATAATAACTTTTTTTTTATAAATTTTTATTTTAATGGGGTGACATCAATAAATCAGGGTACATACATTCAAAGAAAACATTTCCAGGTTATCTTGTCATTTAGTTATGTTGCATACCCATCACCCAAAGAGAGATCGTCCTCTGCCAACCTCCATCCAGTTCTTTCTATACCCCTCCCCCTCTCCCTCCTTCCCTCCCCCCACCCCCCATAGCCACCACACTCCTGTTCATGCCTCTCAGTCTCGTTTTTATGTCCCACCAATGTATGGAATCCTGCAGTTCCTGTTTTTTTCTGATTCGCTTATTTCACTCCGCACAATGCTACCAAGACTCCACCATTCCGCTATAAGTGATCCGATGTCACCATTTCTCCTAGCTGAATAATATACCGTGGTGTATATGTGCCCCATCTTCTTCATCCAGTCCTCTATTTTTTTTACAGTGATTAAAAGCCTTTAAGCAAACTCTTGGCCAATACAGCAAGAATCCATAAATGAGTAGTGTCCTTAACATGTTCCCCAAGTCCAAGTTGGCCCCCTCACCATGCCAAATCCCTGAAAAATGCAACCCAACCACAGTTCAGTCTGTTAGGAGCTGTCACAGGGAGCAGGAGTCCAGGAAAGTTCCCCACAGGAAAAGTCCGTATGGCACTGGAATTGTTGTCACCATTCTATACTTTGCAGCTCATGTCCAAGTCCCAATGACTGCTGCTTCTAGCTGGTAATGATTCAGGTAGACTGGAAAAAGCCATTTGCAGCATGCGTGGATATGGAGCTTCTGTTCTCCTCTGCCTGGAGAGTTGAGACCAGGTTGCTTTTCCCTGGAGCTCTGTGACTGTGGCCTGGTAAAGAGAACCTTGGGATACACTAAGCTGGGTGGCAAAGGTAAATTCATAATACAAGTTGGCAAAAGGAGGAAAGAGAGCTCTAAATTAAGAGTAGGTCCCAGACTGAAATATGAGTGGGGCATTGAGGTAGGAGGAATAAAGGAAACACTATATATTAAGCAAAGCAGCAGAAAATAGGACTATCAACACCCACAACAGAGATCTTTGAGGGAAGAATAAAAAACCTGACTATTCAGGCAAAACATAGTTAAGTGGCCCTTGTGCGAATGAGATCAGTTTACCTGCTTCTTGGAAGAAATGCCCTAGGCTCGTCCACAGTGTCGTAGATGGGGTCGACGGCCCTGGGCACCTTCAGTCTTCAGTGGCAAACCCCAGCTTTCTGGGCAAGGTTAGGTCATAGGTGGCTGGAGCAGGCCTGGAAGAGACTGAACCCTCCCTTAGAGGAGCGAGGGGGAAGCCCACCTTCCAGTGTCCCTGTTTCCTCACAGCAGAGGTGTGTAAGCCTGGCAGGCTTTAGCTCAATGACCTTCCTTTCCACTATTGAAGCAGGACCCAGATGGCATCCTATGAGACCCCTTTGGGGTGCTGGAGCCTTTAAGGGTGTATTCTAAAAGCTGGTAGTTCCCCCTGATCTCTATTGGGCTTTTTCTGCCTCTAGGTATCTTAAAAGCCATTCTCAGAAGATCTCGCTGAGGGGTTTGAGGATCTCCATCCACCTATATAAATCTTTTCCATATATCTGGAGCTATTTGGAAAAAAGATAGAACAGTGTTATTAGCTAGATCTAATAAAGAAGGTAGATTTGGTGTCTCCTGTTCATCAGCTTTCAAAAGAAATGTAATTTTTTTTTTTAAGTAAAAAGCATGATATGGTAGACCCGTCAGAGTCATTGGCCTGGTGTGCAGGATTCCCGGGTTCGATTCCCGGCCAGAGCACACAGGAGAAGCGCCCATCTACCTCTCCACCCCTCCCCCTCTCCCCCCCTCCTGGTCCCTCTCCTCCCGCCCGCAGCCAAGGCTCCACTGGAGCAAATCCACCCTGGGCACTAAGGATGGCCCCATGGCCTCTGCCCCAGTCGCTAGAATGACTCCGGTTGTAACAGAGCAACATCCCAGATGGGCAGAGCATTCCCCCCGGTAGGCATGCCAGGTGAATCCCAGTCAGGCGCATTCAGGAGTCTGTCTGCTTGTCTCCCCATCCCCATCCTCAGAAATATAAAAAAAATAAATAAATAAAAAATAAAAAAAAAAAAAAAAAAAAAAAAAGGGGGGCATTTCCTTGTGCTAAAGCTCCAGGAAGCATGGAGTGAGCTTGAGTATGTCCTATGAAACATAGAGCTCTATGTTTACATATAAGGCTTTGAAGAAGGAGGAACTGCTGAAATAGTTTGTCAGCATTTGTCCCTAAGACAGCAGTCTTTATAGTGGGAACACCATACGTAAATATTTGCTGTCTGTCTATAGATTAAGGGGGGAATATGGCCAATGTTGAAAAGCCATGATCTTTGTGCCCCTCCCCTCCCCCAACCCCCTCCCTCTCCTCCCCCCACCCTGTAACCCCAACACTGTTGTTCATGTCTCTGAGTCTCATCTTTGTGTCTCACCTATGTATGGAAACATATAGTTCTTAGTTTTTTCTGATTTACTTCTTTCACTCAGTATAATGTTATCAAGGCCCATCCATGTTGTTGTAAAAGATCCTATGTCATCATTTCTTATGGCTGAGTAGTATTCCATAGTATATATATACCAAAGCTTTTTAATCCACTCATCCTCTGATGGACACTTGGGCTGTTTCCAAATCTTTGCTATTGTGAACAATGCTGCCATAAACATGGGGGTGCATTTCTTCTTTTCAAACAGTGCTATGGTGTTCTTGGGGTATATTCCTAACAGTGGTATAGCTGGGTCAAAAGGCAGTTCGATTTTTAATTTCTTGAGGTATCTCCATACTGTTTTCCACAGTGGCTGCACCAGTCTGCATTCCCACCAGCAGTGCAGGAGGGTTCCCTTTTCTCCACATCCTCGCCAGCACTTATTCTGTGTTGTTTTATTGATGAACGCCATTCTGACTGGTGTGAGGTGATATCTCATTGTGGTTTTAATTTGCATTTCTCTAATCATTAGTGATGTTGAACATTTTTTCATATGCCTATTGGCCATCTGTATGTCCTCTTTGGGGAAGTGTCTATTCATTTCTTTTGCCCATTTTTGGATTGGATTGTTTGTCTTCCTGGTATTAAGTTTTACAAGTTCTTTATAAATTTTGGTTATTAACCCCTTATCAGACACTATGTCAAATATATTCTCCCATTGTGTAGTTTGTCTTTTTATTCTGTTCTTATTGTCTTTAGCTGTGCAGAAGCTTTTTAGTTTGATAAAGTCCCATTTGTTTATCCTGTCTTTTATTTCACTTGCCTGTGGAGACAAATCAGCAAATATATTGCTGCGAGAGATGTCAGAGAGCTTACTGCCTATGTTTTCTTCTAAGATGCTTATGGTTTCATGGCTTACATTCAAGTCTTTTATCCATTTTGAGTTTATTTTTGTGAGTGGTGTAAGTTGGTGGTCTAGTTTTATTTTTTTGCAGGTAGCTGTCCAGTTTTCCCAACACCATTTGTTGAAGAGGCTGTCTTTACTCCATTGTATTGTCTTACCTCCTTTGTCAAATATCAGTTGTCCATAGAGCTGTGGGTTTATTTCTGAGTTCTCTGTTCTGTTCCATTGATCTATGTGCCTGTTCTTATGCCAGTACCATGCTGTTTTGAGTACAATGGCCTTATAATATAACTTGATATCAGGAAGTGTGATACCTCCCGCTTTTTTCTTCCTTTTCAGGATTGCTGAGGCTATTCGTGTTCTCTTTTGGTTCCATATAAATTTTTGGAATGTGTTGTATGTCTTTGAAGTAAGTCATTGGTATTTTTATTGGTATTGCATTGAATTTATAAATTGCTTTGGGTAATATAGACATTTTAATGATGTTTATTCTTCCTAACCATGAGCATGGTATATGCCTCAACTTATTCGTATCTTCCCTGATTTCTTTTATCAATGTTTTATAATTTTCCGAGTACAAGTCTTTAATCTCCTTGGTTATATTTATTCCTAGGTACTTTATTTTTTTGGTTGCAATGGTAAAGGGGATTGATTCCCTGATTTCTCTTTCTGACAGTTCATTATTAGTGTATAAAAATGCCTCTGATTTCTGAGTATTGATTTTATATCCTGCCACCTTGCCAAATTCTTTTATCAGGTCTAGTAGTTTTTTGACTGAAACTTTAGGGTTTTCTATATACAATATCATGTCATCTGCAAATAATGATAGTTTTACTTCTTCTTTCCAATTTGGATGCCTTTTATTTCTTTTTCTTGTCTGATTGCTGTGGCAAGGACTTCCAGAACTATGTTGAATAAGAGTGGTGAAAGGGGGCACCCCTGCCTTGTTCCTGATCTTAAGGGGATAGCTTTTAATTTTTGCCCATTGAGTATTATGTTGGCTGTGGGTTTGTCATAGATGGCCTTTATCATGTTGAGGTATGTTCCCTGTATTCCCACTTTGCTGAGAGTTTTGATCATGAATGGGTGCTGGACTTTATCAAATGCTTTTTCTGCATCTATTGAAATTATCATGTGGTTTTTCTCCTTTCTTTTGTTTATGTGATGAATCACATTAATTGATTTGCGAATATTCTACCAGCCTTGCCTCCCAAGAATAAATCCTAATTGATCATGGTGTATGATTTTTTCCATATATTGCTGGATCCGGTTTGCTAATATTTTATTGAGGATTTTTGCATCTAAGTTCATCAGGGATATTGGCCTATAATTTTCTTTTTTTGTGTTGTCTTTGCCTGGTTTGGAATCAGAATTATGCTCACCTCATAAAAGGAGTTTGGAAGTCTTCCTTCCTCTTGAATTTTTTGAAATAGCTTGAGAAGGATAGGAGTTAGTTCTTCTTTGAATATTTGGTAGAATTCACTTGTGAAGCCATCAGGCCCAGGACTTTTCTTTTTTGGGAGTTTTTTGATAGCTGTTTCAATCTCATTTGTTGTAATTGGTCTGTTTAGGTTTTCTGATTCTTCCAGATTGATTTTTGGAAGATTATATGATTCAAGGAATTTGTCCATTTCATCTAGGTTGTCTAGTTTTTTGGCGTACAGTTCTTCATAGTATTTTCTTACAATATTTTGTATTTCTGTTGTGTCAGTTGTTATTTCTCCACTCTCGTTTCTAATTTTATTTATTTGAGTCCTCTCTCTTTTTTTCTTGGTGAGTCTTGTTAAAGGTTCATCGATCTTGTTTACCTTTTCAAAGAACCAGCTCCTGGTTTCATTGATCCTCTGTATTGTTTCTTTAGCCTCTATGTCATTTATTTCTGCTCTGATCTTTATTATTTCCTTCTTTCTACTAGCTCTGGGCTTTACTTGCTGTTCTTTTTCTAGTTCTTTTAGATGCAGGGTTAAGTTGTTAATTTGAGCTTTTTCTAGCTTCTTGAGGTATGCCTGTAATGCTATAAACTTCCCTCTCAGGACTGCTTTTGCTGTGTCCCATAAATTTTGAGTTGATGTATGCTCATTATCGTTTGTTTCTAGGAATTTTTTAATTTCTTCTTTGATCTCAATGTTAACCCATTCATTGTTTAATAACATGCTATTTAGTTTCCAAGTGTTTGAATGTTTTTCAATTTTTCTATTGTGGTTGATTTCTAGTTTAATGCTATTGTGATCAGAGAAAGTGCTCGATATGATTTCAATCTTCTTAAATTTGTTGAGCCCGCTTTTGTGCCCTAACATGTGGTCTATTCTAGAGAATGTCCATGAGCGCTTGAAAAGAATGTATATTCTGCTGTTTTAGGGTGAAAGGTTCTGAAGATATCTATTAAATCGAGTTCATCTAATATGTCCTTTAAGTCTGCTGTTTCTTTGTTAATTTTCTTTCTTGAGGATCTATCTAATGATGTTAATGGGGTATTGAAATCTCCTACTATTATAGTATTGCTGTTGATCTCGCCCTTTAAGTCTATCAAAGTCTGCTTTATATATTTAGGTGCTCCTATGTTAGGTGCGTAGATATTTATAATGGTTATATCTTCCTTTTGGATTGCTCCCTTTATCATTATGTAGTGACCTTCTTTATCTCTAACTATGGTCTTTGTTCTAAAGTCCATTTTGTCTGATATAAGTATTGCTACCCCAGCTTTTTTTTTATTTCCATTTGCGTGAAATATTTTTTCCATCCTTTTATCTTCAGTCTGTGTGCATCTTTTGATTTAAGGTGTGTCTCTTGTAGACAGCATATGTATGGGTCCTGTTTTCTTATCCACACAGCTACCCTATGTCTCTTGATCGGATCATTTAATCCATTAACATTTAAGGTTATTACTGATATGTAATTGTTTATTGCCATTTTTTTTCTTTAAAACTGTTTTTCTCTTTTGCTATATTCTTTTTTTCCTTTGATCTGTTTACAACAGGTCCCTTAGCATTTCTTGCAGCCTTGGTTTGGTTGCAATGAAATCCTTGAGTTTTTTTTTGTCTGTAAAGCTTTTTATTTCTCCTTCAATTTTAAATGATAGCCTTGCTGGATAAAGTAGTCTTGGTTGTAGGTTCTTGTTCTGCATTACTTTGAATATTTCTTGCCATTCCCTTCTGGCCTCAAGTGTTTCTGTTGAGAAGTCAGAAGTCATCCTTATGGGGGTTCCTTTGTAGGTGATTGTCTTTTTTTCTCTAGCAGTTTTTAATATTTTCTCTTTATCATTTAGCTTTGGTAATTTAATTATGATGTGTCTTGGTGTTGGTTTCGTTGGGTTTCTCCTTAATGGAGTTCTCTGTGCTTCCTGAACATGTGAAATGTTTTCCTGCCTTAATTGGGGGAAGTTTTCCGCTATAATATGTTTGAACAAAGTCTCTATCCCTTGTTCTTTCTCTTCTTCTTCAGGAACCCCTATGATGCGGATGTTATTTCTCTTCATGTTGTCACAGAGCTCTCTTAGAGTTTCCTCAGACTTTTTGAGTCTCTTTTCTTTTTTCTGCTCTGCTTCCATGCCTTTATTTATTGTGTCCTCTAACTCACTGATTCGATTCTCTGCTTCATCCATCCTGCTTTTAATTCCTTCCATTGTATTCTTTATTTCAGATATTGTATTTGTCATTTCTGTCTGATTCTTTTTTATTATTTCAATGTCCTTTTTTATATTTGTTATCTCTTTATTTAGGTTTTCGTAATGGCCATCTCTGGTGGTTCTAATATCTTTGAGCATCCTAACAATTGTTATTTTAAACTCTGCATCTGGTAATTTGGTTATATCTGATTCACTTAGGTCCTTTTCTGGGGATTTCTCTTGGTTTATTTGTGTTGTATTTCTCTGCCTCCGCATTTTCTCTTCACGAGAGTGGCTGTGATCACGTTTTCGGGTGCACAAGGGTTGGTGGCCTTGGCCTTTGCCCCGCCCCCGTGTGTGACGTTATTCTCGGTCCTGAGGGCACTGGCGAGCACCTTTGCTCAGCTGCGGGTCTCCGCCTGTTTCCGAGCTTTCGCCCTGCCTTTGCAGGATGATCCCACTCAAGGAACAGCTGCTAGCCTTGGCTCTACCGCCAGGCAAGGCTACGTGCCCAAGCTCATCTTCGTAGCGGAACTACGCCTCTTCTGGGCTTTTGGCTCTACCCTCGCGGGAGGAGCCGGCTACCAAGTCAGACCGCAAGCCTGGGTTGCACGGGCGGGGCAGGGATGTGCTCCTCTGCCCTTGCTCCGGGGCTGGTTTCTACCCTTTCTGGGTTTCTCGCCCTTCTCCCGGAGGCTGGATTACAGGCTGCCAGCAGCTGAGCTTAGCCGCTTTTGCACGCCCCCTTCTCCCTAGCCGGGCAAGATTGAGCTCACACCTGAGCCCACTGGTGGCCAGCCGGCTTCCGCCCCTGCCTGCAGAACCGCGCTTTTGTCTCCCGCTGCCGCCCGCTCTCTGGTGCGCCCTCAGCCGCGTGGGGGGGGGGCGTTGCAGCTCGGACCCTAAGACTCACTACTGTAGATCCGAAAGCTCCCTTCTTCTATGCGACTCTGCTCTGAATGCTGCGGGGGAGCTTGTTTGGCTGCTCTCCTGCTTCCCTTTGCTGGTATTGCTGTTTCCGGGGGAAATATTCACTTCAGCTTTGGGGAGTGACTCGTCCCAGGGGTTAGGGTGGCTATCTCCCAAAAATGTTTCTCCCTATGCCTCCTAGATTGCACTCTCTTCCTGTTACTGTGGTTCTCTCCCCTCTCCCTCCGTCCCCAGGAGCCCCGGGTGAGTGTTTGTGAGAGAGATGTTCTGCGTGGTCCCTTTAAGAAGGATCCTGGGTCTGAGAAATCAGACTCTCTCACAAACAGTATCCTGACTTGTTTCCAGCTAAATACTGTCCTTATGCTTCTTTTGGGCTCTGGGGCTGCAGGCTGGGGCTTTGTTCCTGGGGCTCAGGACCCTTCCCCCTCTGCTAAACTCACTTCCCGCCACGCGAGTCTCTCCCTGCTGCCGTTCGCTCCGAGAAGCTGGGCAGCCCTCTCCGCGTTTCCGCTTTTCCTACCAGTCTCTGTGTGGCTTCTTCAGCGTTCCTGGGTTGAAGAGTCCTTTTAGTTTAGTCCAAAGTTGGTTTTTCCAGCCGATAGTTCATAAAATTAGTTTGTAATCCACATTGGTTCTGGGAGGTAGATGCTGGTACGTCCGCCTACTCCAGCGCCATCTTGTCTCTCTGTGATAATAACTTTTATGTTTTAATTTGACTGCCATGAGGTGCTAAGATATTTGTTCAAACATTATTATGAATGTGTCTGTGAGGGTTTTTCTGGATGAGATAATATTTGAATGAGTTAACTGAGTAAAGAAGATTGCTCTCCCTAACGAAGGTGGGCTTCATCCATCAGTTAAAGATATTAATCCAATGGAATGGATAAATAAGAAAGAACCTCTTTTGCCTGAGCTGACACATAGTTCTTTTCTTTTTGGAGTGGAACTGAAAAATTGGCTCATGTTGGGTCTGAGTTTGCTGGCTTTCAGACTAGAACTTACACCCATAATGGCGAACCTTTTTATAAAAACCACCCACTTTTGCAGTGCTGGTCAACTTGGTCCCTCCCACACTGCAAAAGTGGGTGGTTTTTATAAAAAGGTTCGCCATCATAGACTTACACATTGGCTCTTCTGGTTTTCAGATGTTTTGACTTGGATTGCAGCTACATCATTGAGTTCCCTGAAGCTGCAGGGTGCTGACTGCAGGTCTGGGGATTTCTCAGCCTGCATAATCACTTGAACCAATTCATTTCATTAAATCGCTTTATGAATGTATTTCTCTTCTCTATTGATTCTATTTCTCTGGAGAACCCTGACTGATACAATTACTGTCTTTTTCATTAAGCCTAGAAGAGAGCAATTCAGGTAGTATACTAAAGCTATCAGGTTGTTAGTCAAAGTTGAATTTTGCATGGCATCTTTATCAGACTTTTTTTCCAGCCACATCTAGTCACTATTGAGGATAGAAGAAGAGAAAGAGCCACGAGATGAGCCATTTTCTTTGTAAGACTGAATATACTACATTTAATGACAAAGTTTTTAGTATACTAAAGACCCTTAAAATGCCTCGCAGTTTTTTCACACTATCAAATCAGTTTTGACCTATCTTGTCAGGTAATTTGGATCTTAGGAACAGAAATCCAGGAAAGCTTAGTTGATTTATTAATGGTGTAAAAGAAGATAATATTATTTTAGAAGTTGTAGTGAAATTTGTATTATAAGTATAGAAGGTCCTCAAATAACATCATTCTGTTCAATGTCATTTTGTTATGATGAAATGTTGATGAGATGTTTAGGATTTTAACTGTTTATCAGTTAGCCTGTGGTAAACTGGTTTTGTAATATGTCATTTTGTTTCAAGTCACAGAACCTCAGTGACATGCTCAGTGAGGACTTACTGTATGGGTTAGAAAGTTTTTTTCTGTAAAGGGCCAGATAGTAAATATTTTAAGTTTTTATAGGTCATATGGTCTCTGTTGTAACTCTGTCATGACTCTGTTTGCTATTCAGTCTGTCATTATAGGGCAGAAGTAGTCATAGACAGTAATAAACAAATGATTGTGGCTGTGTTATTTATAAAAACAGATGTTAGGCACCTTACCTGTAGTGGTGCAGTGGATAAAGCATCAAACTAGAATGCTGAGGTTGCTGGTTCGAAATCCTGGCTTCCCTGGTCAAGGCACATAAGGGAGTTGATTCTTCCTGCTCCTCCCACCCTTTCTCTCTCTCTCTCTCTCCCCCCCCTCCCTCCCTCTCCCCCTCTTCTCTCTAAAATGAATAAATAAAAAGCAAAAAAAAAAAAAAAGACAGGTGGTAGGCAGATTTAGCCTCTGGGCTATAGTTTGTTAATCCCTGTTATAAAAAACCTTACAAAAAATTATAGCTATCGGCCCTGGCCAGTTGGCTCAGTGGTAGAGCGTCGGCCTGGCGTGCAGGAGTCCCGGGTTTGATCCCGGCCAGGGCACACAGGAGAAGCGCCCATCTGCTTCTCCACCCCTCCCCCTCTCCTTCCTTTCTGTCTCTCTCTTCCCCTCCCGCAGCAGAGGCTCCATTGGAGCAAAGTTGGCCCGGGCGCTGAAGATGGCTCCATGACCTCTGCCTCAGGCGCTAGAATGGCCCTGGTTACAACAGAGCAATACCCCAGATGGGCAGAGCATCGCCCCCTGTTGGGCATGCTGGGCGGATCCTAGTAGGGCACATGCGGGAGTCTGTCTGACTGCCTCCCAGTTTCCAACTTCAGGAAAAAAAAATTATAGCTATCATTTATTGAGGATTAACAGTATAGTGGGTAATGTTATAGGCACATTGTAATGTTATTTAATTAATCCTTACAACAAACAGGAGGCTGAAGCTCAGCACATTTTAAATGATTCTCCAGGGTCACATAGCAAGTTGCTGAGTCATTACTGGAACCTAGATTTATCTCCAAAGGTGAAGATATTCTGTTTTTTTCCCCTTAAGTTAGAAGCGGGGAGGCAGAGAGACAGACTCCTGCATGCACCCTGACTGGGATCCACCCAGCAAGCCCTCTATAGGGCATTGATCTGCCCATCTCAGGCTGTTGCTCCGTTGCTCTGAAACCAAGCTATTTTAGTGCCTGAGGTGAGGCAATGGAGCCATCTTCAACACCAAGGACCAACTTACTCCAACTGAGCCATGGCTGTCAGAGAAGAGACAGAGAAGAGAAAGAGGGAGGGGTAGAAAAGCAGATGGTCACTTCTTCTGTATGTCCCAACTGGCAGTCAAACCTGGGACTTCCACACACTGGACCTATGCTCTACCGCTGAGCCAACCAGCCAGGGCAAAGATATTCTTTATGTGAAGGAAAATGCTCTGTGTGTTTAGGAACTTTGGTTTCTATATTCTAAAACAACCAGGTCAGAAAATACTTACTGAAAATCATTTTATAGCTGACAGTTCAGATATTGGCCCAAAAATATTCTGAAAAACTTATACTGGGTAATGAACTAGTAAATTCCAGGGACCTAGTGTCTCAGCTATTCACACTCCTGGGATCATAGGCATTCTTAAAACCTGCTGTGGTGTACCAGAGTCTTAAAGTTCTGTCTCTTTTTACTTCGTGAAGGAGATATGTTGACTGCTCTAAGTAAGATCTTGGAAGAAAGCTTAGCAGCTTTCTAAGCTTTTCTTTTCAAATTTAGAACCAGAGAAGAGAAATACCTCTTAGCTCTTTGGAGAGGATATTAGGCAAATATGAAGAACTTTGACTTTAAAAGTTGGTGAAGAAATTGTCCAGTTAAGATGTCATCTTTTATCATCTTAGTGCTCCTGGCTTGGAAACAGACTTGATTTATGTAGGAATTACATTAAATCCTGATTAACATGTAGTGGTAAAACTCTACACCTAGGAGTGGGAGGGCTATTGATATTAGGGCAAACATCATTGATATGGCTTGTCAGTGTATGTATGCATGTGAACATGTAATAGGAGGTAAGGGAAACTCTACCACCTAAATCCCCTCATTTTATCCCCAAGATTAAAATTCCCTTTATAATATAAAAAATCTGACCTGATTGATTATTTAGACAAAACATTTATTGAATACCTATTATATGCCAGACATAATGTTAGCATTAAGCACACAGTAATGAGCTACATACACTGTCTTCAAGGAGGTTATTGGTTATTGGAGAGATAAAAAATATATAAATAATTTTAATTCAGTGTTTTAAAAGCTAAACCATGAGTAAACACATAGCAAAGACATTTATCTCTACGAGTCAGAGAAGAAGAAGAAGAGCTAAACCAGACAAAAATCCAGGATGAAGCTCACTGGAATTTTCCTAAGCCTAATCATCATGATTTATCTGAATTAAGCATGATTAACACCAGGTATTTAAAAGGGAAAGAGGCTTTTTTATTGAGTGCCATATAAAGAGACAGAGAGACAACAAGATGATACAAATCACCCATCCCAAGTCTAGCCATAAGAAGGCAGTATTTGATTATAGCTTGTACATATTCTTTTCAGAATAAATATGACTAGCATTGAATAAAATAGTCATGGCCCTTCTTGACTATGTTGGACCCCTTTTAGGTTACCAGTTCAAACAGAGGAAGTCACTGAATTCAATTGAGCTCAAATATTCATGATTAAGTTAGAGGGGAACTATGACAAATCCACTAAACTCTACTACACCTGATTTATTCTTTGCTCCAGTCTTTTATGTTAGAAGTGGGCTAATCTTTCTTTTTGTCCTTTCCCTCCTACCTCAGGTGATATAATCACAAATGGAATTTCAAAAAACATTGTATATAAGTTTTTTTTAATTTTTTTTTTGTGTGTGTGTGACAGAGACAAAGAGAGAGGGACAGATAGACAGGAAGAGAGAAAGATGAGAAGCATCAATTCTTCGTTGCGGCACCTTAGTTGTCCATTGATTGCTTTCTTATATGTGCCTTGACCAGAGGGCTACAGCAGGCCAAGTGACCCCTTGCTCAAGCCAGCAACCTTGGGCTCAAGTTGGTGAGCCTTGCTCAAACCGGATGAGCCCGTGCTCAAGCTGGCAACCTTGGGATTTTGAACCTGGGTCCTCTGAGTCCCAGTCCGATGCTCTCCACTGTGCCACTGCCTGGTCAGGCTGTACATAAGTTCTCACCTTGAAATACCTTGTAATGCTAAGAAGTTTGGATCCTATCCTGAGGGCAAAGAAATGACATAAACGGGTCATTTCAGCAACAATGTAAAGAGCTGGTGAAGTAGGACAACACTGGAGGGGAGGCAGTGACACAGATTGAGCTGCTAGGAGAGAAGATAATGACCTGAACTAGGGTAAAGGCAGTGAGAATGAAAAGAGAAATAGATGATTTAGAGAAATTTTTAGATGGTAGAATAACTAGAACTTGGTGACTGACTGGCAAAGTAGGTAGCATGATCTTTATGTTTGTATAGGTTCCCCAAATCCTGTAGTACAGAATAAGGCCCGAGTAGATGCTGTGTGCGCAGTATATACTTGTCCTCCCAATCTTTAAGGGGGTTATTAGCAAACTCACCAAACCTTGGTCTTAGTGTTGAAGGATTACACTCTCTTTTATTCTGAGATACAGAAACACCATGGAAAATTGCCTCTTATAAGCAAGGTAATGCTTTCACTTTTGACATATTGAATTTAAAATGCCTATTATATCCAAATGAAGATTTTTAGTAGATAGTAAACTGTTTATAATAATATTTAGTATAGCATTTATAGGAATAAAATAATATAAAATAAAATCTGTAAACTTTGACTATATAAATAATACTATTGGTCATCATTTGTAAGACAATTATAAGAGGTGGTTAACGTGTTTCCTAATTAACTACTATGATACCATTAATATATATGATTTATTTAGTTTTCTTCTTTTTTTTCTTTTAATGGGGTGACATTGATAAATTAGGGTACATATGTTCAGAGAAAATATCTCCATATATAAGATTTATTATTTTATTTATTACAAACTGAATTTACCTAGGCTTAATCTTCTGTTGTTTATGAGGTTTATCTGCTAATAAGCTTAAAAAATTAGAAAGTAGTGTGGTGGCAGGATACTTAACACACACTATGGAACTGTCTTTATAATTATGACTTTTGTCAACAAACCCTCCTCAATAGAAATAAAATATGAGCCGCATATATAATTAAACATTTTTTAATAGCCACATTTTAAAAAATAAGAAACAGGTGTAATGAATAATGTTTTATTTAATCCAATGTATCAAGAATATTTTAATACATAATCAACATAAAGTTACTAGTGAGATACTTTACATATTTTTCATGCTATATTTTGAACGCTGCTATGTATCTTTGGCAAGTCTCAGTTTTGACTAGATATATTGCAAGTACTCAGTAGCCACAAGTGGCTGCTGGCTACTACTTTTGGACAGCTCAGGTCTTGACCTCAAGAACAAGACATTATAAATGTAATTCTTTGTATGTTAGAAGACTAAGTGCTATGATATATATTTTTTTATTATAGGATAACGTTATAATAAAAAACAAATGGCCACTGATTTTACATGCTTTTATTTTTGAGACAATGAAGTTTCACTTAAAATCAGCTAGACCTTGCAGTGCCTAACATAGGTACTTTGGGAAGTGAGTTAACACTGTAGGGTATATCACTGGTAAATAAATCACTCAAGGATTTCACTAAATGAACTAGGTAGCCAGGAGATTTGAAGTTATACTGTAGTTCACTATACACCACTTACCTAACTTGGAGAATAAGTAAGATTTAAGATCATGCCTCTGACTTGCCATTCATGGGTTAAACCTATTCTCATTTTATATCTTGCTTTGAAATGAAACTTTGAGAATGAAGACGTTACTATCAAAGGAATGTTTAAACAGTGCTTTAACTATAAAGGTGGTCAAGGAATGCTTCCCTGAGAAGGTGGCTGGAGAGGAGATTCCCAGGCCAAGGACGCAGTGGAACATACCTGCAGGTGGTAGGGACATCATGTTGACCAGTGTGGTCGCAGAAGCAGAGGGGTTACCATCACTTATTTTATTCTCTTTTCTCTATATTTTACTTACTTTCATACAAACCTGACTCAAAATAAGAAAAATTGAAGAAAAAATTATTTTTTTCAATATGGATTTCAAACTTTTATTTATTTTTCATATATCTTTTTTCCTAAGAGCCACAGGACTTGAGTTTATTTATTTAAATACTCTGAATGTTGGGTAGTCTTTCTTTTTTTTTTGAGAGAGAGTCACAGAGAGAGAGAGAGAGGGAGAGGGAAATAGAGGGTGATAAGAATCAACTCGTAGTTGCTTCCCCTTTAGTTGTACATTGAGTATGTACATGCCCTGACCAGGACTGTGGCAGTGTCTCCTTGCTCAAGCCAGCACACTTTGGGCTAAGCTGGTGAGCTGGGATCTTGCAGAGGATCCCCCACTCATGCCAATGACCCTGCACTGATGAGCCCATGCACAGAGCCTAAGACCTTGGGATTTCAAGCCAGTAACCTCAGCATTCTCGGTTGATACTTTATCCACTGCACCACCACCACCGGTGGGTAGTCTTCTTTTTTTTAAAGTTGAATTTATCAGAGTGACATTGGTTAATAAAGCCAACAGATTTCAAGTGTACAACTCTATAACACATCATCTGTATTACTGCATTGTGTACTCACCACCAAAGTGAAGTCTCTTTCTGCCACCATTATCTCCCCTTTGCTCTCTTCTACTTCCCCTCACCCCCTTTCTCTCTTGCAATCACCATACTGTTGTCTGTGTTTATGTTTTTTTTCCTTAATCCCTTTACATTTTTCACCCAGCCACCGCAATCCCCCTCACCTCTGACATCTGTCAGTCTGTTTTATTATCTATGAGTCTGTTTCTATTTTGTTTGTTAGTTTATTTTGTTCATTAGATTTCACATATAAGTGAAGTCATGTGATATTTGATTTTCTATGACTGGTTTATTTCACTTAGCATAATACTCTCCAGGTCCATCCATGCTGTTGTAAAAAGTAAGATTTCTTTCCTTTTTATGTCCAACTAGTATTCTATTGTGTAAATGTACTATGGTATTTTTTAGTTGAATTTATTGGGGTGACACGGGTTAACAAAATTAAACAGGTTTCAGGTGTCTAACTCTACAACACATCTCTGTACACTGTATTGTGTGTTGTTCACTCCTGCCCCTTAATTTGAATCTTTGTCCATCATCATTTTTCCCCCTTCCATTCTCCTCCACCTACCCCCTCATGGAAATCACCACACTGTTGTTCAAGTCCATGAGTTTTTTCTCTTTTTTGGGGTCCTTTTTTTGCGTAATTCCTCTATCCCCCTTAGCTCTCCCCTGATAGCTCTCAGCCCACTCTTTATGAGTCTGTATCTATTTTGCTTGTTAGTTCATTTTGTTCAATTGATTGCACATAAGAGTGAAATCATTTGGTACTTGTCTTTCTCTGACTGGCTTAGCACTTAGCATAATGCTCTCCAGGTCCATCCATGCTGTCAGAAAAGGTAAGATCTCCTTATTTTATGGCCACATAGTATTCCATTGTGTAAATGTACAAGAGCTTTTTTTATCCACTTATCTATTGATAGGAACTTGGGCTGCTTCCATACCTTGTCTATTGTAAATAACACTGCAATGAACATAGGGTTGCATATATTTTTTGAATCAGTGTTTTGGGTTTCTTTGGATAAATTGACAGACGTGGAATAGCTAGGTCATAGGGCAGCTCCATTTTTAATTTTTTTGAGTGAACTCCATACTGTTTTCACAATGGCTGCACCAATCTGCATTCTCACCAACAGTGCATAAGGGTTCCCTTTTCTCCACACCCTCACAGAAGTTGTTGGTTGATTTATTGATAATAACCATTCTGACTGGTGTGAGGTGATAATTCCCTGTGGCTTTAATTTACATTTCTCTGATGATTAGTGATGTTGAGCATCTTTTCATGTGTCTGTTGGTTATTTGTATGTCTTTTTTGGAGAAGTGTCTATTAAGGTCCTTTGCTCATTTTATAAATTGGATTTTCTTTTTTGATGTTGAGTTTTATAAGTTCTTTATAAATTTTGAATGTTAACCTCTTATCAGATGTATTGGCGAATATGTTCTTCCATTCAGTGGACTGTGTTTTCATTTTGTTGATGGTTTCCTTTGCTGTGCAAAAGGTTTTAGTTTGATGTAGTCTCATTTGTTTATTTTTTCTTTTGATTCCTTTGAGAATATATGTCAGAAAAAAATATTGCTATGAGAAATGTCTGAGATTTTACTGCCAATCTTTTCTTCTAGGATTTTTATGGTTTTATGACTTACATTTAAATTTTTAATCTCTTTTGAGTTTATTCTTGTGTATAGTATAAGGAGGTGATTTAGTGTCATTCATTTTTTTGGCATGTATCTGTCTAATTTTCCCAACACCATTTATTGGAGAGACTGTGTTTACCCCATTGTCTGTTTTTACTTCCTTTGTCAAATATTAACTGAGCATAAAGGCTTGGCTTAATTTCTAGGCCCTCTAATTCTGTTCCATTAAGCTATATACCTTTGTTTATGCCAGTTCCATGCTATTTGATTACTATGGCTTTGTAGTAAAATTTGATATCAGGTAGTATGATTCCTCCAACTTTGTTCTTCTTTCTTAAGATTGCTGAGGCTACTTGGGGTCTTTTTTTTTCATTTTTTCCTATAAATTTTTGGAATATCTGTTCTAGTTCCAAGAGATATACCATTGGTATTTTAATAGGAATTATGTTGAATCTATAGATTGTATTGGGTAGTATGTACATTTTAATAATGCTAATTCTTCCTTTTCATGAACACAGTATATGCTTTTTCTTTTAAGGGATATAAATTTTTTTAGATTTTATTTATTTATTTTGAGAGAGAGTAGAGGGAAAGAGAGAGAGAGAGAGAGAGAGATGCCTTGACCAGGCAAGCCCAGGGTTTTGAACCAGTGACCTCAGCATTCCAGGTCGACACTTTATCCACTGTGCCACTGCAGGTCAGGCGAACACAGTATATACTTTCACTTATTTGTATCTTCTTCAGTTTTTTTATTTAGTGTTTTATAATTTTCTGAGTACTATAGGTCTTTTATATCTTTGGTTAACTTTATTCCTAGGTATTTTATTCTTTTTCATGCAATTGTGAGTGGGATTTTTTCTTAGTTTCATTTCTGATCATTGTTGGTGTATAAAAATGTAACTGATTCCTGGATATTTATTTTGTATCCTGCTACTTTACTGAATTTGTGGATCAGTTCTAGTTTAACTTTTTGTGGACTCTTTAGTGTTTTCTATATACAATATCATGTCTTTTGCAAATAATGACAGTTTTGTTTTGTCTTTTTTTCCCATTTGGGTGCCTTTTGTTTTTTCTTCTTGTCTGATGATTATGACCTGGTCTTCCAGTACTAAGTTGAATGAGAGTGGTGAAAGCAGACATTCTATCTTGTTCCCAGTCTTAAAGAAAATGCTTGTAATTTTTGCCCATTGAGTATGATGTTGGCTGTGGGTTTGTCATAGATGGCCTTTATTACATTAAAGTATATTCCCTCTATTCACATTTTATTTAGAGTTTTTATCATAAATGGGCACTGGATTTTTCGAATCTTTTTATTTTGCATCTATTAATATGATCATGTGGTTTCTATTCTTCATTTTGTTTTGTAGTGTATCACATTTATTGATTTTCAGATGTTTTACCAACTTAGCTTTACCAGGATAAATTCCACTTGATCATGATATATGATCTTTTAATGTTTTGCTGGATCTGGATTGCTAATAATTTGTTGAGGATTATAACATCTATGTTTATCAGAGATATTGGCCTTAAGTTTCTTTTTTGTAGTGTTTTTATCTGGTTTTGGAATTAAGATAATGCTAACCTCAAAAATGAGCTTGGGAGTCTTCAATATTTTGGAATATTTTGAGAAGAATAAGTGTTAGTTCTTCTTTGAATATTTGGTAAAATTCACCTTTAAAGCCATCTGGTCCAGGACTTTTGTTTGCTGGGAATTTATTTTTTTTATTACTGCTTTGATCTTATTAGTTGTGAGTTTCAAACTTTAAAAAGCATTGTTTGGAAACAAATCCCAAATATAAATAAATAAAAGTGGTGTTTCAGCTTAAAAAATGATAGGGACATGTCTAAAAAAACACAGAAGCCAGATCAAGGAGGTACCCATTGGCCAAATCTGAGACAATTTGGATCTTAAAATAGAGATTAATTAGTTTTAATTAATTGAATGAAAAATCCATCAGTCCACACTTACAGCAAACCATTATAATAGAATAAAATTATCTATTTTTGTTAGGGGAATGATAGTGTTAGAAAATAACAATTTTGCAACCATTTTAACTAGCAGACAAGAATAATCAGTGGAAGCTAAAACCAGGAACTGAGAATTTTTTGAGGACTTGGATAGTTATAGTCTTAAAGGTATCTCTCCATGAGTTACTCTTTAATTACAAAGGAAAAATAAGAACTTTACTGTGGAGTAACCTGGTAGATACCACCTTAACTATTTATATAACACAGGGGAACAAAATTTTTGTCGCATCCACACAAACACTTGTTCTTACCTAATTCAAGTGTGCTGATCTCAAATCTGACATTAGTTTTTCTCTGTAAGCTACAGTTTTTTTGCAATTCAAGATCTTAGGTTTTCATCTTATTGTAAAATTTTTGACATTTAGTTTAACATAATGAAGTAGAATGTCTTCTTGGGCATCATCTTTGTGAAAATATAATAATTTATATAATGCAGTAAATACACTAATACACTAAAAGATTTTATTGCATCAGAATTTGTTTACAATTTTGAAATAGAACATATTTAAACACTTATTTTAATCATAAAATTAGCGCAAAACATTTAAATTCTATTCAGGCAAAAATTTGCGTTTGTAGCTCTTGCATTTGTGTACTTGTTAAGGACAATCTCGTTTGATGCTCCAGCAGTAGTCTGCTCATTACTAACAGCTCCAAGATTTTTGGGAAACTTATCAAGGTGACTGTTCAGGATGTGAATCTTAATGCTCATGTTACATCCAATGTTGCGGAAAGCCAACAGCATCCTTTGAACAGAAGTTCATAGTTTTCTGCTTTTTTGTTGCCAAGGAAGTTCTTTGTATCTGCCACAAAAGACTGCCATGCTGCTTTCTCCTCCTTATTCATCTTCCTGGCAAATTCTTTGTCACGTATGAGGGTTCGAATTTGAGGTCCATCGAATACACCTGCTTTTATCTTCTCAAAAGACAGGGTAGGAAAAGCAGAAATAATATGTTGAAAGCATTCACTTTCTCTATTGAAAACCTGAACCAACTGCTTTATTAAGCCAAGTTTGATATGAAGTTGGGGAAAAATGATCCTGTCTTGATTAACTATGGTTCATTCACAATATTTTGCATCCCTACTTTCAGAGCTTCACGTTTCGGCCACTCCTTCTGTGTCCAGTGTTTCTCCCAAGTTCGGCTGTCCAACAAACACAGAAAACAAGGATACTTTGTGAAACCTCTGTTGCCCTAGCAGGAAATTTACCATTTTAAGATCTGCACAAATGATCCAGTTACGCTCCTCATACTTCAGAAAGTCAAGGATAAATTTTATATTATTATAATCTTCTCGCAGATGAGTTGAATAACTAATTGGAACCGCTGAAAATAGGCAATATATGCACGTGTCACAAATGATGAAATATTGTGCCTTTGATGTTGAAGTGTGTAACAGCCACATATATAACAGAAGGTGTCAGGACTATTACATTTACACCTACTCGAAGAAGCCATGATTCAATCTTAAAACAGAATAAGAGGATGTTTTTATCAGATAATAATTTTTTTACATTTAAAAACAACTACAATTATGTAAAAGTGATGTTTGTAAAACATTAATTGCCTTATGGTTATGTTCAATCCAAGAGTCGTTGCCCTTTAACTCCAATTTAAAAATGAATTTATGCCATTAACTGTAACAAAAGAAATTAAAATTGCATAAAAACTAGAGCATACACCAAAAAACAATTTCAGATTTGGACTCAGCAATGCAGAAATAGTATATAGAAACAGTTCTAAAACTTCATGCAACAGAAAAAAAAATTGTTCCCCAGTGATAATTAATCAAAGTTAATATTGGTAATAATTGGATAAACCAATATCATGTGCTTCCTGATACAATACACTGAGAAGAACACAACATCATTTATATAATATACTTGCCCAAAACATATAACCTGAGTCTACTTATGAGGAAATGTTAGACAAATCCAAATTGAGGAATTTTTACAAAGGAAGTCACTGGTAGTATTCATAAATATTATTGTTGTGAAATAAAAGAAAGGTTGATTCTGGACCAGAAAACAGAAATTTCTATAAAGGGCACTTTGGGGAAAGTTAGCAAAATTTAAATAAATTCTATAGATCAGGTAATAGCATTGTATTAGTATTAAATTTCCTGGTGTTACTATACTGTGATAAGTGACTATCCTTGTTCTTGAGAAATCTTTAGTGAAGTATTTAGAAGTAATGGAACATGGTGTTTGTAAACTCTCAAATGATTTAGAAAATAAAAGATATATATAAAGAGAGAAAGAAGAATAGGACATAGAGGAGAGGGGAGGATAGGAAAGAATGATAAAGCAGTTGTGGCAAAATGTTAACAGTATGGGTCAAGCACATACAGGAATTCTTTATACTAAGATTATAACTTTTTTGTAAGTTTACAATTATTTCAGCTGGAGAACCTTCCACTTGTTATCCCCTTCCCTCATTTTCTTCTGAAAAGGACTCCTGTACTAAAGTGATCATTCCTTCCAGCAAAGAAGGGAAAGAGCAAATAGTTTTGCATGTAATTATCTTTTTATGTAGGCACAGGGATATCTTACATTTTACTAGCTGTAAGAAGAGATTAGTTGTCCTTTTAAATATTACTAATGTGCAGATATGGTTGGTAAATACTGATATACTTAAAAGAACATATGGGGTTGTATTAGGTACTAGGGCAAAGCTTATTATTTGGTTCCAGGGTTCATAGAATTTTAAGAAAGATTTGCTGTAGGTAGTATGAAGAAACTTATTTAGGTAGCTGCAATAAAGCT
Source organism: Saccopteryx bilineata (assembly GCF_036850765.1). Lineage (NCBI taxonomy): Eukaryota > Metazoa > Chordata > Mammalia > Chiroptera > Emballonuridae > Saccopteryx > Saccopteryx bilineata. Next base: position 221,205,547 of record NC_089493.1, on the reverse strand, counting down.
TACCTTTTATTTAAGTTTCTTTGTGCAACTGGAATGAAGCAGAGGAAGAAGTGAAGTGTGGAAATTCTACTTTAGTTTATAATCATGGTAAGGCTGTTATCACTAAAATGACAAGGCCATAGTGAACCTTAAAAGAGGGCAGATGATGAAAAAAATGATTCAGGATCAACAAGAGAGCAGTCAAAGGAACAATGTTAAAAGCATCATACTTGTGGCCACTTCAGTAGTTTTATTGAATCACTGCCATATGCATATACACTTCTTGGAAATGGTACCTGCAATGTCAGAGATGAACCCAACCTGAGCAGGTGTCATTTCCCTGTGTTTCCTAGAGTTAACAACATAACTCTAATATTCAGTATAGTACTTCAAAATGAATTTGAACGTCTAGAAAACATTGTGTAATACTGAAATTAGGAAATTATTATAAGCGTGTGAATAGTAATATCGATTGTTTTATTTGGGCTGCAAGGGAATTCTAGTGTTCTTAAAGGAAAAACAACCAACCAAGGGGAACAAAATAAGTCATCTTCTTTTTATCTAATTTGTGAACTAAAGACTAAAATCTTATAAGTGATGAGATATAACAAAAGTTGTATAATTAGTATATAAGATATGAAAGAACATTGTTATCAGAACTGCCACAACATATCAGAAATTATATGGGGTAGCTAAGGTGTAGAAAGCAGATAAATAATGAAAACTGATTTCATTAAAATTAAATAATGCATGTATTATAATGAAGAAGAGCAGTAATGCTTGCAATGTACAAATGATTATATGTATAGAATATGCAGTTTGGAAAATAAATGAAAAATTACTTCCTGTGGACAAAGGTGATAGAGGAGAAGTACAAATGACCCTTAGAGATTAGGAAAACTGTAAATGACAAAGGAGTGTTAAGTGGAAAATGATTTATAATTTTAACAACTGCAGGCATGGTGTGAAAGTAGGTAGAACTAAATGAAGGAGAAAGCATGTTGCCAGAAGGAACTGTACTTGCAGGCAATATGCAGACAAGGTGCTTTGTAAAGCTTTGCCGCAGAACAGCAACAAAGCTCAGTGGTGACCAGAACAGAAGAGTAGAAGCATGGGTCATTTCACGACCACTTATAACAGTTGCTACTCTGTAACATATGATAACAAGGGCAGCCAAATCCAGTGCTCCTGGAAACACGGTGGCTGGTGAAAGAAGCCAGGAAGAAGTGTTCTCTTAGTTGGTACAGCTTGCTTAGCTGCTCAGGTTCTCTCTTTGCCAGGTAGTATTTACTGTTGTCTGCAGAATTCAGAGGGGAAGAGCTCAATGGTCTGCCAGTCTTTAGAACATACTGTATTTTAATGGTCATATCATAAATGCTTAAAATATATGCAGCAAATATAGAGATATTGGTGTTTTAGTAGGGTTAATGACCACGTCTATCTTTTGATTGGTGTTTTCATTTAGGTCATCAGGCCTATTGATGAGTTTCCAGTCACAGGTTTTATTTAAAAGATTGAGTACATATAGTATCTGACGTATTTTATTCTTATGGTAGACTAGGTTTTAAACCAGGGGTCCCCAAACTTTCTACACAGGGAGCCAGTTCACTGTCCCTCAGACCATTGGAAGGCTGGACTATAAAAAAAAAACTATGCACAAATCCCTATGCACACTGCACATATCTTATTTTAAAGTAAAAAAACAAAAAGGGAACAAATAAAATATTTAAAATAAAGAACAAGTAAATTTAAATTAACAAGCTGACTAGTATTTCAATGGGAACTATGCTCCTCTCACTGACCACCAATGAAAGAGGTGCACCTTCTGGAAGTGCAGTGGGTGCCGGATAAATGGCCTTAGGGGGCCACAGTTTGAGGACCCCTGTTTTAAACAGTGGAACCACAGTGCTGCCCAATGAAAAGCATGATTGTTCTGACAAACAATAGTAACAAATAAGATGTGGTGTTTTTATATATTTTATAAAGTAGTGTGCACATATATAGTGCATGCAAGGATCCAGAGTACAAAACTGATTTAACAGCAATCAAATTTTAGTAGAATTTACTAGATTGTAACATCTTCCTTTTAGGCTGGAATATGGTATCTAACAGAACTTCAGACAAATCATTCTTTCTGGGAACAAAGGCTTTTGAAAGCTGTCAGCTTACTGACAGTTATGATGAGCATTTATTTCAGGCTTATAAAACATATTAATCAAACTTGCTCGGAAGTGGTGGTCCAAAGAGGGTTATTTTATTTTTAAGAGATACTTTAAATAACTGAGGAGCACTGGTAACATATTCTTCACGAATACAAAGCTACAGTTATTTTTTTCCCTTCAAAATGAGTAAATGTTTTTTCATGCTTAAAGAAGGAAGCACAATGCAGGAATCTGTTTATTATAAGATTATTTGCAAAAGACCTATATACCATTCACTGAACCCTGAAAAACACTTGAAAATATGGGTTGCATTTGCAAACTTCAGTGTATGACATAGAAATCTGGCAAGCTGCCTGGCTTCTACTTAAAGGATTGTCATTCTGGGAAAAATAAATTTCTCTAACTAGACAAAAGTCAATGTTTTCATGTTTTACTGCAATCAAACTGATAGAGCTGACAATTTAATGTCTCAACACTTAAAATATCTGTGGATAATCAGTTACCTCAATCAATCATAAACACAAATCCTTCTATTTTCGAAGCTGTGTGTCTGTGACTAAGATATAAAACAGTTTGGTGAGACCCTTCCCCCACAATACCTCATCGTCTGTCCCCCAACCATGCTCCCAATATTCCTGATTTGTTTTTAGCTCTGCAGATACTTATACACATTATGCATCTGCAAATAACTTTTAACAACTGAAGTGTGATCAAATTTAGAAACTTTTCTTTCACTGTCCTGTTTTATTTAATTTGTATGGGTAGTTTATAGACTGTATGCCTGTCAGGAAAATGTGGAAGTGTTCTGGCATTCTAGCTGAAGACATCATTATGAGTGAAAAAGTGCTCAAGGCTTTTTCAAAGTGGGTGCTGAAACATACATTTCCTTTCTCTGACTCCAGGGGATGCTGGTAGCTACCCAAAACAGACAGGTATTTTGGGGTCAAATGGTGTAGTGCCAGCCCTTTAGGATTTCCTGGCAAGCACACCAAGTGGCTTACTTCTGGGAACTAATCTTAATGATGGTGATGATAAAGCAAGGGAGGCAGTGACAACAACATAAAAAGCTGCCTGAGGAATTGGATTCCAGGTAGCTCTTGAGTTGGCAGAGCTGACAGGTTCAGTTCACTCAGCTTTGGTATTGATAATGACGGGAAACTTCAGACAATTTTAGAAATCTGTTTCTATAAAGATATGCTGTGGTGTTTCTACAATGTGAGAACAAGTTTACTGGGGCACACCATTCTTTTTTCAAAATGATGAGAATTGATGTGAGTGGTTTTACATTTCTAACAGATAATTACTGTGAACACCCAATAAGCCAAATTCCTTATTTGAAATATTCTTTATATATATGTGCATATTTTTAATGTATGTTGTATATATAATAGACATCCATATTCACCACCACTGCCTCCTTTTTTGTTTCTTTGAGTATTTGGGGCTTTGCAATCAAACTAAGCAGAGTGTTAGGACCCTTGAAGCAGCATCTTTTAGTTCCCCATCAGGCTACATTGAGAAACAATCAATCTTGCTCTTGCACTCACTTGGCGGAAGTGCCACAACACAAATTGTGCAGTGCTTTGCTCTTGCCATGAAGCCTGGGTGACAAAACTTTTTACAAGAAGCTGACTGTATTTGGGGTTATGAATATGCAATGACTCTCATTAGTATTGAAGCGCCAGAGCAGGGGCTGACATCCCCCACCACTTTGAGTTGCTGCAGAATCAGCTAATGAATTGTCTTGCTCTTTCACGCATACAGTCTGCTGTAGCTCCAAAGTTCCAGGGGAGTGCCCAGTTTGAGAAGGCTATTGACTGTAGAAATTAATTGTCAAGATCTGCTCTTGATTTTGTGAAATAATGTTTAGACAGTGCTTAGATTGTTAAAGCAGAAGAGCACTAAACTTAGCATAAAATAATATCATGAATAGGAAAATTTATAAAGAGAAATGAGAGCACACATATATGTATAGTCACCACTGTGTATAGATACAGTTCCATTCTGTATCATTATACAGTATGTGTATCTATATATAGATGAAGTCATATCTTAGATATCTGACATTCTGTTTGTCTGTTTTTTACCCTTCCAAATAGAACAAACAGAGATTAGAAAACATTGAACATGAATAGGGTAGAAACAAAGCTATTTCATCAACTCTTTACCATATTCTTTCTTTTTCATTCTTGGGTCTCTGCCAAACATTTTGCAGCTCATACACATACCATCTTTCATGAATATGTTACTGATAAGGATATGTTTCTAGCCACTGATTAAGATATCTAAGCTGATTTGCAGTGTTTAAGAGGATTCAAAAGTGCTCAGAAACTATTCAGAATGGTCCCTTTTCAATAAGATAAATTAAATGTGTTTTTCCACATCCCTCCTTCCTTGAAATTTCCTTTCAAGTAGAAGAGAACTTCTATGGCTTGCTGCAGATTGTAAAACATGAATTGAATTGAAATGGATAATATATGCTAAAAGGTAAGGGATAAGTTGTGAGCTGTGCAAATAAAGCAACAAAGGCTAAGTCCTTATATCCAGGTGCTTGCTCTATATAATTTATTTAATCTGCAATGGAAAGGAAATCCCTTATGAGAAAACAGATGTATGTTATATTTATAGAGCATTAGAGGGTAGTGTTATTATAATTTTCATATATGTTTGACCCATCATAAGAAAGAAGAAAATACTAAAGCCCAAGAACATACACATATAAGAGTACCAAGGATGAGTACAGCTTAAAATAAATGCAGTCTGACACAAGTGGCCCAGGAATCATACATCAAACACTTGTTACTTCTGCTGGCCTTAGTGACTGCACATGACTAAGAACAAATCAGTGATAAAAATCTCAAGAAAGATGAAACCAGTCTAAGCCTTCATAAAGACCATCAGTCATTTTACAGAGCTGTAATATTATTTGTTCAAATAATCCTTGGTTTCCTATTTAATGGACACAATACACCCTCCACTCTTAGACCAATGCCACCAAGAGAAATATTTTCCTTTTTTTTTTTTTTTTAAATATTGGACACATCTTAGGACCAATCAGAAATGATCACATGACAAGGTACTAAATGATTTAATTTCATTCTTAAATTTGCATTCTTGTTGCACTTCACTGTCAGTATAGGTTTTAAGATACTTACTGCTTTAAAGTTTCTATAAAATCAGAGGTAAAGTGCTTATACATCACAAGAAATTTCTGATATTTTTAATGTTTTCCTAGGTATTCAAACATTTTTTATTATAAGACAAAGTCAACCTGTGTATGTCAAAATAAAATATTCCACTCATGAGACACTCATTCAGATTTTAAAATACAAAAGTAGAAACAGGTCAGCTGAAACAATTATATCTAAGCATAAAGTTCTATTCAAATTTAATGGAAATATTAATTAATATCTGTTACTATGGATATGAGAATAACATAAGTGAAAATATTTTAGTTTTTAATTATAAATGATGGTTTTGATTTGGCTCTGTAATTAGCATCTACATTCTAGACTTTGTGACTGCTGTGAAAACATTATTTATAGGAAGTTTATTCAAATATAATTTGGTGCTCGTTGCCTTTATAAATATTTGAGTCTAATGGAATAAAATGCAAAAAACTTGTGCTTCTGTGTGCTTTGCTGACAATCATTTATTGAGCCTTTTTTTCTATATACAACTACAGTGTGTCCGTAAAGTCATGGTGTACTTTTGACCGGTCACAGGAAAGCAACAAAAGACAATAGAAATGTGAAATCTGCACCAAGTAAAAGGAAAACCCTCCCTGTTTCTGTAGGATTATGTGGCAGCATGTGCGCATGCGCAGATGATGACCTAACACCATGTATACAGCGGAGCAGCCCACGGCCATGCCAGTCGAGATGTAGACGGTACAGAGGAAAGTTCAGTGTGTTCTGTGGCTTGCTAAATTAGAATCCGTGACCCAAGTGCAACATGAATATCAGCGCATTTATAATGAAGCACCACCACATAGGAATAACATTACTTGGTGGGATAAGCAGTTGAAGCAAACTGGCAGTTTGGTGGAGAAACCCTGTTCTGATAGGCCATCAGTCAGTGACGAGTCTGTAGAGGCTATACGGCAGTGGTCCCCAACCCCTGGGCTGCAGGCCAGTACCGGTCCATGGGCCATTTGGTACTGGCCCACAGAGAAAGAATAAATAACTTACATTATTTCTCTTTTATTTATATTTAAGTCTGAATGATGTTTTATTTTTCTGATATTGTATTTGTCATCTCCGACTGATTCTTTTTTATACTTGCTATTTCTTTATTTAGGTGTTCATAATGACCATCCATTGTTGTTCTAAGATCCCTAAACATCCTTACAATCATTATTTTGTACTCCGCATCTGGAAGTTTGATTATCTCCATATCACTCAGTTCATCTCCTGAAGGTTTCATTTGGATTACACTTTTTTGTCTTCTCATTGTCTCTGTTTTGTTTGTAGAGTTGGTTGAGTCTAGGCTTGGTGTTGTCTGCCTCCAGTTTTCAGTTGTGTTATTTCTAGGTCTTCTTGGGTTGGTATCAGCTATTATTTGTAATCCACTTTTGGATTTGGGCAGCTTTGAAGTTTTGATTTGTTTGTTTTCTTTTTTTTTGTTTTTTGTTTTGTATTTTTCTGAAGCTGGAAACGGGGAGAGACAGTCAGACAGACTCCCGCATGTGCCCGACCGGGATCCACCTGGCATGCCCACCAAGGGCGAGGCTCTGCCCACCAGGGGGCGGTGCTCTGCCCCTCCGGGGCGTCGCTCTGCCGCGACCAGAGCCACTCTAGTGCCTGGGGCAGAGGCCAAGGAGCCATCCCCAGCGCCCGGGCCATCTTTGCTCCAATGGAGCCTTGGCTGCGGGAGGGGAAGAGAGAGAGAGGAAGGAGTGGGGGGAGTGGAGAAGCAAATGGGCACTTCTCCTATGTGCCCTGGCCAGGAATCGAACCCGGGTCCCCTGCATGCCAGGCCGCTGAGCCAACCGGCCAGGGCTGTTTGTTTTCTTAACAGGTGATAGTCTTGTTTACTGATCTCAGCAGGGGGCTTCCTTGAAACTGTATCCAGGAATGTGGTGGGTGTAACCTGAGACTCTGAAGGCCTCTTCCACCAACTAATCTCTCTGGGGGCAGGGTGTTTTCTCAGCTTCAGTAGGGGGAGGTGTAACTCAGATCTCCATGGAGACTTGAGTTACTGCCCCTCCTCCCCACTTCTTGTTTTCAGCTGTGTCTTGTTGCGCTGATTGGAGCTGGAGAGATGTCTGGAGATCTCTGATCGGAAGCAATTCAGTACTGTTTTGTGAAAGGATCAGTCTTTCCCCCAGCTATGGCCACCTCCAGCACAGATGAGTCAGCTTTTTAAGGTCATCTTCTGCATTCCTTAGCCCCTCACAGTCTGTCCCTCTCTCTCTCCTTTCCACTTGAGAGACAAGCTGGTCTTTTCAACACACCTTGCTCCCTGGTCGCCAGGCAAGTGGCTGTGAGCAGTATTTTTTGCTCTTTTCTCTGGGGTGAGATCCCCTCTGGGCTCTCAGCCTGACCCCCTCCCCGTTCCTGTAAGCAGGGGAGATTCAGGCACTCTCTACAAGGTTTGTTGTGACTTCTTCTTTGCTCCTTTGGTTTTGAGAGCAACACACCTTGCTCCCTGGTCGCCAGGCAAGTGGCTGTGAGCAGTATTTTTTGCTCTTTTCTCTGGGGTGAGATCCCCTCTGGGCTCTCAGCCTGACCCCCTCCCCGTTCCTGTAAGCAGGGGAGATTCAGGCACTCTCTACAAGGTTTGTTGTGACTTCTTCTTTGCTCCTTTGGTTTTGAGAGCTGTTCTTGTAGTCCAGAGTTGGTTTTTCACGCTGATTTTTCCTAAATTGATTTGTATTCCAGTTTGGTGGTGAGAGCTGGGAGTCTGTGCGTCTGCCTACTTCACTGCCATCTTCCGATGTTTTATTTTTTAAAAATGACCAGATTCCCTCTGTTACATCTATCTAAGACACACTCTTGATGCTTGTCTCATAAGTTCGACAATTATATTTAAAAATACCACAGTTTTTACCATGGTCGCATAATTTTATTTTGTGCATTTATTCGTCCCACCCTAAAGGCCAGTCCATGAAAATATTTTTTGACATTAAACCAGTCCATGGCCCAAAAAAGGTTGGGGACCACTGCTATATGGGATAGCTACCTAAGGAGCCTTAAAAAAATCTATGCGTGAGCCCACATCAACTGCACTGAATAGGTATGAAACTGGGAGAGTTTTCCTTTTATTTGGTGCAGATTTCACATTTCTATTGTCTTTTGTTGCAAAAGTGCACCATGACTTTAGGGACACGCTGTATGATACAATTGTAACAGACAAAGCATTATGTTACATTGTTTTTATTCCCATCCTGTTAAGCTGTTCTGCTACATACCTGCAATAGGATTTAGACACCTGCAGGGCAACATCAAATATCTATCTATCTAGGAAATTATTTTATTTCTCTCTCTACACTCTGTAGCATACATACTTATAATTAATATCCTGACGTAGTTTTATGGTGTTAACTCAGAATTGGGGTATCTATCCTATAGCAGACCAGGCACCGGGAAATCAGAAACATGTTCTTGTGCACTCGATCGAATAATCAATTAAACTCCCTCCTTTCCTTCCTCCATTCTCCCCTCCCTCCCTCCCTTCTTCTTTCTCTCCCTCCTTCTCTCCTAATAGGGAGGGGAACAAATGAGAGGAGTTCAGCCTTTGATTAGCTTACCTAAAATTTTTCTAGCAGAATCTATTTTAATCTGAATATATAAGTTTTGTGTCTTATAATTCAGTGTCATTTTATTTTGACTTATACATATGCGCATAGAGGGAATACCATAATTTTTAGTGTTAGGGTCTCTAGAAGTCTGTTCTGAACTTGAATGGACCAAGGAATTTACATCAGCAAATGTTACTTATTCATTTTCTTGTCAGCCATAAATGAACATTTATTGAATACAGTCTTGCTGCTAGTAATGGAGAGAGGTGGATTAAGAAAATACAGACAGTGGAATATTGGGTATCAGGAGTGGATGGGATGAAAGACCACAAGGGGCATGATGGAGACTCATTTACAGGGCTAGATATCAACAAACGTACACTGACTTATTGTACACTACTTGTGGAAATGTTTCAGACACTGAGATATGAGGACAGCCTCAGGAGAGACAACTATAGAGACTTCTTATGTGAGGCAAGTTCCTACCTGGATTCTGTAAAGCCTGTATTAGGCTTTACTTTGAAACAGGATTTCAGTGTGTCTAACACTCACTTCATACTGATTTGAATATAACATTTTCTATAGAAATGACATAACTTGAAGTGTAGAATTTTGTGTTTGTAACAATTTTCATTTTTCTCACCTAAGAAATTGTATCCTGAGTTAGGGAAAAAAAATACCTTATTTACCAAATGGCCCTTTCCAATGTATAATTTAAATATATTTTTTGCCCTGGCCAGTTAGCTTGGTCACTTAGAGTATTGTTCTGAAATACTAGGGTTGTGGGTTCAATCTCCAGTTGGGGCACATATGGGAAGCGACTGATGAATGCATAACTAAGTGGAACAACAATGAATGCTACTCTTGCTCTCTTAAATAAATAAATAAAATACATTTTAACAGAGTGTGGGAATATTTATTAAAACAATTAGAGTAACATCATTTTAAATAACCTTTTTTCTTCTTTTATCTTTATTTTTAAATTAATTTTACTAGGGTGACATCAATAAATCAGGGTACATATGTTCAAAGATGCATGTCCAGGTTATCTTGTCAATCAATTATGTTGCATACCCATCACCCAAAATCAGATTGTCCTCCGTCACCTTCTATCTAGTTTTCTTTGTGCCCCTTCCCCTCTCCCTTTTCCTCTCCCTCCTCCCCCTTCCCAACCACCATACACTTATCCATGTCTCTTAGTCTCATTTTTATGTCCCATCTATGTATGGAATAATACAGTTCTTGGTTTTTTCTGATTTACTTTTTTTACTTTGTATAATGTTATCAAGGTCCATTCATGTTGTTGTAAATGATCCAATGTCATCATTTCTTATGGCTGAGTAGTATTCCATAGTGTATATGTGCCACATCTTCTTTATCCAGTCTTCTATTGAAGGGCTTTTTGGTTTCCATGTCTTTTTTTTTTTTTATAAATAAATTTTTATTTTAATGGGGTGACATCAACAAATCAGGGTAATATATTCAAAGAAAACTTTTCCAGGTTATCTTGTCATTTAGTTCTGTTGCATACCCATCACCCAAAGAGAGATCATCCTCCGTCACCCTCTATCCAGTTTTCTTTGTACCCATTCCCCTTCCCTTCCCTCTTTCCCCCCTTCCCTTCCCCCACCCCCCGTAACCACCACACTCCTGTCCATGTCTCTTAGTTTAGCTTTTGTGTCCCACCAATGTATGGAATCCTGCAGTTCTTGTTTTTTTCTGATTCACTTATTTCACTCCGCATAATGTTATCAAGATTCCACCATTCTGCTGTAAGTGATCCAATGTCATCATTTCTTCTAGCTGAATAGTATATCATGGTGTATATGTGCCCCATCTTCTTCATCCAGTCCTCTATTTTTTTTTACAGTGATTAAAAGCCTTTAAGCAAACTCTTGGCCAATACAGCAAGAATCCATAAAAGAGTAGTGTCCTTAACATGTTCACCAAGTCCAAGTTGGCCCCATCACCATGCCAAATCCTTGAAAAATGCAACCCAACCACAGTTCAGTCTGTTAGGAGCTGTCACAGGGAGCAGGAGTCCAGGAAAAGTCCACATCCAGGAAAAGTCCGCATGGCACTGGAGTTGTCACCATTCTATACTTTGCAGCTCATGTCCAAGTCCCAATGACCGCTGCTTCTAGCTGGTAATGATTCAGGTAGACTGGAAAAGCCATTTGCAGTATGCGTGGATATGGAGCTTTTGTTCTCCTCTGCCTTGAGAGATGAGACCAGGGTGCTTTTCCCTGGAGCTCTCTGACTGTGGCATGGTAAAGAGAACCTTGGGATACCCTAAGCTGGGTGGCAAAGGTAGATTCATAATAGATGTTGGCAAGAGGGGGAAAGAGAGCTCTAAATTAGGAGTAGGTCCAGCCTGAAATATGAGTGGGGCATTGAGGTAGGAGGGATAAAGGAAACACTATATATTAAGCAAAGTCGTGGAAAATAGGATTATCAACACCCACAACAGAGATCTTTGAGGAAAGAATAGAAAACCTGACTATTCAGGCAGAACATAGTTAAGTGGCCCTTGTGCAAATGAGATCAGTTTACCTGCTTCTTGGAAGAAATACCCTAGGCTCATCCACAGTGTTGTAGATGGGGCTGATGGCCCTGGGCACCTTCAGGCTTCAGTGGCAAACCCCAGCTTTCTGGGCAAGGTTAGGTCATAGGTGGCTGGAGCAGGGCTGGAAGAGACTGAACCCTCCCTTAGAGGAGCGAGGGGGAAGCCTACCTTCCAGTGTCCCTGTTTCCTCACAGCAGAGGCATGTAAGCCTGGCAAGCTTTAGCTCAATGACTTTCCTTTCCACTATTGAAGCAGGACCCAGATGGCATCCTATGAGACCCCTTTGGGGCGTTGGAGCCTTTAAGGGTGTATCCTAAAAGCTGGTAGTTCCCCTGATCTCTATTGGGCTTTTTCTGCCTCTTGGTACCTTAAAAGCCATGCTCAGAAGATCTCTCTGAGGGGTTTGAGGATCCCCATCTGCCTATATAAATCTTTTCCATATATCTGGAGCTATTTGGAAAAAGACAAAACAGTGTTGTTAGCTGGATCTAATTAAGAAGATAGTAGTTTGCAGGCGAAAAAGATTTGGTGTCTCCTGTTCATAAGCATTCAAAAGAAATGTAAATTTTTTTTTAAAGTAAAAAGCATGATATGGTAGACCCGTAGGAGTTCCAGGATATGACTACCCCCTTAAAAAAATTTTTTTTTAAATTGACCTTAAAATGTTTGCTGAGTACACTTTAATAATACCTTAACTTTAAAGATTGTAAGCATGACAAAATACAGTAAATGCTTTTGCTCCATATGCAGGAGCATTTTCAGTTTAGCCAGTTTAGGAAATCCAATAATAGATCAATGCATACAGACAATGAGCTATCACATGCTTAGCAGCCTCTCCTGTTATGACAGAGGTTACTATAGATCCGGAATATGTATCCACTGTAATGTGGACATATGACTGTTTGCCAAATGAAGGTATATGAGTAATATCCATCTGCCAAAAATTGTCCTGGTAGGGGTCCTTGAGGGTTAACTCCAAATGAAGGGGCAGTATAGGACCCCTTGGACAGGATTTCCCAATCTGTCGTGCTGCTTCCCGAGAAAGTTGAAACTATTTACACCAGGCTGCAGCAGTCTGGTGATGAATAGTGTGAGACTGACTTGCTCGGTCTGTCATGGTTGCACCATATAATTTTCTTTTGGGTAGCTTGATCAACAAGGGCATTCCTAGGCCATGGCCGGTTGGCTCAGTGGTAGAGCATTGGCCTGGTGTGCAGGATTCCTGGGTTTGATTCCCAGTCAGAGCTCACAGAAGAAGTGCCCTTCTACATCTCCACCCCTCCCCCTCTCCTTCCTCTCTGTCTCTCTCTGTCCCTCCCGCAGCCAGGGCTCCACCAGAGCAAAGCTACCCCAGGCACTAAGGATGGCCCCATGGCCTCTGCCTCAGTCACTAGAATGGCTCTGGTTGCAACAGAGCAACACCCCAGATGGGCAGAGCATTCCCCCCTGGTAGGCATGCCGGGTGGATCCCGGTCAGGCGCATGCAGGAGTCTGTCTGACTGCCTCCCCATTTCCATCTTTAGAAAAATACAAAAAATAAATAAATAAAAGAAAAAATACAACAAAAAAAGAAAAAAGAAAAGAAAAGAGAAAAAAGAAAAGAAAAGAAAAAAAAAAGGGCATTCCCTTGTGCTAAAGCTCCAGGGAACATGGAGTGAGCTTGAGTATATCCTATGAAACATGGAGCTCTATGTTGACTTATAAGTCTTTGAAGAAGGAGGAACTGCTGAAATAGTTCATCAGCATTTGTCCCTAAGACAGCAGTCTTTATAGTGGAAATATCATAAGTAAATATTTGCTGTCTGTCTATAGATAAAGGGGGAATATGGCAAATGCTGAAAAGCCATGATCTTTGTGCCTCTCCCCTCCCCCAACCCCCTCCCTCTTCTCCCCCCACCCTGTAACCCCAACACTGTTGTCCATGTCTCTGAGTCTCATTTTTATGTCCCACCTATGTATGGAATCATATAGTTCTTAGTTTTTTCTGATTTACTTCTTTCGCTCAGTATAATGTTATCAAGGCCCATCCATGTCGTTGTAAAAGATCCTATGTCATCATTTCTTATGGCTGAGTAGTATTCCATAGTATATATATACCACAGCTTTTTAATCCACTCGTCCTCTGATGGACACTTGGGCTGTTTCCAGATCTTTGCTATTGTGAACAATGCTGCCATAAACGTGGGGGTGCATTTCTTCTTTTCAAACAGTGCTATGATGTTCTTGGGGTATATTCCTAACAGTGGTATAGCTGGGTCAAAAGACAGTTCGATTTTTAATTTCTTGAGGAATCTCCATACTGTTTTCCACAGTGGCTGCACCAGCAGTCTGCATTCCCACCAGCAGTGCAGGAGGGTTCCCTTTTCTCCACATCCTCGCCAGCACTTATTCTGTGTTGTTTTATTGATGAGCATCATTCTGACTGGTGTGAGGTGATATCTCATTGTTTGCATTTCTGTAATCATTAGTGATGTTGAACATTTTTTCATATGCCTATTGGCCATCTGTGTGTCCTCTTTGGAGAAGTGTCTATTCATTTCTTTTGCCCATTTTTTGATTGGACTGTTTGTCTTCCTGGTATTAAGTTTTACAAGTTCTTTATAAATTTTGGTTATTAACCCCCTTATCAGACGCAATGTCAAATATATTCTTCCATTGTGTAGTTTGTCTTTTTATTCTGTTCTTATTGTCTTTAGCTGTGCAGAAGCTTTTTAGTTTGATAAAATCCCATTTGTTTATCCTGTCTTTTATTTCACTTGCCTGTGGAGACAAATCAGCAAATATATTGCTGCGAGAGATGTCAGAGAGCTTACTGCCTATGTTTTCTTCTAAGATGCTTATGATTTCACGGCTTATATTTAAGTCTTTTATCCATTTTGAGTTTATTTTTGTGAGTGGTATAAGTTTGTGGTCTAGTTTCATTTTTTTGCAGATAGCTGTCCAATTTTCCCAACACCATTTGTTGAAGAGGCTGTCTTTACTTCATTGTATTTCCTTACGTCCTTTGTCAAATATCAGTTGTCCATAGAGCTGTGGGTTTATTTCTGGGTTCTCTGTTCTGTTCCATTGATCTATGTGCCTGTTCTTATGCCAGTACCATGCTGTTTTGAGTACAATGGCCTTATAATATAACTTGATATCAGGAAGTGTGATACCTCCGCTTTATTCTTCCTTTTCAAGATTGCTGAGGCTATTCGTGTTCTCTTTTGGTTCCATATAAATTTTTGGAATATGTGTTCTATATCTTTGAAGTAAGTCATTGGTATTTTAATCGGTATTGCATTGAATTTATAAATTGCTTTGGGTAATATAGACATTTTAATGATGTTTATTCTTCCTAACCATGAGCACAGTATATGCCTCCACTTATTTATTTCTTCCCTGATTTCTTTTATCAATGTTTTATAATTTTCCGAGTACAAGTCTTTAATCTCCTTGGTTAGATTTATTCCTAGGTACTTTATTTTTTTGGTTGCAGTGGTAAAGGGGAATGATTCCTTGATTTCTCTTTCTGACAGTTCATTATTAGTATATAAAAATGCCTCTGATTTCTGAGTATTGATTTTATATCCTGCCACCTTGCCGAATTCATTTATCAGGTCTAGTAGTTTTTTGACTGAGACTTTAGGGTTTTCTATATACAATATCATATCATCTGCAAATAATGATAGTTTTACTTCTTCTTTCCAATTCGGATGCCTTTTATTTCTTTTTCTTGTCTGATTGCTGTGGCTAGGACTTCCAGAACTATGTTGAATAAGAGTGGTGAAAGGGGGCACCCCTGCCTTGTTTCTGATCTTAAGGGGATTGCTTTTAATATTTGCCCATTGAGTATGATGTTGGCGGTGGGTTTTTCATAGATGGCCTTTATCATGTTGAGGTATGTACCCTGTATTTTCACTTTGCTGAAAGTTTTGATCATGAATGGGTGCTGGATTTTATCAAATGCTTTTTCTGCATCTATTGAAATTATCATGTGGTTTTTCTCCTTTCTTTTGTCTATGTGTTGAATCACATTGATTGATTTGTGAATATTGTACCAGCCTTGCCTCCCAAGAATAAATCCTAATTGATCATGTTGTATGATTTTTTTCATATATTGCTAGATCCAGTTTGCTAATATTTTGTTGAGGATTTTTGCACCTAAGTTCATCAGGGATATTGGCCTATAATTTTCTTTTTTTGTGTTGTCTTTGCCTGGTTTTGGAATCAGAATTATGCTCTCCTCATAAAAGGAGTTTGGAAGTCTTCCTTCCTCTTGAATTTTTTGAAATAGCTTGAGAAGGATAGGAGTTAGTTCTTCTTTGAATATTTGGTAGAATTCACTTGTGAAGCCATCAGGCCCAGGACTTTTCTTTTTTGGGAGTTTTTTGATAGCTGTTTCAATCTCATTTGTTGTAATTGGTTTGTTTAGGTTTTCTGATTCTTCCAGATTGATTTTTGGAAGATTATATGATTCAAGGAATTTGTCCATTTCATCTAGGTTGTCTAGTTTTTTGGCGTACAGTTCTTCATAGTATTTTCTTACAATATTTTGTATTTCTGTTGTGTCAGTTGTTATTTCTCCATTCTCGTTTCTAATTTTACTTATTTGAGTCCTCTCTCTTTTTTTCTTGGTGAGTCTCATTAAAGGTTCATTGATCTTGTTTACCTTTTCAAAGAACCATCTCCTGGTTTCATTGATCCTCTGTATTGTTTCTTAGCCTCTCTGTCATTTATTTCTGCTCTGATCTTTATTATTTCCTTCTTTCTACTAGCTCTGGGCTTTACTTGCTGTTCTTTTTCTAGTTCTTTTAGATGCAGGTTTAAGTTGTTTATTTGAGCTTTTTCTAGCTTCTTGAGGTATGCCTGTAGTGCTATAAACTTTCCTCTCAGGACTGCTTTTGCTGTGTCCCATAAATTTTGAGTTGATGTATGCTCATTATCATTTGTTTCTAGGAATTTTTTAATTTCTTCTTTGATCTCAATGTTAACCCATTCGTTATTTAATAACATGCTATTTAGTTTCCAAGTGCTTGAATATTTTTCAATTTTTCTATTGTGGTTGATTTCTAGTTTAATGCCATTGTGATCAGAGAAAGTGCCTGATATGATTTCAATCTTCTTAAATTTGTTGAGACCACTTTTGTGCCCTAACATGTGGTCTATTCTAGAGGATGTACCATGAACACTTGAAAAGAATGTATATTCTGCTGTTTTAAGGTGAAAGGTTCTGAAATTATCTATTAAATCAAGTTGATCTAATATGTCCTTTAAGTCTGCTGTTTCTCTGTTAATTTTCTTTCTTGAGGATCTATCTAATGATGTTAATGGGGTATTGAAATCCCCTACTATTATAGTATTGCTGTTGATCTCACCCTTTAAGTCCATCAAAGTCTGCTTTATATATTTAGGTGCTCCTATATTAGGTGCGTAGATGTTTATAATGGTTATATCTTCCTTTTGGATTGCTTTATCATTATGTAGTGACCTTCTTTATCTCTAACTATGGTCTTTGTTTTAAAGTCCATTTTGTCTGATATAAGTATTGCTACCCCAGCTTTTTTTTTCATTTCCGTTTGCATGAAATATTTTTTTCCATCCTTTTATCTTCAGTCTGTGTGCATCTTTTGTTTTAAGGTGTGTCTCTTCTAGACAGCATATGTATGGGTCCTGTTTTCTTATCCACTCAGCTACCCTATGTCTCTTGATCGGGTCATTTAATCCATTAACATTTAAGGTTATTACTGATATGTAATTGTTTATTGCCATTTTTTTCTTTAAAACTGTATTCCTCTTTTGCTATATTCTTTTTTTCCTTTGATCTGTTTACAACAGGTCCCTTAGCATTTCTTGCAGCCTTGGTTTGGTTGCAGTGAATTCCTTGAATTTTTTTTTTTTTTTTTTTTTTTTGTCTGTAAAGCTTTTTATTTCTCCTTCAATTTTAAATGATAGCCTTGCTGGATAAAGTAGTCTTGGTTGTAGGTTCTTATTCTGCATTACTTTGAATATTTCTTGCCATTCCCTTCTGGCCTCAAGTGTTTCTGTTGAGAAGTCAGAAGTCATCCTTATGGGGGCTCCTTTGTAGGTGATAGTCTTTTTTTCTCTAGCAGCTTTTAATATTTTTAGCTTTGGTATTTTAATTATGATGTGTCTTGGTGTTGGTTTCTTTGGGTTTCTCCTTAATGGAGTTCTCTGTGCTTCCTGAACATGTGAAATGTTTTTCTGCCTTAATTGGGGGAAGTTTTCCGCTATGATATGTTTGAACAAAATCTCTATCCCTTGTTCTTTCTCTTCTTCTTCAGGAACCCCTATGATGCGGATGTTATTTCTCTTCATGTTGTCACAGAGCTCTCTTAGAGTTTCCTCAGACTTTTTGAGTCTCTTTTCTTTTTTCTGCTCTGCTTCCATGCCTTTATTTATCGTGTCCTCTAACTCGCTGATTCGATTCTCTGCTTCATCCATCCTGCTTTTAATTCCTTCCATTGTATTCTTTATTTCAGATATTGTATTTGTCATTTCTGACTGATTCTTTTTTATTATTTCAATGTCCTTTTTTATATTTGTTATCTCTTTATTTAGGCACTGGCGAGCACCTTTGCTTAGCTGCGGGTATGCCTGTTTCTGGGCTTTGCCCTACCCTGGCAGGAGGAGCCCCTTGAGGAATGGCTGCTAGTCTTGGCTCTACCACCAGGCAGGACTGTGTGCCCAAGCTCAGCTCAGTAGCGGAACTCTGCCTCTTCTGGGCTTTTGGCTCCACCCCCATGGGAGGAGCCAGCTACCAAGTCAGACCGCATGGGCAGGGCAAGGCTGTGCTCCTGTGCCCTTGCTCAGGGGCTGGTCTCAACCCTTCCCGGGGTTCCTGCCCTTCTTCCGCAGGCTGGATTACAGGCTGCCGGCAGCTGAGCTTGACCACTTTTGCACGCCCCCTTCTCTCCAACCAGGCAAGATTGAGCTCACACCTGAGCCCAGTGGTGGCCAGCTGGCTTCCGCCCCTGCCAGCAGAACCGCGCTTTTGTCTCCCGCTGCCGCCCACCCTCCGGCACGGCCTCAGCCGCGTGGGTAGGGGCGTTGCAGCTCGGACCCTAAGACTCACTACTGTATACCCAAAAGCTCCCTCCTTCTATGCGACTCTGCCTGAGTGCTGCGGGGGAGCTTGTTTGGCTGCTCTCCTGCTTCCCTTTGCTGGTATTGCTGTTTCTGGGGGAAATATTCACATCAGCTTTGGGGAGTGACTCGTCCCAGGGGTTAGGGTGGCTATCTCCCAAAATGTTTCTCCCTGTGCCTCCTAGATTACACTCTCTTCCTGTTACCACCAGCAGGAGAACAGAGTTCTAGCTGACAGTCTACTAACTACTAGATGTGTGGGTGAGAGCATCTTGGATCATCTAGTTAACAGCTGATCCACCATTTGACCACAGACACATGGGAGAGTCCAAGGGAAATCTGTTGTCAGCTTCAGACAGAAAGATCCCGCTGATTTGCATAATTATGACTATTTCAGCAAGTAGGTTTGGGAGGGGGTTTGTTATACAGAAAAGCTGATACACAGAGGGTCTAAGTAGAGTGTAGAGAATGTGGGAGGAGACATTGTCTGAAGATAAAGAGGAAGTGTAACATTTTTAGCATCATGTTAAGACATTTAGACCTATATTGCGAGACCAAGCTTCATAAACTTCATTGATTAATGTGCCACTTTTATGTTTTTAAAAAAACCTGCTGACTACCTGAATCAATTTTTAATTGTCCAGTTTTTATACTAAAATTAATTTTAAAAGCAACTCAATATTAACTTAAAATCCCAGTTTGATCAGTTAATTCTACTATTCTAAACCTATTAAAGTATATAAATAACTTTTAAAATTGATTTTTAGAGAAAGAATAAGAGAGAAAGGAAAAGAGAGACATAGAGAGGGAAACATAGATTTGTTGTTCCTCTTATTTTTGCATTCATTGGTTGATTCTTGTATGGGCTCTGGCCAGGGGTCAAACTCGCAACTTGGTATGTTGGGATGGCATTTTAACCAACTGAGCTCACTGCACAGGGCAAAATATATAAATATTTTATAAGTAAGTCTGTGTGCTATCAGAAATCATTTTGTATATTTTAAGTGCCACATTTTTAGATTTCCTGCTTCCATCAGTAGAAATCAAGAGCATGAAGAAAATAATTTGAAGTAGATAGGCTGTTGGCAGGAAGGATTGAGGGGGCCACTGCAGAGGCCCAGGTGAGTATGGCACATGGCAGACAGACTCAAGATGTGTTCCTAAGGAAGACAGAAAGGGCCTGGTAACCAACGTAATGTATGTGTGCTGGGAAGTGGGAGTGTGAAGTATCCGTTGAGTGGATACTATGAACAAGGGGAAGAGAAGAAAGCTAAAGACAATAGATCTGTGGTTGCACTTGATGAGTTTGTTAGTAGGTTATTTGAAAACAGAGGTCCACTAGGCATTTTCATCTATGATTCTGGGCTTAAAATATTATTTTTAAATCATCAGCATATAAGTAATAGTTGAAATTACAGGAGCAGATAATGTCAAGAAAAAATGTTAAGTACAGAGATCTTCAGTCTTTTATTTTTCTCATCCCCAAACTATTAAGGGATATGATTTCTGCAGATAGAAATAGTGAGTGGTTTATAATAGGTAATGATTCTCAAATTGACTCAGCGAATCAGGTGTAAAAATTATCTGTGTAGTTTGAAAAAATATCCCTAAAATTATTTTGATAACTACCTTTCGCCCCCATTGCTGTAGTGAAATGAGGACAGGGCTGAGGAAGAGGAATTGGTAAAAAGGGACAGTGATTCATGAGGTAGACCCCTCCAGCAGGGAGAGAACTTTTACAGAACTTTAAGATGAAGGGGCAAGCCATGGTACTAAATTCTGCAGAGAAATCCAGTAGTATGAGAATTATTCTTTAACCAAAACTGGCTCATCAAAGTATAGTATATGGTATGCAATGGGAGCTTAATAAATATTTAGGTGAATGATTTGTGTAGAACGTTTTGTGTTTGAAATACTTCATAAGCCTTAAATATTCAAGCCAGATAGGATTTGTAATTGCGCTGCTTTGGGCTCCAACCAAAATCAATGTGAGTTTTAAGAATTTTGTTTCTCTGTGCATGGTCAGTTTCTTAGAAGAGTGTTCTCTGGGCACCATAGTCCTCATCCCAGAGCAAAGCAGTGTTTAAGGCTGTTTTCACCAAAAAAATGTTGATTAACAACCCTTTGGCCACTCCATATGTGGGCCTCCTGACCTTTGCCGCTGAGGGTTCCCAGAAGAAAGTTGCCTTACGATGATTTGGGTTGATGGAATGAATATATTTGACTGGCAGATCTGGAATAACATCAACCTATCTGGTTTTCAGGTACTTTTTACATGCATGTTAGTGGCTTCTTTTATTGTTGTTATTTTTTAAATGACATAAATTTCTACCATGCTTTGCCTGTAGTTAAGGCCAGGCCCCAGATTAGGACAGCAGAGTCTTCACAGACCATAATTTGGTGACTGTGCATCCTGCTTAGAGTAGGCTCAGCAGGACACGCTGGCTTGACATCTGGCATTCACAGCTCCTGGGAGATTGGCTTCCCCCTAAATGTGCCCTGAAAGCATCCCTGCTGTGCCCCTTCTGTCCAAGTGCAAACATATCACAGGAAATGAACAAGTAAAAACACACTTTTCCTGAAGAAATCAAGAAACCCCTCCTTCAGCTGGAAACCCGGGCTGTGGTGTCCAGCATCAGGAAATTTGAAAAGCCATTGGGTAGGGGCTGTTGTCTCATGGCACCTTGGTCCGTTTCTCCTTCTAAACTCCCCATGTGCTCTGTTCTCAGTTACCCAGCTGAGGAAAATTGCTTCAGAATCTTTAAAATGTGAAATGCGGGTTGTCTTTCATTGTGGGTTCATTAGTGCAGCTGGATTTAGTTATTTACAGTTGTGCATGTGGCACTGTATTGACTGAGGTGGGGGACTCATTTTAAAATTGTTGAAGCAGTCTAAAGTTAAGCCTATAAATACATGTATCTATTTCCACTTGTTTGAATATGAAAATAAAATATTAAAATGATTAAAGAAAGGAGGTACATAACAAGGAAGTTAAGACACCAAACTAAAAGAGGAGATCTTTTTCACTTTTCCCTGCTGTCTTACCAATTCCATTTCTGGCTCCAGCCTAATAAATGCATTTTAAGTAAAATCCACACACTCTTTGCTCTCTGTCTTCTGACACTACAAATATCAGCTCAGCCCCTCTTTCAGATCCACTTCAAGGGAACACAGGCTTGAGCCCCTCCCCCACGTGGTTCTGTGCAGTGGCTGCCATTCTAGCATGCCCTGGATCTGATGACTGGTGTCGGGGAGCCCAGGAGGTGAGTGAGCAGGGGAGAGCCAACACTTAGCCCAGTGAGGCAGGCAGGCTAGTGCACCATGTAGGTGAGCCAGAGACTAATGAGAGAAATAGGGGGTCGTCACTAATTTTGATGTGGGGAAATCTGAAAGGCTCTTTATGCCAGGGAATTTGAATATTTGGCAAACAGCTGGCTGAGCTCTGGGAGAGCACCTCTTGATTTGCCTCCTCAGAAGTTCAAAGATAAAATGAGGTGCCGGCATGCCAGCACATAGCTTATAGCCTTACAGTCAGTTTTGAATTTAGATTTGAATTGTGATATCAATGTCATGGTGCTACATGCTTTGAGAAAGTACTTACAGAGAATAATTGAAAGATTCAGTGAGAAGCTTCTGAAAGCCGTAATTTAAAGTTCCAGCAGCCTCCATATTACTCTTCACCATTAAAATTTAAAGTGACAGAAGCCCAATTATGATAGTTATTCTTTTAAATAAAATCATATTGGTACCCCAAATAAAAGATTCACTGCTGTTCACTAATTTATGTCAGGAGAACCAGTCTCTGCTGTGTCTAGTGTCAGCAGCAAAGATGGTTTGCTTTATCCTGGGGACAGTGAGGCAACACTGGGGACACAGAACTGGAAGGCCTCCTCTGAGGGGCTGGACTTGCGAGAGGCTGATTTGCATGATCATCACCATTATGGATCATCTCTGGTACCAGCCTCGACACTTAGCCAAATGCAGCATAACTTTTCATCGTAGCTGAGAAGCATGAGTAGGGGCTGTAGCGCACAGTTTGCAAACCTAAATGATGTAAAAAAAACCCTGCTAGTTAAAAGGGTTGTAAAGCTAAACCACATC
This sequence comes from Saccopteryx bilineata, assembly GCF_036850765.1. NCBI lineage: Eukaryota > Metazoa > Chordata > Mammalia > Chiroptera > Emballonuridae > Saccopteryx > Saccopteryx bilineata. Next base: position 221,182,911 of record NC_089493.1, on the reverse strand, counting down.
AAGGAATGGAGACTTGGAACATAACTTTAAAACCTGATACAAAAAAAGAAAAAAAAATGCTGATAAAGGATATAACTTTGAGAATTCTTATAAGATATGAAGCTTTTCCCTCTTTTTTTTTTTTTAAAATTCATAGAAATCTGTTTACTAGACGTGTTTGTTTATCAGAAGAACTTATGTGGCCACTGAGACTGCAGCATGGAGATAGATCAGTGGAAATACAGAAACATTTCCAGTGCAGAAATTTCTTTATCAGTAAAAGTATGGAGCCAGACTTATAGACTATGAATCTTTCCACAAATTTCTTTGGTCTGTTTGATTTTACACTATGCTGAATTGTGATTTGGGGAATTTGGTGTAATAGTAGCCAGAATTGCAATGAAAAATTGCACAGGGCCAGTCAAGCTTAAACCACTGTTATTTATAAGAAAACTTTATTCCTTAGGCTTCCCAGGGACAAAGGAGCATGTGAATAAACTAATATTATGATGTATGATGTTGAATGATATAGAGTACATATACATCAATACTAATCTAAGCAATGTCTTATAAATAATAAATCATATAATTTTTCAGAAGTATCACAGTATGATAAAACATTTACAAGTAGGTCTTGGTTTTGCTCTTTTGTCTTGACTTGAACACAGCCAGCCCTGAGGCAGTTTGCAAGTTTAATTTTTGTTTTTCGCCGTTAGCCCAGAATCCCTCTACCTTTTTACAAAACTGATCCCATGATATGAACTCAACTTCTGTTCCTTCATCCTTGCCTTAAATCATTGTGGATTTTCCTCTTTCTTCCATTTTATTCAAATCTCAGTAAGAGGCATCTACCTTCAAGACTTGTGTTCTTGATTCTGTCACTGTGTCTAGACTCTTGCTATAAATTATTTTGTCTCTTCCACTTTCCACATTTGACATTTTTTGGTCCCTTCCTTTAAAAAATAATCCTTCCCTAAATGCCCTACTCTGTTTTCTTTCTTTTAATTCCTCTTGTGTACTTTCTTGCCTTTTCCTTCTCACTATTTATTTTTTAACCTAGACTGCTATTTAGACTCAGCCACCACTGTTACTACTGCCACAGACACGACTAGACTCCTACTTGACAGACCTCTTTTCTGCCCTAGAGGGAGAGTGATTTACCTGATTGGTAAATTTGGAGTGAATAAGTGGGCCAACTCAGATTCTTGCCACCTTTTTTCTACCCAGAAAGGGCCTGCCCACCAAGAGCCCAGTCCAGTGCAGCAGGACTAGTTTGTGGAGATGACTTGTCTACAGTTTAGACAGAGACGCTTGGTTTGGCTTCCACACTAAGCTACCTCCTCTACCTTGGCTTCAATTAGTAATAAAGGTTATACTTTATTTAGCCTCTTGCCTTTTTTATTTTTGTATTTTTTTAATATAAATAAATTTTTATTAATTTTAATGGGGTGACAATAAATCAGGGTACATATATATTCAAAGAAAACATGTCTAGGTTATCTTGTCATTCAATTATGTTGCATACCCATCACCCAAAGTTAGATTGTCCTCTGTCACCTTGTATCTAGTTTTCTTTGTGCCCCTCCCCCTCCCCCCTCCCTCATCCCTACACCTACCCCCCCCCCCCAACCACCACACTCTTGTTCAGAGCCTAGGAGAGGAAGGGGGTATCAATTTGGGGGAATTGCTTGGAACCTAAATAAATACAATAGTGTATACAGAGCAAAAAGTTCAAGCCAATAGTGTATACAGAGCAAAAAGTTCAAGCCCTTTTTTACTAATCTTACTTTCCAGAAGCTTTGTTCTCTCTCTCTCTGTCCCTTCTTCCCTCCTATCTTTTGAGGATACCGCAAATAATGTGGCTGTCTGTAAGCCAGGAAGTGGGCCCTCACCAAAAATCAGATCAGCTCACACATTGATCTTTGGGTTCCCAGCCTGCAAAACTGTAAGAAAAAAATGCTTGTCACTTCAGTCACCCAGTTATGGTATTTTTTAATTCTTCCTAATTTTTCTATGCATATGGAAATGTATGTATATATAAGTATATAATAAATATCTTTCCCTGAATATCACATAACAGAAATATACATTTTTATGAGTATAAATTTTTTATAAGTGTGAAAAAGTAAGTTTTTATACTTACATCTCTCTAAAACATATTTTTGTTTTATATAATCTATATATACATTTATTTATATACATATAGTTGTAATTTTTCCAAAAAGGTAACTTACTATACATTTTGTTCTGCATTTTCCTTTTTTCACTGAACACATTTTCATGTCAGTAAATAGAGACCTATCTTGTTATTTTTAATGGCTGCACAGTGGTCTGTGGCTTAGACGGTTCTTAATAAGACAATTTTTCAACTGCTGGTCATTTATATTGTTTCACTTTTTTTTGCGATTACAAGAAATGGGGCAGTGATTAATTGATTAATAATAATCAGAGACTTATTGGTTGGGAAGGATTCTGAGAAAGCTTAGTTTATCCCAGGACAGATGTTTTCTCCTCACTCTAACTTTGAAAACTTCAGAGAATAAGTTTTCATATTCTTTTTCAGTAATGTCTTTCGATGACTTAAAATTGAAATAGACTAAAGAAATAGTACTGTTATGGTACTCTGGCCAAGTGGTTGAAAGTGAAGTGAAGGACTAAGTCCTAAAGTCATACTTCTGTGAACCTGGTTGGCAAACCAACACAAAACACAGGATTTCAGAGTTATAGCAGCCTCGGGTATTTGGATTCATTTCCACTCATATAGTAGGGACATTTATACTTTTATACTTCATGTAGAGTAGCAATAGGAGATTAATTTACTCTGGATGTTTCATGATTGCAAAACCTATTCTTCAGGATGGCTTTCAGCAACCTTGCCCCCTTTAAGGTTTGACTCTATTACTAAGAAGCAGCTGACCTATTGAGAGTCTAGCCAGATTACAAATGATCTTAAACCCACCTACCCCACAGAGTCTCAGCCTAAAATAGTCAGGGCACCCTCCACGGGATTGGTTTACTTGTGCCCAAGGCTGTTTTTCTTGCAGTGAGGCCCAGGTAGTGGTAGCTTGTTTACAAGCTGACCTAAAGACAAGGGAAAAAACCATGGTGCAATCTGACAGAGCTGTGGGATCCTGACTGCTCTAGGGAGCCCCCACAAATCAGGTAGAATTTGTTTGAGATCTTTGCTGCATTGTGATGACTTGTGGTGGGACAAACCTATATATTATGGACTTGGCTCTGGGAGCAGACATATGCTTGGCTGTCACAACTTGTACATTTGTCTCACTCAGGGTATACATGGAAGCATGCCTTCATTAGAAACAAATGCAGAGAGTAGCAAAGATGACTATATTAAATAGCTGGGAATTTTCACATAATGTGCACATTTATACAGCACTGTAGAAAGGGCCAGACCGCCTGGCTATGTCAGATCATTTTACTTTCACCAAAGAGATTTGAAATGGACTTTTAATTATTATGGCCAATTTGCTATGGCTGTAGTCCTTAATATGAACATTTAAGTAGGATTAATTTTCTTTAATTGACGAATAGAGCACTTAAACTTGTAGGGTTGAATATTTGTTATCATATGTTAGCATATGTACTATATTGTTGTATTGGTATATCTTATGTATTATGACTTTTCGCCGGAGTACAAATTATAGGCACTTCTTATCTGTTTTAGTTTTGAGGTCACTGCTCTTCCTCCCTTCACCTCTGTGTGGCTTTCTAGATTTGTTAATGGAGATTGAGCAGGGCTAAGTGACTATTAAACTCTTTCCTATATACAGTAAAACCCATTAACATGGACCTCACTAAAGTTGGAATTTATGATAATGAGGGCAGGACCTGGTTTAAAGTTTACTTTTGCATTGTCTCTGAACAAAAGCTTTGCTGAGCTAATAAATAGTATAAATATATTGTATTTTTTGCTCCAGAAGACACACTTTTTCACCCCCAAAAGTGGAGGGGAAAATGCCCTTGCGTCTTATAGAGCAAAAAATGTACTTTATTAAATATTTTAACACATCATTTGGTTCAGAATATTATTTATTTTATTTTCCTCCTTAAAACCCTAGGTGTGACTTATGGTTAGAGCATCATATGGAGCGAAAAATGTGGTAATTACAGAGGGGTGGCATTATTGCTTTAAGAAGTAGTCTTTTTAAGCACTCTATATAGCAAGGCCTTGCAGGAGAGGGAATGAGGTAGTATGGCCCAATGACATAGTGCAAAGACTGTGCCACTTACCAGCTATGTGACCTTATACAAATTACTTAGCTTCTCTGACTGTCTTTCCCTCATCTGCAAAATGAAGATAGTTATCTAATTTATGGGTTTGCTGTGAGGGTTAGATTTAATGTATAGAAAGTACCTGGTGTGCAGTATGTACTTCATAAATAGCAGATAGTATTACCTTCCTAAAATAATTGGTGAGCTGATTTCAGATACTTCTCATATTTTCACTAAAGCAGGGTTCTTCAGTACTTTAGAGTCTTGTTAACCTAATCTGAGACATTGCTCTCTTATTGTTATTGGTTGAAGAGAAACCCCAGCAGTTTGGTGTGATGGAAATGAGCACGCATAAACTTTGGAGTCAGACCAACTCGGGTTAGAAAGGAGTTCTTTCTCTCATTAGCAATGTGGCCTTAAGCAAGTTACTTAATACCACTCAGGTTTTGTTTTCTAGTTTGTGAAAATTGGATGCTATTACCTCCCACACTTTTGTGACTCAATGAGATAATGCATGTAAAGTGTTCAGCCCAATGATTTTTTGTAGTATCCTCTCAAATATTGCTCTTACTGTGATCTTTCTGACACTGCATACACACTTAAAACTTGTCATTAATTCAGACTTGTATTTTCAGTTCACCTAATTAATGACTTTTACTCTAGATGTAATTTCCATCCTGATGAGAATTTTAAGTATGTTACTAAGAAATTATTGAGAAACAAAATGGCTATATAGATAGGTAGAGCAAAAGAGAAAAATACATGTTAGAAGTGGAAGCACAAGGCATCAAGTTAGACTTAAATTACTGAATAGTCACTTTTGTGCATAATCTTTGTTTTCTTTATGAAAGGTTTTATATTAGCCAGAAAGAATAGAACTTTATGTATATATAGTAGAAAGTGTAGACTGGTGACCAGCTCACAACATTCATTGGAGAGAGAAACAATAAGTCCATATTCAGCTTTATTATCATCTTGTTGCTTTCCCCTGTGTTTCCTAGGCTGTATGGATGAGGAATGTAAGCACTATAATGTCCTGCATAGAAACTATAATTTATCCTCCCCTTAATGACAGGCTTACACAGTTCTTCAGAATCCATCACCTCAATAGATCAGACTGTATTACCTTGATGACTGGCAAATGGGTACCACTTGTGGTGGAATGAAAGCAGCCAGGTGTGTGTGTGTTTATTAAGTACTCTCCAATAGGAGGACTGTGTTTTACTGAAAACTCTCCTCCATGCTATTTTTTGTAGAAGCAAGAAGTACTCGTCTTCCTTTGGGAAGACATAAGAATTACTTTTCATGAGATTATGAACTATTACAATACAAATTCACAACCGTAAATGTGTTATAAAATCAGCATTTTTTGTTTTGTTTGCATCATATGCATGCACAATGGAGCCTTGTGATGAAAACTAGAGGGCACAGAACCAGTGCTACTGGGCTCCGTGCCTTCGACTCTCCAGAGTTGCCCAAGTGAAGTAGATGACATTTAGCAGTAAAGTCAGTTCTTTACATTGACAACCATTTAACATATAAGAATTTTCATATAAATAAATTCACAAGTCAGATAAAAACCTCTTGTTAGACTATATTTTCTAAGATTTGTGTCAGAAAATGTTACCATTCGAATGTATATCATGTTGGTTTGTTGTATTATTTCATGGTTTGTTTGTTTTTTGAAGTACCTAATAGATAGTTGTTAAAGTATGGCATTATTTGTCTAGATTTGCATATCAACAGAAATGGCAATAATAACTAATTTTTATAGAATGCTTATTAAATGCAGATTCTGTGCTAGAAGCTAGGGGTGTAATGGGAAACAAAACAAAAGACACAGTTTTATGTTGCAAACAACAACCTATAGAGTATGTATAAACAATAAAACAAGTTCATAGAGTTTAAATAATCTGTCCAAGGTTGGATAGCTAGTAAGAGCTAGAATTATAGTGCTGTATTTGTTACAGCAGCCGAACCTGTATCTGGGCTAAGAGACTCCAAAATATAATGGTTTAAACAAACTAGAGAAAGCTACCTGACCAAATGGAACTGTTAACCTCCAGACTGCTTATGCTTAGACTGTTGAGTGAGGGAGAAAGAAACTCTCATCTTCCTGCTCTCTGCTCTCCCTAGGTGTTAGCCTTACTCATATATATATCTGACGATACATAAGCATTCTCTTTAAAGGCATTCCCTAAATATTGGACTTCTAATTTATACTCACATCCTGCTAGTCATACTAGCTTCCAGGAAGGCCTGAAAATATACTTTGTAGCCACACAGCTCTCAACATTCAGGAGTTCTATTAATAAAGGAAAAGGGGAGGAGATGGGGACAATTGGCAGACTCTGCATCACATGCTAATTAAGAACATTGTTTCTAAGTGAAATTTTGACCACAGACTTGAACAAGTGACTGATGATCTTATGACTTAGGATATACCTACATTCATGATTTCTTTTCAAATAGTACATCAAGGTTATGTACGTATGTATATAATGTGTGTATGATATATTTAAATGTTCAAAATATGTGAGATATTATAATTGTACCATAGAAGCTTGTCATCTGTAAGTGCTAATTCAAATTTCACAGTGGAAGAAACCCAAGATCTATGTTGTAAGAGGTGTGTTCTTAGAGAAATGGCTTTGTAGAAATAAAATTATTCTAAAGTTGTAGTGAGGCATGTATTCAATATATAAATCATAAACAACTCTGACCCAAAATTTCAAAGTTTCTTAGAATTCTTGGCCTAGAGTAATAATATTCACATATTTACTATAGAAAAATCAATTCACAGATATTTATTGATACTAAGGTAGTAGTTATGCTGAGATGGACCCACAGATACTTACCCAAGTACCTCCTGGGGCTACAGGTACTTGGCAGAGATAAGCACAGGATAGACCTCAAGTACATACGCATTTATTCTTATTTGTTACTTGGGGGCTGCCTTTTCCTACCATACCCCACCCCGAACCTAGCGCATTCTCTGATAAGCTCAGCTGTCCATGCAGAGCTGCTTGGAAATACCGAGTCTTGCACAGTTAGGCCTCCTTGGTCCCTTTCCCCCAGGACCAGCCCTTTAGGTCCTGCTTTGCTAGATGAGGTAGGAGAAAAGCAAAAAAAAAAGAAAGATAAAATTTAAGTTAGGGTTAGTTTAATTAGGCTGCTCTAGGCCTTAACTGGGGTGGGCTGGGAGTATTGGTATTGGGAAGCACCTCCCAAGTGGGAGGCAGTTTCAGAGTTGCTTTGCCTCATCAGCTACATTGAAGTGCTGAGAGCCAATGCAAAGAGAGAAGAAGCCCAAGAGATGAACTCCAACCAACAACAGCTTACAGAAGCCAGGACTTTAACCTTTTCTTTCACTACACCAAAAGCTTTATCCCTTTTTAAAAGGTTTATTTGAGTTAAATAACTTGATTCAGCCACTTCCACGGGGGTGGGGGTGGGGAGTAGAGTAAAGATAGAGAGAAGATGGAAGTGGAACTTTGCTCTCCCACTGTAGGTCAATATCAGGTACTTCGGAGGCACCATAGCATGCATAGGTGTTATGGCTTTTCTCGCAGTTCTCAAAGAACTAGCAGTATGTTTGCCAAGCTAATGTATATAAAAATATTTAGTGTAAACCAAGTACTTAAACTGTGTGATATTGATTATTCCATAGGAATCCAGATAAAGAATAAATCAATGTGGATTTGTTTCTTGGAGAATGCTTCTTGGATCATGTCACAAATAAGGTGATTAAGAAGGCAGAGCTAATTAAGAAGGTAGAATAAAGAGGATGAATGAAGATTGGGAATAAGTGGAGAGGGAAGTAGACTTTTGTGCCTGAAGCAGAGACTTCATGTTGGAGACTAGAAAATGAAGAGCAATACTTTAAAAATCAGGCAGGTGTTACACCATAGGTAGTCATGTAAGATTTTTGTTTAAACTAAGTTAATGTTAATCTCTTTATTTTCTTAGGGAATTAAGTGAAGATAAATTAATAAATGACTGATTAATGCATGAATAAATAAAAGATAGATATTATAAAACATTATAGTGTTAGAATTTGTCTGAGTTGGTAAGAGTGTGTTCCTATTTAGTATCTCAGAAACATAGGTTGCCAGGGAACAGGAGGAAGTCAAGACTGGTTGTATTAGGAATTGAAAGCCTGGCTACACTAGGGTTGCCAACATCCAATCCTCAGTGACCAAGAGGATGTGAGGATCCTGGGATTGGCTCAGGAAAAGAGTTGAATCTGAGGAGATCTAATTCAGCAGGAGGTTGAGCAACTAGAATGTAGATAGTAGGTGAGATTTAGAGTCAAGAATGGTGGTGTCATGGCACTGGGCAATCTGATCCTGGCTTCCCAGCCAGCAGCTGGGGAACTGGAATAGGATCTGGGATGGGGTTGTTTCAGAGCCCCAGGCAAGTTGATTTAGGTTTGGGGCAAGGCATAAGGCATTTTAGGAAATGGGAAAGTAATCAAGGCAGAAGCCAGTTCTGAAGTCTGGACCAGTATGTCTGGAGTTAGTAGGGAAAGAGAGGGAGAAAGGATAATGAAGCAGTGTGGGGCAAAGTCAGTGTATTTATAGCCAAAAAGGGAACTCCAGTCATGCTATCTATTGGGTTGAGGTTACTCCTCTTTTGCCTGCCTGATGAGGGTGGGCTGAAGGTCACAGCCACTCTGAGCCTTTTAAGTGGTGACTTTGGGGGCCCTAGCTCAGAGTGATTCTTGGGTGAACAGCAAAAGTGGAAGCCCAGGGGAAGCAGTATCAACTTGGAAGAAGTTGAGACTACAGCCGAGGAAACAGGCATAGCTAGGAGGCTGTCATATATCAGGGTGAAGAGAACAAGGTCTGATAAAGGTAGTAGGATTTAGTAGAAATTCAGAAGAAAAGGAGACTGCAAAGTACATTTCAAATTAAAAAGTAACAGGCAAGAGAAACGGCGGCATGAGAGATACTCTTCATCTCTCCCCTGGAAATTTCAACAAATTCTACAACTATATGTAGATAAAAAAACCCAGATGAACCTGAAACATACACACACCAGATAGACAAAGGTATGATCGTGCAAGAAAGTGGGCTAAAGCACAGAAGAAAAAATAATACCAGAGGACTGAGTCTTTCTCCTTCCTCACAGACCCGAGGGAGTGAGGCACTGTTTGCCCAGGCTTTGTCTCAGACCCAGAGGAACCAGGTTGGAGAGCCGGGGTGGGGGGGAGGAGCAGAGCAAGGGGCCACAACCAAGAACGGGGAGCAGGGCCACTTCCCAGCATCTGCTGCACCCGTGATTGCAGGGCTGAGCTATTACAGGCACAGGGCACACACAAAACCAGTGGCAAGCTCCCAAGAACTGCAGGTGAATAGCTTATGGAGATCGGTCCACAGGACACTGGGGTGCACTTGATTTGCCCACCCAACTGGCACAATTTAGCCTTGTGGCACCAGATGTGCTTGATCTGGGATCTGCACACCACTGGCTCTGAAGCTCGGGCACCAGCTTGCTGGAGGGAGTTCAGTGTGTTTGGACGGGAAGCCCCTGATCTGTGATCTCTGCCGCAGCTGGTCACGAAATTCAGGGATACTGGCTTGTGGCACCCCCCCCCCCGGACCAGCACAGGGCTGTGCCTGGAGAGCTTAGAGTGATATTGGAGGAAGGACTGGCCTCTGTCACCCCAGCCTCCTGGTTCCTCATTGTTCCCCTTGCTGTGAAAACAGCAGTGGTGGTGGATCCCCCTACACTAGGTCTCCAGGCTGCTCTCTGCTGTGAGAGATGGGCCAGAGACTAGATCCCCTGCTCTGTGGGGACATGGGGGAGGGGCCTGGAGGACTCCTGGTCAGTCAATGCTGGTATAAAGTTGCAAAGCCCTAGCAATAAACCCCTCTTACCAATGCAATGACTCTGCCTTCGCCATTACAAAGGCGACAGCTAGACCTTAACAGATCACCCAAGAATCTTGCAGAGGCAAATCTTGTAGTGTAGCGCCCCTTGCCAGAAAAAGGAATAATGATCTCTTATTGGGGTTATTAACAATATCACCCGCAAATGCCATCAAAGAAAAAAAAATCAAATATGGATATACAAGACAGAGACGTAGTTCAGATAGATGATGAAAAATCCCCAGGAAAAAAACTCAATTACATGGAAACCTTGGAGCTTAATGACAGAGAATTCAAGATTGAAGCTCTAAAAATACTCAATAAGATACAAGAAAACACTAAGAGGCAATTTAGTGAGCTCAAAAAACAACTTCAAGGAAATTGAAACTATAAAAAAAAACACCAAACAGAGATGAAAAACTCAATACACGAACTGATAAATGAGGTAAAAGCTTAGCCAATAGAACAAGCCATATAGAGGAGAGAATCAGTGACATTGAAGACAGGCAACTAGAAATACTATAGAGAGAAGAAGAGAGAGACTCATGAATTTAAAAAAATGAGAAAGCCCTACAAGAATTACCCGACTCCATCAGGAAGAGCAATATAAGAATAATGAGTATATTAGAAGAGGAAGAGAGGGAAAAGAGAATGGAGAACATATTGAAACAAATAATCAATGAGAACTTCCCAAGCCTGTGGAAAGAGTTAGAGCCTCAAATCCAAGAAGCAAACAGGACACCGAGTTACCTCAACCCAAACAAACCTACTTCAAGGAACACTGTAATGAAATTATCACAAATCAATGACAAAAAAAGAATCCTCAAGGCAGCTATGAAGAAGAAGGATATAACATGTAAAGGAAGGCCCATTAGGCTATCATCAGATTTATCAGCAGAAACTCTAGAAGCCAGAAGAGAGTAGACCCCAACATTTAAACTACTGAAAGAAAGGAACTACCAGCCAAGAATACTATATCCATCAAAGTTATCCTTCAAATATAAAGGGGAAATAACATACAGAAGACATACAGAAGCCGAGGGAATTTATCACCAGAAAACCCCACTACAGGAATCACTAAAGGGGGTTATCCAACCAGATACAAAGAACAAAACAAGACAAAATTACAAGTAAAAATTTTTTAAGAAAACCACAATAAAAACAAGGATTGTCTGTGACAACAGTAACACAAAAGGGGAGAGGGTAAATATCAGCAGTAACAAAGGAGGATGGAGTACAGAAGCACTCATGAGATAATGGACTCTAATAAATATGATAATTTTTTTCTAATAACCTAATGGTAATCACCCCCAAAAATGCCACTACTGAAACACAAAGTTTAAAAAGAGAAGAAACAGAAGATAGAAGTATGGAACACCACCAAACAAAAACAAATGACAGAAAAAAAAAAGAACCAAACAAGACACAAAGCTATCAGAAAGCAGTATATAAAATGGCAATAGGAAATCTTCAAGTGTAATAATTATACTAAATCTAAATGGATTGAACTTACCAATAAAGAGGCACAGAGTAGCAGATTGGATCAAGAAGCAAAACCCAATACTATGCTGCCTTCAAGAGACACATTTAAGCTACAAGGATAAAAATAGATTCAGAGCGAAAGGTTGAAAAATGATTCTCCAAGCAAATACTATCCAAAGAAAAGCAGGACTAGCCATACTCATATCTGACAATGCTGACTACAAGACAACAAAGGTAATCAGAGACAAGGGTGGACATTTCATAATGATAAAGGGGACAGTATCAAGAAGACATAACACTCCTTAATATATATGCACCAAACCAAAGAGAACCAAAATTTATGAGACAAGTACTAACTGATCTAAAAGTGCAAACCGAAAAAAATATAATCATACTTGGTGACCTCATTACACCATTGATGTCTTTACATCATTCATACAAACAGAAATCAATAAAGAAATTTCGACCTTAAATGAAACACTAGAACAAATGGAAATAATAGACATCGACAGGACATTTCATCCCAAAACGTCAGCGTATACATTTTTCTCCAGTGTACATGGAACATTCTCAAGAATAGACCATATACTGGGCCACAAAACCAACACCAACAAATTCAGAAAGACTGAAATTATACCAAACATATTTTCTGACCATAAAGCTTTGAAACTAAAATTCAATAGCAAAAAAGAAGTAAATACACCCACAAAAATGTAGAAATTAAACAACATACTTCTAAGAAATGAATAAGTCAAGGAAGAAATAAAAGATAAAAAGATATATACAGACAAATAAAAATGACAACACGACATATCAGAATCTCTGGGATGCAGCAAAAGCAGTAATAAGAGGGAAGTTCATATCATTACATGCTTATATGAAAAAACAAGAGAGAGCCCAAGTAAACAACCTAACATCACATCTTAAGGAACTAGAAAAAGAGGAACAAAGGCAAACCAAAATCAGCAGAAGAAAGGAAGTAATAAAAATTAGAGCAGAAATAAATGAAATAGAGAACAGAAAAACTATAGAAAAAATTAATACAACAGAGAGCTTATTCCTCAAAAAGATCAATAAAATTGACAAACCCCTGGCAAGACTCACTAAGGAAAAAAGAGAAAAGACTCATATAAACAAAATCCAAAATGAAAGAGGAGAAATTACCACAGATATCATAGATATACAAAGGATTATCGCAGAATACTATGAAAATTTATATGCCACCAAATTCAACAATCTAGAGGAAATGGATAAACTACTAGAACAATACAATCTTCCTAGACTGAATCACAAAGAAGTAGAAAGCCTAAATAGACCGATAAGCAGAGAGGAAATCAAAACAACTATCAAAAACCTTCCCAAATATAAAAGTCCAGGGCCAGATGGATATACTAGTGAATTCTACCAAACATTCAAAGAAGAATTGGTTCCTATACTTCTCAAAGTCTTCCAAAAAATTGAAGAAGCAATACTTCAAAAAACATTTTAAGAGGCCAACATAACCCTCATACCAAAACCTGGTAAGGACAACATAAAAAAAGAAAACTACAGACCAATATCTCTAATAAATACAGATGCTAAAATCCTAAACAAAATACTAGCAAATCGAATACAACAACACATCAAAAAAAATAATTCATCATGATCAAGTGGGATTCATCCTAGAAACAAGGATGGTTCAACACATGTAAAACGATTAACGTATTACACCATATCAACACAACAAAGAACAAAAATTATATGATCCTATCAATAGATGCAGAAAAGGCATTTGATGAAATACAACATCCTTTTATGTTTAAAACACTCAACAAAATGAGTATAGAAGGAAAATACCTCAACATAATAAAGGCCATTTACGACAAACCATCAGCTAACATCTTACTACAGTAAATGGTGAAAAACTGAAAACTTTTCCTCTAAAATCAGGAACAAGACAAGGTTGCCCACTCTCTCCCCTCCTATTCAACATAGTTCTAGCCAGAGCAATCAGACAAGAGAAGAAATAAAAGGCATTTATATTGGGAAAGAAGAAGTAAAGGTTTTACTTTTTGCAGATGATATGATCCTATACATTGCAAACCCCAAAGACTCCACAGAAAAGCTATTAGAAACAATAAACCATTACAATAAGGTCGCAGGATACAAAATTAATATACAGAGAAGTCTATTGCTTTCTTATATACCAACAATGAAACCTCAGAAAAAGAACTAAAAAAAATAATCCCTTTTACAGTAGTAACAACAACAAAAAAATACCTAAGAATAAACATAACAAAGAATGTAAAGGACCTATATACTGAAGACTACAAAGTATTATTAAAGGAAATTGAAAAAGACACAATGAAATGGAAAAATATTCCTTGTTTGTGGATAGAAGAATAAATATATTTAAAATGGCCATACTACCTAAAGCAATATACAAATTTAATGCAATTTCCATCAAAATTCCAATGTCATTTTTTAAAGAAATAGAACAAAAAATTATCAGGTATATATGGAATCATAAAAAACCTCAAATAACCAAAGTAATCTTAAGGAAAAAAAATACAAATCTGGAGGCATTACAATACTTGACTTCAAATATACTAATGAGGTACAATAATCAAAACAGCATGGTATTGGCAGAAAAATAGACACACAGACCAATGAAACAGAATAGAGAGCCCAGAAATAAAACCACATGTATATGGTCAAATTATCTTTGATAAAGGAGCCAAAAACACACAATGGAGAAAAGAAAGCCTCTTCAATAAATGGTGCTGGGAAAATTGGAAAGCCACATGCAAAAGAATGAAACTTGACTACAGTTTACCTCCTTGTACAAAAATTAATTCAAAATGGATCAAAGAACTAGACATAAGATCTGAAACAATAAATTACATAGCAGAAAACATAGGTACTCAACTCATGGACCTTGGCCATAAAGAACATTTTATGAATTTGACTCCAAAGGCAAGGGAAGTAAAGGCAAAGATAAATGAATGGGACTACATCAGACTAAGAAGCTTTTGCACAGTAAAAGAAACTGACAATAAAACAAATAGGCAACCAACTAAATGGGAAATGAAATTTTTAAACAACAGCTCAGATAAGGGACTAATATCCAAAATATATAAAGAACTCACAAAACTGAGCAACAAACAATCCAATAAAAAAATGGGAAGAGAACATTAACAGATACTTCTCCCAAGAAGAAATACAAATGGCCAACAGATATATGAAAAAATGCTCATTATCCCTAACTATTTGAGAAATGCAAATCAAAACTACAATGAGATATTACCTCACACCTGTTAGATTAGCTATTATCAATAAAACAGGTAATAACAAGTGCTGGAGAGGCTGTGGAGAAAAAGGAACCCTCATTCACTGTTGGTGGGAATGTAAATTAGTGCAACCATTACAGAAGAAAGTATGGTGGTTCCTCAAAAAACTAAGAATAGAATTACCATATGATCCAGCAACCCCTCTACTGGGTACATACCCACAAAACTTGAAAACATGGGTATGTAAAGACACATGTACCCCCATGTTCATAGCAGCATTGTTCATGGTGGCCAAGACATGGAAACAGCCAAAATGCCCTTCAATAGAGGATTAAATAAAGAAGATGTCACACACACACACACACACAATGGAATATTAGCCAGAAGAAATGATGACATAGGATCATTTACGACAACATGGATGGACCTTGATAACATTATACTGAGCGAAATAAGTAAATCAGAGAAAGCTAAGAACTGTATGATTCCATACATATGTGGGGCACAAAGTTGAGACTTATGAACATAGATGGGGTGCAGAGGTTACCAGGTGGAAGGGAGGGGTGGAGAGGGAGAGCATTGGGGGAAGGGAGGGAAATAGGGGGAAGAGGAGGGGCTTAAAGAGAAACAAAATATAGGATGACAGAAGACCATTTGACTTTGGGTGATGGGTATACAATATAATCAACTGGCCCAACGATGTGGAGATGTTTTCTCTAAATCTGTATACTCTGATTGACCAATGTCATTCTGTTAAATTTAATTGTCTAAATAAAACAAAAACCAAAAAACCTCAAAAATACTGGTACGTAAAGACACATGCACCCCTGTTCATTGCAGCATTATTCACAGTGGCCAAGACATGGAAACAACCAAAGTGTTCCTGTATAGAGGACTGGATAAAAAAGATATAGTATATATATATCTATATCTTTATATATATATAGATATATATCTATATACTATAGATATATATCTATATATAGATATACAATGGAATATATTACTCAGCCATAAGAAATGATGACATAATGTCATTTATGACAACATGGATGGACCTTGAGAACATTATACCGAGTGAAACAAGTAAATCAGAAAAAACTAAGAACTACATGATTTCACATATAGGTGGGATATAAAACTGAGACTCATGGACACGGGTAAAAGTGAAGTGGTTACCAGAGGGTGGGGGAAGGGTATAAAGAAGGACAAATGTAAATTGATGGAAAATGATTTGACTTTGGGTGATGGGTTTACAATATAATCAACAGTTCAAATGATATAGAAATGTTTACCTGAAACCTATGCACTCTTATGGATTAATGTTACCCTGTTAAATATAATTTCATAAGTAAAATTAAAAAAAAAAAAAAGAAGTAGGCCCTGGCCGGTTGGCTCAGCAGTAGAGCGTCAGCCTGGCGTGCGGGGGACCCGGGTTCGATTCCCGGCCAGGGCACATAGGAGAAGCGCCCATCTGCTTCTCCACCCCCACCCCCTCCTTCCTTTCTGTCTCTCTCTTCCCCTCCTGCAGCCGAGGCTCCATTGGAGCAAAGATGGCCCGGGCGCTGGGGATGGCTCCTTGGCCTCTGCCCCAGGTGCTAGAGTGGCTCTGGTCACGCAAAGCGACGCCCCAGAGAGGCAGAGCATCGCCCCCTGGTGGGCAGAGCGTTGCCCCTGGTGGGCATGCCGGGTGGATCCCGGTCGGGCGCATGTGGAAGTCTGTCTGACTGTCTCTCCCCGTTTCCAGCTTCAGAAAAATACAAAAAAAAAAAAAAAAAAAAAAAAAAAGAAGTAACAGGCTTTAGTGACAGGTTTGACATAATGGGTAGAGAAGGAAATAAATGATTCCAGGTAGATTTTAAATGCTCATATATATGGCATATTTGCTTATGAGCGAAAGGGCATTTTAAATATGTATACAATTGCCTTGGGCCTATTTTTAAAAACTTGAATAAATAATTAGTAAATACATTTAGGTGTGTTAAGGCTAAGCTTACCTGTTTGTTTGTTGGTTTTATACCTCATTGCAGTGGGTCTGCAATGGAACATTTCAGAGAGACAGTAGCCCTTGAGCATGTGAATGAATGGAAATGTTTCTTGCAAAGATGTCATTATTTCTTGGTCTAAGATAGTGTTACTAATATATGGTTCATGGATATGACTGAAAAGCCTAAGGTGAGACCCACCTGGATCCTTCCATGCTGCTCACAGTGGGGTGGGGGAAGGGCTTGCCACTAGAGACGATGTTAGGAGTGTTCTGTACAGACCTCTTGTCCCCCTGGTGAGCTCAGACCCTGTGCTGAAGAAAGTGTGCTCCTGCTCCTGTAGCCAGACGACTGCTTTACAACTGGCTTCCAGACCCACTGGTGCTACAGGACAGGACACAGGCAGGGGCTATGTTCATGAAGGGTAGAGTTTGAGAACCCAGGAGGGATTTTAGGACTGTTTTTCAAGGCAGGAAAGAATATATAGAATCCTTACTTGGGTATGGAAACCTTGTTTTCAAAATGAACGGATATATGGTGATTCTGATTTTGTTACATCTGCATCTACACCTGGAGGTGGCATGGATCTAAAAGTTATTACTTAAAGTAAGGAAAGAAAACTTTAAACAGCATTATTGCTATAAAAGATCCTGTAATTTTGTTGTATTTTGAACTGTAGAGCTAAGTAGTTTTAGTGATCAGCAAAAGACCAATAATTGTACTTTTTGAGAAATTCTTAGAAAGCCTTGGATTAATAATTTGTTTCCTTTTTGTTCACAGCTGTACTTTCTGTAGGACAGGGGTTGGCCGAATGCTTGCTTCACTGAGTACCTGCTTCAAGTCACCTTTCACATTTTTTTTATTGGCAAAACAACCATTGGAGAATCATCTTGCTCCCTTCAGCAAAAATGGAAACAAACACTCAGAATGCCACAGTTGCCAGCAGTTAACTGGCGGGTGTTACACAAGCCAGCTCAGCGAAGGAATCAGGAGAGATGGAACTTACCCTTTTTGTCTCAGCTGCTTCTTAAACCAGTGCAGCCCTTCCCAATTAAAGGGAACTGAAACATGCGTTGCCTTCTCAGCCTGAGTCCTTGCTGTCTGTGAATCACTGAACAGGAGGGAAAACGAGAGAGACATACAAGATGCGGTCCTGCCTTCAATGGATTTGAATGAATTTCAATGCACTTTTTTTGTCTTCTGCCCTTAGTTGTGACTAAGACATGAAATGAATGAAAAAGTGTGTTCTATAAGTAATTTAAGTTCTTTTAATAATTAAAAAGAACCCCTCTTAATGTGAACAATTCAGGCTATCTTAATTCCGTTTCTTTTTGGACCTCTAATAGGTAGGATCCTTTTTATTGATTCTATAAATATTCAGTAGACTTTAGAGATATTAACACATTATAGTTGGAGTTAATTTGATTTAAATTATTTTTTCTCCCTTAGATATAGATTGTCTGTTGGAAAACTCTATTGTGTTTATACATTTCTTGGGAAGTGGGGAGGTGAATTACATCTGTTGCCTCAATAGGCCTCTACCTTTTGTGGCCTAGGGACCTGCTATTCTGAGTGAATTATTAGCTTGGAGAAGGGGAAGGTTTGGATCAAACTTGAGGGTCCTTGCTCATGGACCCAAGACAGGGCAGGAAAGGAGCGAAACAGACCTGGAAATGGCTCTGTATGAAATTTCAACTATTTCAGTATTCATGGTGTTGTCTTCTACACTTTATAAGTTGATTCCTTACACAGTTTTTCCAAAATATTATTTGTGATCTGAGAGTAAGTCATGATTTTCCCAGTGTTAAGACAATAATGTGACTGCGGACACTAGACACTTAATGTAGTGTCTGTGGCAGATTTTTATGTATGAGTCAATAATCGACATACCTTTGTGTTGAGTAGTGTCCATTTGAATTGAAAATGTGCCAAGTTTTTAACATTATCAACAGACTTCTTAATTAAACTGCCAATACATACTGTCAATAGCACTGTGTGTTGTCTGAGAAATGAATTGTTTAAGTGCTGTTTCCCTCTTATTGAATAAATAATGTTGATCTATATAAAATGGATTTAAATTGTTCTTTAAACGGGGTATTATATTGCTCTCTAAAGAGTTCTCATACCATCCCTTTTTATTTAATTTATAAAAACTTTTATTTTGTTTCTCAGCAAGAGATTGATCTAATTTGACCAATAACTTTAGTTATATAATTCATCTTTAGGAGGATGAATCGCCCAGCCTCAATTCCTAATAGTGATATTATATATGTGTTATGTCCCTTTCAGTTTGCATGAAGTAGCTCTCAGGAAATCTGAGTTCTGAACCTATATTGTAATAAATTGTAGATGTTTATTTCCTGTCATGGGAGGCTTTCTTTTTTGGAAGAACTGCCTCTGTATTTCTGATGCCTAGCACCGTGCCTGGTACATGGTAGGTGTGAGTTTAGTAAACACTTGGTGATAAGGTGTGTAAAGTAGCTTTTTCTCATTTGTGGTTCTTTAGGCTTTGTAAAAGACAGAGTGTCTTGCCAGCAGAGGAGCACCTTTATTGGTTTGCATTTTACAGTCAGCCTACTTACAAAGAGCCCACATCAACTGGATACCTTCATATAGAGTCTAGTCCTCTCCACTGGGCCTCTTCTGCTGTTTTGGATTCAACAGTTCAGCCCTGTGATTTGTACCAACACCCACTTTGCTTTGTCTGGCACTCTACACAGGAGCAGGGCCTTTCGAAGGGATGTTGCACTCTCCCTGCCTTGTTCATCAGTGGAGAGCAATCACTGAATTCACTGGGTACTCATGGTGTTCCAGGTGCTGAGTTAAGTGCTTTACACATTTCCTTTCATTAATTATCTCACTTAAACCTTACACCCACCATTTGAAGTATTATCTACTGTGGTGATAGTTGGAGTTAATTTGATCTAATTTGTATCTTGTTCAAACCATAGGGATCTAAAGCCAGATCACTTAGGTCCCAAAGCTTGAGCTATGAAACCCTCCCCTCTGCCACATCCCAGGAGACATTTTCAGGGCTTGGTGGTGGTGGTGGTGTGATCAAATCTGGATGTAGTCCAGATTCACTGCATTTGGTATTCCCAAACAGCAAACTGTCTAACAGATAAAACCCAGAAAGTCACAATTGTTTTAAGGATAGGGTAAGGCAGAACAATTGAGAGAAAAAGTTGAGAACAAACCAGTGTAAATCAAACCTCTAGCCTTTACCTCATAACGGTTCAGGTTGTTTTTTTTAAACTTTCTTTTTTTAACATGGCTTGACACATGTTATAGATCAAAGCCTGATGTAATTGATCCAGAATTGATCCCCAAAAGTCTTTTGGGGGAACATGCTTTAACTCTGGTTGTTGATTATGAGGAATAATTGCCACCCCATAAAGGTAATTACATAAGCCACTGTTTATACACATTGTAAAAGGCTCAGAAAGCATGTTCTGCATGGAGGGGGAGAGAAACCTGCTTTCACACATTAGGGGTGTGTGCTCTGTATTGTATCAGAATGCCAGAAATAGCGTCTGCACTGCTTCCTATCAGTGCTGCTGTCCTGGTGTGTGGTGCGCATGTGTGTCTATGAGTGTGTGTGCACACATGTGCAAGGGAGGGGCTGGCAGTGAGGAAGGGCATGGGCCACTGAAGGCTGTGTGTTGATCTGAGATGGCAATGATTTGCTTTCTCTTAATTTTTTAGTTTACCAAAACATCTGTGGATCTGATTCATTTAGCTTGGTCTGGTAAAAAGACTGTTTCCTTACTGCTTGGCATATGCTTATTAATGAGGTCTCATATTTCTTCCCAGCAAGGGCTGTTTACTTTGTGGAAATATAAAGTGAGAATTGCTCTCCACAACCTCCTTCTAAATGCTCTGGTTTTGACCACCCCTTTAAGTAAACCGAACAGTCAGCTAAAATGGTAGCTAGAGCTTTTTCTCTCTCCACTGTGCTTTCTGGTAAAACATAAATGGGATTTAGACCACAAATGACCAATTAAAGCACTTTATGCCTTTTTCCTTTAGCCATAAGATAGTAGTTATCCTGAGTAAATACAACAAACAGGCGATTTTGTGGTAGTCTAACCCTAGCAACATATATATATATATTTTAAATCAAAGCCTTACGAAAACAAAATGTAGTACTGCACAACAAAAGCAATACACGTGTTCCAGTATGAGACCGAGCATTGTTTGCGGCTGGAGCAATTCATCCTGGGCTGTTCTCTGCTGCAGTGTCCGGCAAATTGCATGACCTGCTTGTTAGGCTTGACAACAATGTTTTACCTAACAAAGGCCTCTGCAGCGCCAAGCAGCAGTGGATTGTCAGAATGAGCACATTTCACACACAGATGTACAGCTATAATAGCCTATAAGAAGATGCATGTGGCAGGGAGCAAAGGGTGGGGGCTGGGGGCTTGGATCAGGGCGGTGGGTGACTGTGTAGGTTGAGGGCCAGCAGGAGGGGGCGGCTAACAGTTAGCAGTAGGGACATGGCCCCACTGACCACATTTAATCAGACCTCTGTAAACAATTCAACATTTTCATTGTTCTCTAAAAACTAATAAAGAGAAACAAACACTTTTCATTCATCTTGAAGTAATTTTCTGTCAGGTTGGAGCCCCTTGTGGCCTCCAGCTTGTGCAATGCTAGCTGTGTGATACAACAACTATTGCAATTTATTTTACAAACTCTGGTCATTCACATGTCAGTTAGTGTTCACCAAGCCGGCATCTGAAATTGTGCAGTTAACGAGTTTTACAACATTTCTATCAAGAGAAACTGTTTAGCATAACTGACTCTTAAGGAGTTATTATACCTCTAAAAATCCATTTTAAGGGGCATTATTTAAATAAAATAGAAAAACGGTTCACTGCCTTTTAAAGGGGCTACAAAAAAAGTCCATCAGCTCCAGTGCAGTAATCCTCAGCTTAAAGCACTCTTGAGAGTACTTCTGGGAATTGTCAGCATAATGAAATGTTTTGTGAAATGTCCAGATAGATTCCTCTACTCAACAATTTTACTGCACCATATTTATTTTCCTTCCAGTTTTTAAAGAAGTGAATTACTTTTTGAGAGGATGACTCTTCGTTGTATAGATTAACTGAGCACATTATTAGCCAGGTTGTAGAGTGATGGGTCTGTTCGCAGTGTCATCTGTGTGCGTCTGCAGACGGGCCGGGAGTGCAAGGCAGCTTCCCCACGTCGTGCTTCAGCTCTGAAGGGTGAAGTCATAGTGAGGCGTATGCAGGTTCATATTTTCCTCAGACTTTTCAACAACCTTGGTACACAATGACACTTGTAAATACTGTCTTTAAACTTTTCAAATGGATTGTATTTTCTTGCCTTAAATAAATAAATGCAGGGAAACCGATACACATGTACCTTGGTAATGCATAACAATGCATATTGTTTGACGTCACTAATTTCAATAGGAGATGCTATTGAGCATTTTACTTAAAAGAGGAATAGATTCTTCACATTTACTGAGATGGCCAGTGACCCCAAACCCATTAATGGCTAGAATCCATAATGGAGCACTATATAGCATAGCAGCAAGTTCATTTAACAAATTATATTACCTAACAGAAATAGAAGCCACCACTTGTAATGTAAATGGCTTAATGGTTCTTTCTACCATGAGCAAGACCAAGAGAAAAATTATGTTCTGCTGTAACAGAGCCATTCCATATCCTTAGGAGGTGTACCCATCACGGCACATTTTCATTTTGCCACGAACGGTCCACTAATTTCTTAGACTGATATTTGTGCACATGACTGTAATTTTCTGAGGGAGACAGGCAGGTGTTCTTGTGCCTGTTAGCTGTATCTGCCCATAAGAAGCACAGTAACATCCATGAACCAAATACAATTTGACATAATTCATGCCTTTATTACCTCCCACAGAATGACATTATTTCATGCTGGCACATTAATGTTTCCAGCCCTCTACTGTCATTCCTGGAAATTTTACCTTCTGAAGTTCAAATATTGAGGAATGAGTTGTAAAACCCTCTAACTGCATCAGAGTTAGGGAAAATGCAACTTATTCCAATGTCAGCTCTTTTACTTTCTTTTGATGTTTGGTGGCACTGCAGTTAATGTTCAGAGAATGGCAGGATCATATCTGAAACCTCTCACCTCTTCCTGACCAAAGAGCTTGCTCCTGTAAGTTTTCATTTTTTGCAGATAAGATAATATTTCATCAACTTATCATGTCATACTCTGCTACTGTTTGTTCCCCTAGTGGTATAAACTGAGCTATTGACCAAGAATTTTTAAATGATTGCCACTTGAATCTATTTGATGTAGTACTTAGCTCTGTCCTAATACCCCAGCATTCAAAGTTAGTTAGGGCAGGTGAAGTGCATGTTTCCTGCTGTTGCCATAAAAAATTACCACAAATTTATTGGCTTAAAATAACATAAATATATTAACTTACAGTTCTGTAGGACAGAGGTCTTGCTGGGCTAAAGTCAGTTGTGGACTGAGCTGCATTCTTCTGGAGGCTCTAGGGGAGAACCCTTTTCCTTGCCTTTCCTAGCTGCTGGAGTCGGCCTGCCCTGCTCGGCTCATGGCCTCTGCCTTCATCTTCAAGACTAGCAGTGGTGAGCTGAATCCTTCTCACACGACATGTGTCTGACCTCCTTCCACCATCACATCTCTGTCTCCCTCCCTGACTGCAGCTGGGAGAAGTTCTCCACGTTTAAGGACTCATGTGGTTAGATTGGGTCCACCCAGATCATCCAGGAAAATCTCCCTACCTGAAGGTCCATACCCTTCATCACATCTGCAAAGTCTCTTTGCCACGCAAGATACAATATTCACAGGTTTTGGAAAAACAGAACTTAGACATCTTAGAGGGAAGGCCTACCACATGGAGTCTCTGAGAGTTCTTTCTCACACTGATGTTTGAGGGATTAATAGCAGTTCCCGGCCTAATAGTCTCCAAACTTTTAAAATCACACACTAAATAGTTTTAAAATTTTGAGTATTCACCCCAATATATGCACACTTTCTTCTAAACTACACTACTACCATATACAATACTATATAAACTATTCGTAAAGTTTTATTTCTTCTTAGTCTAGAGGTAAATAGAAACAGACCATCTGATGGTCTCACTTCACCCCAGTGCATGGTTTGTGTGCCCCTGGGACTCTGTGCACCTCGTTTTGGAGAAGAAGGAAAAAGATGCAGTTTGGATTATCTTGTGTAAAAGTGGCTTTTTATTCTTTCAGACATATAAGGCTTTAAGGTAAGGAAGGGACTATAGAAACTTTTTGGTATCTTTGATAGTTTTTGGAAGCATGGAAGAAAGTTATTTTTTTTGCTTTGCTTAAACTATTATTGGCATTTGTAGTTACTGCATGTGATATATAGAATGTAATGTGCCCAAAACATTCCTGAAATTTGAGAGCTGTAAATTATAGAATTACAAGATAAATGCCATTTTATAAAAGATTAGAGATTGTTTTCTCAAAAGCTCTAGAATAAGGCCCTATCTCATCAGAATCGCTACTATGTCAGTGCACTTAAAAATCTCAGGATGCCAATTGTGCAACGACTATCTGAAATACTCAGTGTAGGGTCCCTGGGAAACTGAGCTAAAAGAACAGGTGATTCTGCTAGGTTCACTTAACCATATTTTTTTACTTTAAAAAACATCTATATTATATCAGTTACACTTGATTTCCATGGCATGGAGGCTTATTGCTGTATAAGAAAACCAGAAATTTAAAACAAGGAGACTCTATAAGTCCCCTTGTGTTAAAATTTGAGATGTTTTCAGAGCAGTCACCCTCAAAAATGGGATCTTGCTAAGGCATGTTGACATACCTCTGAAATCAAAAAGAGCTTCTGCTGGCAAATGAAAGTAGGTTGCCACAAAAATGTACATCAGTTGTGTTTCCTACTTGTTTCCAGTCAGTGGGTGTTTGCCAACTGCCACAAGTATCCTGGAGGCAGTCTGGGCAGCGTATTGTTATTTGATTTGCCACAGGACATTTCCATTCTCTTCTTGAAAGGTTGACGGGGCCCTGGCCGGTTGGCTCAGTGGTAGAGCGTCCGCCCGCCGTGTGGAAGTCCGGGTTTGATTCCCAGCCAGGGCACACAGGAGCAGCGACCATCTGCTTCTGCATTCTCCCCCCTCTCCTTTCTCTCTCTCTCTCTTCCCCTCCCGCAGCCAAGGCTCCATTGGAGCAAAGTTGGCCCAGGTACTGAGGATGGCTCCATGGCCTCCGCCTCAGGCGCTAGAATGCCACCGGCAGAAACGGAGCAACATCCCAGAAGGCAGAGCATCGCCTCCTGGTGGGCATGCCTGGTGGATCCCGGTCAGGTGCATGCTGGAGTCTGTCTGACTGCCTCCCTGCTTCTAATTTCGGAAAAATACAAAAAAAAATGTGGATGGGTAGTCTTCTTAAATCCTTCGCTGATAATTTCCATCAAGGATCTCAAAATATAGCTGATAACAGGTCAATGATTACAGTACAAAGAAGTTAAACATTGCAGCTAAATTTCCCCACTGAAACCCAATGCAGGGGTTAGCAACAACAGGGAATCTGTTTTATTTGCATTTAATTTGTACCTTCACACTATTATCTCACATGTTTTAGTTTCAGGAAATGTGGTCTCAGGCTAATATAACCACATTTCATGCAGCCGTTGCACTGTTATTTGATCTCTATGGTTGGAAATGACATGCTGAAAAAAAAAAAGCTAGCATACTTTATTTTAATTATATCAGTGCAGTGTCTAAATAAAAAAATGTACTTTATATTTAATGTGGAGCACAGATTAACAGTTTTATGGAACATAAAATCTATCTATATCATTTTCTATTTACACATCAGTTATATATCTTTCTCTCAGCAAAACAAATGCCTCTGGTGTGAAAACGACAACGGAGAGCATCGGAGCTACAATCACATGGGCAGTAAATAACATCTTAATTGGTCTGAAATGCTGGAGTTTGATTTTTTTCCTCCGCCTGGCTTTTATTTATTGATCTCTATAGCTTATTTATCTTTCCAGTGATTTGTACAAGTCTATCTCCTTTCCTCAATAAGCCAATCTATGGTGGTTTTATATTGCAAATCCCATCTGGGGAAATGGTCTAGTGAGAGAAGTGCAGTTGCTCCTGGAAAAGCCATAATTTAAAAGCTTTTGTAGAGGTAAGGGCAACTTCTCCAGTTTTATACTTTGTCTTCTGGAAAAAAGAAGGGAAGAAGAAGTGTAGCTATTATGAAGTTGCCACCCAATGTATGTTCCAACAATTCTTTACTCTCCACTTGTTTGGCAGCAATAAGAAAACAAAGAAGGATTTAGTGTATACTGGGAAATGTCTTTTAAATGTTCCTATACATGATTTAGCTCCTAGTGAGGCTAGCAGACAGGAATGGATGTGCATGTCTAATACATTTATGTAAACCCTGGAGTTTCTTCTGTATGCATGTCTACAGCTCCATCCCTGATATCTTTTTAAAATAGCACTTTAGGATAAAGTACACTTCAAATGACACATTATGCTCCCTAGTGCAGTTGAGAACTGGCAAATGTAACCATGCTCAGGAAAGCTGGTTGGCAAAACAATACCCAGCACTTTTTCTAGTATATAGATATCCATAGGAGAAGTCAACTCCGGAAAATTAGTGACTTTTTTCCCTTTTAAATCAATGATCCCCTTGTTTGTCAAATCAGCACTTCCAGCGTTTGTCGTGATTCTGTTTGGTTGTCTTGATCTCTCAGAATATTAGAAGAATGTTCTGAAAGATTTTCTTCTTTGATAGCTAAGGGAAAAAAGAAGTTTACAGATGGCAATGCTATATTTATGCTATGCAAGTGATGCTTTGCAAAGGGATTCTGTAAACATGTTCCAAAGAAGAGACTCCGATTTCCCATCATCACTCAAATACAACCTTAACTGCCTTAAAATGAGCTAATGAAAATTTGGGGCAGGTCTTTTAAAGAAGGCATTTGCATTTGACATAATTAGTGGTAGGCAGATCTTACTACATCCAGGGGGAATCTCGAGGCAAGCGCTTGGTCGACCATTAGTGCTTAATTTCTGAATGTCAGACCCTGCACATCTTAATTTCTAGAGAATAAGCTCAATTGAACTTGCTCCTCAGTTATGCAAAAACTGCTCAGATAAAACCAAATGGACACCAATGTAATGAATGTGGTTATCAAATTGTTTCAATTGAAAGAACCCTATTCTTACACCATCATAATGGGAACAATTTATCCCCACTGATCGGCCTGTCTCTCTCTTTCTCTCTCTCACTCTTTCTTTTTCTGAGCTCTCTTTGATCTTGAAGCATATTGCAGTGGTGTGTCCTATTGAAAAGCGAAACTGGGGCAATTTTAATGCTTTTGTACCTTACCAGTGCTCTATTTCTTCGCTGTTTAAAAATAGCTGTTAATTATAAGTGCAGTTTAAATGTCTCAAGTGACCCAGAAATGCATGTTGGAATGAGACAGATTGTGTGTCTCATATAAAATAGATGTACTTTCACAGAGCATTCTGAATTCAGCCTTCCCTGTGCATCCTCCTCTTGGGTTATTCTTTTCAGGTATTGAGCTGGTCTAGCACTGTGCTATAAAATCCCACACATTTGAACAGGAAAAATAAAAGTGGATCTTTTCTATCTTTCTTTATTTTTACCACAAAGAAGAGCCTCTTTTGTATATCAGCCCCTACTATGTGGATGAATATGGTGCTGTTGGGGTTAAATAGTGGGGTAAGTGCTACTTTCCTGGCCAGGAAGACCAAGAGCACATGATTTTCTAGAGATCCATTCTGCCTGTCTCCTGGGCCAGGGGCTCTGCAGTAAAAGAAATGGCAGTAGTGATAAGCATATCCCTGAGGTCTTTCTTCAGTTTGATTCAATAATGCTTGAGGTCAAATTAACCTCCTACTAGATTTCAAAGAAATTTGATTCTTCTGTTTCAGAAACTTATGTTTTTAGCTTCTTGCTAACATTTAGACCCTGGATATGGTTACATGGCTGGTGCTGGTTTCAGGGAGCTGGGCTTTAATAAATAAGCCAACCGCTTACTCAGTAAACTTACATTATTTTTTTAGCCTTCTACAGACTGAATAAATCTGGTACTTACCTAATTATATGGGCTTGTATGCAGCAAGTTTTAAGGTGATCCTATTTAGTGCCTTTGCAAGAAGTGATTTCAAAGTTGAATTTAAAATAGAGTGCATTCCAATAATTTGAGGATTTCCCCCCAGTTCTTTAAGATCTTTCAGGCACATCCCAAAGCCACCTGAAGCTGAACATTTAAAACTTATTCTCCTCCTCCACATAGATTCCGATTCTGTGCTTCAATCTCTCTTGCTACCAGCACAGAAATATGTCCAGAGATGGGCGCAGTTTATGTGCCTTGGCTTCTAGCTAAAAATACCCAACAGAGGAGTTCCTCATTCCATAGGAGCAATGACAGGTACCACAGCCATGGTGTGGGCTTATGACCCATTCTTTAAGTTCTTTCTAGAAAACTTATAAATATGTTAGTCAAATTGTCAATGTAGTCACTGATTTGAGCATTTTATAGCTAATTTCCAAATCAATAATTTAACTTAATTATTGATTTGATTCTAATAATTTTAATTTGTCTGATAAAATTTATTCCATTTGTTTGTTTGTTTATTTATTTATTTGTGACAGAGACAGAGAAAGGGACAGATAGAAACAGATAGGAAGAGAGAGAGATGAGAAGCATCAAGTCTTCATTGTGGCATCTTAGTTGTTCATTGATTGCTTTCTCATATGTGCCTTGACCAGGGGGGTTACAGCACTATGAGTGACCCCTTGCTCAAGCCAGTGACCTTGGGCTTCAAGCCAGCGACCATGGGGTCATATCTGTGATCTCACGCTCAAGTCAGCAACCCCACGTTCAAACTGGTGAGCCCATGCGCAAGCTGGCGACTTTGATGTTTCGAACCTGGGTCTTCTGCCTCCCAGTTTGGTGCTCTGTCCACAGCGCCACCGCCTGGTCAGACTCCATTTAGTTTTTATAATCTTATAAGTGACAGTCTAAAACACTTAAGTTTTGGTCTCATGCCAAATTGATGGTTTATTTACAGGAAGAGGGGTAATGATGGTCTCAGGCAAGTTTAAGAGAAACTATATTATACAGAGTTGCTGCTGAAAACACATCCAAAAAATAAATTCTTGAATCCATATTTTATAAAAATATTCTATTCACTGAGATACATTTATATCGCTATTGGAAGAGGAATGATAACACATTTATAGACTCAATACAAACAATACAATTTTTAAGTAGATAACTCTGAAAGTAGAACTGTTGGGATAGGAGTCTCCTGTGTGCATAAGAGTGGACGTTGGACCTGGAACCTTCTTTGCCAAGAGATCAAGAGTCCTTCTAGCCTGTGCTGGACTAGTTACTTTGTGTGGGCGCATATTTCCCTGTTTCAGACTTAATATATGTAATTCCTTTGTTTTGACTGAGTCATAGGGAACCTGACCAACCCCACAGCTATACTCTATTGCCAGTGGGGAGGGGACAGGGTTCTTATCTGTTGTATAAGAGATATGCATACAGCCTGATGGTCCTGAGGCTGCCAGGAGGGACCACTGGCCATAAGCAACTGAAGCCCTCTACTGAAGCTGATTTTGCACCATCTACTCTCTGTGAGAATAGAATATCATTTCACCCAGTGCGTGACTACAACACATTGTCCTTGGTAAGTCGGATACCAAGGAGCCCTGACTAGAAGTGTTCTGACTGCTGCTCCTGGTCAACAGATGCCATTTTCAGTAAGAGCAGATTACTGTGTAAGGCACATGGGGTTGGAAATGTCTTTGATCCTTACTTTCTAACCTGGCTCTTGATAGAAGTAGAAAAGCCTAATTTGCACCTGGGTACATTGATAGTTACGATTGTGGATCTTGAGTGGGCATTGGGACTGTGAAATCCAGATCTGGATAACAGTCTGCATAGATGGTAGGTGGGGGAATGGGTTAGATTCTGAGCGAAACCTGCTTTCAAGAGCTCAGCAGCTTGGAAGGGGAAAGTCCTAGCTCTAAAAGCCAGGTGTTAGAATTATCCATGGAGACAACAGTGAATGAGGATCAGAGCAAGCAGGGAACTGGAAGCCAGGTATACATTTAAGAAAAGGGAGCCTCTGATTCCAGATGTCCAAAAGAGGAAGTAGTCCAAACCCAGGCAATTGCTCGCAACTGGGAGCCTGGGGAGCAGAAGAGCAGTGACCAGGCAGGACGGGCAGAGGAATGAGGCCTCAGAGACAGAGAGGACTGTGATGGATGAGGCAGCTTTCGGACTCAGGTGCCAGAGAGAGGGAGGGCCCTCAGTCAACTATTCACATGGAGTGGACAGGGGAGGGAGTCAGCGGCTGGCTCTGCCAAGGTGAGGCTGACTTCTGGCAGGCAGATGTTAGGACTGGCATGTCTCAGGAGTCTGCAGGTCTACTTACTAGCTTTATTCTCCTAGCCCTGGGCCCTGCCTCCTGGTTCTTGTCCTCCACCTCCTCCAAGAAATTTCCCAGTAATAATCTGGCTCAAGTCTTTTCTCAGACAGGCCGTCTCATGTAATGGCAGAAGGCCCTACCCTAAGATATACACAAAGGCTACGGTAATGATGGGTGTTCTTAATTTCCTTCTTATATGTGCATTCTCTCCAATGATCCTTTATTACCTTTGTAAGAATTAAATAAGTTAATTTCTTATGTGACATAGTGACAAATCCTGAATTCTCTTTTACTTGGACAGGTTACGTTTCAGAACTGCAATTGGTTGTCTATAAAATATGGAGAATAAGACCATATGTTTTTTATTCCTCACTCTTCTGTACAAAAGAGAGAATTTGCCCTCTCTGGGAAAAATAATGGAGGAAAAACTGTTTCATCCTCTTCCTGTCTCACTTTTCCCACTGGGACAAGGAATTATTTATTGATTGGGTAGATTGCTTGATCTCATTCCCTTTCTCTTTCTTCTGCAGATTTTTTTTTCCCTGCTATGAACTAAGCTTACAGGAATAGGTCTTATGCTTGTGGAGGAAGCATTCTTCTTTCGAGATATACATTAAAAGCCTCATTTGACAGCAAATTTGCATCACGCTTTCTCATTGTTTTTCAGGGTTAATATTGTCATTTTAGACCTTGCTCTATTGGCTCAGTGGATAGAGCATTGGCCTGGTGTATGGAAGTCCTGGGTTCAATACCTGGTCAGGGCACACAGGAGAAGCCACCATCTGTTTCTCTCCCCCCCAGCCTCTCCCCCTTCTCTCCTGCAGCTAGTGGTTTGATTGGTTTGAGCACTGGTCCCCAGGGCTGAGGATAGCTTGTTGGTCTGAGCATCAGTCTAAGGCACTAAAAGTCGCTCATTTGATTTGAGCATGGGCCCCAGACAAGAACTGCTGGGTGGATCCTGGTTGGGGCACATGTGGGAGTCTGTCTCACTATCGCCCCTCCTCTCATTTAAAAAAAATTGTCATTTTAAAGTATAGCGGGCCAGTTGGCAGTAAACGATACCAAGAAATAACACCACCTATCTGACTGTGAGGTTTGGAAATCATATGTGAAGTGCCTAGTATTGTGCCTGGCAAATAGTGGAATTCAGTAAGTGGAAATTAACAATATTGATAATCGTCATGGTTGCTTTCTTACTATAGTTACCAACCATGGTAATGGACTCATCATTATTCTTCTGACCTGGCAAGCCTTTTTCTTTTTTCCATTTGCATCTATTATTATGGATCAGCATATCTTTCCACGGATCCGTCCTTCCTGCCGTGTCACTCCCGTGGGCCGTTTCCTTCCCTCGCCATCAAATCCAGGGTTCATCAGTGGATGCAGAGCACTTGTTCTGGTCTCCCCAGGGCTCTGTTATGGTTTTAGGACTGTTTAGGGATGGGGAAGAGCAAAATATGAAGAAGCCTACCCTTGAACTCTGAAACAGGAGAGGAGGTTTGTAATGACCCCACTCCTGTCTGCCTAGGCTCTGCCCAGCGGACAGGACTACCCCCAGTCCTGTTAGAAGGGCAGTAAGCTCTTGGCTAATTCATCATTAGTGTCCCCTGGGCTGCTAGGCCTGTTCTGCTCAAGAACCCACCTTTGGGCAGTGAATTCTTCCTTGTCCTAGGGCTAAGCCTCCACCTCGTTCCACAAGATCCCTAAGCTGTGTCCGTTCACTCTCTCTCCCCTGCCATTCTTCTCAGAACAGTGCCCTACCCTCTGTGCCTTGCTCCTGACCCCAGCATTGGCCTGTCACGCTTGTTCAGAGACTCCCAGCCTTCCCGACACCACAGCAGCACCTTGCTGACCTCATTCCCCTCCCTGCCTGACTCCCATGTCTGCCCATGGTCATTACCCACTGTCTTCCTGCCACACCTGCAGTCATCTGGGGCTGCAGTCACCTGCCCTACTCCACCACATGCCCATTTTAGGAACCATGCCTTGACCTCATGCTTTTCTTCTGACCCCACTTCCCCTGTTTCTCTGCCTCCCTCGGGGACTCTCCCACACTGGCTCCCTTAGTCAGCACCTCCACCACCACAACCCTCAGCCCACCCCACTTTGCACTTGCTGTGCTCTTTGCCTGGAATACTCTTCCACCTGGAAGCCACAAGCTCCCTTCATCATGCGTTTCAAGTCTCCACTCAGAGCAGAGTTTCTCAGAGGCTTTCTTTGCCCACACCCAGCCCTCGGGCATTCTTCATGCCTTTTATCTGCTTCATTGTTATTTTTTATTGTATTGTTAACTGCCAGATTTTAGATGATACTTTTATTTGCTTGCTTGTTTATTAACTGTATTTGCTTCCCCCTTCCCAAGTGTAAACAAACCCCATGAGAGCAGGACTTTCATCGGCTTTGCTCGAGAAGAGGGCCTGGCACGTAGTAGGTTCTCAGTGAAGCACCTATCCCTTTGACAACACAATTCCATAATTTTTAATAACCTCAATAAAATTTAGTATGAGTCAAAGAAAAAATATTAAATTAGAAGTATAAATTTATAATCTCTTCTATAATTATCAAAACCATCAAAATTCTGAAAACAAAAAATTCTTTTTTTTCCTGGCAAATTCATTTGGTCCAAAACATGACCTGAGCTTGTATAGTCTATGTATAATATTTATTGCACTGCTTAAATAACAATATACTTGATTTCAGTGTGCTTTACAGACCTTGAATATAATATGCAGCACGTACATTATACTGACCTTAAAATCTGAGAAGTTTTGAGTTCTGAATACATCTAACCCAAAGGATTTCAGTCAAGGAGTTCTTTTCAATCCTTCCTCTTTTGTTCTCTTCCAAAGAGGGTAAAAGAGGGGAGAAAATACGAGGTGAAGAGAATTAGTGCGGGGGTGAGATGGGGAGATAGTTTGAGGGAGTTTGGAGGGGACAGGACAAGTGCATTTATGAATAACTTCGGGGTGTGTTCAGAAGATTGTTAAGGAAGGAAGTCTTGCTGCATATTGTATAATGCCGTTCCCCTCTGCTACTAACTCAGACATAAGGAAATGCTATCATTATTTTTTAGTGCTTTATATACTTAAGTTTTTATTTTCAATGTATTACTGTGCTGAGATAGAATGTAAAGCACCCAGCATATTTCTGGTTCCATGAACATTTATAAGAAATTGCATATATGTTACTAGTTTATACTGAAATGTGAAAACTTCAATGTATTATTGTTTTGAGATTTTTTTTTCTTTTCAGAGCACAAGAAAATGGGTAGATTCTAAGCAGAATATTAAAGCAACTATTTAGATAGTGTATTAAAGCAACTATTGAGATAGTTATAAGATTAATTAAATAAATCAATATATCAGACATAGGATAGCAGGTTGAAGATAAATTTTGGTTGGTATTTAATTATCTATTTAACAATTATATTGGGTAGGTACTATGCCAGGGACTTTCACATATGTCCAATTATAAATTCTAAGGGAAACTTTCAATATTTATTTGCCCATTGTGTTGTAATCAAAAGTTAGTATATTTTCCTGTCCCCCATATGGTATCTCTTAGCATAGAATAGAATTTCTTTTTTCATACAGTAGTTAATTTCCTATAGCAAAATGTCAAGATGATTGAATTTGTCAGTTTTCTGCTGGAAATTTTGGCAATCTATAAACATGGTCTTAATCATAGTTTATCTGGGTTGATGAGAAAGATTTCAACATCATCATTTAAAGCTTTCTCACTGGTTGAAATGGTTCGGTCCTCCCTTTGTCAGGCTCTGTGTTTCCAGTCCTAGGGTGTAAGCAGGCATTGCAGAGCCCTGCCCTTCAGGGGCCACTTCCCTCTTGTTCTAGAGCAGAGTGGCTGCCTACAGGTGAAGCAGAGAAGGGAAGGATTCATGCTCGGAGAGCTAGGTTGCCCATACCAATGAAGGACCAAACCGTGGGCATGGAGGAGCTACAATGAAAAAAAAAAATCAGAGTTTTTGAAGCTGGTGGTGTCTTGATAATATCAGATAATTGTTCTAAATTAACTTTAGTTGGTACTTGGAAAATACAAAGATTTGATACACTAGTGACAGGCACTGTATAGTAAATTTATATAATGTGACCAGAAAGCTAGCATTTGGAAACAAATTGGCAATTATCAAAGTCATTTTTTACGTCTCTTTTTATTCAGTCCCGAGGAATTAGCTTTTGGGCATTGCCTAGGTAACAGTATTTTAATTTCATTCAAAATTATCACTATTATGATAACTAATGATCAAATTTCACTAAATCTAGACACAAAATATATATTTTTTTGGTGACAGAGACAGAAAGAGAGAGAGAGAGAGAGACAGAGACAGAAAGAGGAACAGATGGGGACAGACAGGAGGGAAGAGAGATGAGAAGCATCAATTCTTTGTTATGGTTCCTTAGTTGTTCATTGATTGCTTTCCCATATGTGCCTTGACCAGGGGGCTACAGCAGACTGAGTGACCCCTTGCTCAAGCCAATGACCTTAGGTCCAAGCTGGTGAGCTGTGCTGAAACTAGATGAGCCCGCACTCAAGCTGACGACCTCGGGGTCTCGAGCCTGGGTTCTCTGGGAATATCCACTGCACCACCACCTTGTCAAGCAATATACTTTTCATTTTAAAAACTCAAAATATTTTTTTATTTTTTAAAGAATATCCAATACCATGTGTACTAAAGATCATGCTAAAATTTTTTTTCCATAACTTGATAAACACTCAGAAATTATGCCCAGTGCCTACTCTATGTCGGGTATGTGCAAGGGCTTTGAATATGTTCTCTCAGCTCTCATAATAGTCTTGAGAGAGAGGGATTATTGAGGCCATTTTACAGATGTAGACACTGAGCTTCAGGGAGGCTAAGGAGCATGCTCAGGGTCACCCAGATAATCAGCAGCAGACTCAGGACTTGGACGTGGGTGGATGTGACTGTCAGATCCTTTGGAATCTGCCGTAGTACTGGGGGAGAGGAGCAATTCTTTTCCTACCATTTTAGGTTCTTTTGGCCAGTCTGTTAATTAAATCAACATGAGGCAGATTGGCAAAAAAAAAATAAGTAAATAAAAATAACCAAGTTTAATTGCATATGTATGTATGGGAACACCCATACACGAGAGATACAAAGATAGAAAGTTAGAATGAGGACTATATGGCATTCTAAACTAAGGACGAGGTAAGGCACCTGGGCTGTCAGAGGGGAGGAATGTCGTTCACAGGACAAGAAAAGGAGCAGATGTTCAGTAGTGAGTGGTTTACCCTGCCTGAGATAGGTCATAAAAAGTTATTTCTGGTAGTAACTCTTACTATGAGCAAGGCCCAAATTTAAATTCTTTAAGGGAAAGGTAAAAGTTTCTCTTGGGCCTGCAGGGTCTCAATTGCCTTCAGCTTAAAATAATCCACATGCCAAAGTAGCACATCTTGGGGAGGTCTATTTTGAACCCCTTCAATACCATGCAGCCTTCTCACTCCATATAAACAAGCAATGTACCTCATAAGGGCCATATGTTGAATGTGTTCCAGGAAAAAACAACAACTGAAATCCAGATGATGACAGAAAATGACAACCTATAAAATGTTCCAACAATTTGTAGAATATGAATAATGTTAGAAATACTTCACAAGAGTTAGAATGACTACCAGATACCTTGCAAAACTTGCAGATGCAGTAGCTAGGAATTAATTATTTTTTCACTAAAAGAGTTCACATATTTCTCATAGTACTTCCATTAGGTTTCTTGTAATATCACAGGTCAGCGGTGAGAGTGAACCAGATTGGAATTTTGAGATTTGGTAAATGAGAATTTCTTTTGTAGAAATATTCTTGTATGGGAGCCAGCAGTATTTCAGGATGAGCATGGAAGCAATGACTCTTCAAGCAGCAGTGGTCAGGGCGCTCTGGACCGCTGCCTGCCACCTCTGACAGAGCCGCATCAGGATTGTGTGCTGTGAAGACAGAACATCACTTAGTTTCATTTCTTTGATTCAATGCAAATAATATTCATTTTCCTTTGAATTTTGTAGAATATTAAAAGAAGGCATGAGATTTTAATACATATCAAAGGAGAACATGAGCTTCAAAATGAAGCCCGCTTTGCTAGAGAGCATCATTTTTTTTAGATAGTTTGCCTTCTGCTCATTTAGTAGAGCACAGAGACAGATGTTAGACTTGTTCTAGGGTCTGTTTCTGAGAAAAGCAGGACATCTGACCTATTACTGGTACGTTTTTGTAAGATAAAATAGAATTTAAAAAGTTAATATGTAAAATAATAATTTTCCCTAGAACCAAGAAATCCATTTTGAAACCTCAGTATACAAGTGCTGTACCTTCTTAGGCAAAATATTAACTGAACTCACTTCAATCTTTAGTCTGTTTGGAACTTCCTGTAAACATCTGAGTCATTTTCATGGTATTTAGTCAGTTCAGTATTTCCCTTTTACAATAAGCTACTGGTAACAGCCCAGTGAAGTCCAGGCATTCAGTGTCTTCAAATGGTTTGCGGTTTCTTCCAGCACGAGGCAGCTTATAAGTCAAGTGGAAAACTTCAGCATAGTTATCAGCTCTTCTCTGCTCTCTTGTGTTAAGTCTTGATTTAGCCCGCCATCCTCTGCTCTTGTAGAACTGAGCTTCGTTTTTATAAAACGAAGGAACCTTGTGTACA
Source organism: Saccopteryx bilineata (assembly GCF_036850765.1). Taxonomy (NCBI): domain Eukaryota; kingdom Metazoa; phylum Chordata; class Mammalia; order Chiroptera; family Emballonuridae; genus Saccopteryx; species Saccopteryx bilineata. The sequence continues at coordinate 221,145,951 of NC_089493.1, read as the reverse complement.
TTTCCATTGCTGCCCTGTCACTCCTAATTCCAATGGGATATACTTGACTTTTCTAATGAGACCGTGCCTTCCATTCTCCGATTTAGAAATAAAATAAACTATGTGAAACTAATCTGATTAAGGTTGGAGCAAAGGAAAGAACCGACATTTGCAGAGCACATCTGATGAACTACATGATGGCTGGATATTCCATATGTACTTTATGTGATATAGGTAGATGCTAGAGACATTAAATCTACTCCATCTATACTATTGTAAATATAGCATCACTTCAGTTTCAGGCTCTTCTGCTGGTATCTTCTGATAAATATTTTTGTGATTTTGGTTTGTGTGTTTTTGAAAGAGAAAGGAGGTATTTGTTGTCCTATGCATGGTACATATTGACAGATCATGGCTGGTTCATGCAGTAGAGAATTAGGGTCAGAATGTCTCCAGAACTGCTTTGTTTCTGAGTGTTGATGTAGCGAGGGCCATGTGTATGGCATATGGACACCATGAGGCAGCCTAAATTAGATTTCAGGTTGGTGCACTGTGCCTGGTGACTGATGACACATTGGGCAGACAAGGAGCAAATGAGATGTTTAAACCACCTGGCAAACTAGATGTTAATGCCTTTCCCAACATTGACTGCAGGCCCCCCTTAAGTCTATTTGCAGCAAACCAAGTTAACTCAACTTTGGGGTCCCAGTCTGCTTTGTCATGTTGCACTACTATACAGTATGGTGATGCCATATAGTATGGTAGAGTGGGTCAGTGTGCTGACCTTGAGGGAAGCTGCCTGTGAATGGGTCCTGGCTCCACCACAGACTGCCTTTGTGATCTTGGGTAAGTCATCGAGCCTCTCACAGATTCAGTTCTTTTCAGCTGTAAAAGGAGTACAATAATAACACATACAAAGCATGTAAAGTACAAAGCATAGTGTTTGGTACAAGGTTAGTGCTTCATTGTCATTGCTGCCATTATCATCATCATTGTGGTCAGAACAATTCTTTATAAAACAAGAGTCCAAATAAGAATAAATCAACATTGTGACTTCAAGAAGGCAAGCTCTTTTAACATTGTATTCTTTTAACTTTCCATATAAGGCTAAGTTATGCATTGAGTAATCTTAACTGTTAGGAAACTTTTCCTCATTTTTAAGCTAAATCCTGAATGCTATAGATAGGTTTTCATTCCTCTTGAACTACCTGTGGAGATTGTTTTTCTTAGAATCTTGATTTTCTATGAAATCTTCTACATCCTTCCCAGAAGGCCTAAATTTCATTAGATTTTTGGAGGACAAGAAGTGTAAGTTTAACTCTTGCAATAGCCTCATTTTAGTCTACTTTGCCACACTCAATTAAATTCTTTAGAAAAAAGTTAGTTCCTTTCCTTTATTATTCCTGGCCATTTGATAATGAAATGATCCATAAGGGTTTAAGCATATCACAAAGTCATTCTTTGACAAGGGAAGTTTGCCTGAGACAGAGTTAAATCTATTTAATGGGATTCCAAATCTAATTTGGAAAAGAGAAAAGGAAAGTCATGTTGGTCCAAGATTTTGTTTTGAACACATTTAGGGAACACGTTTATTTTATAAGAACTAGTTTCATTTTCCGCATTATTTCCTTAATGGGATTGTATAATTCATGTTCATGTTAAGTATTATTAAAATAAATAACTATTTAAAATGATAAATACATAAGTTATTTTCTATCAGTGGAAGCATCTATGATGTGAAAATTTCACTGTCAGACAATTCATATCAGTAGAAACAGATCTTATAAGACGCCTTCTTATTTCAGTCACAAATCAGAAGGGTTAGAGCTAGACACTGCAGGGAAGACATATACATGCATTATAAATTCTCTCTTTTACATTCTAGAAATTGTAACCAGAAACTGCAGGTAGTTTCAGAAGTGCTTATGAAATTGTTGAGTGCCATGGCCTGGGACTTTTCAAGCTCTCTGTTGGAGCACTCATGCACAGGTCTTGTTGAAATGCAGATTCTGAGTCAGCAGGTTTGGGTGGAGCCTGCGGCTGGCATTTCTAACAAGCTCCAGCGATGTTAATGCTGTTGGTCCTGAATCACACTGTGTGTAGCAAGACTTTGGGAGTTCCATCCTGTTTGTGACTTCTCCTCATCGCAGAATCTCTACAGAGTGTTCTGCACCCAAAAACTGAGGTGTAACTGAAGTCATCAAAAGGGATAATAAAAGAAATAACCACCTTAATAAATGTGTCTCAGAATAAGCCCTTGAGTAACTATAATTTATAACCCCTTAGATAGCAGGTGGTTTTTTTAAAAATTTAATTTAATTTATTATTTTATTTAGTGAGAGAAAGGGAGGCAGAGACAGACTCCCGCATATGCCCCAACCGGGATCCACCTGGCAAGCCCACTAGGGGGCGATGCTCTGCCCATCTGGGGCCACTGCTCCATTGCAAAGGGAGCCATTTCTTAAAGCACCTGAGGCAGAAGCCATGGAGCTACCCTCAGCACCCAGGGTCAACTCACTGTATTTGAGCCATGGCTGCAAAAGGGGAGGAGGAGGAGGAGGAGGAGGAGGAGGAGGAGGAGGAGGAGGAGGAGGAGAGAGAGAGAGAGAGAGAGAGAGAGAGAGAGAGAGAGAGAGAGAAATAAGAGGGGGAGGGATGGAGAAGCAGATGGGTGCTTCTCCTGTGTGCCCTGACTGGGAAGTGAACTCAGAACTTCCACAGGCCAGGTCGATGCTCTACCGCTGAGCAACTGGCCAGGGCCAGCAAGTGGATTTGAGCCAGCTCTTCTGTATTGTGGTCCCTTCCCCCCTTGGCTCACAATTCACTATTATTCACTATTATTATTCACTATTCACTATTACTATTATTTTGCCTTTGCAATTTTTGTGTTTTATTTCTTTTACAAAGGATGAGAGACAATGCAGTCTGCAAAAGCTGGTAATCCAAGGAGGTTCTGAACTCAGAGACAGAGAAAGATGTGGTCTTCACAGGAAAGTAGATATTGGCCTTGGGATTTGGTGGTATTGCTGCAATGTGTAGAAGCAGACATTACCTTCTACTATCTTTATGTGCACCAGAGTGCCTAGAATAATGTCAGGCATACTGGAGGGATTTACTACAGAATTTTATGGCTGAATTCCAAATTTGGATAAGAAAGATCATTTGCACTAGGGAACAATTCTGAATGAGGGTCTGAGTTTGATGAATTAAGAGAGATAACATTATGTCTGTCAGGAAAGAAGTTGGCTGGGATAATGCCTTACTTCTCACCCATCAGAATTTGGGGTTTGTTGTAGTTCAAAAATTTAGTTAAATACTAGACTATGCTGCCTTTGATGTTGAAGAGAGAAAACAAGCTGACAGTTATTCAATATCAGACTTAATTACCAAATGCAGTAAACTTGAAAAACATAAGAAAACCTTATAACTCTCTTGAAAAACAAACAACTTTTGTTTGGTTCAATTTTGTTTAAGGTTTAGAAAAATGTATAGCTCCTTTAAAAGGCTTAAAAGAAGTTTCTAGGGAAGTTAATAGTTATCTTTACTATTATAGGATTAATAATAAGTTTTACAGCTTCCAAGGGTTCTGGAATGAATGGTTAAAACTTATTGTCCAGACTGCTCTTGCTGTTTTCTGGGTTTTCACCACACACTGGGCTGCTTGCAGGGGTCAGTGGAAGATTGTCTCCCTGTGTGATTTTGCCAATTGAAGGCAGCTGCTGGTAGTCAAGCTGTGCGAAAGACATAAAGAAGGCTGTCTATGCAAAGTAGGCACAGAGGGACATCTGTCCAGGAGGTTAAGACAAGACTCAGGGGAACCTCTAGGCCATTTTTTCCTTCATATAATATGAATAAAAAAGTGCTGTGGCAGTTCCTCAGTCCAATGGAAATGGTGACCAAGTTGCCATGCACCATGAGTCTCTAGACAAGTAGTTTTGCATTGTTGCTATTACTATTTTGGTTTGTTAATGTGGAAAAAAACCCAAGTGTTTTTCTTAAGGAAGCATAATATTAGAGTAAGACCTGTTTGGTAGTGTCCACTGGGGCGGATATAACAGAAATACCATAACCTGGGTAACTGAGGCATGGAACTCAAGAAGCAGAACTTAAACAAAGGTTTAAGCTCATAACTACTGTATGACAATGTGCTTTTTCTTTTCTAGCTGTGGGATAAAATTTAGGAAACACATTAGCTTATGTGTTTTCTTCCATTTCTTTTTTATCCCATGGGTCCTTTTCTGTTCCGGTTGGAATCTTGCAGCGTGTGCTGCTTGAGAAGGAGGCGTTGTAGTAGAACCCCTCGTGGTAGTCGTGGGAAGTGAATTGAATTCTTGGGTTTGGAATTTTGGAAAGATCTTGGTGTAAAATAAGATGACTTGGGAGAATAGTAAGGACACTTCATTGTCAGATCCAGGATTCTTTCTCATCTTGTAATGTTTAGTGGTGAGGGAGGGACCTTGGATGAAAGGGAAGAGAATCAGGCTGACGTTGGAGGGATGCCGATGGGTCCTGAGGAGGAGCTTCTTGATTGAATCTGAGTACAGGTGAAAGCCACTGGTAGAACTCCAGACTGGATTGGAGAGCCAAGAACACTGTGCCCTTTCCAGGGAGAGTTTGGAGAAGCAGCAACATTCTTCCTCCCTCCCTCCCTCCCTCCTTCCTTCTTTCTTTCTTTCCTTCCCTGTTTTATTTTTCATGACAGAGAGAGACTTTTTCTATGACAAGGAGAAAGGAGAGGAACTTTCTCCTCTGAATATGAGACTCCTACAGAGATCCTAAGCATCCCAATCTGCTTTGCAGATTCACATAATGTTCTTCTAGGTACAGAAAGCTGCTACACCTGCCCACAGAACCAAGGCACCTGAAAAAGCTACACATCCAGGATGAGGAAGAGAAAACATGGTGGTCTCCGAGAGATCAAGTCCAGGAAGGAAGATGGTAGCTCATTTTGGTCTGGTGTGGACAGAAGCTGATGACTAGAGATCAGAAACCTTCCTTACCTCATCACATCTTGGCATATGTAAGACTCGAATTCAGACACAAGCCCCAGACAGGTATACTTTAAGGGAGTTCTGTATTAACTGGTGTTAAATTTTGCCACTTGGTAAAATAAGGGTTTAAAATAGAAATTTAGCTCTACAATAAGTGCAACAGTTCTATCTCCTTTACACCCAAGTTTTGCCTGACATTTCTTCCTTCTACATTCCAAAGACCCCACAATGCCCTTTGCTTAGATGTTTTATGAAATCCATTAAGGCAGAAAGAAAATACACAATCAAATCAAATCAATGGGAAAACCAATTCTTTAAATACAGGCAGTCCTCACTCTGCATGGTTCAGAGATGCATGAATTTCGGTTATCACAGTTTATTTAGACAACTAAACTTCTGAAAATCAAAAACCATCATTAAGAAAAGAAAAGGCATGTACTAGGCTGGAATAAGTTAGTTTTAAAGTGTATCTACCAAATGATTTGATCAAGAAGATGGAAAAAACTCATATCAATAGAAAAACATAGCAACTTTATAAAAACAACAAAAGACTAGATCAGGCACTTCAAAAAAGAAGACAGGCATATGGTCAATAAACACCTGAAAATGGGCTCATTAAAACTAATCTATGGTGATATTTTGAAATCAGAATAGTGGTTTGGGAGTTAGAGGGATCAACTAGGAGGATGTATGAGAAAACTTTATGGAGAGATGAAAATTTCCTGTATCTTCATTGAAAAGTTGTTGCCCACATGGTTGTTTATATTTACTTATTGAACTAATCCTTTTAGTCTGTAGGTTTCATTGTGTGTAAATTTTACCTAGATGAAACAATTAAAAATTTCATTTATTCAAAGATTTCTTATAAATAAAAATAAAGACAATAGATTTTTTAAATTATTAATTGCTTGATTACTAACATCTGCCTTTATCTTATGAAGCTTCCCTGTCACATTTAATCTTTGTAGTTTTTATTTTTTGAGAGATAGAGAGTGAGAGAAAGGAAGGGAGAGAGATGAGAAGTATCAACTCATAGTTGTAGTACTTTAGTTGTTCATTGATTGCTTCTCATACGTGCTCTGACCAGGGAGGGGGCTCCAGCTCAGCCAAGAACCGCTTGCTCAAGCCAGTAACCTTAGGCTTCAAGCCAGTGACCTTTGGGCTCAAGCCAGGAACCATAGAATCATTTCTATGATCCCACGCTCAAGCCAGCAACCCTGTGGTCAAGCTAGTGAGCCCACGCTCAAGTTGGCAAATTAGGGTTTTGAACCTGTGTCTTCAGCATTCCAGGTCAATCCTTTATCCACTGTGCCACCACCATTTAGTCTAATCTTCATAGTTTTGTTTGAGAGATGGATGGGGTTCTTCCTTGGAGAATATTTAAACTTAAAATGGAACTCTGTTATCAAATAGTAAATTGAAAATTTAGATAAAAGAAAATAACCTAATTTTTTTAGACAAGATGTTGGCCTTTATTGAAACATTTATAAAATATTTGAAAAAAAAATCCCCTTTAACTAAATGAACCTGACTACCCATAAACACTATCCAGAGGGTGCGGTGAAGTCATGGATGTTGTCATCCAAAAATGATTATAAGCTCAGAGCAGCTGTTTTAAAGTAAGCATCCTTCTTCCACTCTACCCCTAATCTTCTGGTCTATCCGACTCAGCAGTCTTAGCCAAAGGTCCAGGGATGTTTTCCATGTTGGCAATGATTCTGTCTTGTCCATGGTTCTATTTTATTGTATGCAGAAAGGGATCCAAAGAAAGTGGTCTAGTTTTGTGAGCCCCACAAAGTGGACTCATTCTCTTTGGGTGCAATGAGCAGGATGTGTGGAGGCGAGTTGTAAACTAGTCCGAATGCGTGGCTCAGGATAGGGAAGGAGGCTCTGGGTAGGTGGTGATGCCAAGAAATTCAAGCACCGTATAATGTGTTTCCTACTGAGTAAAAGCCAGTGCTTCAGAGACTCTCCATGGTCTGGCCATCTCTTATCTTTATGCCCTCCTCTTCTTGTACTCTTCTCACCTCGCTCTGCTCAGGCCCCATGGCCTACTGAGATTCCGCAGTTGGCCAGCCATGCTCTTATCTCAGGACCTCTGCCCTTGCTCTGCCCTTTACCTCTAATTCCCTTCCTCCACATAACACAGAGCTCACTCTTTCACCTATTTCAAGTCTTTGCTCAAATGATACCTAGTGCAAGGCCTTGCCTGGCCCCTGTTGTTAAAATTGATCATCTCCCCTTTACCTGATTCTCTTTATTCCCCTTTCTCTCCATAATGTTTTAACATAGCACTCTCACTGGTTCATTTTATATTGTTCACTTTTTGTTGTTGTTTTTCGTTGTTTGTCTTCTTATACTAGAATGTAAGCTCCACAAGGGTAAGCACTACTCCGGTGCCTAGAATAGTGCCTGGCACAAAGTAGGCAATCAGTACTTCCTGAATGATGGTGTGAATAAATATAGAGATGAGAGAGGCTGGGAGGAAGACTGGAGGTTTTTGATTCAAACTATTTGGGTTTGAAAGCTGGTTCTGCTAGTTTCTGGCTGTGTGATCATGAGCTAATCACTTAACCTCTCTGTGCCTAAGGAAAATAAGTACCTACAGCATATGATTGTTGTGAGCATTTAATGAGTTAATACTGTAAGACATTATAAATAGTACCCATCACATTTCAGTGCTCAAATGAATATGTTATTGCTGACATTCAATAATATGTGGATAGCTTTACTTGTTTGGGCATTTTTCAAGGTCCTGTGTACTCTTGTAAAAGAATGTAAAACTAAAACTCTAACTTTCAGAAATTTATAATTGGACTTTTATACCGTTCCTTTTCCCCAGAAAACCCTTTTATATTGTACCTATTGAACTTCAACATATTCTTTAAGACCCAGCTTAATTGTGACCTCCTTAGTGAGGGCACCCCACCTCTACAGGTGGAGTAAGTACTCTGCTACAAACGCAAAGCATTCATTTATTCATTTGATTGTTCTGCAAGCATTTATTAAACAAGTTATCATGGGTGGATGAGTTGCTGGGGCTACGGAGAGGACTAAAACATGGGCTTGGATTGTGAAAGGTTTGTAGTTTGTTAGTGAATACAGACAAACACAGAAACAAGGGCAAAATTGTGTCCTGTGTTCCCTAGTAGGTAGAGCATGTACGTGTTTATGTTTCTGACCCATCTCTTGGACTGGGAGCTCTTGCAGTCATAACCTTCACATTTCAGTTACTTTTTGTATCACAAATTCCTCTGCAGAGCTTGTTTTATATCATACATGGCATGTATTTAAACGTGTTTATTGAAATGATTGACATATGAGAGAAATAAGAAATGCATAGGAAGGAGACAAGTAAATGATAATGATGATATTGACAGCTAATACTGAGTACTTACTATGGGTCAGTTAATATTCAAATACTCTGCATATTTTATTTTAATTTAATATATATAACAACAGAAACAGCAAGGCATTACCATTCATATTCTGTGGATGAGGAAACAGGCTCAGAGAAGCTCCGCAACTTGTCTAGCGGTAAAGCCATGATTACAACTCAGCACTGTTTGCTTCGAAAGACTATTTTTGCTTCCTACTCTACACATTAGTAAGATGTTGCCTGGTGTCATTCTGGAAATCTTTTTTTTGGTCAGCTACTTGTATGTACGTATTTGGTACTTCTGCTATTTTTCTTTCTCCAAAGTTTTCAGACACAGTTATGGACAGAAAAGTTGTGAACCAATGGCTCCAGGGAGTCGTGTTTCAATTCGCACAGTTGAAGCCAGTGTGGTCAGCTCTCTGGATTCTGACATTGCTATTCTCTCCTTTTCCGTTTTTCAGTGTTGTTTCAAATGTGCTGATAGAGAATTGGGCTGCTGACGGTAGTACCAACCTACCCATCAAAAAGAAGGAGACAGTGGGGAACAGTTAGGAAGAACATAAAGATATTCTTTTCCATTTTTTAAAAGCCTTTACTGTTGGAGAGAGAGTTAGAAAGATAGGAGAGGGTCCAAGGGAGCCTTGCATTCATGACTTTAAAGGTACTTAGTGTGGGGCAAAAACTTATTTTTCTTTTTTGGCTTCTCTAAATAAGAATAGACAGATCATTTAGAAAACAAAGGAGGATTCTATTTCAGCATTTGACACAGTATGACATTTGAAAACTGTTATATACCCTGATCTGTCTCAGTGAATACATATTAGAACTTCTGAGTAGAAATCATGTAGTTTTAACATTCAAAATTACGGTAGGTAAGAGCCCTAAGTTTTTCCTGTCAGACGAGTCAGGCAGGATGAGAACCTGTGTTTATTTATTTTAGCAGGCTTATCTTAAGAACACTTTGATGGCGAGATGCGAGCACACTTTTATTAAGATCGCTGTCTGCCTGAGTGGCCATATATGCAGGACACAAGAAGCATCTTCAAGGATTTTTAGGAAAAATATCAACTAGTTCTGTTAGATTAGTCAAGAACAGAAACAGCAGTATATGACATTTTAAGCAACCTCAGGAATGGGTTTCCTTTGAGACAAATGCACAATCATTTTAGGTTGCTTGACTGACTCCTTCAGCCCTGACATGGGTGAAAAAGGCCAATTTAACTCTATTTCAAAAGTCAGTTTAAAAATTGTGTTCTAGTATTTTCCCAAGAATTTTTATATATATATATATATATATATATATACAGAATTTATATATATATATGCACAGAATTATTATAGAAGGAAAAATATGGTAATATTAAATAAAATAGCAAAAATTTCTGATAGTAAAGTTAGAATTATGCATTGGAAAAGATAAAGCAATTCTGACATAATGACTATTAGAACATCACGATTGTTATTAGAATTGCTATTATTGTATTGATGCTTTACTTTTCTTATAACAAATCTTAGCAAATTAAGTTCCTTGAATTTTCTGTATTCCACATTAAACAATGTATGTGGTATCTGTGTTCAGAGATTGTTGCATTTTTACTATTTTTATATTTTTGGATATAATGGTAATTGTATTCTTAAATATTAGATGTAGCAGTCTAATACACAAATTTTTGTTAAATCTAGTTGGTGACATAATTTTAATTAAACTCTGATTTTGACTCTGATTTTGAAATTCCCATTATGCTTTCTTCTAGAATTCAACTGATAATATTATTATATTATTACTATACCATTCTTGGAGCAGAACTATTTTATTGTTGATTATTATATTAGAATATAAGCACAATAGGTGGAAAGGTTATGTGATATATCTTTTTTAATGTCAGAATAGGCATTCAATAATATCTAGAATGAATTATAACATGATAGTTTATTTTACTATCTGGTAATCATAATCATTATACTAACATTTATTGACTACTTACCATACCTTAGTCACAACTTTTTTTTTCTTTTTATCCATTTTTTAATTATCTTGAAAACTGAAGACTAGAAGGTTTAGGTAGCTTGTCCAAGTTCAGGTGGCCATCAAGTGATAAACTTAAACCCTGTTTGCTCTTTCTCTGGGTTTTGTGGAAGCTGCTCTCTTTCTCTTGTTCTGCAGTATTTCCCCACCCCTTTTGCCCAGCCTCACACAGCAGTTAGCTTTGCAGACCAGACGTTGTCAGTGGAGAGGCTGAGTGGCTGTCCTGGGCACTGCATGCCTCTCCTGGCTGAGGTCTGGTCTCCTTTCACAGCTCTAGGCTGGGAGGTGGATTAATGGGCACTAAGCCTTCTCCTTCAAACAAGTGCTCACTATTGCACCTCTGACCTGTAAATGTTTTCTCTTTCTCCCCCTCCTGCAATTTGTGTGCTGAGCTAATGCTTTACAAGCCACATGAGCTTTTCTGGGCCCTCATCAGTGTTTTCATCAGATTGAAAGATAATGCTATATTGGAGCTGGTTGGAAGATACCACTTTGAATTAGAAGTCTCTTTGACTTTGCACTTTTAATTGTATCAACAACAATGTACTTGAGTAGCTTAGAAAATGTTTATAACTTGGCCCAGTTGGCCTCCCACTTACTGAACAATACAGTATTTAGAAATTAGATTAACATTCACAACCTTTTCTCTTTTGTCTCTGCTCTTTGCCCTTTGAATCAAATGAAATCAAACTAAACCAATCAAACTTCACAAAAAAGGCCAGGTTTGGATTTTAAATGTAGAATGTTTTGAATCGAAGGAGAGAACTATTTGTTCACTTGTTGTCTGTTCATGGGTACCAGATGCCAAGGCCACTAGTTTGAACGTGTGTTCTCCTGCACATTTCTCTACTTGGTTGCCAGAGCACTAGCTAGAGGCTGAGGCGAGTGCTGCTCCGGGTGACGGGGCTCAGGACACTGGGGTGGTGACAGGGCTCAGGACACTGGGGTGGCTTCTGCTCTTTGTGTCTCAGCACATGAGAAACACTTTCATCTCAGACACTCTCCTCTAGCTCTTAAATATATTCTATTAATGACATAAATATTCTAAGCAAATATCAAAATGTGTTATGAAACTATTAATGCACTTCAACACTATAAAGGAAGAAATAGTAAAGTTTTTAGTCTGTTTAATATAATTATTATAGGTAATATCAGTTCATTTCCCCATTAATAGACAAATTGATATGATTCTACCAGCCTTAATTTTTTTTTAAATTTTAAAACAGAAAATATTTCACTTTAAGTAGAGCTTTTGTTCAACAAGGTTTTGTTATTTGTTTGTTTTTTTTCTCCAGCTTGGATGCTACTTCTGAATCAGCCTATAAAGAATGATAAGTGATTAAATAATATACTTATTCTATAAATTGAGAGACATGCCTCAGCTGGGCAAATATTGTTGGCTCAGCATTCCCTCCCTTCATCTAATTGCCTTTCACTCACAATGAAAAAAAAAGTCTAAATTTTTCATACCTCAAATAGACTTTTTAGAAAATGATATGAAAACAAGAGCCTATTGCCTGAAGGAGCAAGACTCACCAGTCCTGTAGCCACAGTTGAGGCTTTTCTGGAGTGCTTGGCGATGATGCAGGTGATTGACAGCCAGACATAAGCTGGTGCGAAAGTCAAGGGCCCCAGGCCGATGAAACACCTTTGGAAATGTGCCCAAGTGAAACACCGAACAGCAAGAGTAAGGTTTCAGTGCCAAAGGTTTTTGGGAATGGGTCCAAAAACATCTTCTGTAAGAGGAAATGAAAGAGGAAATAACTTGTTATTCCAAAGGGGTGAGAGGGTTGGGGTAAGAGTTGAAAGAAGGGTTGAAAAGAGAGAAAGAGAAGTGAGCTGTGAAGGTGAGGATATGCTGCAAAGGGGAAGTGAGCCATTGGAGCTGGAAATTTTAATAAGCTCACAAAGATAAGGAGGAAGTGGAGACTGTTTGGAAGGTAAACACACCATAATGGAAAGGGCAGCCTGGCCAAGAATAACAGCATCAAGATAATTAAAGGAAAGGGTGAACATAAATGTGAGGAAAAAGAGAAAACACTGAACAGGTCTTAAATATAAGAACATTCTAAGTCAGCATTTCATAACTGACGACATTGGCAGGAAAAGGAAAGAGGCACTCTGTCCTTACACACAGATATCCAGCCTGGGTTATCACTCAGTCTTCTGTTGACTCAGGTACAGGGGTGCATTGGGTGGGTGACGATTGTTTATCTCTTCGAGTCCAGAATGTTTTGTATATTTGTCGGAAGGCTATGATACCGGGATACTTTATTAATTTCCTGAGTTGTGCTATTTTTCAGTGTTAATATCTGTAATTTAGTAGACTATAAAACCAAGTCACATGCCTCCTTTACATATAAGATTTCTTGAACTCTTTTTGTGCTAATTAATGAAGTACTTGAGAGACCATTTTAGAAGATGATCAAATGTATGAAATAGTATGCTAACCCACACACAATGTCACCTTGCACAGTGCTCACCTGCTCTCTTCTGTACGTAGTTAATGTCAAACTCTAATTCATGTTCTTTTCCAGTTCTTGAGCATTTTACAAACTTCTTCCTAGAGTAAAACTGTTCAGAAGGTTGGATATATAAACAGGGAGTTATAAGGGCGATAGAGAAAGAAAAATAACATACTTCAAGTACAGAGCTTCAAATGAGACTTTTAATTTTGTCAGTTGAAAGCAACTTTGGGGTCACTTACCTGAATTTTTACCAAAATAATATTTCCATATAACTTCATTTACTGAGAAAAAAAAATTTAAAACGACAAGTAAATAATATATATATTTCTGTCATAAGATTCAGCAAATCTAGTTTTACTTCAATGCTTTTCTTTAACAAAATTTTCCCGGAGGTTATTTTATGGGTATCTGGATTTATAAAACTAGGTTATGCCATCCAAAAAAACAAAACAAAACAAAAAAAAACCCCTAGGAATGATACATAACTAAGCAAACTAATCATTTCTTTATTTCCTCTTTTTGGAGTAAATTTTTTTGTTAAGTTTAATTTTATTTGGCTCTTTAAAAATGTTTTCACAAGTTGTTATTTTACTGGTACGTAGCATTGCTTACACAGCACTTCATAAACTCTTAAAAGCTTAACATATTTCTCCTCTTTTGCCAGAAGCAACTGATGACAAAATAGATTAGAAACATTAACAGTAGCTTTTCCACCACCCTAGGAACCTTATTATTTAGCAATGTTATCAATATGTTCTCAAAATTTCAAGAACCAAGGAAGACAACATTTGAACAAACACTTTTTTTAAAGGCAGGAGATCCATTTGGCTGTCAGACAAGCCGATGCACTGGAGCCCCAGAGATACAATTGAGACCTGGCTTTGTCACAAACTACCTGTGTGACAAGGGGAGTGAGAAGGGAGCGAAAGAACTTCTAGCCTGGCTGGAGAGAGGAGCACAGGAAACCAAGGACAGTTTCCCAAGGGCACTGGGGACTGAGGAACACGGTGTTCAGATTCAACAGCAGAAAGAAATACTGAAGAAAACCTAGAATCCAGTTAAAACAAACAAAAGAAAAAGCAGCTGCATTTGCGTGTGTATGCGTCTAGAAAAGATAGCCTAATTTTTTGTGAAGACTCTTAACGGGATTTCTGTTGGAGTTTGGAATTAAGGGTATGGTTCTCAGTCGCCAGCCAGACTAACACTAACAGAATTTGATTCACCTGGTTTTTAGTAATGTCTGGAAAGCAATATTTACTTTATAATTTTTATTTTTTAAAAAAGAACATTGATTTTAGGGTTACTTTTACTGCATTTGAGGGAGCACTTATATACTTGATATGTGTAAATTTTGAACTGTGATCTCAGAGAATTAAAACCCCCCTTTTTTTTCAACACACTTCAAAAATATAGGCTAGGAGCCCTGGCCAGTTTGCTCTGTGGCAGAGTGTCAGCCTGGCATGTGGATGTCCTGAGTTTGATTCCCTGTCTGGGTACACAGGAGAAACGCCCATCTGTTTCTCCATCCCTCCCCTTCCCCTTCCCCTTATCTCTCTGTCTCTCTCTCTTCTCCTCCTGATGCCATGGCTCAATTCGTTTGAGCACATCAGCCCTAAGTACTGAAGGTGGCTCTGTGGAACCTCTGCCTCAGGCACTAAAATAGCTCAGGTGAGAGCATGACCCCTGATGGGCAGAGCTTTGGCCCCAGATGGAGTTGCTGGGTGGATCCTGGTCGGGGGCGAATGCAGGAGTCTGTCTCTATCAACCCTCCTCCCACTTGGAAAAAGAAAACAATATCTAGGCTAGCCCTCAATTATTTATAGTACTGGAATAGTTCATTGAGGCCAATTTAAAAAATGAGAATACTTGGGAATTTTGGATCTGGGAAGAGCCTACAAAACTGAATTTCTTAAATTGTTATTATCACAACTCTGGGAGCAGAGGCTAAGGCAAAGTGAAATAAGGGCTGTATAGTATAACCCATAATGCACCCAGGTAAAGTTCAAGTTTAAATTGAACATTCTTGACTACATGCTTCCTTCTGTGTTTGTCTTAGGAAAGGTTGCTTATGCTCAACCAAGGCAGGTGACTCATTCATTATTGAGTTTTATTCCCAATTTCAGCAGCTTGTTTACTTTCTTGCACATGGAAGAGTTCAATATCTATTTGACATGTGGATTCAGATGTTTTATATGAGTCAAATCTTCTTGTTCATGGTAAATTTTCAAATATGGAGAATTAGGGAAGTAGTGTTTAAAATGAACTTTCACTAAAAGTCTCTGGGTTGCTGAATGAGGTTAAATTAAGTCCAAGTTGTATCTTTCTTCCACGTGGGGTCAGGGACAAGCAGAGACGGGCATTGACTTGAGCACGTACACACACTCTAGGACAACTCAGACAACGCTCTTCACTTACTCCTCCAGAGGAGGGTGGGCAGTAGAACAGCTCCAGGCTTTCGTGTTCTGGCTTCACCTTTAAGGCATTCAGAGACCTCCTGGAAGAAGTACATTTTTCATCAGTTTCCTTAGGACAGTCTGACAAAATTTAAATAATTTTTTTCTTTCTGGGAGCAGGTTATTGTTGGTGACATGTTCTTATGGTTCATGAAAATGTCAGAAGAAAGAACTACTCACAAAACCATTTCTTTCTTTTCCTTCAAAGTGAGATCAGCTGTCAGGATGTGTGAGGGGAAGTTTGTGGGAATGGCAATTATCTAATACCAGCATTTTAAATACATCCTTATTTTATGGATTGTGTTTGGAAACCACTTCCTTACACTGCAGGTTTTATTAGTACTTAAAAGTAAGGTTGAATTTCCCTGCTTCTCGAGCAAATAAAGAGTAGAATCTTTGTCTGATTACCTTTATATTGTATGTAATATTTGAAATGATTATCTTAATTTCATTTGATTAAAAAACACATAAAACCATTCTCCCCAGCTCATGCGACTTTTCCCTTGGGCTCTGGTTTGGAAGAGAATGAACAATCCTCCTTCACAGGTTGCAGTCCGAGAGGCTGCTCCGTGTGGGATAAACAGCTAGCCAGTATTCTCAGGATATCCTGTTCTGTGGTACAGAAGTGAAGAGGATCAGTAACTTAGCTTCTGCCTGCTCTCTGGAATAGGGTTGGACAACTTGCTTTCTAAGTATCAGAAAAAGAAAAGAGTTGTAATACAGTTTCCTGCGGCTGCTGTAGCAAATGTTACAAATATATTCTTCGGAAACAGAAGTCTGAAATCAGTTTTCCTGAGCGAAAGTCAAGGTGTCTGCAGGTCCAGGCGCCAGGGGACATTCTGTTTCCTTGTATTTTCTAGCTTCTGGAGTTACATTCTTTAGCTCCAGACCCCTCTCCTCACTGATTAGCAATTTTTTTTCTGGACCCTCTTTCCTTAGCTTTCTTCTCTTCTGTGACCAAATCTCCCCTGCCTTCTTCTTCCTTTTCCTCCTCCTCTCTTCCTCCTCCTTCTCTTCTTCTTCTTCTCCATCTCCTCCTCCTTTTCCTTCTTTTTTTTTGTGACAGAGAGAGAGAGAGAGAGAGAGAGAGACAGAGACAGAGACAGAGAAAGGGACAGATAGGGACAAACAGACCGGAAGGGAAAAAGATGAGAAGCATCAATTCTTCGTCGCGGCACCTTAGCTGTTCATTGATTGCTTTCTCATATGTGCCTTGACTGGGGGCTACAGCAGACCGAGTGACCCCTTGCTCAAGCTAGTGACCTTGGGCTCAAATTGGTGAGCCTTGCTCAAACCAGATGAGCCCGCGCTCAAGCTGGCGACCTCGGGATTTTGAACCTGGGTCCTCTGAGTCCCAGTCCGGCACCCCATCCACTGCACCACCACCTGGTCAGACTCCACTGCCTTCTTCTTATAAGAACATCTGTGATTAGATTTTGAGCCCACCTGGATAATCCAGGATATTCTTCTATCTCAGGATTCTTAATTTAAGGACATCTGCAAAGTCCCCTTTTTTCCACACAAAGTAACATTCACAAGTTTTAGGGATTAGGATCTGGATATTTTGGGGGCCCTTATTCAGCCTACCATGACAGTCTTTCAGCCTCTTCTAAAGATTGTAGGTCCTGAGTACTGTTGTATCTAGAAGGGATTCCTCATTACTTTTTTGCTTTTGAGAAACTGTGTAATATAAAGACAATTGTTTCAATAGGAGGAACAGGGAATAGCTAAAATTCAGGCATCCCCAAACTACGGCCCGCGGGCCACAATGCGGCCCCCTGAGGCCATTTATCCAGCCCCCACTGCACTTCTGGAAGGGGCACCTCTTTCACTGGTGGTCAGTGAGAGGACCACTGTATTTGGCAGCCCTCCAACGGTCTGAGGGACAGTGAACTGGCCCCCTGTGTAGAAAGTTTGGAGACCCCTGAAATCATGGAAACATAGTTGTTTCACTTTTCACTTGTAAGAATTTAGGAAATAAAGGTTTTTTAAAAAATAGTTATAAGTGAATTTCCATGATAACTAAAAAGACGCAGCTCTGAGGCATGAAAGCATCCCTATTTTACAAATGAGAAAACTAAGGTATAGTGAGATTTCATAACTTGCCTATAATTACACAAGGAATAAGAGATGAAACTGGGATTCTAACTCAGTGCCTATGTTTTACCAGTAAACCAGAACAAAGGGTGGAGGGTGAGGCGCAGTGCTAAGGTCATAGAAAGAGATGAGTATAGATGGATGTGGGCAATAGTGTGGGCTTCTAAAGTCAGTCATAATATCATAGAGTTAGAAGGCAACTAGACTTTCTAGACTTCTTGGGTGGCACCTCTCAGTCTGATATGTTGGGCACTTAGGATCCAAGCTAGGTTTGTTTTCTGTTGTTATTATTATTATTATTATTATGAATAACAGTCAAGCCAAAGAGGAACTTTGGAACACAAGGTGTGTGCCTGCTGAAAGGGAAACAGAAGGCAAACGAAGGCCTGGCACCCCACCCATTCTCACCTGCTCCAGGTCCTGTTCATCACTGCCTTTTCTTCTTGCATCATTAACCCCTCTTTCTGCCCTAGTCCCTGTGATCAGGTGGCAAACTTGTTTAAATCTTCTTCCATCTTTAATTTTCTTTTCTTTTGGCATGACCTCCTTGTCATGCTGCTCCTCGGTTTCCCTCCTTCAATTTACCACCAAATTTCTTGAAAGAGGACTTTAGTCTTGCCAGATTACTTCCTCAGTCGTCTCTTCTTTCATTACATTCAGGTTCTGCTCCACTAGAACTGCTCTCAGAGGTCGCCCGTGTCTTCTGATTGCCAAGTCTGTTGACCTATTTTCACTTTTTATTCTCAGTGACCTCTCTGCAGTATTTGAGAATGTTAATTACCCTTTACTTTTTTACAATCCCTATTTCTGTCTCTCCCTTCTGAGTCTTTCCTTCATTCCTCTTCTATCCCTCCCACGTTAGATAGGGAGGGTTCTGCTTCTGGTCCTCACATCTCATTTCTGAGCACCTGGCCCTGTGTCCTCCCCTCCTCTCCCAGTGCTGCGGTGACCATGAGTGTGGGGAAGACTTTCTAATCAAACCTGCAGTCTGACCTCTCTCCTGAGTTCGAGGCCTTTACTTCCAACAGCTTCCCTGATATCTCCCTCTGGATATGACCTACAGAATTGCAAACTGTTATCTCAAAACAGGACTTGATGTCTTCTTTTCTAAATTTATGTTGTCTATTTCATTATTTGTCTTGTTTTATTTTGACACCATCTACCTAACATAGCAAACCAAGAACGTGGAGTTATCCCTTTTTTTTTTCTTTTCACATCTAATTAGTCATTAAATTCTGTGTCTTTGGCATCCTCATTACCACCGCCTTAACCTGTCCTAAGCCTTTATTTTCATCGTCTTGATTATAGTGGTCTTCTAACTTGTTTCTCTACCCCCAGTCCTCTTCAGTGTCCTCTAAAGTGATCCATAATCAAGTCACTGTCAAGAATATCTATTGCCCTTCTCAAAGTCCTTCCACATCTTCCAGACCTAGCTGGAGCGCTGAACCCATTTTTGTGGAGAAGAAACTTGCAGCCGTCCTTTGAGCCGGTGCTGCACTCAGGTCCTGTTCCCGGCCCGGCCTCCGCTGTCTCGGGATTTCAGAGCCTGGCACGGGCCCTGGACTCCAAGGGGCACTCATAAATGTCTGCTGAATGGATGGCAGGAGTTATGACGAGATACAGAGTAAGGGACAAATTAATGAAGTTACATTTTCAAAACAAATGAAAGATACTTTTCTATATCATATTGTCTTTTTTCCAGTTTCAGTTTGGACTTTAGGGTTCATTGACCCAGACCATTACTTTCAATACTGAGGTAAGGAAAGAAATCTTTGTTGAAAAACTGTAAAATAATTAAATTAAGAATCCCCAATAAACATCTTTGTTTCTAGCTATGGGGTGAAAGTTTCCTCCATTAGTTCCTAAATAAAATTTTCAGAAAGTCTCACTCATATTGTTAACTGCAAATAATATATATTATATATATAATATATAAAAATTATATATATATAAATTTGTATATATAAAAAATTTATATATATATTTTAGCTGGCCTCTCAGTAATCCATAAGTGATTTTGCTGCACTTACATCTAAGACATACATTTACAGGTAGAAATTTTCAAATCATTTTTTAATATAGCTGAGGCCCTCTATTAGAAATCTCAGGTACATTATGAGAAAAAGGAGACAGCCATCAAGAAAAACAGGAAGTAAAATTTCTGAGCCCAGAGTACTTGGCAAGCACGCTCCAAAGTGCTTTCACAAACATGTCACATTTCAAAACAAGTCTGCCCGGAAGGTAGGACAAGACTGAGATGTGCACCAGGGCCGCTGCCTTCAAGTTGAGATCCTCTAAATATTTAGTCATATTTATATATAGACTAGGCCGGGCACTGCCTGTGGGAAGAGGCGAGAGGAGCTTGTTTCTCAGGCTCAGCCTCCTCTTTATTGTTCATGGCGATTCAGCTCTGGCTGCACAAAAGCAAGCAAAACCCTGCATGACTTAGACCTTCTTTCCTTTGCAGGCAGTTTATGCTCAGTTATAAGTCAAGGGCACCTCATGCAATCTCACCCCATCGTCCCATCCCAGTCAGACGCAGATGAATCTAGTGCCGCAGAGACCCCACACTATCAGCTAGGTGAAAGTTTGTCACCCAACAGTCCAGCATGTAAGCAGTCCCAGGCTGGTACGGTTTCTCCATACAGTCTGTTGCCGTACCATCCCTAGAGCAGCATTTTTACATTCATGGTCCAAGATGGCTTCCTACATGTTGAATTCCATCCAGAGGGGACGAGAAAAGGGACAGGGTGAAGGAAAGGTCATTCCTTTCTCTTTATGGGCATGACTTGAATGCTGCAGCATCATTTCTGCTCACATGTCATTGACCAAAACCTAGTCACGTGACTACATTGAGAAACTGCAGCCTTCCCAGTGTAGGCTCATGAAAGGAAGGATAAATGGAAATTAGTTTTCAAGTATTCCCTGCTATAGGGTTATCACATAATTACATACTCCAACTAAATATGATGGTCTTCAGGGAAGATGTTCTGTACCTATGTTTGTGTTTCTCCTTCTGGTTATGGTTTCAGAGAGTTGCAAACTTCAGGGAGATTTAGTGTCCTTTTAGGTTGGAACCTTTGGCCCTACCCTGGCAGCCTATCGCTTCGGCCGACTTGACTGTGGGTGGCATGTCTTCATCTCACAGATGAGGTCAGAGAGGATTAATAACATGGGGGTGGTGTATTTTTCTCTGAGTATTCCCTGGTTCTCCCTTACCTTCAAAACTTTGAACATAGAGGATTTTAGCAATTTAATAGAAGTGCTCAGACTGAGTTTTAATGAGCTCCCAGTCACACATTAAATAATATGTCATTTATATGCAATGACTAGTTCTTGGACTGTTCTTATAGGAGAATTTTCTGGAAGCTAATAGAAGTTAGAACACTTTTTTTCTCTTACTACTATTTAATCTTAAATGTTTAAAACTTATTTTTGTTAGCATTCAATCCCAGCCAGTTCTCTTTCTTCCTTTTTTTTCATTGTAATGTCTACAGAAAAGTACTCTGTTGGGCATATCTCCTGTAGTTGTAGGGTGAAACAATTGAAGAAGTAACTGTGAACTATAGCAGATGTCAGTGCCTGGGGACCCGCTACCCTGCCTGGCAGCTCCTGCTCAGAAGCAGAGGCACCAAGATCAAACTCTGAGAAAGCCAGTATGGTCAAGTTCTTCAAAGGCAGAGGAAATAGTGTTTGTTCCTTGTTTCCTCCCCTTGTCCCAGCTCTTCCCTTCTTTCTTCCCCCTCTTTATCTTTTCCGGGAGGACTTTCTTAAGCTTGGATTTTCTGACCCATCTGAAACAACTTTTTATTGCCAGCACTATACTAGAAGCTTTAACCATTCAGTCCTCACCTATAGGATGAGCACTGGTAATGCTCCTATTTTAGAGGGCAGGATAGGAGGCACAGAGAGGTTAACAAACTTGTCTGTTATACAATTGGTAACTGGCAGAACCAGGATTCAAAACTGTTATTATCACCGTTCTATTTATTAAGTTGTGGCTACTCGAGCTTAGGTTAACCTGTCTCACTGGACAGATAGTGGAATTGCAGTTCAAGCCCAGGTCTCTGTTTCTAGAACTCCATCTCTTCTTATCCACCATGCTGAGTAGAAAATATGCTCCTTACAAGACCTTGCCCACCTAATGAGGGTTTGGGGCTCCTTGTGTATGGCCTGTAATTCTCCTAGAAGCCTCCTCATGTCCCACCCCCAGGTCGGAAATGCTGGTTTAATCTCAGCGCAGCATAAAGGCAGCTGTTGCACATATGTTGCAACATAAGGCACTTTAGAAGTACTACCTATATTTCATATCCTTGTTCAATCTCCACTCTCCCATTCACCTGACAGCATAAGGAGTGTGGTTTTCTTTTGCAAGAGGATAATCTTTTGCATCAGAAAACTAACAGGTTCATATATCCTGCCTGGATAGGAACATTTTTCAGCCTCAGAGCCTATAAAAACATTGTGGCGTGAATGGTTCAGCTGAAACAACAGAATGCTGGTAAAATGAGTCTGCAAAATGCACTTGAAATATTAGTCATCAACATGGAATAAAATACACTTCTCCCACAGAGCGAGGCCTGTGCCTGGGAGCTAAGTACACTTTTGCTTGCAGGACCAGGTGGGGATTGTAGGTTTATGCTTTGCAAGCTCTTAACTACTCAAAGCCATATACTGCTACAAAGATTGAGGACTAGGGGATGTGTGTCATTCCTCTAGGATCTTTGATATTTCTTTAAAGCTGATAGAAAACAAAAAAGTGTCCTCATACTGTGAAGGCATTGGAATATGCATATAGAAAATAAAATTTATACATAAAAACTAAATAAACATTTATATGTACATATTTATCTATTGTATATAAATATATAAGATTTTATATTGTATAATATACAATTATATATCATATTACATATAATTATATAACATACATAAACTTAAATGTTATATAATACAATATATATAATTTATATGAAATTATATATTATATATAAATATAATGTATTTTATCTGCATTTCATATAAATGTATATAGTGTAGTCTATAAACATATATATAAACCAGTGGTACAAAGGTTTGTTTTTAAATTATTCTGGGAACAAAAGGCTTTCTGACTACTCTTTGTTTCAATGAAAGCATTACCACTAAAAATGTAATTAAAAGGAAAAATACAAAAAAGATAGTAAAATTTGATGAGGGCATTAGTTTGGTTGTCTTGTGGAAAGGTGGATTTGGGGGGATGTAGCTCTCATTAAAAATGATGACTAAAACATTTTTTTCCTTAAAATCTATTTGTGGGTTTCTGTAGAATTTCAGCTTAAGTTGCCAAAGATTTTATTATTAGGGAGATTATTCCTCATGCTAATCTACTTAGGCAATAGCTTCAAATTTTCCACATGCGTTTTCTAGGGGAGAGTTTGTTTTTTAGACAGGCATTCTGATGCTCAGTGAACTATCCTCCCTTGCATTTCAGCGGAGTCACCGTGTGGGTGCGTGGTGGGCAGGCGCAGTGCCATGAGAACACAGGACGCATCACCTCCCCCGGCCGCCTCTGCATCCCAGCAGCAGCGCAGGGCCGAGCCAGCCCGTCCACAGCACAACCTGACTCATTTTTATAATCATAGATTCAGGGAGCTTACGTGAGCTGACAGCACTGGTTCTCCAAATGCCTTCTAAATACAAGGTTTGATGCTCTGCTCTCATCAGTGGTCTCATTGATCATCGAACTTCCCCACGTTTTCTGCTGTGGTGGGTACACACCTCATTTCAGTAAAGAGCTCCTTTGCAAGAGTCACTTGTCAGCACCGCACATTTCTCAGATGCCGGCTGCTTTGCCATTCATCAAGGCACCAGCCTTTGGTGACTGCTGGTAATGGATTTACATGTTTGCTTTATGAAGATTTTGATTCAAATACTTTGAAGAACTTTGGCAGCACTTAAGTGAAGGCAGCACAGCATGTGACACAAACTTCAGAGCAGAGTCCCGCCCACAGCCTGCAGCAGTCCAGGGCCTGCAGCTGGTGCTGCCCCTCCCAGGCTGGTGGTTACTGAGATTCCAAGAGAACTGCTCAGTCTTGCTGAGCAAGGAGCCATTCTGTCCCACCGGGGGCAGCACTGGCTCTTGGAGATATTCTGGCCACGCGGGCTTGGCAGTATTTCAGGAGACCTGGGCAGAGGCTTGATAGACTTGCAAAGTGGAGGATATTCCCACAGAGGTTCCAAAAGTGCTGGGGCTGAAATGATATTCAATACCCAGAGGTTTTTTGAGATTCCTCTCTAAGACCTCATGGCTAAAAACCAGCCCTGGGGAATTCTCTGAGGCATCTTAGCGGAGGCCTGTGGAATGAGCACGGGATTGGGAGTCCTCAGGAAGGAGTCTGGTGCTTGCCTGGCACCTACCTGGGTGTGTGACGTTAGTCACTTCCCGCCCCTCCCAGGGTAGCTGTAACATGTGGCAGGTGGAGAACAGGTTCTCAGAGCAGCTGGTGTGAGGCCAGGCAACGCAGCACACGAGCGAGCGGAAGCCGGTTAGCCATGCCTTCCCGCACTCCGGGGAGCAGAGCGCAGAGGGAGGGACTCACAGGCGCATGGCAGGCAGGAGGCATCTCATCGAGTGTGACAAATGAAAAAATTTAAACGACATTTACTTTTACCAGTTAGACATTTAAGTGGGTCCTTTTTATGGAGCATTTTCAATTTTTATATCACCTAAGAGACTTTTGCATTTCTTACTTTTCTTCTGCACATTAAAAATGAATTATAGTCTCATTCATTTTACAAAAGAATTTGAGGGGAATTTGTAAAACAGAAAAAGACCACATGTGTCCTGAGACAGTCCAACGATCTGAATGAGCTTCTCTTGATTGATATACTAGTGCTGGTGACTGCAGAAAAGAAATTAAATGTCAAAACTTTAGTATGAACCTAGTGTTTGATATCATTCATAAACATTTATACTGTCTCTCCCACCACTTAATATGTTCTTAATTTTTTTTTTTTTGAAAATCCATGTGGAGAGAAATAAGCAAACAGTGAGGGCCAGTATTCTGAGCCCAGAGTGCGCAGGGCCATGTGATGTGTCTCAGAGTCCCAGCTACAGCTGCCGGGCCTTTGCTCCAGGCTCAGTGCTAATGAGTTCGCATGTCCTATCTCCCCTCCTTGGCACCAGAGCCCTGTGAGGAGGCACTGCTTTGTCTTCTGCGTTTTAAGATGGATGCGCTAAAAGGTTAAGGAATGTGCCAGGGTGGAGGGTCGTGAACCCAGGCATTCTGGTCTAAAATCCTTGCTTGCTATCCTGCTGCCTGGTGGAATTCAGGCTGGCCTTGGCCTTGCCTCTGGTTTTAATTTCATAGGCTCATGACTGACATCTCAGCAGCTCGGTAAACTCTCCTGTTAGGTGTAAGTTTCTGAGAAGACGATCCAGGTTTGGTTAAAGGTACTAATTTGATCCTTGCTGGCTAATTGAATGGACTTGACAGGTGTGGCCTCTCTGCATTCTTCACTCCAGGAACGAGTTTGAGAAGGCCAGCTTCCTTCCAGAGATGCAGTACTAATGGAGGCTAGGCCCAGCTCCTTCGGCCAGTTGGAGCTTCAGATTCTAGAATTTGGTCAGCATACAGCTAATCCATACAGGGAAAAGAGAAAATCTTGATTCTGGATTGATTTAAATTGGGATATAGTTGCCCGTGGCTCCTGCAACCAATGTCGAAAGCACTCCTGGAGTTTTTCTCCTCTCCCCACATCGTCAGACATCTCGCACAGGACCCACAGATGATGGCGTGCATGGGTGATGGCAGCCAGGCCTGCAAGGGGTCTGAGACCACCAGGCAGCAGCAGGTCCTGGGAATATTTGCCTCAGGAGGAGGAGAAGCTGTCATCTGTATTACTAGTATTATAATTTGTGTGATCCTTTGTGAATGAGAAAATTAATTTATGGAATATTTTGCTTCACAAACTTAATTTTCCTAATTTTCTCCATGGCATATTTAAATGGGGGCAAAGCACTGTTATCATAGTTATTTTAAGAAGTTAAAAGCAAATACTTTGACCCTATATTAATTCTCTAGAACACAGGCAGGAATTTGATTCTCTTACTCACAGGTATCATCCCAGCACTTAGAATAGCACCAGGCATTGGTGCTGGGAAGTATTTGTGGGACGGCGATCAGTGAACGAAGTGCAGAGATGGCTTACAGGCCCTGTGAGCTCCTCACAGTCTCATTGCCTCCACTACTGATGCTTTATTTTATAGTTTCAAACTTAAAAAAAGATGAAACCTTATATAAAATTCCAATGTATAAATAAAATATTTTAATTAGTAAGTTAGAAAATGTAACTTTTCCCTTATATTAAAGCTAGTCAGTAATGACTATGAAGCTGATACATGACAAACTGAAAATTTGAAATCCAGGACTCTGAATGATAGCTGCTGTCATATAGCAACCTTAAATCCATTTTAGTTCTGTGTTCTATTTTGTTTGCCCAAGGCTGTTTCAAGAGTATATTGGTTCACACAGAGGTATTTTGCCTTGCAATCTCAGGACACTCTTCAATGAAACTGATTGGGAAGCTAATAGAAAATGTTTGTTTTGAAGTTGAGTCATTTACAGTACAATATGTATTTGCTCATGATCCTCATCATCAGTGTGTTAGATCAGAAGCACTATAGCCTGACCAGGTGGTGGCGCAGTGGATAGAGCATTGGCCTGGGATGCTGAGGACCTAGGTTCAAAACCCCAAGGTTGCTGGCTTGAGCGCGGGCTCAGCAGTGAGCATGGGATCACTGGCTTGAGCGTAGGAGCGTAGACATGACGCCATGGTCGTTGGCTTGATCCCACGGGTCACTGCTTGAAGCCCAAGGTGCTGGCTTGAGCAAGGGATCACTAGCCTGGCTGGAGGCCCCTGGTCAAGGCACATATGAGAAAGCAATCAATAAACAACTAAGGTGCCACAACTATGAGTCGATGCTTAGGGTGTCTATGGCATGGATATGTGCTAGGAGTTCACACTGTCACTGGCCACTAGACAGTTTGGTATAAAGGGAAGCTTCTTGTGTAAGTTTGCTTGAGCCTTGCTGTGTGTAGTGTACTTGGATGTCTGCCCAAACCCCAGTGCTCTTCCACGCTCACAGAACTTTTGTGTTCCAAAGAACACTGGGGACAGAAGGAACGGAAGGAGTAGTAACAAGAGAGCATCATTAATGAACTGGACTTTGTCTGAATGAGGCATTTCTTCATTCATCCATTTGTTCATCCTCAAATATCTGTTGAATTTTGACTATAAATAAAGGGCTTCTCTCTTTAAAGAGGTTAAAATCCAGCTTCTGTAGATATAAAATCTATGTTAGGAAAACGAGGAATGTAGATTCACTGTGAGAGAATACAAAGAGAATAATTGATATGTGGTAGAAGTGGTTAGTGAAGATTTCTCTAGTTGCCAGTTCTTGGAACTTCTTTAAAATATATAGTTAGGAATATGCTTAACATTCATCACCTAGCTGTACACACACACACACACACACACACACACACACACACACACCATGAAGATTCACTGTTTTTCAAGAAGGATTTAGTTTTACGAACTCTAGAGAGATAAGAGCAATATCAAAAAAGCACATTCCTTGACTGAGGTCTTTTGGGTTGGCCTTAACCACATACCGGCCAGTACTGAGTGACTCAACTAACTCCGAGTCACACTGGAAACATAAATTAGATCAGTTGAGAAATTTCCCCACATTATAGGTGGTTTGAATTATGGGGAATACTTTATTTTACCCTAAAACTGCAGGTTTATTTGAATTTGAATCAGCTGCCAAGTAAATATTTAAGTTGAATAGTTGGAGACAAGGAAGTTCATAACCCCTGAATAGTAACGTTGCTGTTTTTCTTCTCCCCCATGCCTTGAGAACACAGAGATTACTTGGGAAATAGGAAAGAAAAGACATAATTCAAAATAGAACACAATGTTTTTTTATAGATTGAGGACTGTAAACTACAACCTGTTTCATTTATGGATGTTATAATTTTTACACAGGAAAGAAAATCCTATAATTTCAGTCTGCCCATCTCTGTGGCTATGATAGTGTCATCATGGCTCAGATTATCATGACTTCTAGGAGATAGAAAAGAATTAATAATCACTTAATTATTAGTCACATGCGATAGGAACCGAAACCTATGAAATATAAAGGATGAGAAGTGAGCAAATCAGTGGAAAGGGGAAAAAGGGAGGCTGTGATAACTGTTTTGGTATTAATCCTTTGACGAAGCAACTGCTTTGGCCTAACCTTTGGTTGTCTCTCTGCTGTACTTCTGCAGGGAGGAGGAGAGATGGATGGATCAGAGTTGGTCAGGGGAGGAGGACTGTGCTTTCCTGGTCTAGTTGGAGGCTCAATTCAAACGTGAGCTACAAGGTCAAGTTAGGTCAATAGGAACCAGCCTAGGCAAGCAGCCACCACTCTATTGCCTTAGTGCTTTTCAATTTAGAAGAACCGAGGAGACCAGCTCCTCTCTGAACCACTGCTCTCTCAGGCTTATCAGTTTCAGAACCTCTTGTCCTTTCCATTGCTTTCCAAACACGGACTTGTTTCAGGCTTCCCTGCACACAAATTGCAGCGATGTGGGCAAAACAATTTTGACAAGATATGCAGCTGTGAGAAAAAGCACTGTAGGTTTACAAGGACATGCACTGTTGCTGGCCTTCTAGTGGACTGCTGGTGGGAGCCACTGTGTTTAGCTCCTGAGAGAGAAGCCCAGGTTGGGATGCCCTTTGGTTCTCGGATAGTCAGTGAGCACAAATCCAGAGTCCTTGCTGGAGCTTATCCTCAGGTTTATAACCACAGATGGTCATTTTATGTTTTGCTCTGTAAAAAAAGGACAAAAAACATATATTGTTGAAGGTATTTTACTCATATCTTTTACATTACATTGCAGTTTCAAAAACATTTTTTAAATGTCAACAGTGTGTGAAGTGCTACAGAAGGACAAGGAAGGAACTGAAGTCATCACTCTGTCTTTGAGGAGCTACCTTCTAAATTAGAACAGAGAGCTCGGGAAGAAGGGGGTGAATGGTTACAGAACAGCAGAGAAGGGACAAATGACTACTTCAGTAAAGGAGGGCACAGGCAGAATACTCTCTGTCTCTTCAAACTCAGATATTCAAAGGGGTTGTGGTTCTACAGCAAACTTTCATGTTATTTAGAAAAAAAAAATTAGTTTCTGCCACCTTTTAATTTTCTTCACCCTCCTCTGGTTAATCTTGTTCTGATTTAGTTTTCTTCTGTGCAAAGATGGGGGTTTGTTCACTAACTGTCAGTGTCCATGCCAGCTCCCTCCAAGGGGACCTCCTTTAACCAGGTGGGCCACAGTGGAGAAAGAAATCGAACCTCTTTAAAGGCAACAAAAGAAAAAGTGAATTGAATTTAAATTAAGCTTTTTAAAAATAAGGGAATAATAAAATGAACCTATAGTCTGCTTTTAAAAGTAAGAGATTTATTTTATAAATGTACATAGCACTTTACTAAACGTATATGACAAATAAAATAATTTTCAAGACAATGTATTGGTCAGTGAAAGAAAGGGAAAGAGAGTGTAGAGAGAATGTTTACATAGGGAAATAAAGAACTCAGAAAAGAGACAAGTCTAACCTTGATGTTTTTTTCAAAATCCCAAAAAACAATCTATTATACAAAGAAATTGCAGGATGTGTGGCTCTGAGACAGCATGGTGCTGTGGGAAACTCACACAGCTTTGGGGCCAGAAAGATGGGTTTTATCTCCAGGTATTCTGGGTATTCCTCAGCAAGTGACTGGCTGAGCTACCGTTAGTCCCAGTTGCTTCATTTGGTTATAAGCAGCAATCAGAATAATGAGTTTAAAAGAGTTTGGCACAAAGCAGGCCATTTATAAATGTTAAAAACTGCCTAGCTAGAGACTACATTTCCCAGCCTCCCTTGCAACTGAGTGTGTCCATGTCATTAAGTTCTGCTTGTGAGCGGAAGTGATTAGTGCAATCATGGTCTCACTTGCTAAAAAAGTGATTCACTCTAAATTTCCCCTGTTTTTTATACCTGTGGGATGAAAACAGATTTGGAGGTAAGTCCCTGTTGACCATACACATGAGGACAACAATGGTACAGAAACATCAGGATGGGAAGGACTCTGGGCTGATGAATGGTATTGTGTTCAGAACTGCCCCATCAACTGAGATTGGGGGTACTGTTATGTCAGAGAGAATTAGACTACCTACTTGTTAGGAAGAACTATAATATTGGCTTAGTTTTTACCCTAACTAATATAGGGGGATTTCAGAAGTTTTTTGTTGGGACAGTCACCAGTTTGCAGGCAGCCTCTGAAATCAGGCATTCTGATGTCCAGAACTAGAATTCTAAGACACAAGCTACTGGGAGACACAGGTATTGAGCTCTGCCTCTTTCTAAAGATCCTTTGCCTTGGCCTGCAAGCTTTGTGTTACAGCTGCTCCCTTTCCCACCCCCATTCTGTTATTTTCAGGTGATTTAGTGCCAACTCACAGTGCTGAGGTACTCCTGGAGGCAGCTCCATGGCAAAGCTGTGAGTGAGAGAATCTGGCCTCTTCTTGCAGTGGGAGCTGAGGGGCCTCTGCGGGAATGCGTATCTCTGTGTGATTATTCATGAGCAAGAGGAGTGCTAGAGTTGGGTGTCCCTTGGGACTTAATATGCTTTTAGGGAACATCACAGCACTTATCAAAATAATGCTAGGTAATAGTTTATTGCTTGTGGTAGGTAAGATAATTTCACTGCAAAAATATTCAGGTTCTAATTCAAGAAACCTCTGAATATGTACAGTTACCTCTGAATGTACAGAGCCTCTGACTATGTACATAACAAGAAGGAATTGGGGTTGCAGATAGAACTAAAGTTACTAATCTGCTGACCTTACGGTGGGGGTACAATCTGGGCTATCCAATGTGATCACATACCTCCTTAATAGTGAAAGAGGGAATGGGAAGAGAGAACCAGAGGCAACAGTATGAGAAGAACTCAAAGTTGCTTTAAAGATGGAGGAAGAGGGCTGTGAGCCAAGGAAATTGAGTGGTCTCTAGGATCTTTCTATGGTCTGAATGTATCCCCTCAAATTTCATAATGTTCAAATCCTAATGCCCAATGTGATGGTAGTAAGAGATAGGGCATTTGGCTACTGATTAAGTCATGAAGGTGGAGCCCTTATGAATGGGATTAGTGCCTTCATTAAAAAGCTCTCACAGAGTTCCCCCACCCCTTCCACTGTGTGAGGAACAATGAGAAGTGTGATTCAGAGGGCCATGCTGGCACCCTGATCTTGGACTTCCAGTCTTAAGAAGTGTGAGAAATATTTCTGTTCTCTGTAAGATATCTAGTCTGTAGTCTTTTGTTATAACAGCCCAAATGGACTAAGGCAGAGCTGGAAAAGGCAAAAAAACGGATTTTTTCCCTACAGCCTCCAAAGGAACGCAGTTCTGCTGACATCTTAATTTTAGCCCAGTGAGACTCATTTGGACTTCTGACTCCCAGTATGATGAGATAATACACTTGTGATTGTTTTAAGTCACTTGTTTAGTTGCTGTAGAGCAAATACATTGCCTTGATAATTAACAGAGTGATTATTGGTGTTTGGTGATAGTTCTCAGACCCAATCTGCTCAAGTCAGGTATACATAAATATCTAATAGTAAGTGAAAAGAGATCAGTTCAAGACCTCAAGCATGGACGGGTAGTGATAGGTACCCGTACTCTTTCTCTTTTCTGTCTAGTCTTTCTCAATTGAAAGTGAATCATAAGCCTTTCTTAGAGAAGGGTGTGACCTTTATGTATGCCCATGTATAAAAGTATGATGGGTTGAGAGTCACTAAAATAGTATGGAAAACAGGAATCAGCAGGGTTTAGGTTTATTTCAGCAAAGGTTAATATGCTGGATAACATCAGAATCAGTGGATTATTATGAAAATGTGACAAAGGGATTTTCATGAGGCAGTTTAACCTTCAAACACAACAATTTAAGAATAGTCATGTCATTTAAAATTATGCATAGCAAAGTAGGCAAAACTATAAAACTAATAATTTGAATACCTAATTTGAATGCACATATCATAGGGTATAGTTTGTTCCAATATAGGAATGTACATCTTAACTGTATAAATACAATGCCTGTTAATCTTAAGTGCTGAAACAGATGTTTGAGTCAAAGGACAATTTCCATTAGCCAAGGCTGTTATTATGTTTATGAACCTTAAGCTTTTAGAGAAGCACAAGAAATGAAATAACAGCACTTGATTTTCTAAATTCTAGATCTTCCAGCAACTAGTAATTAACTGACATTGTTTAGGAAAGTAAATAAGAAAAGTAAAAGGAGATGATTTTTTAATATCTTGGTAGTAAAGTTAAGAGTTTCAGTCAGAGATGTGTGTTCAAGAAAAATACTAGTTAAAAAAACCAACACCCTTTACCATGAGTACAAGCTTAATACAGAAAGCTATTTTTATTGTATAAATGAGACATGATTGTTTTGAGCATTTTATTAAGGAGGCTCTGTAACTAAAGACAAACAAGGTTAAATGTACTGGGTATAGTGACACAGGTACACTCTGTATTGGAAGTCTTCCCACCTCTGTGCATTGCAGAAGAAAAAACAGTGAGAGAAGTCACCAGTGTAAAGTTTGAAAGGAGAGAGAACTGAAGAAATTAGAAAGACAGTAGCTAATGTATAAAGATGCCAAGGAAATTGCCTAGAACATTTAAAAACATGGTGCTTTTTGGAGACAGAAAAAGTAAAAGCAAGAAAACACAAAATCCTACTATATCAATTCTGTAACTGTTTTATTTCAAAGCCCATTTTTGAAATTCTGGCAGCTTTCTCATGCTCTTTGTCATATTTATTAAGTTAAATCTTTTTGTGAATCTCTAGAAATATAGAAAATTTTCCTATATGTTACTCTGGGGCCTGAAAAGCTAGAGCAGCTTCCAGTGTTCATTTGATCTTTGTTACTCTAGCTCATCAGAAGTTCCTGGAGGAGTTTAAAGTGCTGGGGCCACCATTGTGGGGTTATTTACTCTAACCTGCACTTTTCCATTAGATCTGGGGGTGCTGTTGCTATTGTTTGGGTTTACAGGAAAAGCATATATACTAGAAGCCTTTAGATTACACATTCTAAAATTTTTAAAAATATATTCTATGTATAAATGGTGAATAAAGAGAAACATTCATTGGAGTCAGAAAGGTTAGGCACAATAATTTAAAAGTTTTAAAAATGTATCTTTCTAAATTTGGGTTCTCGACTCATTTAGACTTTGTTATTTTGGCTCCAGTAATTGCAATTTTATTTTATTTTTTAAAACTTAAGAAGCTCAGGAGGTGGCAGCGGACTAGGCAGATGCACAGACTGCCAGCTCACACCACCAAACTGGATTACAAATTAATTTAGGAACAATCATCATGAAAAACCAACTTAACTTTGGACCAAAAGAACAGGTCTCAAAAACAAAGGAGCAAAAAAGAATCCACACCAATCCTGGTAGGGAGTGCAGGGGCACAGTGGGGGCTCCCCTGCTTCCAGGAGCAAGGGAAGGCTGAGAGCCCACAAGGGTTCTCATTACAAGGAGAGAGGCCCTGAGAGATGGGGGCCCTCAATCTCACAACCGGAGATCCAGCCTAGAAATCCAGGGACTGGAGGAGACAGACAGAAAGCATTGAGAGGGGAGAAGAGCAAAGTTCTATGTATGGGAAGCGGCAGGGGTGCCTTAAAGGGACAGAGCAGAAAACATCACTCACAACGACTTGCCTGGGGCCCTGGGTTGCAAGGACTGAGAGGACTGGCTTGTCTTCCAAGAGGAAAGTGGGGAGAGCGAGACAGATGGTGATGGGCAGAGGAATGCCTGGGATGACCTGAGAAGCTGACTCATCCAGAGTGGAGGTGGCCATTGCTGAGGGAAGGGTTGGTCCCTCCACACAGCACAAACCTAAAGTGGTTCTGGATGACCCACCTCCAGAAAGCTCTCCAGCTCCAATCAGCATGAAAGACACAGCTGGAATCAGGAAGTGGAGTAAATCAGGTTTCCAGGGAGATCTAAGATATACCTCCCCCTACTGCAGCTGAGAATGTGCCCCACCCTGGGAGAGCAGCTGGCAGAACCCACCTTCAGAATCTCAGAGGTCACACCCACTGAATTCCTGGATACAGTTTCAAATAAGCCCCCTGCTGAAATCAGTAAACAAGTCTACCACTGAGTTAAGTAAACTGAAAACAAACAAATCGAGACTTCAAAGTGGATCTACTAGGTAAGGAGACCACAGCTGGAACAAGCCTGTAAGACACACACAGAAACAATGGGAAGACAGAGAAACATAAATCATATAAATCAACAAGACAAATCCTCAGAAAAAGATCAGGATGAAATGAAAGTAATCATATTACAGGAAGCAGAGTATAAAATAATGATTGTTAGGACGCTTAAGGATCTCAAAGTTACAATGGATGGACTTAATGAACACCTTAATAAAGAAATTTTAAGCATCAAAAGGAAACAGAAATCAAAAAGTAGAACCTGACAGAAATGACAAACACAATATCAGAAATGAAGACTACACTAGAAGGAATTAAAAGCAGGCTGGATGAAGCAGAGGACTGAATCAGCGACTTAGAAAACAAAATAAGTGAAAGCAGGGAAGCAGAACAGCAAAAAGAAAAGAGAATCAAAAAGTGAGGTAATTTGACCTGAAGATGGCAGCAGAGTAGGCAGATGCACAGACTCCCAGCTCACACCACCGAACTGGATTATAAACTAATTTATGAACAATCAGTGTTAAAAACCAAATCTGGACTACAAGAACAGCTTTCAAAAATCAAGGAGCAAAGAAGAAGCCACAACAAACCTGGTAGAGAGTGCCTGAATCTCCCAGGCTTACAGGAACAGGGGCGGGAGGTGAAGCTGGGCTCTCAATTCCAAGGATAAGAGCAGTAAATACTGCTGACAGGCACTTGCCTGGTGAACAGGGAACGAGGTGTGTTGAAAGGGCCCGCTTGTCTTCCAAAAAGAAAGGAGAAAGAGAGAGACGGATGGTGAGGGGGAGAGGAATATAGGTGATGACATAAAAAGCTGACTCATTCAGTGCTGGAGGCGGCCATAATTGGGGAGGGGCTGATCCTTCCACAAAGCAAAATACAAAAGTACTTCCAGGTCACAGAGATACAGACATCTCTCCAGCTCCAATCAGTGTAACAAGACACAGCTGAAAACAAGAAGGGGGGAGGAGGGGCAGTAACTCAGGTCTCCATGGAGATCTGAGATACACCTCCCCCTACTGAAGCTGAGAAAGCAACCCGCTCCCAGAGAGATTAACTGGCAGGAAGAGGACTTCAGAGCCTCAGGTCACACCCACCGCATTCCTGGATACAGTTTCAAATAAGACCCATGCTGAGATCAGCAAACAAGACAATCACTTGTTAAGAAAACAAACAAATCAAGACTTCAAAGTGGCCCAAATCCTAAAGTGGATTACAAATAATAGCTGATGCCAATCCAAGAAGACATAGAAACAGCACAAGTAAAAACTAGAGGCAGACAACACCAAGTCTAGACTCAACCAGCTCTACAAAGAAAAGACCCAGACACCCAGGCACAATGAGAAGACAAAGAAGTGCAATCCAACAGAAACCACAAGAGAGACCTTCAGGAGATGAACTGAGTGATATGGAAATAATCACACTTCTGGATGCGGAGTTTAAAATAATGATTGTAAGGATGCTTAGGGATCTTAGAACAACAATGGATGGTCATCACAAACACCTAAATAAAGAAATACAAGTATAAAAAAGGATATTGAAATATTAAAAACAAATCAGTCTGAGATGACAAATACAATATCAGAAATGAAGACCACAATGGAAGGAATTAAAAACAGGATGGATACAGCTGAGGATCGAATCAGCGAGTTGGAGGACAACTGGAATGAAGGCATGAAAGCAGAGAAGAAAGAAGAAAAGAGACTCAAAAAGTCTGAGGAAACTCTTAGAGAGCTCTGTGACAACATGAAGAGAAATAACATTCGCATCATAGGGGTTCCTGAAGAAAAAGAGAAAGAACAAGGGATAGAGGCTTTGTTCAATCATATCATAGCTGAAAGTTCCCTAAATTAATGCAGGAGAAACTCTCACAAATTCAAGAAGCACAGAGAACTCCACTAAAAAGAAACCCAAAGAAACCTACACCAAGACACATCATAATTAAAATACCAAAGCTAACTGATAAAGAGAAAACATTAAAAGCTGTAAGAGAAAAAAAGGCTATCACCTACAAAGGAGCCCCCATAAGGATGACATCCAACTTCTCAACAGAAACACTTGAAGCCAGAAGGGAATGGCAAGTAATTTTCAAAGTAATGCAGAAGAAGAACCTACAACCAAGACTACTTTATCCAGCAAGGCTATCATTTAAAATTGAAGGAGAAATAAAAAGTTTCCCAGACAAAAAAAAAAAAACTCAAGGAATTCATTACAACCAAACCAATGCTGCAGGAAATATTAAGGGACATGGTAAACAGATCAAAGTGGGAAAAGAATATAGCAAAAGAGGAGTACAGCTTTAAAGAATAAAATGGCAATAAACAACTACATGTCGATAATAACCCTAAATGTAAATGATCCAATTAAAAGACATAGGGTAGCTGCATGAATAAGAAAACAGGACCCATACATATGCTGTCTACAAGAGACACACCTTAAAACAAAAGATGCACATAGGTTGAAGGTAAAAGGATGGAAAAAAAACATTTCATGCAAATGGAAATAAAAAAAAAGCTGGGGTAACAATACTTATATCAGACAAAATGGACTTTAAAACAAAGAATATAGTAAGAGATAAAGAAGGCCACTACATAATGATAAAGGGAGCAATCCAACAGGAAGATATAACTATTATAAATATCTACACACCTAATATAGGAGCACCTAAATATATAAAGCAGATTTTGATGGATATAAAGAGCAAGATCAACAGCAACACTATAATAGTAGGGGATTTTAATACCCCACTAACATCACTAGATAGATCCTCAAGAAAGAAAATTAACAAAGAAACAGCAGACTTAAAAGACACACTAGATCAACTCGATTTAATAGATATCTACAGAACCTTTGACTCTAAAGCAGCAGAAGATACATTCTTTTCAAGTGCTCATGGTACATCCTCTAGGATAGACCACATGTTAGGGCACAAAAGTGGTCTCAACAAATTTAAGAAGATTGAAATCATATCAAACACTTTCTCTGATCACAATGGCATTAAACTAGAAATCAACCACAACAGAAAAGCTAAAAAATTTTCAAACACATGGAAACTAAATAGCAGGTTGTTAAATAATGAATGGATTAAGAATGAGATCAAAGAAGAAATAAAAAAATTCCTAGAAACAAATGATAACGAGCATACAACAACTCAAAATTGATGGGACACAGCAAAAGCAGTACTGAGAGGGAAGTTCATAGCACTACAGGCACACTTTAAGAAGCTAGAAAAAGCTCAAATAAACCACTAAACCCTGCATCTAAAATAACTAGAAAAAGAACAGCAAGTAAAGCCTAAATGTAGTAGAAAGAAGGAAATAATAAAGATCAGAGCAGAAATAAATAACATGGAGACTAAAGAAACAATACAGAAGATCAATGAAACTAGGAGCTGGTTCTTTGAAAAGGTAAACAAGATTGATGAACCTTTAACTAGACTCACAAATAAAAAGAGAGAGAGGACTCAAATAAATAAAATTAGAAATGAGAGTGGAGAAATAACAACTGACACAACAGAAATTCAAAGGATTGTAAGAAAATACTATGAAGAACTGTATGACAAAAAAGTAGACAACCTAGATGAAATGGACAAATTCCTTGAAACATACAATCTTCCAAAAATCAGTCTGGAAGAATCAGAAAACCTAAACAGACCGATTACACCAAATAAGATCAAAACAGTTATCAAAAAACTCCCAACAAAGAAAAGTCCTGGGCCAGATGGCTTCACAAGTGAATTCTACCAACTATTCAAAGAAGAACTAACTCCTATCCTTCTCAAGCTATTTCAAAAAATTCAAGAGGAAGGAAGACTTCCAAGCTCCTTTTATGAGGCGATCATAATTCTGATTCCAAAACCAGGCAAAGACAACACAAAGAAAGAAAATTATAGGCCAATATCCCTGATGAATATAGATGCTAAAATCCTCAACAATATATTAGCAAACCGGATCCAACAATATATGGAAAAAAATCATACACCATGATCAAGTGGGATTTATTCTGGGGAGGCAAGGTTGGTACAATATTTGCAAATCTATCAATGTTATTCATCACATAAATGAAAGGAAGGAGAAAAACCACATGATAATTTCAATAGATGCAGAAAAAGCATTTGATAAAATCCAGCACCCATTCATAATCAAAACTCTCAGCAAAGTGGGAATACAGGGGACATACCTCAACATGATAAAGGCCATCTATGACAAACCCACAGCCAACATTATACTCAATGGGCAAAAATTAAAAGCAATACCCTAAGATCAGGAACAAGGCAGGGGTGCTCCCTTTTACCACTCTTATTCAACATAGTCCTGGAAGTCCTAGCCACAGCAATCAGACAAGAAGAAGAAATAAAAGGCATTCAAGTTGGAAAAGAAGAAGTAAAGCTTCATTATTTGCAGATGATATGATATTGTATATAGAAAATCCTAAAGTCTCAGTCAAAAAGCTACTGGACCTGATAAATGAATTCAGCAAGGTGATAGGATATAAAAAATCAGAAATCAGAGGCATTTTTATACACCAACAATGAACAGTCAGAAAGAGAAATTAAGGAAAAAATCCCCTTCACTATTACAACCAAAAAAATAAAGTACCGAGGAGTACATTTAGCCAAGGAGACTAAAGACTTGTACTCGGAAAATTATAAAACATTGATAAAAGAAATCAAGGAAGATACAAACAAGTGGAAGCATGTCTCATGCTCATGGTTAGGCAGAATAAACATCATTAAAATGTCTATATTACCCAAAGCAATTTATAAATTTAATGCAATACCAATTAAAATACCAGTGACATACTTTAAAGATATAGATCACATATTTCAAAAATTTATATGGAACCAAAAGAGAACACGAATAGCCTCAGCAATCTTAAAAAAGAAGAATAAAGGGGGAGGTATCACACTTCCTGATATCAAGCTATACTACAAGGCCATTGTACTCAAAACAGCCTGGTACTGGTATAAGAACAGGCACATAGATCAATGGAACAGAACAGAGAACCCAGAAATAAACCCACAGCTCTATGGACAACTGATATTTGACAAAGGAGGTAAGGATATACAATGGAGTAAAGACAGCCTCTTCATCAAATGGTGTTGGGAAAATTGGACAGCTACCTGCAAAAAAATGAAACTAGACCACCGACTTATACCATTCACAAAAATAAACTCAAAATGGATAAAAGACTTAATTTAAGGCGTGAAACCATAAGCATCTTAGAAGAAAACATAGGCAGTATGCTCTCTGACATCTCTCGCAGCGATATATTTGCTGATTTATCTCCACGGGCAAGGGAAATAAAAGACAGGATAAACAAATGGGACTATATCAAACTAAAAAGCTTTTGCACAGCTAAAGACAATAAGAACAGAATAAAAAGACAAACTACACAATGGGAGAATATATTTGACAGTATGTCTGATAAGGGGTTAATAACCAAAATTTATAAAGAACTTGTAAATCTCAACACCAGAAAGACAAACAATCCAATCAAAAAATGAGCAAAAGAAATGAATAGACACTTCTCCAAAGAGGACACACAGATGGCCAATAGGCATATGAAAAAATGCTCAACATCATTAATCATTAGAGAAATGCAAATTAAACCCACATTGAGATATCACCTCACACCGGTTAGAATGGCGCTCATCAACAAAACAACACAGAATAAGTACTGGTGAGGGTGTGGAGAAAAGGGAACCCTCCTGCACTGCTGGAGGGAATGCAGACTGGTGCAGCCACTGTGAAAAACAGTATGGAGATTCCTCAAAACATTTAAAATCGAACTGCCTTTTGACCCAGCCATCCCACTTTTAGGGATATACCCCAAGGACACCATAGAACGGTTCCAGAAGGAGAAATGCACCCCCATGTTTATAGCAGCATTGTTCACACAATAGCGAAGATCTGGAAACAGCCCAAGTGTCCGTCAGAGGACGAGTGGATTAAAAAGCTTTGGTACATATATACTATGGAATACTACTCAGCCATAAGAAATGATGACATCAGATCATTTACAATAACATGGATGGATCTTGATAATATACGGAGTGAAATAAGTAAATCAGAAAAAAACTAAGAACTATTTGAACCGATGCATAGATGGGACATAAAAATGAGACTCAGAGACATGGAAAAAAATATGATGGTAACAGGGAGTGGGTTGGAGGGGTGGGGAGGGGGCGAGGAAGGAGAGGGAGGGAGTGGGGGGAGGGGAGGGGCACATAGAAAACCAGATAGAAGGTGACGGAGGATGATTTGACTTTGAGTGAGGGGTATGCAGCATAATCAAAGGTCAAAATAATCTGGAGATGTTTTCTCAGAACATATGTACCCTGACTTATCAATGTCACTGCATTAAAATTAATAAAAATAAGCTAAAAAAAAAGTGAGGTAATTCTAAGAGAGCCCAATGATAATGTGAAGAGAAACAATATCCTCATAATAAGGGTTTCTGAAGGAGAAAAGAAAGAACAAGGAATAGAGAACCTGTTTGAAGAAATTATAGCTGAAAATTTACATAAATTGATGCAGGAAAGAGTCACATAGGTTCAAGAAGCAGAGAGAACCCCATTAATAAAGAACCCAAAGAGACCCACACCAAGATATATCGTAATCAAAATACCAAAGCTAAGAGATAAAGAAAGAATACTAAAAGGTGTAAGAGAAAAACAGTCAATCACCTACAAAGAAACCTCCATAAGGATGACATTCGACTTTTCAACAGAAACACTTGAGGCCAGAAGGGAATGCAAGAAATATTCAAAATAATGGAGAATGAGAACCTACAACCAAGACTTCTTTATTCAGCAAGACTATCATTTAAAATTGAAGGAGAAATAAAAGGCTTCCCAGAAATAAAAACAAAACTCAAGGAATTCATCACAACCAAACCAATGCTTCAAGAAATGTTAAGGGACCTGCTATAGACAGAACAAAGCAGGGAAAAAAAATCTAGTAAAAGAGGAATGTAGATTAAAGAATAAAATGACAATAAGCAACTACATATTGATAATAACCTTAAATTTAAATGGATTAAATGCTCCATCAAAAGACATAGGGTAGCTAAATGGATAAGAAAACAGGACTCGCACATATGCTATCTACAAGAGACTCACCTGAAAACAGAAGATACACATAGACTGAAAGTAAAAGGACAGAAAAAAAATATTTCATGCAAATAGAAATGAAAAAAAAGCTGAGGTAGCAATACTTATAGATGAAAAAATAAACTTTAAACAAAGACTATAGTAAGGGTAAAGAAGGTCACTACATAATGATAAAGGGAGCAATCCAACAGGAAGAGATAGACATTATAAATATCTATGCACCTAATATAGGAGCACCTAAATATATAAAGCTTACTTTGATGGACATAAAGGGCGAGATCAACAGCAATACTATAATAGTAGGGGATTTCAATACCCCACTAACATCACTGGATAGATCCTCAAGAAAGAAAATTAACAAAGAAATAGCAGAATTAAGGAACACACTAGATCAACTGGATTTAGAAGATATCTTCAGAACCTTCACCCTAAAGCAGCAGAATATACATTCTTTTCAAGGGCACATGGTACATTCTCTAGGATAGACCACATATTAGGGCATAAAACAAGTCTCAACAAATTTAAGAAGATTGAAATTATATCAAGCACCTTCTCTGACCATAATGGCATGAAACTAGAAATCAACTACAACAGAAAAACTGAAGAACACTCAAACATTTGGAAACTAAACAGCATGTTATTAAATAACAAATGGGTCAACAATGAGATCAAGGAAGAAATCAAAAATTTCCTTGAAACAAATGAAAATGAGTGTACATCAACTCAAAATCAGTGGGACACAGCAAAAGCAGTCCTGAGAGAGAAGTTCATAACAATACAGGAATACCTTAAGAAGCTAGTAAAAGCTCAAATAAACAACTTAATCCTGCTACTAAAAGAACTAGAAAAAGAACAGCAAGTAAATTCAAGAGGAAGTAGAAGGAAGGAAATAATAAAGATCAGAGTGGAAATAAATGACATAGAGACTAAAAAAACAATACAGAGGATCAATGAAACCAAGAGCTGGTTCTTTGAAAAGGTAAACAAGATCGATGAACCCTTAGCTAGACTCAACAAGAAAAAAAGAAAAAGGACTCAAATAAATACAATTAGAAATGAGGGTGGAGAAGTAACAAAAGACAAAGCAGAAATACAAAAGATTTTAAGAAAATACTATGAAGAACTGTATGTTAAATAACTAGATAGACAACCTAGGTGAAATGGACAAATTCCTTGAAAGAATCAATCTGAGTGAGGGGGTCGGGGGAGAGGAGGGGCACAAAGAAAAACAGATAGAAGGTGACAGAAGACTATATGATTTTGGGTGATGGGTATGCAACTTAATCAAATGTCAAAATAACCAGGAGATGTTTTCTCTGAACCTATGTACCCTGACTGATTAATGTCACCCCATTAAAATTAATAAAAAAAATCAATCTGGAAGAATCAGAAAACCTAAATAGTCTGATTACAACAAAT
This sequence comes from Saccopteryx bilineata, assembly GCF_036850765.1. Classification (NCBI taxonomy): domain Eukaryota; kingdom Metazoa; phylum Chordata; class Mammalia; order Chiroptera; family Emballonuridae; genus Saccopteryx; species Saccopteryx bilineata. The sequence continues at coordinate 221,103,730 of NC_089493.1, read as the reverse complement.
GAGATAGAAACAGTTATCATAAAACTCCCAACAAACAAAAGCCCTGAGCCAGATGGTTTCACAGGTGAATTCTACCCAATATTCAAAGGAGAACTAACTTCAATCCTTTTTGAGCTATTTCAAAAAATTCAAGAGGAGGGAAAACTTTCCAGCTCCTTTATGAGGCAAGCATAATTTGGATTCCAAAACATGGCAAAGACAACACAAAGAAAGAAAACTATAGGTCAATATCCCTGATGAATTTAGATGCTAAAATTCTCAACAAAATATTAGCAAACTGGATCCAGCAATACATGAAAAAAATCATAAATCATGATCAAGTGGGATTTATTCTGGGGAGGCAAGGTTGGTACAATATTCACAAATCAATCAATGTGATTCATCACATGAAAAAAGGAAAAACATAAACCACATGATAATATCAATAGATGGAGAAAAAGCATTCGATAAAATCTAGCACCCATTTATGATCAAAACTCTCAGAAAAGTGGGAATACAGGGAACATACCTCAACATGATGAAGGCCATCTATGACAAACCCACAGCCAACATCATACTCAATGGGCAAAAGTTAAAAGCAATCCCCTTAAGATCAGGAACAAGGCAGGGGTGCCCCGTTTCACCAATCTTATTCAACATAGTTCTGGAAGTCCTAGCCAGAGCAATCAGACAAGAAGAAGAAATAAAAGGTGTCCAAATTGGAAAAGAAGTAAAACTATCATTATTTGCTGATGATATGATACTGTACATAGAAAACCCTAAAGTAGCAGTCAAAAAAACTACTGGAACTGATAAATGAATTAAGCAAGGTGGCAGGATATAAAATTAATACTCAATGAGATACCACCTCACACCAGAGGCATTTTTATACACCAACAATGATCTCTCTGAAAGAGAAATTAAGAAAACAATCCCCTTCACCATTGCAACAACAAAAAATAAATTACCTAGGAGTAAATTTAACCAAGGAGGTTAAAAACTTGTACTTGGAAAATTATAAAATATTGATAAAAGAAATCAAGGAAGATATAAACAAGTGGAAGCATATACTGGAACTTAATGATGTTTAAGAATAAACATCATTAAAATGTCTATATTACCCAAAGCAATTTATAAATTAAATGCAATTCCTATTAAAATACCAATGACATACTTCAAAGATATAGAACAAATATTCAAAAAATTCATATGGAACCAAAAAAGAATACAAATAGCCTCAGCAATCTTGAAAAAGAAGAATAAAGTGGTGGTATCACACTTCTTGATATCAAGTTATACTACAAGGCCATTGTACTCAAAACAGCTTGGTACTGGCATAAGAACAGGCATATAGATCAATGGAACAGAGAACCCAGAAATAAACCTGCACATTTATGGACAATTGACATTTGACAAGGTGGTAATAGCATACAATGGAATAAAGACAGTCTCTTTTTTTTTTCCTGTATTTTTCTGAAGCCGGAAACAGGGAGAGACAGTCAGACAGACTCCCGCATGTGCCCGACCGGGATCTACCTGGCACGCCCACCAGAGGGCGACACTCTGCCCACCAGGGGGTGATGCTCTGCCCCTCCAGGGCATCGCTCTGTTGCGACCAGAGCCACTCTAGCGCCTGGGGCAGAGGCCGAGGAGCCATCCCCGGCGCCCGGGCCATCTTTGCTCCAGTGGAGCCTCAGCTGCGGGAGGGGAAGAGAGAGACAGAGAGGAAGGAGAGGGGGAAGGGTGGGGAAGCAGATGGGTGCTTCTCCTGTGTGCCCTGGCCGGGAATCAAACCCAGGACTTCTGCACGCCAGGCCGACGCTCTACCACTGAGCCAACCGGACAGGGCCAAGACAGTCTCTTTAACAAATGGTTTTGGGAAAATCGGACAGCTACCTGCAGAAAAATAAAACTAGACCACCAACTTACACCATTCACAAAAATAAACTCAAAATGGATAAAAGACTTAAATGTAAGTCATGAAGCCATAAGCATCCTAGAGGAAAACATAGGCAGTAAACTCTCCGATATCTCTTGTAGCAATATATTTGCTGATTTAACTCCATGGGAAAGTAAAATAAAGGACAGGATAAACAAATGGGACTATATCAAACTAAAAAGCTTTTGCACAGCTAAAAACAATATGAACAAAATAAAAAGGCTAACCACACAATGCGAGAACATATTTGACAATACATCCGATAAGGGGTTAATAACCAAAATTTATAAGGAACTTGTAAAACTCAACACCAGGAAGATAAACAATCCAATAAAAAAATGAGCAAAAGAAATGAATAGCACTTCCCCAAAGAGGACATACAGATGGCCAATAGACATATGAAAAAATGTTCAACATCACTAATCATTAGAGAAATGCAAATTAAAACCAAAATGAGATACCACCTCACACCAGTCAGAAAGGTGCTCATTAACAAAACAACACATGATAGGTGCTGGCAAGGATGTGAAGAAAAGGGAACCCTCCTGCACTGCTGGTGGGAATGCAAACTGGTGCAGCCACTGTGGAAAACAGTATGGAGATTCCTCAAAAAATTTAAAATCAAACTGCCTTTTGACCCAGCTATCCCACTTTTGGGAATATTTCCAAGAACACCACATCAATGATTCAATAGGAGAAATGCAGCCCCATGTTTATGGCAGCATTGTTCACAATAGCCAAGATCTGGAAACAGCCCAAGTTCTGTCAGTGGACGAGTGGATTAAAAAGTAGTGGAACACATACACAATGGAATATTATGGGGCCATAAAAAAGAAGGAAATATTACTTTTTTTGACAACATGGATGGACCTGCAAACTTTGTGACAACATGGATGGACCTGCAAACTATATATTATGTTAAGTGAAATAAGCCAGGCAGAGCAAAGAAAAATATCATATGACCTCAATCATTTGAGGAATCCGACAAACAGTATGAACCGAGGAACAGAATAGAGGCAGAGATGGAATCAAAGGATCCAGAGGGAAAGCAGACAGAGGGAAAGGGGATGATAGGGGGTAATGAGAACAGAAAAGCAAATCCTGGATGGAAAGAGGAGGACGTTATGAGGAGAGGAACAAGGGAGATGTACTGGGGAACACGGGGGAGGAGAGGATGTATTTGTGGGGACACTGGAATCTATATAAATATCAGTTGGTTAGAGCATTGTCCTGATACATCAAGGTTGCAGGTTCAATCTTCAGTCAGGGCACATACAAGAATCAACCAATGAATGTGTGAATAAATGGAACAACAAATTAAGCTCTCTCTCTCCCCACCCTTCCTATGTCTCTCTAAAAAGAAAATCAATAAAAATTTTTAATGGAAATAAATTGAGATATAATTGAATATGACCCTATAAGTTTTTGGTGTACACCATAATGATTTAATATTTGTATATCTTGTGAAAGGATCACAATAAATCTAGTTAATATCTGTCACCATACCTAGTTACACATTCCTTTTTCTTGTGATGAAAACTTTTAAGATCAACTCTCTTAGCAACTTTTCAAATGTATATTATAATACAGTGTTATAAATTAGAGCTAAAATTTAGCAGTAATTTTTTATACTTTTTTTTTCCAGGCAGCACATTTTTCCAGGAAATGCCTCTGACCATAATAATTATTGACACCAAACATTTCCTAACAATATCAGAGTGTATTCTGACTCTGTTTCTTCACTATGGAAACTATTGTTTTGTTATTTTTATGCCTATTGAGCATTGCCACCTGGCTATGAATAGAATATCCAAACTTGATTTGTTAAAAACTGAACTCATTATCTTACTCTCCACCTCTACCCCCCAGATTGATTCCTCTTTCTGTACATTAATTTATATTACCACCTATTCAGTTACTCATTGTGAAACCCTGAGAGTCATGTTCTTCTTATCTCCTCTTTCTCCTCCCCTGTTCCTTCTCCTCATATCTGAGTCTGGTTCTGATTGCTTTATCTCTTCTAAAAAAATTTGTTTTGGCATACTTGTACTTTTTGTTTTAAGAAGGACATATTTCATCAGGTAATAGGAACTAATTTAACAGGGTTTTAGAAAAGTGATGTCAGAAAAATGGCGCCGCAAGAGCGATACTGATAAATCTCCCCCAAAATTCAACAACATCTTCAACCAGAGACAGAAAAATCTATCCTTGGAGCCTCCAGCAGTTCCACACTAAATGCAAAGGCAGAGGCAGCAGCAACCCCATAGCTAGATCATCAGGCTGCTAATTCAGGAAGGAAAGACTAGGAGAGAGGCTCCGGGAAAACGGACTCTCATTGTTAGAGCCTGCAAATGCTAATGAGCCTCGACTGTCAACGAGACTGAAGCCCAATATATGACATCACCATAGAGACTTATCAACTGCAAACCTTTACCTAAACGTGCCACAGGGGCAGAACCCGGGGTACAGAGTCACCAACCAGGAAGAGGGAGAGAAGAAAAGCAAGAAGATAACCTCTCAAAATCAAGAATAATCTGCAGACTTTATAACCTATCCCATTTTACTATATTTGTTCATTTGTTTCTCTTATCTTCTTGTCTTGATTATTTTCTTCCTATTCCAATTTGGTCGTTTAATTCTCTGCTGGTCCTACTCTCTCCTCTCCTTGAACTACACTACCCATAAGTGTTACATCTCTCATTATCTTTCCTTTCCTCTTCCTTTCTCTCTATGAGGGTTGCACTCCAAAACTCTTAACTCTCTCTCTCTCTCCTTTTGTTCTTCTTTCTTCTTTTTGTGTTTCCTTTTTCTTTTTTTTCTCTCTCTATATTAGTTTCTTCTTTTCTCCTTTTTTTCCCTTTCATTCAGTCCTCAATCACAAACAAATTATTTTATTTGGGACTCAAATTTTTCTTTCTGGCACTTTGGGGTTTTTTTACTTTGCTTTTTAAACTCACAAGCAGTGCTCCCAACCCTGGCTCTCCATTTTATCTAGTTTTTGCTCCACTAAATACAATAGTAATTTTTAATTTTTTTCCATTTTTCCTGTTTCCCTCTTATTCCTCTCATTATATCTCTTAGTTAACAATTGCCTAAAAGCAAATCATTAAATTCTTGACCCAAATTTTTTTCCTTTTTTGCATTTTGTGGGTCCATACCTCCTTTTTTGCCCCTTTATCACTTCTCCCAACTCAGGCCCTCCATTATAGGAAGTTTTTGTTCTATTTAGCACAATATAATTCACAGTTCACCACAAGATTCTCTCCAGAAGGAAGGGAGAGGAGAGGAATGAAAAAAAAGGGAAATAATAATTTTTTAATTTTTTTAACTTTTTAGTCTTTATTAATTCTCATTAGTACTATCAACAAAACCACCCTCAGATGCCATTAAGGAAAAGGAAATCAAATATCATGGATACAAAAGACAGAGAGGTAGCACAGATAGATGTGGAAAAAATCTATGGAGAAAAAATTTAATATATTGGAAACCTTGGAGCTAAATGACAGAGAATTTAAAATACAAATCCTAAAAATACTCAGAGATATACAAGAAAACACAGAAAGAAATTTAGGGAGCTCAGAAAACAACTCAATGAACACAAAGAATATATTACCAAGGAAATTGAAACTATAAAAACAAATCAAACAGAGATGAAAAACTCAATTCACGAGCTGAAAAATGAGGTAACAAGCTTAGCTAATAGAATAGGCCAGATAGAAGGTAGGATTAGTGAAATAGAAGACAAGCAACTTGAGGCACAACAGAGAGAAGAAGAAAGAGACTCAAAAATTGAAAAAAAATGAGAAAACCCTACAGGAATTGTCTGACTCCATCAAAAAGAATAACATAAGAATAATAGGTATATCAGAGGGAGAAGAGAGAAAAAATAGAATGGAGAACATATTCAAACAAATAATAGATGAGAACTTCCCAAGCCTGTGGAAAGAACTAAAGCCTCAAATTCAAGAAGCAAACAGAACACTGAGTTTTCTTAACCACAACAAACCTACTCCAAGGCACATCATAATGAAATTGGCACAAACCAATGACCAAGAAAAAATTCTCAAGGCAGCCAGGGAAAAGAAGAATACAACATATAAAGGAAGGCCCATTAGATTATCATTGGATTTCTCAACAGAAACTCCATAAGCTAGAAGAGAGTGGACCCCAATATTTAAATCCTGAAAGAGAGGAACTTTCAGCCATGAATACTATACCCATCAATGCTATCCTTCAAATATGAAGGAGAAATAAAAATATTCACAGGGACAGAAAAGATGAGGGAATTTATCATCAGAAAACTCCCCACTCCAGGAATTAATAAAGGGGGTTTTCAAACCAGATACAAAGAACAAAACAAAACAAAACCACAAGTAAAAGCTCCACCAAGAAAACAATAAAACCAAATTTAAACTGTGACAACAAAAACAAACAAACAAAAACACGGGAGAGGTTGGAAATTAACAGTAGCAAAGGATGATGGAGTATAGAAGTACTCACAAGATAGTGCATTACAATGAACAGGGTAGGAACCCTTTTCATTACTTAATGGTAACCACCCTTGAAAAAACCACCACAGAAGCACATGATTTAAAAAAGATAGCAAGAGAGGAAAGAAGTATGGAATACAACCAAACAAAAACAAATAATAGAAAAACAAAAGAGAAGAATCAAACAAGACACAAAACTGACAGAAAACAATGGTATAAAACGGCAATAGGGAACCCACAATTGTCAATAGTTACACTAAATGTAAACGGATTAAACTCACCAATAAAAAGCACAGAGTAGCAGAATGGATTAAAAAAGAAAATCCAACTGTATGCTGCCTACAAGAAACTCATCTAAGCAACAAGGATAAAAAGAAATTCAAAGTGAAAGACTAGAAAACAATACTCCAAGCAAATAACATCCAAAAAAAAGCATGCATAGCAATACTCATATCTGATAATGCTGACTACAAGACAGCAAAAGTACTCAGGGACAAAAATGGCCATTTCATAATGATTAAGGGGACGCTGAATCCAGAAGACATAACAATTCTTTTTTTTTTTTTTTTGTATTTTTCTGAAGCTGGAAACGGGGAGAGACAGTCAGACAGACTCCCGCATGCGCCTGACCAGGATCCACCCGGCACACCCACCAGGGGCGACGCTCTGCCCACCAGGGGGTGATGCTCTGCCCCCCCGGGGCATCGCTCCGCCGCGACCAGAGCCACTTCAGCGCCTGGGGCAGAGGCCAAGGAGCCATCCCCAGCGCCCGGGCCATCTTTGCTCCACTGGAGCCTTGGCTGCGGGAGGGGAAAAGAGAGACAGAGAGGAAGGGGGGTGGTGGAGAAGCAAATGGGCGCTTCTCCTATGTGCCCTGGCCGGGAATCGAACCTGGGTCCCCCGCACGCCAGGCCAATGCTCTACCGCTGAGCCAACCGACCAGGGCCAACAATTCTTAATATATATGCACCAAACCAAGGAGCACCAAAATATATAAGACAGCCACTTAATTTACCTTAAAACAAAAACTGACAAAAATACAATCATACTTGGAGACCTCAATACACCGCTGACGGCTCTAGATCGGTCATTGAAACAGAGAATCAATAAAGATATATTGGCCTTAAACAAAACACTAGAGCACCTGTATATGATAGACATCTATAGGACATTTCATCCCAAAGTGACTGAGTATACATTTTTCTCCAGTGTACATGGATCATTCTCAAGAACTGACCATATGCTGGGCCACAAAAACAACATCAGCAAATTCAGAAAAATCAAAGTTGTACCAAGCATATTTTCTGGTCATAAAGCCTTGAAACTAGAATTCAACTGCAAAAAAGAAGACAAAAACCCCACAAAAATGTGGAAACTAAACAATATACTTTTAAAAAGTGAATGGGTCAAAGAAGAAATAAGCGCAGAGATCAAAAGATATATACAGACTAATGAAAATGACAATATGACATCAGAATCTATGGGATGCAGCAAAAACAGTGATAAGAGGGAAGTTCATATTGTTCATATATGAACAAGCAAGAGAGAGCCCAAGCGAACCACTTAACTTCACACCTTAAGGAACTGGAAAAAGAAGAACAAAGACAACCCAAAACCAGCCGAAGAAAGGAGATAATAAAAATCAGAGCAGAAATAAATGAAATAGAGAACAGGAAAACTATAGAAAAAATTAATAGAACGAGGAGCTGGTTCTTTGAAAAGATCAACAAAATTGACAAACCCTTGGCAAGACTTACCAAGGAAAAAAGAGAAAGGACTCATATAAACAGGGCTTTAGTGACAGGATTTATGAGAATCTTGGTAGGAGTTCGGTTGTGCAGAGACCAGCTCGGCAATGGGTGTGTATGAAAGGAAGGTGCTGTAGGACTTAAGAAAAAACACACAATGTACTGTATAACACATTAAAGATGGGTATAGGGGACTGCCAGCCTCTAGGACTGAGAGCCCAGATCTCTGCAGCCTTATCGTGTTTATTTGTTTCTTTAATCAGCAAGAAAGTTAGCAGAGCATAGACTCAGAAACAGAGAAGGATGATTAACTAAAATCTTGCAGGTATGCAGGAAATGGCTATTAAGTTTTAAAAGCTTCCATTAAACAATCTTATCAGTGCTTGCCCGGGTAGTGTTCTATCTCTGCAGAACTTGACTTTCCTAAGTCTGCATGTAAAACTTGTTTCAGGGAAGCATTCTAATCTCTGGCCATTTTCGTACAGGTTGTATTGTAGCTATAGTTCTAGAGCAGGGGTCCCCAAACTACGGCCCGTGGGCCGCATGCGGCCCCCTGAGGCCATTTATCTGGCCCCCACCGCACTTCCGGAAGGGGCACCTCTTTTGTTGGTGGTCAGAGAGAGGAGCATAGTTCCTATTGAAATACTGGTCAGTTTGTTGATTTAAATTTACTTGTTCTTTATTCTAAATATTGTATTTGTTCCCGTTTTGTTTTTTTTACTTTAAAATAAGATATGTGCAGTGTGCATAGGGATTTTTTTTTTTTTTTTTATAATTTTATTTTTTTAATGGGGTGACATCAATAAATCAGGATACATATATTCAAAGATAACAAGTCCAGGTTATCTTGTCGTTCAATTATGTTGCATACCCACCACCCAAAGTCAGATTGTCCTCTGTCACCTTCTATCTTGTTTTCTTTGTGCCCCTCCCCACCCCCTATCCCTCTCCCATTCCCCCCTCCCCCCGTAACCACCACACTCTTGTCAATGTCTCTTAGTTTCAGTATTATGTCCCACCTACGTATGGAATAATACAGTTCCTGGTTTTTTCTGATTTACTTATTTCGCTTCGTATCATGTTATCAAGATCCCACCATTTTGCTGTAAATGTTCCGATGTCATCATTTCTTATGGCTGAGTAGTATTCCATAGTGTATATGTGCCACATCTTCTTTATCCAGTCATCTATTGATGGGCTTTTTGGTTGTTTCCATGTCCTGGCCACTGTGAACAATGCTGCAATAAACATGGGGCTGCATGTGTCTTTACGTATCAATGTTTCTGAGTTTTGGGGATATATACCCAGTAGAGGGATTGCTGGGTCATAAGGTAGTTCTATTTGCAGTTTTTTGAGGAACCACCATACTTTCTTCCATAATGGTTGTACTACTTTACATTCCCACCAACAGTGGATGAGGGTTCCTTTTTCTCCACAGCCTCTCCAACATTTGCTATTACCTGACTTGCTAATAACAGCTAATCGAACAGGTGTGAGGTGGTATCTCATTGCCGTTTTGATTTGCATTTCTCTAATAGCTAAAGAAGATGAGCATCTTTTCATATATCTGTTGGCCATTTGTATTTCTTCCTGGGAGAAGTGTCTATTCATATCCTCTTCCCATTTTTTTATTGGATTGTTTGTTTGTTTGTTGTTGAGTTTTATGAGTTCTTTGTATATTTTGGATATTAGGCCCTTATCTGAGCTGTTGTTTGAAAATATCATTTCCCTTTTAGTTGGCTTTCTGTTTATTTTGTTATCAGTTTCTCTTGCTGAGCAAAAACTTCTTAGTCTGATGTAGTCCCATTCATTAATTTTTGCCTTCACTTCTCTTGCCATTGGAGTCAAATTCATAAAATGCTCTTTAAAACCCAGGTCCATGAGTTGAGTACCTATGTCTTCTTCTATGTACTTAATTGTTTCAGGTCTTATGTTTAGATCTTTGATCCATTTTGAGTTAATTTTTGTACAGGGGGAGAGACTGTAGTCCAGTTTCATTCTTTTGCATGTGGCTTTCCAGTTTTCCCAGCACCATTTGTTGAAGAGGCTTTCTTTTCTCCATTGTGTGTTGTTGGCCCCTTTATCAAAAATTATTTGACTATATATATGTGGTTTTATTTCTGGACTTTCTATTCTGTTCCATTGGTCTGAGTGTCTATTTTTCTGCCAATACCATGCTGTTTTGATTGTCGTGGCCCTATAATAGAGTTTGAAGTCAGGTATTGTTATGCCCCCAGCTTCATTCTTTTTCTTTAGGATTGCTTTGGCTATTCGGGGTTTTTTATAGTTCCATATAAATCTGATGATTTTTTGCTCTATTTCTTTAAAAAATGTCATTGGAATTTTGATGGGAATTGCATTAAATTTGTATATTGCTTTGGGTAATATGGCCATCTTGATTATATTTATTCTTCCTAGCCAAGAACAAGGTATATTCTTCCATCTCATTATATCTTTTTCGATTTCCCTTAACAATGGTTTATAGTTTTCATTATATAGGTCCTTTACATTCTTTGTTATGTTTATTCCTAAGTATTTTATTTTTTTTGTTGCAATCGTGAAGGGGATTATTCTTTTGAGTTCCTTCTCAGTTGTTTCATTGTTGGCATATAGAAAGGCTATTGACTTCTGTATGTTAATTTTGTATCCTGCGACCTTACTGTATTGGCTTATTGTTTCTAGTAGTCTTTTTGTGGATTCTTTGGGGTTTTCGATGTATAGGATCATATCATCTGCAAAAAGTGATACCTTTACTTCTTCTTTTCCGATATGGATGCCTTTTATTTCTTTGTCTTGTCTGATTGCTGTGGCGAGAACCTCTAGTACCACATTAAATAAGAGTGGAGAGAGTGGACAACCCTGTCTTATTCCTGATTTAAGGGGGAAAGCCTTCAGTTTAGTGCCATTTAATATGATGTTAGCTGATGGTTTATCATATATGGCCTTTATCATGTTGAGATATTTTCCTTCTATACCCATTTTGTTGAGAGTCTTAAACATAAAATTGTGTTGTATTTTATCGAAAGCCTTTTCTGCATCTATTGATAAGATCATGTGGTTTTTGTTCTTTGTTTTGTTGATATGGTGTATTACATTAACTGTTTTACGTATGTTGAACCATCCTTGAGATTCTGGGATGAATCCCACTTGATCATGATGAATTATTTTTTTAATATGTTGTTGTATTCGATTTGCTAGTATTTTGTTTAGTATTTTAGCATCTGTATTCATTAGAGATATTGGTCTGTAGTTTTCTTTTTTTGTGCCATCCTTGCCTGGTTTTGGTATGAGGGTTATGTTGGCCTCATAAAATGTGTTTGGAAGTATTGCTTCTTCTTCAATTTTTTGGAAGACTTTGAGTAGAATAGGAACCAAGTCTTCTTTGAATGTTTGATAAAATTCGCTGGTATATCCGTCAGGGCCTGGACTTTTATTTTTGGGGAGGTTTTTAATGGTTTTTTCTATTTCTTCTCTACTGATAGGTCTGTTTAGGCTTTCTGCTTCTTCTTGACTCAGTCTAGGAAGGTTGTATTTTTCTAGGAATTTATCCATTTCTTCTAGGTTGTTGAATTTAGTGGCATAAAGTTTTTCATAGTATTCTACAATAATTCTTTGTATATCTACAGTGTCCGTGGTGATTTCTCCTCTTTCATTTTGGATTTTGTTTATATGAGTTCTTTCTCTTTTTTCCTTGGTAAGTCTTGCCAAGGGTTTGTCAATTTTGTTGATCTTTTCAAAGAACCAGCTCCTTGTTCTATTAATTTTTTCTATAGTTTTTCTGTTCTCTAATTCATTTATTTCTGCTCTGATTTTTATTATCTCCTTTCTTCGGCTGGTTTTGGGTTGTCTTTGTTCTTCTTTTTCTAGTTCCTTAAGGTGGGAAGTTAAGTGGTTCACTTGGGCTCTCTCTTGTTTATTCATATATGCCTGAAGCGATATGAACTTCCCTCTTATCACTGCTTTTGCTGCATCCCATAGATTCTGATATGTCGTATTGTCATTTTCATTAGTCTGTATATATCTTTTGATCTCTGCACTTATTTCTTCTTTGACCCATTCATTTTTTAAAAGTATGTTGTTTCGTTTCCACATTTTTGTGGGATTTTTTTCCTCTTTTTTGCAGTTGAATTCCAGTTTCAAGGCTTTATGATCAGAAAATATGCTTGGTACAACTTCAATTTTTCTGAATTTGCTGATGTTGTTTTTGTGGCCCAACATATGGTCAATTCTTGAGAATGATCCATGTACACTGGAGAAAAATGTATACTCAGTCACTTTGGGATAAAATGTCCTGTAGATGTCTATCATATCCAGGTGCTCTAGTGTTTTGTTTAAGGCCACTATGTCTTTGTTGATTCTCTGTTTGGATGACCGATCTAGAGCCGTCAGCGGTGTATTGAGGTCTCCAAGTATGATTATATTTTTGTCAGTTTTTGTTTTAAGATCAATAAGTGGCTGTCTTATATATTTTGGTGCTCCTTGGTTTGGTGCATATATATTAAGAATTGTTATGTCTTCTTGATTCAGTGTCCCCTTAGCCATTATGAAATGGCCATTTTTGTCTCTGAGTACTTTTCCTGTCTTGTAGTCAGCATTATCCGATATGAGTATTGCTACACCTGCTTTTTTTTGGATGTTATTTGCTTGGAGTATTGTTTTCCAGCCTTTCACTTTGAATTTGTTTTTATCCTTGTTACTTAGATGAGTTTCCTGTAGGCAGCATACAGTTGGATTTTCTTTTTTAATCCATTCTGCTACTCTATGCCTTTTTATTGGTGAGTTTAATCCGTTTACATTTAGTGTAATTATTGATACTTGTGAGTTCCCTATTGCCATTTTATAGATTGCTTTCTGTTAGTTTCGTGTCTTGTTTGATCCTTCTCTTTCATTTTCTATCTTTTGTTTTTATTTGGTTGTATTCCATACATCTTTCCTCTGTTGCTATCTTTTTTTATCTCATGTGCTTCTGTGGTGGTTTTTTCAATGGTGGTTACCTTTGAGTAATGAAAAGGGTCCCTACCCTGTTCATTGTAGCGAACTATTTTGTGAGTACTTTTGCACTCCATCGTCCTTTGTTACTGTTAACCTCCGTCTTCTCCCCCTCTTTCTTTTTGTTGTTGTCACAGTTTAAATTTGGTTTTATTGTGTTCTTCTTGGAGCTTTTACTTGTGGCTCTGTTTTTTTTTGTTCTTTGTATCTGATTGGAGAACCCCCTTTAGTAATTCCTGGAGTGGGGGTTTTCTCATGATAAATTCCCTCATCTTTTCTGTATCTGTGAATGTTTTTATTTCTCCTTCGTATTTGAAGGATAGCTTTGATGGGTATAGTATTCGTGGCTGAAAGTTCCTCTCTTTCAGGACTTTAAATATTGGGGACCACTCTCTTCTAGCTTGTAGAGTTTCTGCTGAGAAATCTGATGATAATCTAATGGGCCTTCCTTTATATGTTGTATTCTTCTTTTCCCTGGCTGCCTTGAGAATTTTTTCTTTGCTGTTGGTTTGTGTCAATTTCATTATGATATGCCTTGGAGTAGGTTTGTTGGGGTTAAGAAAACTTGGAGTTCTGTTTGCTTCTTGAACTTGAGGCTTTAGTTCTTTCCACAGGCTTGGGAAGTTCTCATCTATTATTTGTTTGAGTATGTTCTCCATTCCATTTTCTCTCTCTTCTCCCTCTGATATACCTATTATTCTTATGTTATTCTTTTTGATGGAGTCAGATAATTCTTGTAGGGCTATCTCATTTTTTTTAATTTTTGAGTCTCTTTCTTCTTCTCTCTGTTGTGCCTCAAGTTGCTTGTCTTCTATTTCACTAATCCTCTCTTCTATCTGACCTGTTCTATTAGCTAAGCTTGTTACTTCATTTTTCAGCTCGTGAATTGAGTTTTTCATCTCTGTTTGATTTGTTTTTATAGTTTCAATTTCCTTGGACATATATTCTTTGTGTTCATTGAGTTGTTTTCTGAGCTCCCTAAATTTCTTTCTGTGTTTTCTTGTATATCTCGGAGGATTTTTAGGATTTCTATCTTGAATTCTCTGTCATTTAGCTCCAAGGTTTCCAATATATTAAATTTTTTCTCCATAGATTTTTCCTCATCTAGCTGTGTTACCTCTCTTTCTTTTGTATCCATGATATTCGATTTTCTCTTCCTTAATGGCATCTGAGGGTGGTTTTGTTGATAGTATTAATGAGATTTAATAAAGAATAAAAAGTTAAAAAAAATAAAAAAAATAAAAAATTGAAGAGTTGTTTTTTTAAAAAAAATTAATAATGAAATAAAGAAAAATAAAATAAAATAAAAATTTTTAAAAATTTTTTAAAAAAGGAAATTATTCCCCCCCTCCTTTTTTCCTCTCCTCTCCTCTCCCCTCTTTCTTGAGAAAATCTTGTGGTGGACTGTGAGTTATAACAAACAATGCCTGTGATGGAGGGCCTGAATTGGGGAAAAGTAATAAAGGGGCAAAAAAGAAAAAAATAAAAAAAAAAAAATAAAGGAAAAAAAGATAAAAAAAAGAGCGTATGGACCCACAAAAAGCAAATAAGGAAAAAATTTGGGTCAAGAATAAAATGATTTGCTTTTAGGTGTTGGTTGTCTAAGAGTTATGATGAGAGGAATAAGAGGAAAACGGAAAAATGGGGGGACAAATTAAAAACTTATTATTGTATTTAGTGGAATAAGAACTAGATAATATGGAGAGCCAGGGATGGGAGCACTGCTAGTGAGTTAAAAAGGTGAAGTAAAAACCCCCCAAAATGCCACAAACATAGGTTTGAGTCCCAGATAAGATAATTTGTTTGTTATTGAGGTTTGAATGAGAGGAGATGTATAGGAGAAAGGAAGAAACTAATATAGAGGGAGAAAAGAAAGAGAGAGAGAAAAAAAAGAGGGAACCACTAAAAGAAGAAAAAAGAAAGGAGAGAGAGAGAGAGTTAAGGGTTTTGGAGTGCAACCCTCATAGAGAGAAAGGAAGAGAAGAGAAAAGATAATGGGAGATGTAACACTTATGGGTAGTGTAGTTCAAGGAGAGGAGAGAGTAAGACCAGTAGAGAGTTAATCGGCCAAATTGGAGGAAGAAAAAAAAGTATCAAGAATGAAGATAAGAGAAACAAACGAACAAATATAATAAAATATGATAGGTTATAAAGTCTGCAGATTATTCTTGATTTTGAGAGGTTATCTTCTTGCTTTTTCTTTTCTCTCCCTCTTCCTGGTTGGTGACTCTGTACCCCAGGTTCTGCCCCTTTGGCACGCTCAGGTAGAGGCTTGCAGTTGATAAGTCTCTATGGCAATGTCATGTATTGTGCTTTAATCTCGTGGGAGTCGAGGCTCATTAGCATTTATAGGCTCCGACAGTGAGAGAGTCCGTGTTCCTGGAGCCTTTCTCCTAGTCTTTCCTTCCTCAATTAGTAGCCTGATAATCCAGCTATGGGGTTGCTGCTGCCTCTGCCTGGATAGTAAGAGGCTCAAAGAGCTGGCAACTCCCCACTCTATTTCCACTCAGCACAGGGCTCTGGGTAAGGCTCAGTCAGTCAGAGCTGCTAGCATAATCAGGCGGGCTTTCCGCCCACTCAAAGACCACTGGCTCTGCCACTCTGTCCGGTAACACAAGTGGGCGCCCACTTCTGGGGGGCGCTTGGAGGAAACTCTCACTCACTGTCTGTGACCAGGATATCCAGCCAGCAGTCTCACGCTCTGAGTGAAACCCCCAACCGCAGAGAAAAGTTGCAGCGTTGGAATTGAGTCTCGCTCCGTCCCCGTGCGCGGCTTTTGCAAGGCGCTGGGGCGGCTCGAGATTCCGCTTTGGCCCACACAAAGGCCCCTGACTCTGCCCCTCTCTGCGATAACACGGGCGCGCACTGCGGAGGCACTCGGAGGAATCGCTCACTCCTTATCTGCACGCGCACACCAGGATATGAGGCCAGCCGCGGTTCCCTCTGAGTGAAACCTTCACCAGCACGGAAAATCTCCACCGTTGGAAGTAGTTCTCACTCCCTCCCGTGCGTGGCTTTCCCAGGGCGCTGGGGCTGCCCAGAGACTCTGTCCTCGGCCCACAGAAAGGCCTCTGACCCTGCCTCTCCGTGGGGCAACACGGGCACCCACTCTCAGGGCCTAGGAAGAAATTCTCGCCCACTAACTGCGCACCGACCAGGAGACCGGGTAAAATGGCCGCTCCGCTTGTCTTTCTTTGTTTGGGTTTGGCGCGAGTGTTAGCTTGTATTGCCCGGGTTGCCACAGGATCAGATTTTCCTCGGGTTGGATCTGTATGCCACCGCCTGGTTTGGCCGTTTGTGCCGCGGCGGCCTGGATCTATTCACCCCCTTTGCCCGCCTCAGTTTCTATATTCACAGTTACCAGAGAAAGCCGCCCTGTTTAGGTTAGTGAGGAAGGCGGAGCATTTCTTACTCCCTTTTTCCTTCGGGGTTTGGTTATATATTTAGCCAATTTTTCACTCAATCATACCTTTGGGTGTATTGCGAAGCATCTGGAAGCTCCAAGTATAGGTTTTTCTGTTTCTGGTTGAAGATCTTGTTGAGTTTTGGGGGAGATTTATCGGTATCGCTTCCTACCCCGCCATTACTCTGACGTCATCTCGTGCATAGGGATTTGTTCATAGTTTTTTTTATAGTCTGGCCCTCCAATGGTCTGAGGGACAGTGAACTGGCCCCCTGTGTAAAAAGTTTGGGGACCCCTGTTCTAGAGGCTTCAAGTTCCTCTAGCACCTTTGTTTTGGGGCTTCCCTGCATAATGCTTCTCAGAGAAAGCCTATCTTGCAGCTCTTTAAGCTATAATCCAATATATTTATCTGGAAGCCTTGTTGGTGTGGTGGTAGGGGCAGGAGAGGAGGAGCATTCTATAATATTCTGAATAACTCTGTCTTTTAGGGACACAGTGTCTGGGGCTGTGGCTCCACAAGTGCTTTTGTTCCTCCTCCAGTGGTTTCTTTTTTTAAATTTTTAAAAAAAAATTTTCTAAGATTGGAAATGGGGAGGCAGTCAGACAGACTCCCGCATGCGCCTGACCGGGATCCACCCGGCATGCCCACCAGGGGGCGATGCTCTGCCCACCAGGGGGCGATGCTCTGCCCATCTGGGGCGTGGCTCTGCCGCAATCAGAGCCATTCTAGTGCCTGAGGCAGAGGCCACAGAGCCATCCTCAGTGCCCAGGCCAACTTTGCTCCAATGGAGCCTTGGCTGAGGGAAGGGAAGAGAGAGACAGAGAGAAAGGAGAGGGGAGGGGTGGAGAAGCAGATGGGTGCTTCTCCTGTGTGCCCTGGCTGGGAATTGAACCTCGGACTCCCACACTCCAGACCGATGCTCTACCACTGAGCCAACCGGCCAGGGCCTCCAGTGGTTTCTTTTATTACCCTTCCCCGTTCCTCCTTCCTAGGCTGTAGCTTTTCAAATCTATTTCCTTGAATCCCTGTCCCCTGTTCACTATGGTTTTTTCTTTTTTTCTGGACTGAGACAGGAAGGCTGGAAGGGGCTGGAAAAGGGAGGAATTTTTTCCTCTAGCTGGATCTGGTTTCAGAATTGCGCTAAGGCAAAGACCCTGACCCCCGGAAGAGTAGGCCTTAATAGAGATGTCTGTGGGTAGATTCCACTGGGATTACTCTTCCCCTCCCCATGTTGAAGCCACAGTGAATCCTTCCCCAGTCCTCAGATCCTCAAATGAGGACCTACTGGAATGTCTAGAAAGAAAGCCCATGAAAATCAGAAGGCCATGCTAAGACTAAGACTGTGGCCCTAAGAGTTTATCATGCTTGTGTTAGTCCATACTTAGCCTTCAGCAGTTGTCAACATTGCCATTCAGTTATACCTCTCCATTTATGGCTGCAATACTCCCGCTCTGGTGCCTGGACCTGGGCTGCTGTATCTTTCCAAGTGTGCCTCTCTCCAGGTTTGGGTGGCAGTTTGTCTGGCAACCTCAGATCCCTGATAGAGCCGAGACATGTTTTGATTTTTAATTTGTTCAGCTTTTTCTTGTGGTAAGGATGAGAAGAATAGTTTCTAAGTTCTTTATATCTTGGAGCTAAAACCATAAGTCTCAACTTCGTATTCTTGATAAAAACTGGATAGTGATGAAGTTTTTGGATCCATGTACACAAATAATATTTGCCTGTGGTTTTCCTTTTCTTACCGTCTTTGTTTGGTTTTAATATCAACATTTTATAAAATAAGTTTTCTTTTCCCTGCTTTTTCTATACTCTAGAATAGTTTGTTTAAAACTGGAATTATTTGTTCCTTTAAAATTTTGTAGAAATTATCTATAAAATTATCTTGACCCATTGTTTCCTTTGTAGGAAAGTTTTAAAGTCTCTACTTTGATTGTCTTTATGATTATGGGAACACTCAGATTGTTAATATCTTCTTGAGTATATTTTGGTAAGTTATTGTTTTCCTAGAAATCTTTCATTTATTCTAAGTATTCAAATGTATAAGTATAAAATTATTTGTTACATTTTCTTACTGGTATATCTGTTAAAGTAGGTAGCTAATCAGACATGAGCTGGGATAGGGAAACAGAAAGGGGAAGAGAATTTCAACATTAAACACAACCATCAGCCTGATCTGTGGTGGCGCAGTGGATAAAGCGTCGACCTGGAAATGCTGAGGTTGCTGGTTCGAAACCCTGGGCTTACCTGGTCAAGGCACATATGGGAGTTGATGCTTCCTGCTCCTCCCCTTCTTTCTCTCTGTCTCTCTCTCTCTCTTCTCTCTCTCTCCCTCTCTCTCTCCTTTCTAAAATGAATAAATAAAATAAAAATAAAAAAATTAAAAAATCTTAAGAGGTAACTGCTTACCTAGAGCTTACTGTTAAACACAACCATCATCTGATAACCAGGTGTCTGACCATGGTTCTCCAGCTTCTGTTATGGGCCAGGGCAGCTCCACACCCCTGGGAAGCATGTGCAATGGGACTGACAAACAAGTTGGTGACTCATATATGACCTTCCACTGAGGATGTTAGACACAAAAGGACAAAATGAAAGAAAAGAGCATGTATGTGGCTTCAAAATACAAACAGCACAGGTATATGACTGCCCACTATGGGCAGAAGTGTGTGCATTCAATGGGCAGGAAGGAGCTGGGCGGGGAGGAGGATTCAGAAGGAGGGGGGAGGTGCCTAGTTAAGCCTAAAAACCTAACAATGTGACCCAAGTGGGGCAATCCGATCAGTCTGACTTGCCCACTTGGAAGTTTTGACTTGCCCAAAGAGAAGTATACTTTCTCTTTGCTAAATAAACCACTACCCACTTTGCATTCTTGTCTTTCATTTCTGGAGGAGACAGGAGCCAAGGCACCCAGAGCAATACTGCAGAACTAGTGACAATGCTACTATTTTCTCTGTTGGTGTCTTGCCCCTTTAGGGAAGATATTAATTGGGCTGGAAATAATTTTTTAGAAAACTTCTCTGGTAGCCCATCATGTGATTATGTCAGGACTGGTTTTTAGAACCAATTAGGGTCATCCGTTACCAACTCTAAGAGTTGCTTCAGCCTCCAAGTGTCTCCTGTCATTCTGTGGCATATGTTGAACCTTAGCCTAGACTATGTCTGGGTCTATAATTTAAAATGTCTTTAATAATTGGATCTTTTTGATATCTTAACATTTTATGAAGATGTCTGCAACCAGTTTAGCTAGATTCTGCATGCAGCAATCCAACCTGAAAGCTGCATTTAAACACAGCCTGTGAATCCAAAGTAACATGAGCAAAGTTCTAGTCACGCCATAGTTTGTGGCTGCCAAAATGTGGACACGGAAGCGGTTATTTTAAAACTTGATAAGCAACACAGCATTTTTGAGAACTGTGGAATAAAATGAATATTTCTAGTTGCCCAACTGGAAAAGCATTACCATGATTATTTACATCCTTATCATTGAATGTCGTTTATCTGATCATAGGATGTATGTTTTGGGTAAATATTCTCATTAACAGCATAATTTAACCCTGGCCAGATAGCTTGGTTGGTTAGAGTATTGTCCTGATGCACAGAGGTTGCAGGTTTGATCCCGATCAGGGCACATACAAGAACAGTTTTATGTTTCTGCTTCTCTCTCCCTCCCTCCCTTCTTCTCTCTCAAAAATCAACAAATAAACTTAAAAAAATTTTAAAGCATAATTTATGTTTTAGGTAAGAATTTTTTCAAGCAAGAATTAAGTTCTAGGGGCTTTTCTATATTTGGTACTTTATTCTGGTAGGATTTAGTAATCTTTTTGTTAAAAAGAATATAATGCTTATTTCTTTCAAAATATAACTTATACACAAATATAATCTATAATCTACCTACCTACCTATCATATATTTAGAGATCTAGATGTCTTAATATAATATTCTTATGTTACAATATTTTTGAGGGGGGTATAATTTATTCACAAGTTAAATTGGGAAGTTGGAAACTTCTTCAGTTTCCGTGTAATGTTTCATTTAAATTATTTCCAACCACAGTCCAAGTCTCATGCTGCTATGGACAATCTGTGTTTCTTGGTATATATTCCAACATTTTATTTAACAAAATAGAAATAGAAGAACAAATATAAAGGCACCAAATGTGAAGTATAGCTAGAAGGCTTTGACAGACATAACAGCAAAGCTACTTCATCTTTACAGCATCTGATTCAGGGACATTTTAACTCAAAAGATTTCTTCTTTGAGCATTTATTTCTGTAATTTAAAGAACAACTCAATACAACATAAAAAGGAGAAATGTCCAGCTCAATCCTCACGCACATAAATCCAACAATATGAAGTGACATCAGTGCTAGCAAATTCAATCTTGATTTGATTCTGATTATCTCAGAAGACCTTCCTCTTGACCTTCCAACTAACTTTCTCATTTAGTCGGACTCAAAGATATTAGGTCATCTTGGAAAAATAATTATTAATGAATTAAAAATATAGAATACATTCATAAAATATGATTGTATCTTGAAATCTTCAGTACACACATTTATAAGTAAATTGAACCACATAAAAAGCTTAAAATTGTCCTCCATTTAGTGTTTAAAAGAGAGACATTAAACATTAGTAAAGACTGTTAAATAATAAAAAACATTGACTAAGGTAAATAGTTTATTTTACACCCTCTTTATATAGATTTCTTAGACAACAAGAGATAACTGCTAATGGTTCATTGGAAAGTGCAATCTCAGAGAGCCAAGAGGGAGGGGAAAACATAAGGGAGACAAGGATGAAAAAGAGCAAATCCACGTGGCACATTGTGGAACTGTAACAAAAGAAACAGATTTGGTTGCTAGGTCATGTAGAATGTCTCCAGAGAAGCTGTATGGAACATTGAATCTTACAAGAGTCTACCACAGAGAATAGGGGCATTTATCTAACAGCTCTTTTCTACTTTCTGGGGTTTTTATTTGTATGTTTGTTTAAATCAAAGGAATTAACCCCTGGGAACTTTTGGATAGCTACTGGGAAAGGTAGGGTTTCTCCTTGTCAATTGGCGATGGACATGGATGTTCCCTTGGTTTTTCCACCATAGGAGTGGCCTACACCTTTGGTAAGGTAGCTCCCAGCAGGAAGCAAGAGAAATAGCCAGAGACCAGGGTTGGGAGATGGTGGCTAGAGTGAGAAGGCGGCTTTGGGATGGTATTGAAATTGGCTTTGTTATCAGGACACCTGTGAAAAGAGTGTGTGAGGATGAGGACATGAATTTGTGAAACTGATACATTCAAGGATATACTTGGCAGTGATGTGTTAACAAGGCCCTATAAACTAGGGCTGTGAGTAAATGTAAAAGTAGAGGGCAGGTTGTCACTGTAAAAGAGGTTGTCACAGAGCCTAAAAGAAGAACCTAAATTATGTCAAAACTGAGAAACCTTTTGATATAGCAATGGGAACAAAGGAGATTTCAGTATAAAGCCAAAGATTCTGGGTGGCACTGTGTTGGCATAAACTTAGAAGGAATGGAGTTGACAGATGGCTGTTCTGAGATGAGGTCTCTTTGAAAAGTTGGCCAGGAAGGTGACCTGTGGCAGTGGCCTGAGAAGATGTAGCCGAGCAGAACCCAAGGAAGTAGTGGGGCAGTCCCCACATCCCTCCTTAGGGCCCTAATGGGCAGCAGTGTAGAGAGGGTTCCCACCTCATCTGTCCACTCACTTCTAATGACTGGTTTACTAACTTGACATATATTATGCGTCACCTCATCTGTAGAAATTTAAGTCTTTTCAGAGCCTTACAAAAATGGAAAAGCTTCTAAAGTCCCTTGATCAGCAAAAACAAAACTTCTATCAGGACAAACACACACAGAAGTGCTGGGGTGTGAGGAAATTGGGAGGAGGAAATGATTCAGGCAGTGTGAACAGAAAGCAGCCAACTGATGGACCAAATCAAGAGTTTCTCCTTTCTCATCTACCTGGTTTCTGTCATGTAGACATACTGGATCCCAGGATGCCCTTGTATTTAGTACTCTATTCTTTTTAGGATGATTGTGAAATATTTCTCAGATTTTAGATCTGGCTGTCTGCTTTCCACTAAGAGAATATATCAGATCAAGTGGATGGTGAGACTAAGTTATAAGCAAACAAGCCTTCTTATTTGCCATTTTAAATTATTTTTTCAGGTGCTCATTATATTTTCATCATGTACTAGATTTATAGACCAACCATTATTATCATCTAAAATGTTTACTCTTGTTTATTTATAATATGTTGAGAATCTATTATGTCCTACTAAATTATAGATCTGCTTGGAGAAGATAATTTATAATACATTTTTTTTCCATACCCACTGGTAAATATAATGTGGTCTATTAAATAATTAAAAAATTAAACATTTTTGGGGGAGCATTTATTTATATTATTGCAAAAATATATTTTAAAGTTAAGGAGAAAATTGTTGTAGTTGAATATGGAGATACTGTCATCTATAGCTTTCATAACTGCAAGATGTAGAATTTAGAGCTGCAACCTTGTATCATGTAGTGAATCACCATTTCTTAGAGAAAACATTTCAAGTACCCTGATATTACCACATTACTGACATTAACTATTTTGATCCTCAAAGCATAATTTTGTATTGTGATGGTAATAATATGGGGAAATAAAAGTGCTGTATTTTCCCTTTGTTCATTCAAACTTGCTCTGAGTAGATCTTACCTGCTCTTTGGATAAAATATTGTCAGGTCCCTCCCAAAAATTCCAAAGCCTTTGAGTTCATTTTGTCATGAAACCAATTCTTGTTTCAAGTCCCATGTGAAAAACTTTACACTACATATCAAATTAAGGCTTCTCTGCCCTGGCCGGTTAGCTCAGTCAGTTAAGGCCCTTTTCTGGAAAGGACAGGGTTGTGGGTTTGATCCCCAGTCAAGGCACACAAGGGAAGCAATCAATGAGTGTATGACTGAGTGGAACAACAAATGAATGTTTCCCTTCCTACTACCCTCTCTCCCTTCCTCCTCCCCTGTCTTGCTTATCCTGTCTTGTCTCTACAAAAAATTAATTAAGGCTTCTCTTTTATCCCAGCTTAGACTTTGTTTGACTTGAAGTTTGCAATGACAGGCATAAAGAACAACTCTGTGTTTTTGAATTTATTTCTTTTTTTCCTACTTACTCCATTTGGTTGCCTCTGTCCTCCAGGGTTGTAAGGTGGAAGGAAGAGAGGGAACAGATGGGAAATATGTTGCTCTGACATTGGTATTCTCTGGTCTTACTGGTTGTTCTTAATGGATCGCTTTGAAAATCATCCCATTGGGCGTACTTGAGTAAACTTCTTGTAACATAGGTGATGAGTCTTCTGATTTTCCAAATGGCTATTTTAAATTTTGTCCCCAGCCCCAGGGCATATAGTAGTCCATCCCTTCAGCCCTGGGAGAGTCCTGTCGCACTTTCATGCAGTCCTCTTAGACAAAATTAAAATTGTGTCTGCCGGGTTCTCTCCTTGTCAACATCTGGTTCATGAAAAATACTTACACATTCTTGCCTTCATGCTCATGTTTATTATCACAATTTATTTCCAATAAAGCTTTCATTTTTTGGCTGCCACAGCCACTTCAACCAATCACACCCTTGTAGACTATTTTTCTGTGTGATTTAATTATAGATTTGCTGGGTCCCTAAACTCCAGGGAAGACACACACAAGATCCTCTCACCTGGTGTGAGGTGAGGAAAGGCAGCCTACTTCCAGATAATGGGAGGGAAATGCCATTAACACTTTTTCCAGGTGTTTTTTCTTTCTTTTAGCTTTTTAACTTTTTTCCATTGATTAGAAATTAAGAAAGAGAAAGGGGGAAGAGAAAAGGGAGAAAGAGAGAGAGAGAGAGAGAGAGAGAGAGAGAGAGAGAAGCATCAACTCATTCCATTTAGTTGTTTCATTTGGTTGTATACTCACTGGTTGCTTCTCATATGTGCCCTGAATGGGATGGAACCTGCGACCTCACCATTGGGGAATGACACTCTATCCACTGGACAACCCAGCCAGGGTCTAGGCATTTTCTTTAATTGTCTCTTCAATCTAGAACTTGGTTTTAGTTTAGTTTCCTCCTTTTTCAAGTCAAAATGCATACTGCTTCCATGCTTAAGTAGTATAACACTTTACTTTGGAAACTAGGAGTAACTATCAGTGTTCTCTGTTCCATACCTAAAACTAAGGTAGAAATGGTCCACTTTTAACATGCTAGTATATAAAGAAGATCCAGGCTAAGAAATTTAAGAAACTTATGGTCATGCTTTTATTTTCTGCTCATTATGTATAAATTTAGTAAAAATTGTCTTAAGAACTATTAAAATCTATTAACAGAAAAAAATTGAACAGAATGCCCCAAGACTATATTTTTTGTATTACTCTATCAATAATTCAGGTTACATATTTTAAAATAACACCTAATAATAAATAATGGCTTAATAAAAAGCTGGTTTAAAATTAGTTATATTTATTTGTGCATTAGCAAATATTTCCAGACCTCTAGTATGGACCAGGCCTGAGTTAGACAGGAAAACAAATGGGAGTGAAAGAGTCCTTGTCGTTGTGGGTTGAGATTAGGCAGGGATGCTGTGGGAGGAGGGCTCTCTGTGGGCATCCAGGTGGAGAAACGCTGGAGTTGACGATCTGGGTCTGAAATCAGAAGGAAGATTTGGCTTAGAGTTATAAAACTGGAATAACTAAATGATGATCTTTAAGAGGAAAGGCTAAAAAGCAACACAAAATAAAATGTTTCCTTGCCTTTTCCTAGAATGACCTACATAGGCAGGGCCCAAGTAGAAATCAGGTCAGAACTTGTAGTGCATATTCCTTGGAAATAACCATCGGTAAATTCTTGGGCCAGTCACAGCATAAAAATGACTCTATATAACTTTTTTCCTCTAATTTTCAAAATGAGAAAACTATCTCCCCTTGCCCTGGATGCAAAACTGGGGCTGGTTATGGTTCATAAGAAGAGTTGGGTGAATTAGATACACGTGGGAACTGGCAACTTGTTAAACATCAACATTGATTTGTATGACAGAGGGGATCTTTCTGAGTCAGTCTTCCAAGTTCTTAGTTGAGAGGAATGCAGCTGCCACCTAGGAAGGACAGCGGAGCTAGGGTGGTGGAGCTGTGTGGGCTGGTGTATGTGGGGCCTTGTGTGCTGTGGACTGTTCGCAGTAGGAGTTTATGTCCTTTTGTCTTTCAAGACCCTCTGAGAACATTTGAAGTGGATGGATTTTTCTCTACAAATGAACATTACAGTTTTTGCATAAATGTTCAGAGGATTTCTAGGCTTCTTAAAGCCTATCTATGGACCTCTCTTTTCAAACGATAAAAAGAAAACATTCAATTTATCCTTATAAAAGAGAGCTTATGTAACTATATTCAAGAAAAAAGTGTGCTAGAATTATAAAGGATAAAATTTCAAATATATGTATTTTAAGATACACTGATAAAAGCATTGAAAAATAAGAGTGGCTTCCAGAATAAAGGCTAGAGGAAAAAGATGGATCCATACAAGATAAGTGTATCAATTTAAAAGAGATACAGAAGAGAAAAATAAATCCACTTATAAATGAAGGAGACAAAAATGAATGAGATACCTCCTTTAAAAATTTATCTCTAACAAGAAAAATAAAGAATAAGAATTTAGTCAATAGGAAGTACTGGAAACATTACAAGAATAGCTATTTCCTATTGGCGAACAGAAAGTAATTAAAAAAAATTAAGAAATCCAAATCAATAGGTCTGAATAATGGATCATTAAGAGAATTGGCCATTATTCTTACAGAATCACTAATAATCATTTTTGAAAATGAATTCTAGAGATTTCAATTTGAAAATGAAGTCTCATCTGATTGAGATTTATGCAAAATAAATATACCTTATCTTTCATTTGTTAGTGCTTCCTCCTAGAAAATACTGTTTCATATTTAAACTCTGTCTGGATATAATTTTCATTGATAATGAAAATACTTAAACTGTGGCAGTATGGTGCTGTTGGTCAAATAAGTTTGTAAAATATGATTTTTATGTTTGCTCGTTTATATTGAATAGTTTGCATTGGGGGCTGGGCAGTGCTAGATATATGTGGTCTGTGAAATTGCAAATTATCTTCCTGCTTGGGAAGGGCCCTTGTTTTGCTAATGTTAGCCTGAGGAGGGGTCTTTGTGGGCCCAGGTAGTTTTGCAGGGAGAGCAGAGAGAATGCTGAGTGCTGAGGAAGAAGCCATGTTGGCAGGGAAAGAGAAGATGCGCAGATAGGGAACCAGAAGTGAGGGGCTTTGCGAGCTTCGCTGAGACTGGTGAGGCCTTTGATTCTAGGAGGAACTGCAGAAGATTCTCCCGGTTGTGGAACTAGAGAATGCTTCAGGGCTCTGGGAGCCCTGAATGAAAAGGAAAGTGTTTTTTCTGTATGTTTGCTCATTGGCTGGTGCAAGACTTTAATAAAGGAATGGCCCGCCATTTTTTTGCTCCACTGTTTCTTTACCGTCTGTCTGAATTCAGTTAGTACCTGCATGTGCATGTCCATGGCTATGGCGGCCCCTGGCCCTACAGGTGCTGTGTACATTTTTCTTTATACTCTGTAGCCCAAGTGAATATAGAAGGCATTAAGTGGCATTGGAATAGGCTCTTGAGGGATTATTGCCCAGGTTTGGCTTTAAAGACTTCAGCCATATTAAGATGGAACATTAAATTGTGATCAACTTGGATGAGAAACATAACCGAGTGTAGTTAGTATCTCTGGAAGATAATTTCAATATTGAAATATAAATACTTATTAAGACATAAGTGTAACACTGAATTCTAGAGTGATCCTGGGTGGAAAATTGATTGGCACTCATATTGTAAATAAGTCATCACATTGATGCAGATGGTTTCAGGATCTGGACTTCCTAGGTAAATGTCTCCACACTAAGTACTGGGGAGTTCTAGAGGAGAAGTGGTAGCAGTTTCTACTAACCAAGATACCCAGGTGTAGATAGGTGGTATAGTCCATGAAAGAAGAATACAATG
The DNA here is from genome assembly GCF_036850765.1 of Saccopteryx bilineata. Classification (NCBI taxonomy): domain Eukaryota; kingdom Metazoa; phylum Chordata; class Mammalia; order Chiroptera; family Emballonuridae; genus Saccopteryx; species Saccopteryx bilineata. Next base: position 221,076,141 of record NC_089493.1, on the reverse strand, counting down.
ACAAGACTGATATTAGGTGGGGATAAGCCTCATGATAAATCTGATACCTCCTAATATTTTACCTGTGAAGTGGACAGCATGAACAACTGCGTTTCTAGTCCGATGAGAACTAAAAGACCTAGTCACACTTTTGAAAATTCTTAAATACCAGAATTTGGTGTTTTAAGCAACATATCTTGATATTTGTCAAACAAGTTGAGATAGATTACAAATGTTTATTTCCAGTACCAACTGTCCAAACTAAAACTAGAAACATCTGTCGCATGATTTTCATTCTACTCTTTAATGCTATTTTTTTTTCTGTTTTAGTTTTTTCCAAACACAATGTGACAGAATGTCAATAAGAAAAGGAACTTTGGACTTTTTGAAGTTGCTAGAGGGCTTGGAATCAACTATTTTTGGGTTTACATATTATGATAGGAGAGTTTCAGATAGTAAATCTTCTTAGTCTACAGATTTTAAACTGTCTTCATAACATTTTATGGTTATGATAGTGAATGAAGTTTATCAAGTGGGCCTTGAAATATACTGAGCAAATTATTATACCTGACAATGCTTGGTAAATTGAAGTATCTTCTATTTAATTTTAAGTGAAGTTGTCAAATTAGAAATAACTATCAACACCTTGATAAAAGTGTTGATTTATATTTAATATAAAATGCTTACCACTATAGATAACAATTGAACATGTTGGTTTTTTAAAAATCTGGACATACTAAAGAAACTTATGTTGAGTTTTTAAAATGCAATGATTTGAATAGACTATAAAGTTTTTCCTAAGCAGTAGCATTATTTATCCAAGTCTCACCAAAATAACTGTAATCCATATAATATTAAAAAACCATTCAGTTTTGTTGAAATATTGTTTGTCAAATATAGAAAGTGAAAACACCCAATATATCCTAATTGGTAAATGCTTTCTTATTTATTTTTTTCTTCTGTTCTAGTGAAATATAGAATTATAACAACCCTGCAAAAATTCCAGAAAAAAAGCACAAAGCAAAATGTATTTCTTCCAAGGGACCATGGAACCCAGATTGCCCACTGCGCTGTGGAAATCTCACCTCTGTTTTGTTCTGGTATTTCCAGCCTGTGACTGGAAATACTTCCTAATGGAAGTATAAAAATATAGTATCTGTGGATGCTATAAAGTTGTAGAAGCAGTTAAAGTTTTATTAGAAGATATTGCAAGTCAGCCTGGACTCACTGATGTGAAGTGGCAACTCTCGAGCCCCAGGCTAACTTGTTGCTGATTCCAAGCCTTCAATAATGAAAATGGAACTGTTAAGCTTCTCGCAGTTAAGCATCTACATAGTCTCCTGTACATATTAATCAAACCTGTTGTGAATGCCCCTCAAAGGAAAGAATGCTCTTCCCCTTACAGCTATGAGTGTGTTCTTTTCTTCTTTAAGGAATAGAGAAAGATCGCTTGGCAAGATTATACAAAAATTGAAAATTCTTCTCATGGAGTTATTTTTATACCTTAGGAGTAACAGGAGGTGGTTAATTCTGAACATTTATCTGAAACGTTACAGCAGTTTTGCCCTGGGCAAGTTTGCAAATGTTCTTTCCTGCCATTGGGTCCGACTTAGGAACTTCCATTTGCAGAACCATATGTGCAATAACTGGTCCTTGGGGTCACCCTGGCAACCACACAGTCCCCTCATTCCAAGTCACACTGTGTTTTGCCAAAGAGCGGGACAAAATGAAGAATCTTAATGTGATGCTGAGAAGGCGAGAAGAAAATGGGAAAAAATTTTGAAATCAAGTCAGCTGATTTCACACCCCACCAGAAAGACTTTTGTTAAAACACAGTTGAGCTAATCAAAAATTGAATAGTTCTTCACTATTCCAGAAATAGAATAATAGAATGTAGTTTGTGGTGGTTTGTAATGAGAGGTAAAATTTAGAAATGCAAATATAAAGGTTCCGAGTAAAGAGTATATCCAGCAGAGGAGTCCCAACTATCCTTGTTTTGAAGGAACCATTGTACAGGAATAGCAAGAGTGATTTAACCCATTAAAGCATTGTGTAAAATGCCTTTAAAAAGACTTGAATTTTGCATACCCCCTCTGTCTTGATATGAGCCTCTGTTCTCTTTCTCTCTTTCTTTTTTCTACTTGGTAGATAAAATAACAAATTCTTAAAGAAGAGCACTTAGAAGTGGAAAATCTTAAAACATATATAAAAATAATGTTCTTTTTCTTGACTGTGAGAGGAACAAAGAGAAAATGTATTTTGGTACTGAGAAAATAAAGTTTTACCTCTTACTTTGGCATTTTGCCTTGTTAATACAAAATAGCACCCCTCAAAAAAACCAAGTTCCTAATTCAGAGTTCCATTAATCACTGAGCGGGAGCTGTTCTTTCAGTCTACAGATGAGATCATTGGTATTTTTGATTTTACAGAGAAGAACACTTTTTGGAGACTCTAAAAGATCCTTTGAAATTAAAAGAAATAAAGAGAAACTGAGGGGGGGGGGTCTATGAGTCTAGTCAAACAACAGTCTAAAACTTTATGTCAGCATTAAAGTAGAGTTTAAGGCCTACCTGCAGTCAGAATTAGGGCTTTCAGTCAAATGTTTATTTTAAAAGAGGATAACCTAAAACATTTGTACCTACCCGGATGTAGGCTCTGCTCTTTGCATTACCAAAAAGGCCAGCAGTATTCTGTCAACACGATATTTAAAAACACATGGGACTGGATATAATGTTTAGTCATATTTAAAGCTGTACTAATATTCCTGGTAAATTTAATGATAAGTTGAGTTTGAAAAAGGTTGTATTTCAGTGACTTTTTTTCCAGGTGAAAGGCCAGAAAAAAGTAAAAAATTTGTTTTCCTGTGAAATTATGATTTAAGCCTTACAAATTAAGGTATGTGTGTCTATGTGTGTAGAAACCAGAATAGTGTCCCCACCAAGTCTAATCACCTCTTCTTGCTCTGACCTCACCCCTTGCCTTTCCCGAGTTTAGACAAGGGTGAGAGTTGGTAAAAGAAAACAAGAACAAAGGAAAGATTTGGAAAGATGAGGGGTGTTGGGCAAACAAGTGTGTCACAAATGTGCTAGGCTTGCTCGCCTTGTACTTTGAGTAGTGCCTGAGCACGGGGCAGCACCACTTGTGTATAGTCTATGTAAGGCTGCAGGTACTGGTGCTTGCCCTCAGGGCAGCAGATTACAAATTGTGGATTGCCTGCCACCATTGGAAGGGGCCATTGCTTGCTATTGTTTGCCAGGGAGCCCCCCCCCCACCCCGCCTGTTTGGTTTAGGAGTCCTGAGAGAGAGGGAGAAGCAGTTTTCCCCTGCCTGTTTGCTCGTCCACTGTTGCGAGACCAATAAACAGGATGGCCCACCATCTTCCAGCTCCAAGTTCCTTTCCCGTCTGCCCGAATCCAATGGGAACATGCATGGCCACGGCCACCCGCCTTACAGGGGGGAAAGGACAGGAGAGAGAGAACACAAAGTTTTGGCAGAGGAGGATAGTAAGAAAGTGGGATTAAGATGCCCATACCTCCACAACTTCCTTCTTACTCCCCTCCCCCAGTCAAACAATACTAGTCAGACTGAAAGAGGCAGGAAAAAAAAAAACACCCAAAAATGAAAATCCAGAAAGGTCACAAAATGCTGTGTGGCTTATCTGTATTAAGAATGACCTGAATTTTGGTTCCTGAACAAGTCAGCAAAGCTTCTATAACCCACAATTCTTTACATACAATTCCTTGGCAGTTGCCACTGCAAATCTTCTGGTCTTTTCCTATCTCTGAGAAGGAATACTGCAAATGCAACTGCTGTCAATCATGGAAGGCTGCCTCAAGGTTATGTCAGGTCAGATCTGGAAACCCAAGGATCAGTGAGGAAGGTGTTGATGGCAGGGTGGGTGGCAAATGTGGATGGAAAGAGCTTGAAATTTACAAGCTGCTATCACGGGAAGATTAGGGCTAAAAGAAGGCATAAATTTGAGAAAAGTTAGAGTAAATGAAGATCAGGAAGTAGAGGACTAACAGAAATATATATTGTGGTTTTATCACAGAAAAGGTCATGACTTTAAACACTCAATTGAAAGAAGCTTAAGTTTATAGAAAACACAATAATTTCTTTTAACAGGACCAAATAATATTCTACCTTCCTACAGTATTTCTGTAGCATGCACACTGCCTGTTTCATAAGACATCTTTATTGGTTCACTGAGTTGCACAGTGTCTGGTCAATCTCAACTTTCCCACTTTGCTGTTTAGAATCATTTCTAGTTTATCACAACAGATTGGATATAATTGAAAAGGATGGCAGTTAAATCAGCCAAAATACACCTTTGACAGAGAATAATGAACTAGGGTATAAATGAAAGTAGAAAAAAAAAGAGGTCAGCCACCTTAGAGCTATCCTCTGCTTTCCCATATCTCTTCTTAAGTCCTGGAAGGACAGTTTGGAATGTCACAGCCAATTATCATAAACTATTGATAATGCTTCTTTCTCACCCATTTCTGAGTTTTCAACAAATTTTGACAAATTAACAAGTTTATATGAAACTCTCTTGATGTACTTTACCTGAATAAGATGATTTTTATGCTGTATTGCTGGGCAAATGAGATGGTAAAATTTGTATTTTTTGAGTTTGCTCACTTTTATTGTTACAAAATGGTGCTGGGCAGTGCCAGGTATGTGTGGTCTGTGAAATTTCAAATTACCTTCCTGTTTGAGAAGGGCCATGATTTTGCTAATGTTTGCTGGAGGAGAGGTTTTTCGCCAGAAAGTTTAGAAAAGAGAGAGAAGAAGAGGAGAAGAAGCCATGTTTGCAGAGTGAGAGCCAGTGTGAGACTTTAATAAAGGAATGGCCCACCATTTTCTGGCTCCACTGTTTCTTTACTATCTGTCTGAATTCAATGATAACCTGCATGTGAATGGCCACAACAGCTGCAACTACTGGCCATACATGTATCAACTTAAAAAATACATGCATTAACTACTTTTTTGTGTGACAGAGACAGCGAGAGAGACAGAGAGAGGGACAGATAGGGACAGACAGGCAGGAAGGGAGAGAGATAAGAAGCATCAGTTCTTCATTGCAGCTCCTTAGTCTCCCTAGTTGTTCATTGATTGCTTTCTCATACGTGCCCTGACCAGGGGTGAGGGTAGGGGGGTGGGGGTGGGGCTACAGCAGAGCGAGTGACCCCTTGCTCAAGCCAGTGACTTTAGGTTCAAGCCAGCAACCTTGGGCTTCAAGCCAGTGTCCTTTGGGCCCAAGTCAGTGACCATGGGGCCATGTCTACGATCCCATGCTCCCACCAGTGACCCTGCACTCAAGCTGGTTAGCCTGCACTAAAGAAAGATGAGCCAGCGCTCAAGCTGGTGACCTGAGGATTTCAAACCTGGGTCCTCTGTGACCCAGTTCAATGCTCTATCCACTATACCACTGCTTGATCAGGCTGCATTAACTATTTTTAAATAATAAAAAAATATTTCTAGTAATAAAAAGAAGAGGTATTTTCATCTCTCTTTTTTCTTTATGAAATAGTCATGAAAGTTATTCAATGGTGCTGAGAATGGATGTGTATAATTTATGCAGTTTGATATATTTATTTTGAGTATAGAATACACCTCAACAAAATGCCTTTTAAAATTTTTTTTTCATTAATTTGAGAGGGGAGATTAAAGGGAAGAGAAAGAGAGAGAGAAAGAGAGAGAAGCATCAACTCATTGTTCAACTTTGTTGTTCCATTTAGTTGAGTACTCAGTGATTGCTTCTTGTATGTTCCCTGACTGGAGATTGAACCTGTGACCTTGGCAAGCCAGGATGATGATTTATCTACTGAGACACCTGGCCAGGGCCTCAGCAGAATGTCTTGATGTTCAGTAACTTAATGGCAGAATTGTCAACCAGACACTACAGTACTTCCATTTTTAAAAGATTTGAAAGCATCAAAGATTTGATATACAAAACTAAACCTAGTCAGTCATCCTTTGGGACAAAAACCAATAAAATAACACTGGAAAATGTAAAAGTCTAAAACCTATATAAAACGTCATTAATATTTTTTCTTTAGTCTTGTGGATAATATTATAATCTATTTAAACTATGCAACAGATCATTTCTCTCATGCTATTGAAATTAAGTGGGATTATGAAAGTAGAAAGTCTAGAACTGATTTCTGATTTTTTAAATTACTGAGTGAATGTCAGCAGCAATGTAGAAGAGTTAAAGTTCTCATTAACAAAGGCTGACATGTACACCTCAGGAAACAGAAGCCCCTTCTTACGGCTAAGTACTCTCTTAAGTTGCTCCACAAATATAATTCATGTAATAACTAAATATTTTAGGTCTGCGGATCCCTGTAAATTCTGAGTAGGAGGAAATCTCTTTATTTGTATGGAAGGGGATCATAGTCTATTGTGATTGCTCCCACAAAAGAACCTCTCAGATCATCCCCTTGGCTCTCTCACCACAACATCTGGGACATGTTCCCTGACGTTTCTTACTGCCTTTCTGGCAGTGGCTTTTCTACTTCTTTTGTGAGGGCCTTATCTCCCTGTCGCCCTTAATGATGATGGTACTGGTATTGAGCTTTCGGTCCTCTTCTTTCACTACATCCATCCTCCTTGGGGATGGTCCCTCACAACGTGGGCTTCAGGCAGAGTGATGTGGACTGATGATTCTCAAATCAACATCTCTAGTCCCACTGTCACTCCTGATGTTCAAATCTGAAGATCTATTGGACCATCTCCATGGCTCAACTAGGACCACTTGGAGTCAGCATGCTCCTAACTGAACTTCTGAACTCCAGTCCCTCCACTCTATCCTTCTGTCCTTCTGCCCTGTTTGTGTTCTCTCTCCTCAAATCGCACCATCATTCATCCTGTGGCCAAGAGATACAGCAGACTTATGTTAATTCTCCCTTTTCTCTCGGTGCCCGAGGCCAATTAACCACCAGTTTCTATCAGTGCTCTTTCTTAAACATCTCTGTTCTGTCCCACCATCACCACCACTACTTATTTAGATTACTGTTATCTTTTTTTAAGGGGAGTGATGAAAAATGTTCTAATGGATCTTCCTGCCTCAGGTCTTCCTTATAATTCATTTTTCAAACCACCCTTAGACAGATTTTCTGAAAGTGTGAATCTGGCCTTATCATTCCCCTGTCTAAACTCTTTAATGGCTCCCCAGTGCCCCCAGGTTAAATCTAGTCTCCTTAATGAGACTTGCAAGGTTTTTCACTATTTGACCCCTGACTGCTTCTCCAGTCTCCTCTCTCCTCCTCTTTATTACAATTGTGTTCTTTGCTTAGCCTTATGGAACTTCGAATTTGAAGTTCACAAATGCAACATGCTTTCTCACCCCCTCTAGGTCTTTGTTCACGTGACTCCCCTTTCTTCTCTCCAGAAAGGCTGTTTTATGCTCTCGTTCAGAACACAGGCTCTAATATGAAACTACCTGGAAGCAGAGACCAAGTTGGGGCTTGGGAGTCTTGATATCTGCCCGGACTGTTTGGCCGGGGACTGCTGAGACTGGTGGGGTCCTGAGGTGGGAGAAAGGGAAGCAGTCTTCTCTGCCTGTTTGCTCGTCCGCCATTACTGGACTCTAATAATAAACGGAATGGCCCACCATTTTCTGGCTCCACAGTTCCTTTGCCGTCTGCCCGAATCCAGTGAGAACCTGCATGGCCACAATGATGGTGGCTACTGACATTACAGTCCCTATTTCCTAATTCTTAATTTGGGGGGGGGGGCTTTGATGGGGATGATAATGATGACAGTGCTGTTAATAATAGCATGTACTTTTCAGGGTTATTGTGAAGATTAAATGAGTGAGACTTAGAGTGATGCTGGGGCTGTAGTAAACACTAGTAACTAGTAGTGACCAGGACTATTATTTCTCACCTGATTAGGTATTAAGAATCCTTGCCGGAACCTCTGCATCTAATTAGGTGCCTTTATGTTTTTCTATACCACCCTGAATGTTGCCTTGTGGTGGTGGGCATCACACTATATACATGGTAACTCCTCTATCTACCTTTCTTCTTCGATTGGTTTTACATTTCTTGAAGTCAGATTTATTTTGCTAACCATTGCTTCTTCAGATCTAAAACAGGAACGTTTTAATCTTACATATTTAAAGTAGAGTCACAGTAGAAATTATATGGCAGTCACGACCTTTCAACCAATAGCTTTTAAAATCCAGTAAGAGAATAGACATCAGACTGGTAGAAAGAACTCAGACATTGGTTTTGAAAGAGCAAGAGAAAAATAAGGGGAATCTGATTCATATTGGAGAGGCTTTTCCTGGCCCCTCATAATCAACTTCTTTTCCCTTTTTAAGCCTTAGGTCTTACCGTTTTCCCAGAGAAAGACCATGCGAGTAAACAGTGAGGAAGCAGCTGTGTGCCAGCCAAGGAGAGAGGCCTTGGGAGAGGCCGCGTCTGCTCACTGCTTCATCCTGCCCTCCCAGCCTCAGGAGCTGTGAGAGAAGACATTTCTCTTGTTTAAACCACCTAGTCTATGGTATTTGTTATGGCAGCCCTAGCAAGCTAATACAGATGGTAAATTTCATGTTATGTGTATTTTTATCACAATTTAAAAAAATACGTGGAAAACAATGGTCTAGCCAGTTTTATCTTGGAAGGGAAAGTCTGTGAAGAAGTTTGTGAAGCAATAAATGAGGAGATTCTGAAGAAAAGAATTTGCATTCTGTGGAAAAGATTTGACTGGGACTGAGTATTTAGATACATCTTGAGACCTGCAGACCTATGGTACAGGCTTCTGAATTTTAAGTCTGCCTGAATAAGAAATTACATTTTTGTGGGCCTTACTTGTCTTGCCTAATGTATCACTGCTCAGAAGAAAACTCTCTCTCTCTCTCTTTTTTTTTTTTACAGAGACAGAGAGAGTCAGAGAGAGGGATAAATAGGGACAGACAGACAGGAACGGAGGGAAATGAGAAGCATCAATCATCAGTTTTTTGTTGCGACACCTTAGTTGTTCATTGATTGCTTTTTCATATGTGCCTTGACTATGGGCCTTCAGCAGACTGAGTAACCCCTTGCTGGAGTCAGTGACCTTGGGTCCAAGCTGGTGAGCTTTGTTCAAACTAGATGAGCCCGCGCTCAAACTGGCAACCCGGGATCTTGAACCTGGGTCCTCGGCATCCCAGTCCTACACTCTATGCCAGGGATCCCCAAACTACGGCCCACAGGCCTCATGCGGCCCCCTGAGGCCATTTATCCGGCCCCCACCGCACTTTCGGAAGGGGCACCTCTTTCATTGGTGGTCAGTGAGAGGAACATAGTTCCCATTGAAATACTACTGGTCAGTTTGTTGACTTAAATTTACTTGTTCTTTATTTTAAATATTGTATTTGTTCCCGTTTTGTTTTTTTACTTTAAAATAAGATATGTGCAGTGTGCATAGGGATTTGTTCATAGTTTTTTTTTTATAGTCCAGCCCTCCAACGGTCTGAGGGACAGTGAACTGGCCCCATATATGTAAAAAGTTTGGGGGCCCCTGCTCTATGCACTGCGCCACCACCTGGTCAGGCTCAGAAGAAAACTCTTGAGGAGTAAATGTGGGTACTTGAATTTTATACAACCGTGCAAATATCAAACAATCATGACAATTATAAACTTAATAAACTTTTCTGTGCTTAGTTTAGTTTTGGAAAAATAACTATTGATCACAGAAGCTAAATATTATTAATCCCATTTTACAGATGAAGAAATTAAGGATCAAAGATGTTAAATTGCTTAAGTATCTATACTTCGTATCACACAATTCACATGTACCTGGGTTTGAAGCAGGAAAAATATATATAGTTTTAAACTCTAGCTGCTACGGGTTTTTTTTTAAGTTTCCATTGATTTGAGAAAGAGAGAAAGAGAGATAGAGAGAGAAGAAGGGAGAGAGAGAAAGGGAGAGGGGAAGGAAGAGAGAAATGCATCAATTTGTTGTCCTACTAGTTGTTTCATTTAGTTGTGCATTCAGTGGTTGCTTCTCATGTGTGCCCTGGCCGGGATCAAACCTGCAACCTCGGCGTGCTGGGATGACGCTCCATCCGCTGAGTCCCTGGTCAGCACCTAGCTGCTGCAGTATTTGACAAAATATACCTACAAGGACATAATCATGTGGCAAAAGCCTTTTAAGTAATAGGAGGAGAATATTTTCGGTAACACATACTGGAAGTCTTTCTATTCTTACTGAAAGTGGGAAGTGGGGAGATTCCTAAGACCCTTTGAATCTTCATTATGGTAGGCTTTTAGGTTTCTTTACAGCAAGCTTTTCAAACACCTTTACTGAAGTAAAATTGACATATAATAAATCTATTTTAAGTATAGAGTTTAATGAGTTTTGACATAAATACCTATAAATCACCACCAAAAGCACGGCATAGAATTTTTTTTTTATCACCTCCCAAATTTCTTTTCTTTCTTTCTTTCTTTTTTTTTTTTTTCTGGCAGAAACAGAGAGAGTCAGAGAGAGGGACAGATAGGGACAGACAGGAAGGGAGAGAGATGAGAAACATCAATTCTTTGTTGTGGCTTCTTAGTTGTTCATTGATTAATTCCTCATATGTGCCTTGACAGGGGCTACAGCACCAAATTTCCAAATGTCCCTTGTATAAGTCAGCAATCCTGTTACACCCTCCTGCCTCCCCTCAACCCGAGATTCCAGGAAAGTACCGATTTGCTTCCTATTATACAGATGAGCTTCACTCCCACCTGGGACTTTCATATACTGTCTAGTTGTTTTTTTGGTTTGGTTTCTTTCAGTCAGCAATATGTTTTTGAGTTTTTTTTTTTTTTTTTTTTGGGTAGATACCCAGTAGAGGGATTTTTGGGTTATATGGTAACCCTATTCTTTTTTAAAAAAATTTTTTTATTTATTCATTTTAGAGAGGAGAGAGGGGGAGAGAGAGAGAGAGAGAGAGAGAGAGAGAGAGAGAGAGAGAGAGAAGGGGGGAGGAGCAGGAAGCATCAACTCCCATATGTGCCTTGACCAGGCAAGCCCAGGGTTTCGAACCGGTGACCTCAGCATTTCCAGGTCGACGCTTTATCCACTGCGCCACCACAGGTCAGGCAGCAATATGTTTTTGAAATTCATTTATGAAGTCTATGTATCAGTAGTTTATTCTTCTTTAAAAAATATTGCTGGATAGTGTTTTATTGTATGGACATACCACTATTGGCTTATCCATTTACCTTTAAAGAACATTTGAGTCTTCCCCCCTGTTTTTGGCTATTATGAATAAAATAGCTATGAATTTTCAAGTACAATTGTTTACAGGGGCACATGCTTTCATTTTCTCTTTGAAAATTACCTTAGAATGGGATTATTGACTTGATGAATGTTTAACCTTATAAGAAACTGACATGCTATTTTCCAAAGAGGTACCATTTTGAATTCTCATCACCAATATATAAGAATTCCATTTGCTCCACATTGTCACTGGCACTTGGTTGGTCTTTTTAATTTTAGCCATTCTAGTGGGGATATAGTGGTTTCTCACTATAATTTGCATTTTGTTGTTGATTAATGATGTTGAAAACATCTTTACAGACTTGTTGGCCACTTGCAAATCTTTTGTAAAGTGTCTGTCAAATTTTTTTGTCCATTTTTAGTTGTGTTGTGTGTTTTATTACTGAGTTGTAAGAATTATTAATGTACTCTGGAAACAACTACTTTGTCAAAAATGTGTTCTGTAAATTTTTTTCCCAATCTGTGGTTTACCTCTCCATTTTCTTAATAGTGTCCTTTGAAGAGTTTTAAATTTTGAGAAAGTTTAGATTATTAACTTTTTATCTTTTATGGTTATTGATATTTGTGTTTATTGGAGAAATCATTATCTATCCAAAAGTCATGAAGTTTCTTCCTATCTGAGAAATAACTGAAGCAGACACTTTATATTAGCCATTTCCTCTAAAGTAGGGTCATGTAAACTTGAAAGTTAATAAGTAGAAAAAATAATAGCCAGATGTAAAATTATGGATAATGACTATATGTTGAAGATAGTAACTTGAATAATTTCAGTATTGGAAACAGACATTTCCCAAATTAGCCTATCAGCTCTATAAAATGAAATTTCTTGCGTGTTATTAAACAGTGTGGGCTGTCACTGGAGCCAAACTTGTGAGAGTTGCATGTGTACACACAGGCAGTGAGCAAAATCAGAACAGAGGCAAAGAAAAACCAGAATCAAGGCAGAGATGATGCCAATCTAAGGGTTTTGCTAATACAGGAGTGACAAGGGACAGTTTAAAGCAAGTGGATAATTATTAAATTGCATATATTTACACTCAAATTAACTTTAGTGAGTTGTATATATTTCATTTCAAAATATGAACCATTTATATTTTCCTCCTGAAAATTCCTCAATGATTTATTAAGTCCAGGTCCGAAGCAGTCCGGGTCTGAATTGAGAATACCCGTCAACATTCTAACACAAGCCAATAGCCTGGCGCAGCCATGACAGAGGCTCATCAGAAGCTTTTTCTCCTTCTAACATGTAACTTAGAGAAGATAATCTTGAAAGTAGAGGGCAAATCAGGGCATTTCTTTGCCATCTAGGATTCTAATGAAGTGAATAAAAGAATAACCCATTGTCCATTTGAGAGCTAAACTTGAACTGAACATTTCTTTACCTTCTGAAATGTTCAGTTAAATGCTTTTGCACTTCAGTTTTCCAGCCTGGACCAGGACCAGAAATGCCAGAATGATATGAGAAAGGCTGTGCTTACTGTTTTTCTGGCTGGGATAGGAAGAGAAAGTGCCAGCAATTTTGTGAGAAAGCCTGTTCTTGAAAGATCTGCAACCCAGTTTGCAGAATCAAGGGGTTTGGATAGTTCAGATGAGTTTGGCTGAGTGTCCTGGTGTGCTCATCTGAATCACACCCTGCAGAAAGCATTTTTTCTTACCAAAGTCAACCACAGAATACTCTGTGTCCTTCTTCAGACATCTTAAGCATCGTGTGTGCCCATTCAGATAAACTGCTAATGAATAGTTGAACACTATTTGAGGGTGATTCCTATAATTAGGTTTTAGATTTTAACCCAAAATAATGAAAATAGTTATCACAGCGACAACTTTATTAAATGTTTATGAAATTGGCTCCAAAATGCATCAGAGTTTTTAAACTACAGAAGACTTAGCCCTCATTTTATACTTAAGACATTTAAGGTTCAGAGAGATGAGGTTATTCACCCAATATTATGTAACAAGTTAGAGACAGAGTCCAGTCTGGCAAATAAGACCTGGTTCTTCCCTACAACACATTGTGGTGTAGGCTGAGTGATTTTCTCTTTATCATGTATTAGCTCCAAAAGAAAAAAAAGAACTATAAAGTAACAATGTGGTTATCATGTGGCAAGTACAGTGGAAGTTCCTTATGTGTATGAAATGGAAGACCATCATTTCAGTATTCAGGGCTGGAATCCAAATAATATATTCGGAGCTATTAAAACTCCCTTTTGACAGGCTGGCTTTAGTAATTTTGGGGGTAATATATGTTAAAATTTTCTTTCTAAAAACTTTATTTTCAGACAGATCTTGCAAGGGGGAAAGTTATTCCTTTGAGGAATTCTCATTCATACACATACATCTATTTAAGAATCAGCAGTGGAAGCAACCATTCATCATGACCATCCTACCTGCAATGTGGTAAGGACAGGCAGCCTGGCTGAGAACACTGGGGGTCACACACAGAGGGGATCAGTAGCACTACCACTCCTGGGTAGACATCCAGGCCCAGATCGGACCGAGTGACCTCATTCATAGGCTGCTCTACCGGTTCACTGCCTGCCTCCATGCAACAGCCCAGGGGTTGTTCTGCAGTTTTTCTGTTCCTGAAGATAGTTGAAGCCTGCTCCTTCACTCCCAAATCTGCAAAGTGGTGAATATCCCACTGTAATCAAATCCTTTCATTCACCCCTTGCAGAGTACTCATTTCCTTCCTTCCTTCCTTCCTTCCTTCCTTCCTTCCTTCCTTCCTTCCTTCCTTCCTTCCTTCCTTCCTTCCCTCCCTCCCTCCCTCCCTCCTTCCTTCTTTCCTTCCTTCCTTCCTTCCTTCCTTCCTTCCTTCCTTCCTTCCTTCCTTCCCTCCCTCCCTCCCTCTTTCCTTCCTTCCTTCCTTCCTTCCTTCCTTCCTTCCTTCCTTCCTTCCTTCCTTCCTTCCCTCCCTCCCTCCCTCCCTCTTTCCTTCCTTCCTTCCTTCCTTCCTTCCTTCCTTCCTTCCTTCCTTCCTTCCTTCCTTCCTTCCTTCCTTCCTTCTTTTCCTCCCTCCCTCCCTCCCTCCCTCCCTCCCTCCCTCCCTCCCTCCCTTCCTCCCTCTTTCCTTCCTTCCTTCCTTCTTTCCCTCCCTCCCTCCTTCCTTCCTTCCTTCCTTCCTTCCTTCCTTCCTTCCTTCCTTCCTTCCTCCTTCCTTCCTTCTTTCCCTCCCTCCCTCCCTCCCTCCCTCCCACCCTCCCTCCTTTCTTCCTTCCTTCCTTCCTTCCTTCCTTCTTCCTTCCTTCCTTCCTCTCTCTCTCTCCTTTCTCTCTCTCTCTCTCTCTTTCCTTCTTTCTTTATTTCTTTTTCTTTCTTTTTTTTTTCTTCCTTTTGACATATCCTTATAGCCACATTTATTTAAAAAAAACCCCAGATTAGCCTGACTGGGTAATGGTGCAGTGGATTGAGTGTTGGACTGGGATGCGGAGGACCCAGGTTTGAAACCCCAAGGTCGCCAGCTTGAGTGCGGGCTCATCTGGTTTGAGCAGAGCTCACCAGCTTGGACCCAAGGTCACTAGCTCGAGCAAGAGGTTACTTGGTCTGCTGAAGGCCCGCGGTCAAGGCACATATGAGAAAGCAATCAATGAACAACTAAGGTGTCACAATGAAAAAACCGATGATTGATGCTTCTCACCTCTCTCCATTCCTGTCTGTCTGTCCCTATCTATCCCTCTCTCTGACTCTCTCTCTCTGTCTCTGTAAAAAAAAAAACCCAAAACAAAAAACACCAAAAAACCCAGATTAAAGATAGTGTCTTAAAGATAAATAACATTTATAAATGTAAGTATTGACTCAGTTTCCCTCATCAACAAAAATTGAGTTTGGTTTCTAAACCCCAGGTCTCCTCCATCTCTAACATGTTAGGACTCTATGAATGAGGCCTTCTGTGTTCGTACACACATCCTGTTTCTCAGCCAGGAGCCAACCAGCCACCCAGAAGTCTGTAAAATGCACGTTTGTGTAACTACAGTATTATGGGAACCTGGCGCAAATGAACATAAATACATTTCCCACGTGACTGCATCCTATCATTTTAACAAGTAGGAAAGGTGTTTCTATATATGCAGAGCACATGCACTACAGAGCTCAGTGATATGAAGCACTTTCAAGTTACGATGAAATTTGTGCTGAAACAGATATGAAGGACTTTGGCAACCACTTCAGATGGAGCCACAGCCCTGCCAGCACCACATACTCCTCGTTAGCAGGCTAACTGTCCACCTGCTGGAGCAACAGAAAGGCCTGTGTACCTGCCATAGCTGATGAGGCATTCTTAAAGCATTAATGTAAGTTTATTCCCTCATCACCACTGGTTTGGATAACGTGGGTACAATGACTTCTTTAGAAACAACAGAAAGCTATAATATTTATGAATTGATAGTATTACAGTTACTGAACTCATTTCATTTACTATCATTGGTTTTATTTAGCAGATGTCACAGTGTAAGCAATTAGTATTAATGGGAGTATTGAACAGTTTGAAACTGGGCTTTCGAGTGAACCAGCTGGTTCAGAAATGCTATTTATGTATGTGTACATCCTAATCCAAAATACATACTTTTCACAATGTAAATTTACCTAATTCGCTACTTTTAAACTAGCTATCAATTTTACTGTAAAGTTTAAGGGGAAAAACCCTATAAAACAATTCCAATGCTAGGTCTTATTTTGAAATGTGTTATATATACTAGAAACCTATGAGTCCACTTATATGAGGCATACAAAATAGTCAAACTCAAAGAAGCAGAGGATAGAATGGTGGTTGTCAGGGGTTGGAGGGTAGGAGATGTTGGTCAAGGGTACAAAGTTCCAGTTTTGCAAGATGAGTAAGTCTTACAGCACTGTGTAGGTATTGTTAACAGGACTGTTCTACATATGTGAACATTTTCTAAGAGCTTATGTTAAATGTTCTTATCTCTAAAAAAGTGAAAAGAAAGAAAAGAAGGCAGGAGTAAACTTTTGGAGGTGATGAATGTTTCTGGCCTAGATCAGGGTGATAGTTTAACAGGTCGATACTTATATCCAAACTCAACAAACTGTATACATTAAATAACTAGAGCTTTTTAAATATTTTTTTAAAAGGAAGGGTGAGAAACCCACAAGGCTCAATAGGAGCTAACTTCCTGTTGACTCAACAAAGCAGATTCCTCAATGATCCTGAGCGTTTGCAAAGCAGGACTGATGAATCAGATGCGGCGGGGACGCTGATTGTCTGTGGAAACTGAGTGCTTGCCCAGCAAGTTTCCGGGCAAAGGAAAAACGTGTTACTTAGTCATCCTCATGCCTCTCTCTCTTTAGCCCTTTCTCTCTCCAAGTCCTACCCTGTCCCCTCTCCCTTCTGGCTGCTGGGCTGTCTGCTCACTGCTACTCTCACACAGTCCTTCCTTCTCCGCAGGCTTGGAGATTTCTCCCATCCTCCTTCTCTTTGCTTTAGTTGAAAACACCCATGCCTCAGCAGAAGCTGATTATTCCTTAAGAGATTATTGTATTAACGCACACTGAGTTTCAGGATACTAGTATGAAAAGTACTGTGCTTGCAATTTGACATTGGCGATTATTAAACCAAACCGGTTGGGAAAACTGCTGTGTTAGGCTTGCTTGCTGATTTACCGGCTGCAAGCACTTTGTTTGATTAGTGTGTGAGCATGTGGCAGCACCACGTGTGTATGGCCTATGGAAGGCTATGGGTACTTGCGCTCAAGGTGGATTGTGGATGGCAGATGGCGGATTGCCTGCCCACCACTGTGAGGGGCCATTTTGCTGTTTGTTTGCCTGAGAAGGTTTCCCCTGCCTGTGTGCTTGCCCGCCATTGCGAGACTCTATTAAACGGTAATGGCTCAATGCTTTCTGGCTCCACAGTTTCTCTACTGTCTGCCTGAATCCAATGGGAACCTGCCTGGCCTCAGCCCCTGGCATTACAAAACCAATATAAAATTAATATTGGAATGCTTCTAAGTAAGAAGAGTCTTCCTGATATTTTCCCCAAGTTTGTCAATGTGTTTCCAATAAATGAAAAAAAAAATTGTTCAGTAGACAATCACTTTACTCTTTTTTTTTTTTTTTTGTATTTTTCTGAATTTGGAAAATGAGAGGCAGTCAGACAGACTCCCACATGCGCCCAACCGGGATCCACCCAGCATGCCCACTAGCGGGCAATGCTCTGCCCATCTGGGGCATTGCTCTGTTGCAACCAGAGCCATTCTAGCACCTGAGGCAGAGGCCATAGAGCCACCCCCAGCGCTGGGGCCACTTTTGCTCCAATGGAGCCCTGGCTGCAGGAAGGGAAGAGAGAGACAGAGAGGAAGGAGAGGGGGAGGGGTGGAGAAGCAGATGGGCGCCTCTCCTGTATGCCCTGGCTGGGAATCAAACACAGGACTCCTGCATGCCAGGCCGACTCTCTACCACTGAGCCAACCAGCCAGGGCTTCACTTTACTCTTAAAACTTTGTAGACTCTCTTTTCTGGTCTACAAACTTCTAGAGAGGGTCAAGAGTTATGCCTTTAGATACTAGGAATTGACTGAACTAGGTAAAACAAAAATATCCTCATTTTTCAATATCCTAATTTTTCTTAATAATTATATTTAATATTTATTTTTTAAAATAAGTAATAGTTGTTCATGGTTTAAGCTTTGATAAGACTAAAACTGAACACAAGTTTCCCTCTCATCAGCCCCTCCGTATGCTAGCTTTCACCCCTACACCAAAATAGATGTTATTAGTTTCTTGTGAAGATTTCCAAAAATGTTTATATAAACAAATGCTAACCCCCATTCCTTTCCCCACTTTTTAAACAAATGTAACATACTTTACCATTTTTCCTCCTTGCTTAATATATCTTACATATTCTTACATACTTTTGAAGTTTTGGCTGAACAATATCACATTATTTAGATGTGTCATGACTTATTTAAACAGTTCTCTATTAATGAACTTTTAGATTGTTCTAATTTTTGCTATTACTGAAAGTGCTCCAGTAAATAACTCTGCACATTCATGATTTTGCCTATGTGTGAATAGATCTGTAGAATAAAATCCCAGAATTGGAACTGCTGAGTCAAAGAGTATATGCATTTGTAATTTCAATAAATATTGTCAAGTTGCCTTCCAGAATGATTATACCTATTTACACTCCCACCAGCAATGAGTCACTGTTCCTGTTTCTATCTTGCCAACCCTAGGGGTTGTCAAATTTTTGGATTTTTACCAACCTGATAGTGAAATATGGTGTCTTAATGTAGTTTTAATTTGCATTTTTCTATGTAGGAGTGATTTGAACATCTTTTCATATGTTTCTGAGTCACTTGTATTTCTTTTTCTGTGAACTATTACTCATTTCTCTAATAGGTTTTTTTTTTCTTTTTGAATCCTATGGTTTCTTTTTAGATTAAAGAGTTTATATCTTTGCCTGTATTGTAAATACAATAAATATCAAAAGTTCCCCAGTTTGCTAGTCTTTTTACTTAAAAGAGTTTGTTTCAAAGACTGAATAATGTAGATAAATTGCATTAGTGTTTCATGTTATGTTGCCTGCACACACAGCTGTGGATGAGGATGGATAGATGGGTAGGCAGCTAGCTAGCTAGATAAAGTATATGGATAAATTTGTGTGTGTGTGTGTGTGTGTGTGTAGATTTTTAAAAAGGTGTTCTTTTTTTCTTAGACCATTAATAATACCACGCAAACAACTCATGCATTTATATGCAGGACCAACCCTTCCTGTAGGCAGAGGAAGAATGCACACCTATTATTCAGTGTCTATTTGAGTTGCCTACTATGCACTAATGATTTGACATTGGCACTAGGGATAGAAAAGAACTGAGACATTGAATCTTTAAGAGTTCACAGGTAAGGAGGGTGAAATGGGATGTTCAAATAAAGAAAAATAATAGAGTAGAAGACATAACTATGTAAATATAGAATTAAAACAGCAGGAAAAATGTATATATAATTATGAACACAGTGATAAAGAAGTAGGGAGGATGGAATGATGGACTGAAACCTGTATGGATCATTAAGTTGCTGTATCACTCAGAGTTCAGTGCCCAAAAGAGAAGTTGCTTTGGTGTTTAAGGCAGAAACGAATTTAATACAGGGGATTACGAATCTACAAAACCACTGGGAAAGGCTAGAGGAATAGAAGTCAGGGAACTGTCCTTAAGGCCACTTTCTGGTTGTTCCACTGATGCTGCAGTGAAGAAGTTAGAGGTGCTGAAGCCCACCCAGCCTACTGTTGCTTCTATTGTGGTACCTCCCATCCAAGACCCTTCCTTACGAGCAATGAGGAGAAATTGGTCCCCAGCCACTGCCAGCATATATGACTATAAGAGCTTATTTGTCAAGTGCAACCACCAGAGGAAAACCGCCTCTTCTTTGTTTCAAATTAGTCATTAATACATCTCTTTGGCCAAATTCAGAGTGTACCTGCAACTCCAGCTGCAAGGGAGCCTGGAAATGTAGTTTTATTCTTTCCAGTGCTTGTCATTTAGGGGGTAGCAATGGATATCAAGAGCTAATACACAATTTCAGTCACCTCAGTATGAATTTATCAGATTATCAAGCATAAAGAAGGTGACTAAAAATGGATCCCTTAAATCAACGTATTTTCTCCGGGTCAAGAAGAAGTCTAAGGGGCTCTGGAAAAGAGTAATTTTAAGGGGCCCACCCGGCAGGAACTTGGTAGTCAGGAATGGGAACATTGAGAACATGGAGCGATAAAGCATGGATAAGCCCGGGAGAATTGTCAAGAATGGCTTAGAGTACTGAATAACGATAAATTGTTTTCATCATTATTGTTTTTATTTTTTAATAAAAAAGAGTATTTATTTGAGGTTTGTTTGAGCTGTGGGAGGTTGTGTCTTAGGGATGACAACTCCGAACGAAGGTAGGGAGAGGTTACACAGGGAAGGGTGGGTGCAGGTTGCGGGCAGCTGGCTCATTTTGCCCGTTGGTCTGGTGGATGTTCTTTCAGTGGCTCCTTCCCATTAGAACTATTGCGATTCACGTCTAGTAAGTTATTTTTACAACCTGACTAAAACTGGCTTGGGCTGGACTATTGTGATTTTGTTAGGGTCAGTTCTTTCTGTTATCTTACAGCTGCTGGGAACAACTTTTAGTTTACTTAGGCCTAAAAATCCTAGCTCCAACTTCTGTTCAGTGGATTGAATAAGGCCCAAGCACTTTGGGAAAGGCCATCTGATGAATTTGCTCAATTCACCAAATCAAATTATAAACTCTTCTAGCAACACCCTCATGGACATACACAGAAATAATGTTTTACCAGCTATCCAGGCATCTCTTATCCAGTAAAGTTAACAATAGTAATCATCACATCACATACTTCTCTTGTCATCAATTCCAGAGGTATTTCAAAATCTACCATTTTCTAAATTTCAATTCCTGTTTTATTCCCCCAAGTCTGTACTGATCTTTACAACCCAAACTTAAAGGGTAAAAACCTGAACCAGAACCAACTGGCTACTGAAGGAGAACAAAGTTTGCCACCCCAAAATGCCTCTTTGGGATTGTGATTATTTTATGCTGGTCAATTTTAAGAAATTGCAGAAATGGGAGAAACTCTGAAAATCAAGTAGAAGTAATATTTACATCTGTAAGGGAAACACTTGTTAGGGAAATCTCCATTTGTAAGAGTCTCCCCCATTTCAGCAGGAAGTAGTGGATAGCTCTAAATCTCTAATAGCTGTTATCAATTTTTTTATTATTCTATAGGCTTATACAGTGTTGACAGGGATAATAATAAAAATACGATCATTTAATAACATACTGTATGTGAAAATCTCCAATAAACCAGAAAGCCCTGAGTATAAATAATTTTGGTGGTACGTTATTCCCACTTATATGTAACAGAACATGATTTTAAAAGTTAGCAATGTGTCCACATTCACTTTATTATGTATTTGAACTTGACCTGAATTTCTTTCTTCCTCCCTGCCATTCTCTCCCTCACTCCTATCTTCCTTCCTTTCTTCTTCCCTATAACTTACTGAGCATATACTATCTGCCAGACAAAATCCTTTTCCTTGAGGAGGCAGTAGCCCTCTAGTCTGTCTGATGTTTGTTCAGGATTTTTTTTCATTGTATAACATATGCCTCTCAGAGTTATTCTGGATTCTGTTAGAAAGCTAACCTCTATTACCCTATTCAGAACATAAACACAGACATGCACACGTACCCCCTGCCCCCAAGGCATAGTCTAACAGAGGCCAGTTCTGACAATGGAGAGTAGAATCAAGACTTAGACCTTCAGAACTCAATTGCAGCAGTAGGTGTGTCTTCCTTGCTAGTGAAGGGGTCGTATGGATTTTATATAGAATTGTCTGCATTTGCAAGGACTGTAGGATTTCACTTTTGGGAAAAAATAAAATGAAAGACTAAAAATGGTTATAAAATATCTCCAAGATATTAAAGTGAAGCTAACCACATAAAAGACACATGACATTTGCCTGTGAATAGATAGAAGGAGCATTTTGTTTCTTATGCTGGTTTTTAGCTGCCAGGGATTCTTGTGGCAACAACCCAAGTTTTCAGGACACTATCACATTTTTAAGTTTTCCTAATGAATTATAATAACATTTCAGTAGTTTATATCAAATTGTGTTGAATGGCATTTTTAGCAAATTGTGTCACTTTGTGAATTTCCAAATTTTACAAAATTTCTTGTGCCAAAAAATAATCAGTGAAAATGATTTTTTGTGAAACTTTTTGAAAGCCAAGTTTAGCTGATTTCGCTCAACAGCACAGCAAACAATTTATTCCGTCTTCCTCCAAGTCCTTTTTCTGTGTCTTGTTCTCTGCTTCCAGGCCCCCTCCTTTCCCCCTCTTTAAGCTTCTTTCACTTTGTTTACTGGCCTTTTTTTCTGCTCCTAGTTCATCTTTCTCTGACATTATCAGCCCTCCCCATATCCCTTCACCCTTAGCTATACCAAGCCTTGGGCTGTGGTTTTGGGTTGAGGGTCACAAAGGTCATGGATTTTCCACTGAAAGAAAGAAAAAAAAAAGAAAGATCAGTTTTGCTCCCTCTTCTGCCTTTGGTGCTGAGAAATTCATTTGAGAGTATCCCGGCGAGTATTACTATTGTGGGACTGAGACAAACGCAGTACTACTCACCACAAGACAGGCTATAATGATGTTGTTGAGGCTAAAATAATTTATTTAAATTTATCTATATGCCTGGACATGTATTTTGAGATCCTTGTACGTGAATGGTAGACTACCTTAGTAGATTTGTGAGTATGTCCTTCTGAACTTCTCTATTTCCCAAAGAGGGAAACAGTGAAGGCAGATGGACACAGCATGTGTTTTGCAGTCAGAGTTCCTGGGCTGGTATCCTGGCTTGCGGGCCACTTAATCTTCCTGAATGTCGGTACAGTATTCTCTGTTACCAAGTAAGGAAACTCACTACTGATAATTGCTATAACAATATTGCTAACAATGCTGTTAAACTTAACTGAACAATTACTATATGACAGACATCCTGTTAAATACTTACATACCTCATCTCCAGCACCTTTACAATATTAGCAATGGCAATTATTATCCCTGTTTTGTGATGAGAAGACTGAGGTAAGAAAACGTTAAATTACTTATTCAAGGCCACTTGGCTGAGAAGTAGAGCTGGGTTTTGAACCCATCTCTAGGGGATTCTAAAACCCATTCTTGGAACCATTACACTGGGTAGAAACAATGATTAAATAATTCAACAGAGTATCAGACATACAGGGGAGGGATCATTATTTTGTTTTGAATCATTTTTACATAAGGCTAGAAAGGCATGAAGACAGCTCTAATCCTTACTCTGGCTTTTGCAGAATGTCCTCTATAATTCCCTATGTGGGTTCACACCAGAACAAATGATGTGACTGAAATCTGTGACCCCAATCATGGGAGATAGCAAGCCCCTACCAGTCCTATTTCTTTGACCATGTAGAAAATTTGGTAAACTGTCTAGAATGTAGTAGGACAGACTAAATTTGGGGCATTGTCTGTTTTCAGATCAGAGATTATAGGAGGGTGTTGTGCACAGCAGGAATGGGAGGGGCAGATTAGATCAAGACCAGAAATATCCCATTGCCAATTACTCTTAGTGGTATTTTTAATGGAAGCCACAGAAGCTTACAGTGACTATTGCAGAAAAGCCACATAATTATAGGGCAGCACTAAAGTTCAGCCTCTTGTGCCTTCCATGTGTGTTTTTATGATCCTAGGTTGTGTCTAGCTCACATGTTAATTTCTACCCGCTGAATACAATTTAGTTTGTAGTAAGTGAAGCTTTCAAAAACTTTCCGAGCAATTTATTTCTGGGTGAGATTCTTTTCTAAACCATGTGAAATCAGAGAATCACACAAGCATGTGATTGATATATTCTGCTTTAGGAGAATAATAAGTCTTC
The DNA here is from genome assembly GCF_036850765.1 of Saccopteryx bilineata. Lineage (NCBI taxonomy): Eukaryota > Metazoa > Chordata > Mammalia > Chiroptera > Emballonuridae > Saccopteryx > Saccopteryx bilineata. The sequence continues at coordinate 221,052,490 of NC_089493.1, read as the reverse complement.
TGCAAAAAGATCATAAAGTCCCTAAACTAACTATGGCAAATGTTTGTAAATTTTACCTCCCTTGAATTTAGCTACGCTTTTTCAGCTATGCCTAGATCAGTTTGTCCAAGCACAGTGTTATTATTGAGATTGCGGGAGGCCTTTGATTATTTCATGACCTTTTCCCTAAATAGCACCTATTACTTTGATACAAGAATTTTTGAAGTGCTTCACAATCTTTTGCTATTCCCTGGAGCCTGGGTCAACATTCCTACCCTCTCTATTTTAAGATGAAACACAAAGAGTTTAAAGTGATTTTCCCATCTATGCTGGACACAAACTTCTTAAGCCGTTGGCTTTAGATGCGCTCACTGAGCCACATATTTCCCCCAGCAATCATTTATACACATTATGCATCTGACCTGGATAAGCTAGTGCTTATTTCCTATTTGCATAATGAGGAACACACCAGGCATTCAAGAGGAATATTTCCTCAATGCAAGTTGCTGTGTCTGAATGCGGACCTGGCTCTCTAGGCTTGGCGAGGTGAGGGCGGAGAAGGACCCTGCTGGTGCTCACAGGCCTGCAGTGGCCTTTTGGGTCCAGCCTAGTCAGAGTGAAGTCTAGTGTGATTAGTATCTGCCTCAAGGCAGAAAGATTGTAAAATGCAGTGTAATTGTGGAATGCTGGCATCTTCTTCCGCCTGTTAGGCAACCTGAGAAGGGTCCTCCAGAAACACTATATGAAACAGGTTCAGATACAACCAGAAATATGGTATGCGGTGAGGAGAGAAACTTTTTATTTCTTACCTTTTGTCTTTTGCACTCTGAGGGACAGGTCCTAGAGAGTAGTTTAGAAAGTATGCATGGTGAATTAAATATCATAGTTTGGTAAGCTATTTCTGCATAAATGACTTTTATTAATAGTTCCTTTGTTACAAAGTTATGTTATTCTATTATGATGTAAGGCCAGTGACCACCTTCATGGCCAGGCAGGTTCACATTGGATTCGGGCAGACGGTAAAGGAACTGTGGAGCCAGAAATGGTGGGCCATTCTGTTTATTAGACTCTCCTAATAGCGAACGAGCAAACAGGCAGGGAAAACTGTTTCCCTTTCTCCCTCCGGACTCACAGGCCGCCACAAGCAAAACAGCACTCCCCAGCCAAACAGTCCAGGCCCAAATCTCAGGGGTCCCAAACCCCTCAGCACATCCTCTTTCTCTATCAACTCCAGCAAAACAGTCTGGGAAAAAACCCTTTCTCCAGCAAATGGCAGCAAACAACAGCCCCTCCCGAGCAGGAAGGCAATCTGCAATCTGCACTCCGCCCGCCCGAGGGCAAGCGCGGCAGCCTTCCGTGTGGACTACGCACATGGCGCTGCCCCATTTGAGGAGCGAACCTAAACACATTCATTTACCCAACAAATGAGTTCATTAAATAAACTTTAAAACATACAGAGAAGCAGAGAGAAGACAATAAAATCATCCTTAATTAACATTTTGGTGTATTATTTTTTTCTTAAAAATGATCTTACTTTTTTTAAAAACAATGATTATGTATTTAAATGTTATATTATTTATTACCCATTTATACACACACAGAAGATTATATGGATTATACTATGCAAATTTCCTTATAATCTGCTTTTTAAATTTAAATTTATTTTGAAAATTACCTCTGATCTTTAAATAATCTTTCTTAACACCATTCCTGATGGTTGCATAGCATTTCATTGTATGAATGTATCAATGTTTATTTAACTAATCCCTATTGCTAGACATTTATGCTGTTTACAAGTTTTCTCTGTTATAAACAGGCCATTATAAAGATGTTAATCTTATTTATAAGGATATCAGATCACATATTTTATTTGTATCTTCTGGAAGATGTAAAACAGAGGTTGCTAAGCAATATCACTGCTGCATGATAATCTTTTCATGGGAAAAATTGAGGTCAGAGAACTACTTTCAGTCTGGCCAGGGTTAAAGGGACAATATGTCAAATAGTGAAGTACTCATTCTTGTTCGGTAGGAATAGAGATAAACTTAATAAGCTAAGAGCTGTCTGTGGCTAAGAAAATATACTTCTCATAAGGCAGACTAGATAATGGTAGAATAGCACTTAATTAAGATACTGACTACAATGCCTAAAAAGTGTTAAAAAGCAGGGAACTCATTTGTCTAAGCTTTAAGGGTGCTGACGTAGTTGCCCGAGGACATAAATATATGGTCCTGGATGCAGGCCTTTCCAAGGTGAATTTCTAAAATAAAACAAACACAAAACATATAGAAAAGCTAAAACCCTCAAATAACAATACCAAAACCCATAACCTACCTTTTCTTTATTTGATTTCGTTCTCTATTAGCTAGATCTGATTCTGCCTTTTCAAGTTCAGCAATTTTCTCTAAATGCTTTCAGAACAAGTTGCCTCATACAAGTTTTTCATGTGTAGATCTATATTGTTAAAGAAATAAGCCTACTCTTTTTTCTAACATTCATTTCAAGCTAAATAAAAAATACTCCTCATTTGTGGAAATTAAAAGGAGCCTATTTAAATTTTATCAGTTTTTACCTCAACCTCACCCCTTCTCACCTTAGCTAATTTTTAAGGAAATGACAACCACATCCATTTTCTGTGTCTTTTAAGTCGGCACTGATGATAACTTGACTGCCAGCATGAAGGTCTATCTAGGTTGAAAGGACTCGGGATCTGAGTGAAATGCAGCAGTTCCACAGATTAATCAAAACACACACTTGTGCCACTCAGACACTTATGATCTGCAGCTTCTGTACCAGGACGCAGAGTGACATCATGATGCCAGCCTCTCCCCAGATAGTGGGATGGCTCTGTGAACGTGGATAGAGAATCAGATGTTTTGTTTTCCTCTCCTTGGGGTGACCATTGTCTCCAGTCGGTCCTTTGCTCAGTGAGTCATTGATTAGGCCCAGAATCTTTATAAGTAAGTGACCTGTTGCGGAATGGAGGTTTATTCCCAACTTATTCTGCTTCACTGCATAATATTTGGCCAATATGCCTTGTTCTTTTTTTTTTTTTTTTAATCTCCCTTATTCTTCCTCACACCATGAGGATTCATTTTTGAGATGGAGAGCAAAAGGCTAGGTTAAGAAAAACACTGCCACCTCCAGAGTGCAAAAACTGCAATAAACCCATCACCTCTAACAACAGCAGAGCATGAAAAGATAAAAAAACAGCCTGCCAAGAATGTAGTAACCACCCATTCACTTTTAAATGCTCTCCACACTTCAGTGCACAGACCTAATTACTTTTCTGCATTCCCAAATCCACTTTGCTGTACTGCAATCAGAAACCTAGCGTTAAAATATTTTAGACTTGGAGGATCAAGACTAATTATGGGCCTTAGCTGCACCTTTTGGTTCTTTGCCCCCACCCCCTCCTTCTCTTCTTTGGGTTACTTTAAAGCACGCTCCACTGGAAGAAACGCTGCCCAGTCCCAGTTGGGGGTGAAGCCGCCGGAGAATAAAACAAAGAACAACTCAACTCAATTCAGTAAGCTTCAATGAGGCTGGTATATTTAATGTGAGCCCAGGGTCAGCCCACAGAATTGTGGCAGAATGCAATATTCTCAACAAAAAAAGATGTGTTTAAGGTCGGCTAAAGCCCCATAAGGCTGTTGTTGGTGTTTAAGCAGTCCACTAAGGTATTTAGCACCGTGGGTTTCTAAACATTCCAGCTGAGAATTAAACTGCAGCTTTACAGTAGCTGCTTAAAGGTTTGGGGGGGGGGGGGCTGGAGTGCCCCTCCTCCTTGTATTGAAAGGTCAACAAACAGTAGGCAAGATCATGTCAATGACACAGATGAAGCCACCTATTATGGAGTATAGTGACAGTTCATAGCACTACAGAAGGACTAATCCAGGGTATTAAATAGTGTAATTGTTAAAATAATATCATGGTTATCAGAACAGCCAAGCATGAGGTGTGTTTCATTTTACATAGCACGAAAGTACTGCAGGTGAACCCAGCCTTCGTGTGATAGGCACTAGCTATAAATATGTAAATATTAGAAAATTGCTTCACTCCTGCAATTTTCCTGCAGAATACAGAATGCATTTTTGAGATGCAGATGTTATGTTCCATGGCATTTACCAAACTACTTTGGGGTAATTTTGCCCAGAGTTACACTCTTCAAAAGCTTTCATTCACACAAAACAATTTACTGTAAAAGTTGGTCCTAATGTTTTAGCTTCATGGATTTCATAAGACAAATACTACCACAAAAAAGCATAGTTAAGCAAAAAGGAATTGGTGAAATGGCTAAGGGAGGCTGCATGCTGATAGAGGTAACTTCATGAAAACGTTAGCTCTAAGTTTGAATTCTGGTAAGTTTTATGAGATTGTATCAGGCATAGATGTCTCAGGTTTACACAATTCTTATTCAGAATATTAGAACGAAATGTGGTCACCTTGAAGGGTTACAAATGACACAGAACCAGAAGAACCCTTGACACTGATGACACAAACTACTAAAACATTTCCTTGTTTCTTTTAGTTCACAGTAGTCAATAGTCCAAACCACAGGCTGCACTGGAGGAGATGGTTTAAAACAATGAGATGTTTCAGATGGTCAGAGAATATAGAGCACTTAAACAATAATACAAGGAGCACGTACATTGGCTCATTACCACCAATTAACCCTCCTTGTTAGATAGGTAATTTATTCCACCCAGAGTTATCAAATAGCAGAGAAATCATGAGCCAAACAGTAATTATCTACCGGAAATTCAAAGGCCTTGGAAGCCAATAATTCCAAAGAAATAAAAACAGAGGTTTTTTTTCACTGTATAGACTTCAACTTAAAACCTGAATAACAGCCAGGTTGTGAACCTGCACTCTTCAAGAAGAAAAAAGAAGGCTGAGAAAGAAAGGAGTAATCATGGGGCTTTTTTGCATAAAACTATCTGGAAGTGGAGGTCAAAGACCAAACTATTCTGGGACCTCTCTATATCATACAAAGTCCTGATCCAAGCTGGAAATGAAGGGCTAGATTGGCCCAAAGTAAGAACGGGGCAAAATATTAAATTACTGAGCTAAAGAAGATGACAAGAAAGTCTATTTGAAAAGTCTAGTGGTTTAATTTGAATTTTTAAAGCTTGAGTGAATAAAATAATCTTTTCTAGGATAATCACAGAATATATCAAACTTTATGGCAAACTCTTTTTAAGAAAAGAATTCCTAGCAACTCATCTCCTTTATCTGACAGTCATATTTTATAAGATGTAGTCTTGGAAACCTGTAGCTAGTGGTGCCTTTGAATATTTGACAATGAAGCTTTTCCTTAATTGTACCTTCACTTACTTTTCATGTTTTTCTCATGTTTTTGCTATATCAATATAAAAGGACTGAGTTCAAATCTGTAGTAAATCATGAGTTGTTTCTATATTTTCCATATGCAAACGTGCTATATAACACTTGGTATTTAGACACTTTCAAACACACGAGTTCTTAGTACTCTGTTGGAAGGTCTTGACTTCTACACATTTACTACTGATTTCACAGAAATTCACGGCGGTATCATCTACTTTTCACTTAACAAGGTCAAGGCACAAATCCACATGCCTAATTTCAATGACTCCTTTTTCCGCCATCATTATAAATCCATACCAGATGTGGAGGAAAGAAGAACGTGGTCACCCACAGACCAGTTGCTCTGGCTGCCTCTGAGGATCCTCCTGCGAACCTGGGAGAACAGGTTTGCATTTTCTAAAGCAAACTAATCCAGTGAAGTAGAACTTCTGTTTTTGTCCTAAGTTAGGTTAATGTCAGAATTGGACAGTACCTTGGTCTGTGACAATCTATGGTACCAGAATCTGGTCATTTTGCAGACCAAATAAGGTTCTGGGGTGACGGTTGAGGACTACTGACAAGAGGTATGTCTAAGTAATGAGGTAGCCCAGCTGTCATTTGTAGGTGACTTAGCGAACACCTCCTGGTATGCTGCCCACAGGAGTTGGACTAGGTCTTTTTTATTTTTTTATTTTGGTGACAGAGACAGAGACAGAGAGAGGAACAGAGAGGGAGAGACAGACAGGAAGGGAGAGAGATAAGAAGTATCAATTCTTTGTTGTGACACTTTTAGTTGTTCATTGATTGCTTTCTCATATGTGCCTTGACTGGGGGTGAGGGTAGGGGGGTTAAGGAGGCTACAGCAGAGTAAGTGACCTCTTGCTCAAGCCAGCGACCTTGGGCTCAAGCTGGTGAGCCTTGCTCAAACCAGATGAGCCTGCGCTCAAGCTGTTGACCTTTGGGTTTCAAACCTGGGTCATCCGCATCCCAGTCTGACGCTCTACCACTGCGCCACCGCCTGGTGAGGTGGACTAGGTCTCTTTAATATTCCCCTCCAACACATAAGGTTCTGTGATACTATAATTTGTCCAATTTAGATCAAGACATTTTATTATCATTAAGAGAGCACTTTATTTTCTGACCTTAGGTATGCAAGAAAAAATTTAAATTATATTTATTTTGGTAATTAAGGATAAAATTGCCTGGTTCTGAGCTGGCAGGAACACTGAAATTCTTATACAGCCAATGCTAATGTGCCATTTTTAGTATTTCACATTCCTTAGCACATTTTAATTCTCTCATGTGTTCCTTTTCCAAGGGCTTCAACAGAGAAGGAGTGGCTAATCCTCTCAAAAAATGGACAGCAGATGCATAGATAATGAGAATGCCCCTCACCTCCTGCCTGCTCCTCAGAAGTCAGATGCTTTTTTTTTTTTTTTTACAGAGACAGAGAGAGAGTCAGAGGGATAGACAGGGACAGACAGGAATGGAGAGAGATGAGAAGCATCAATCATTAGTTTTTCGTTGCGCGTTGCGACTTCTTAGTTGTTCATTGATTGCTTTCTCATATGTGCCTTGACTGCGGGCCTTCAGCAGACTGAGCAACCCCTTGCTGGAGCCAGCGACCCTGGGTCCAAGCTGCTGAGCTTTTGCTCAAGCCAGATGAGCCTGTGCTCAAGCTGGCGACCTTGGGGTCTCAAACCTGGGTCCTTCCACATCCCAGTCCAATGCTCTATCCACTGCGCCACCGCCTGGTCAGGCCAGATGCTTTTTAAAAAAAAACATCTCATAGTGTTAACTAAGAAATAGATGAACAAATGGAACCTTCCTTTGGTGACTCGTGGACAAGGTAGAACATCTTAGTAGGCATTTATTCCATTTAGTTGAATAACTCACTTTCTACACTTGTCTTTATGTTAGGGACTTTTGCATTTATATTTTCATCCTTACTGTTTACCAGAGTTTTAGTCCGATTGTCCAACTATGTACAGCACATTGGTGCTTGCATGTCTACTGTCACATGGAGCTCAACAAACTTAAAATTAAACTCAGATTGGTTCCCCATTGTCTCCTGTTTGTGGTGTTTATTTTCTTCCAAATGAAAGACTGTCCCTTATCTTTCCCAAACCCAAGTACCTCTCACCCTCCCTGGCTCAGCACTCCTATTATTAATAGTATTACTGTTGTCCAAGTGTTGGTCAAATAAGTTTGTAAACATGATATATATGTTTGCTCGCTTGTGACTTATATTGGGTGTGGGGGACAGGCTATAAGCAGGCCAGGTTGTTGTAGCCTGAGGTTTGGTTTTGGGACTAAGCTTTCCCCCACACCCTTGACTGATTGTATGATCTGGGTGGTGCACTCTCATGAGGAATCCAATTATGCCTTGGATAAGTGACTTTGTATCGGAGACTTCCTTGTTTGTATATTGGATTAAGGGATTTTGGTTTTCTACACTATAAAGTGGGACAGACCAGGAGCTCAGACACACAGTTCCTGCTATCATAATTGCAGGGGCTCCCCTGATCCCTTGCCCTTCATGGGAAGAGCTGGTTTTCTGCTTTTCCCTTGTCTTCTTTTGTGGTTTGCCTGTCTTGGTGAGACACCAATAAATAGGATGGCCCCCCATCCTCTGACTCCGCCATTTCTTTATCGTCTGCCCGAATCCAATGGGAACCTGCATGTGAATGGTCACGATGGTGGCTCCTGGCCTTACAACTGGCGTAGTTTCCGGCAGGATTCAGAGATTGGTATGGAGCCACCACCCTTGATGGGTGGGATAGAGTACTGGTTGCTGCTCTGGCTCCCCATGGCTGTCCTTTTAGGGGTCATGGGCTACATGTTTTTTACTCAAGAGGAAACTGCCCGAGGTCAAAAGCTTCAGCATGAATTGCAAACAGAACGGCAGAAAAGGCTGGAATTGGAGTGAGCACTGGAGAAGGAATTACGGGTTCGAGAGTTGCAGTTTACCCTGGAAGCTGAACGTCTTCACCGGCAGTTGTTGGAGAAACAACTGCGGATTCAAGAGCTCGAGTCTCAGCTTCTGGCCAAAAGCCAGCAGCCACAGGAGCCTAAACGGTCACCAAAGGAGCAGCAGCATCCGTGCCGGTGGATTGACTTTGAGTCAGCGGGAGCAGGCGCTTGCGACTCCTCTTCTGAGGATGAGAAGGCTCAGGCTGAAGCTGCCATACGCACACTGAGAGCCCGACCAGTTGTCGCCAAGAAGGTAAAAACCCAGCAACAAAGAGTCCCTCAGGGGCAGCCACAGCCTCCTGCCCAGGTAATGGAACACTCTGTGGTCCGGCCCTATACCCAGGCAGAGCTGATGGAGTTGGGGGCACAATTTAGGCAGAAACCTACTGAATCCCTGGTAGCCTGGTTACTACGATTATGGGATATAGGGGTGGATGGCATCATGCTCTCCGGAACAGATATGGAGAAATTGGCTGCCATTATCACACACTCTTCCTTGAGGCAGCGTCTTCAGAACTGCCATGGCAACCCAGGAGACCATACCCTATTAGAATGGGTGATGGCTGCCATTCGTATGGTCTGGCAGAATGCTGGAGAACTGCCGGGGGCAATGAGTCGGTGGGAGTGCTACAGTGAGTTAGTAAAGGTCCTTCGAGAACTAGGTATGAAGAATGCTGTTTTCAACCCTGGGTCTCGTGGGCCAGACGAGGAAGTGTTTACGGCCAAAATGAGGGAATTTGTCCTTGCTAGTGCCCCGTCAGCCCTTTTTGGGTCACTTGTGGCTATCTTGGGCCCCTATGTGGGGCAGCCCATCAATGCAGTTACACAGATGGTAGCAGATTTGGGAGAGCTGGAGGCCGCTCGGGATCATAAAGCAGTGAGGGCTGCTGCCTATGTTTCCCCCCCAACTAACAAGGGAAACGGGCCTGTAAAGGTTACCCGAACGCAGATGTGGGTAGACTTGATTGCGGCTGGAGCAGATAAGGGGAAATTGGATGGCCAGTCTAATAAAATTCTTTTGGAGCTTTGGCGGCAGCTTAAACCAGAACAGAAGTTCCAGCCACTGAGACGAAAGGCCCCAGCAGCTACCAATAAAACGTTTGGTGCGCTCACAGCTCGGTTACAAGATTATATGATAGAGACAGCCGAGGGAGAGGGGAACTCCCAAGACCCATTGTACCAGTTTGAATAGGAAAAAGGCCGAGGGACCCGTCTAACGGGGATGGGCGGGGACCAGAGGCCACATGTGGAACTGGCTATCCACTGGTCCCCTTCCAACGTACAACAGGTGTTGGCCTTGGTGGATACAGGTGCAGAATGTTCCCTTCTCTATGGAAACCCAGAGCGGTTTGCTGGGACCCCAGTGGCCATTGACGGTTATGGTGGCCAAACTGTTCAAGTGAAGCCAATAACTATTCCATTGGGGATAGGGAGACTGCCTCCTAAGCCATATAAGGTGTATGTATCTCCTATTCCTGAATATATTTTGGGGGTAGATGTCTTGCAAGGACTGTGGTTGGAAACTACAGCTGGGGAGTTCCGGCTGCGGATCAGGGTTGTGAAGGCAGTATTGTGGGGACATGCATCACATTTCCCTTTGCAATTACCCATCCCTCGGCGTGTGACTAACACCAAGCAGTACCGCCTGCCAGGTGGTTATGAAGAAGTCACAGGGACAATCCTTGAACTAGAAAAGGTGGGGATCATCCGGCCAGCACACAGTCCTTACAACTCCCCAGTATGGCCTGTGCGCAAAGCGGATGGAACCTGGAGAATGACAGTAGATTACAGGGAACTTAATAAAGTTGTTCCCCCTTTGCACGCTGCTGTTCCCTCGATAGCTAACATGATGGATTGGCTAAGCCATGAGTTGGGGACATACCACTTTGTGGCAGACTTGGCCAATGCTTTTTTCTCTATTGATATAGCCGCAGAGAGTCAAGACCAATTTGCCTTCAGTTGGGAAGGGAGACAATGGACCTTTACAGTGTTACCCCAGGGCTATTTGCATAGCCCCACCTTGTGCCATGGGCTGGTGGCTGCTGACCTGGCTAAATGGAAACAGCCAGAGGTAGTCCGCATGTACCATTATATTGATGATATTATGCTAACTAGTGATTCTCTTTCAGAATTGGAGCAAGCAGTCCCTACCCTGCTATCCCATTTGAAAGCATGTGGCTGGGCAGTTAACGAGAACAAATTACAAGGACCTGGGTTATCTCTTAAATTCTTGAGAGTTGTCTGGTCGGGTAAGACAAAAGTTATCCCTGACGCAGTTATAGATAAGATTCAAGCATACCTCGTGCCCACTACGGTAAAACAGTTACAGGAATTCTTAGGTTTGTTGGGGTATTGGCGAGCATTTATACCGCATTTGGCTCAGTTACTACGCCCCTTGTACAACCTTATTCGAAAGGGGGTTCGCTGGGATTGGACTGAGCAGGCGCAAGGTTCATTTGCAGCTGCTAAGAGAGCTGTCAAGGTGGCACAGGCCTTGAATGTGTTTGATCCTGCCAGGCCCTGTGAGCTGGATGTTCATGTAACCTCGGAGGGGTTTGGATGGGGCTTGTGGCAGCGGACAGAGCGCCTACGGCAACCTATTGGATTTTGGTCCCAATTGTGGAAAGGTGCTGAAGTTCGTTACTCATTAGTAGAGAAGCAGCTGGCAGCTGTGTATGCTGCCCTCCTGGCAACTGAGAGTATTACAACCACAACACCAGTTACGGTCAAAACAACATACCCTATAGCTGGATGGGTGAGAGATTGGGCAACTAAACCACGTAGTGGTATGGCCCAAATGTCTACCCTGGCCAAGTGGGGTGCCTATCTGCAACAACGCTGTGCTCTTAGCACCAGCCCACTGAGGGCAGAACTGCAGGAAGTCTTGGGTCCAGTCACCTATGCGACCTTAGAGTCAGGTGCAACTGGGGCTCAGGAGGCAGAACCTGAGGTCAGTCCCTACCAGGAGGGGTGGGTGCCCATCCCCGAAGATGCCTGGTATACTGATGGTTCCAGCAGGGGCCAACCTGCCAAATGGACGGCTATCGCCTTCCATCCGGCCACTGAGACTATTTGGATGGACACGGGTACAGGCCAAAGCAGCCAATGGGCAGAATTAAGAGCTGTTTGGCTAGTTGCCCATAATGAACCTTCACCTCTGGTGATCTGTACTGACAGTTGGGCTGTCTATCGTGGACTGACCCTTTGGATTGCTACTTGGCACATTAACCAGTGGATGGTAATGCACCGTCCATTATGGGGTCAGGCCATGTGGCAGGACTTATGGGAAATAGGACACCAGAAGCAGGTGACAGTATATCATGTCACAGGGCATGCCCCTCTAGCCCATCCTGGGAATGATGAGGCAGATACGTTGGCAAGGGTGCGATGGTTGGAGACTGCACCTGCAGGTGATGTGGCACAGTGGCTCCACCGGCGCCTGCTCCATGCAGGACAGAAAACTATGTGGGCTACGGTTAAGGCTTGGAACTTGCCTGTGTCCTATGCAGAGGTACTTGCAGCCTGTGAGCAATGTGCAGTATGTTCCAAGGAACACCCTCGGAGACCACTGGTGTCACCTGGACAGATCCAGAGGGGTCATGTCCCACTGACACGATGGCAGATAGACATCATTGGACCCTTACCAAAGTCAGAAGGGTACCAGTATGCAGTCACTTGTGTAGATACTGCCACTGGGCTGCTTGCTGCTTACCCCGCTCGTAACCCTGACCAGAGGGCAGTCATACAGGCTCTGGACCGCCTGAGTGCTGCATACGGGCGACCGCTGGTCCTTGAAAGTGACAATGGTACCCACTTCACTGGTTCAACGGTGAGGCAATGGGCTCAAAAGCTGGGGGTGGACTGGAAGTACCATGTTCCCTACCACCCCCAGGCTGCTGGCATCATTGAGCGTTATAATGGACTCTTAAAGCAGGGACTGCGACAGGAGGGGGGCACCGGCTCTCTTACTGGATGGACACGCCGCTTATGGACAGTACTTCGGATTTTGAATGAGCGACCTCGACGGGGAAGCCCAGCTCCAGTAGAGGCCCTCCTGCATCGGACAGCTGCCCCTATTCAGTTGCAGATACGCACCAAGGACATTTTACTCAAGCCAGGTTTCGGACAGCAGGGCAATGTGCTCTTGCCTGCTCCAACAGCCCTTCTTAAAGGACAACGGCTTCAATGGACTTGGCCCTGGACTGTACAGGCCCCCCATCTGAGATGGGTGGCCTTGTTGGCACCATGGGGAAAGGGGTTAGAGGTGGACCTCCAGTTAACTCCTTGGGCAACCAGCACCTGGCCACCTAAGGTAGAAGTGTATTATCCCTTTTTTTTTTTTTTTTTTTTTTTTTTTTTTTTTTAATTTTTTTTTTTTTTTTACTTTATTTATTTATTTTTAGAGAGGAGAGAGACAGAGAGGGAGAGAGAGGAGAGAGAGACAGAGAGAGAGAAGGGGGGAGGAGCTGGAAGCATCAACTCCCATAGGTGCCTTGACCAGGCAAGCCCAGGGTTTTGAACCGGCGACCTCAGCATTTCCAGGTCGACGCTTTATCCACTGCGCCACCACAGGTCAGGCCGTATTATCCCTTGAGTGCTCAAGGGGACAGCATTTTGAAGGGCACCTTTGTAATTTCTTTATGGCCAATAATGAGTTCCCCTATTTTACTACACATAGAACCAGCAGATGCTGGTGTATTGGCCAATAAGGTTTGGTATGCCCGCTCAGGGCGGCCTCTGGTGCCAGCTACAGTGCTGTCTGCAGACAAAACTCTGGCCTGTATTCTGCCAGAGGGAAAGGATTTGCCTCTCTTGGTGCCACTGACAGCTCTCTCATTTCGCCCATAGTTTTTGATCTGTTAATCCTATTGCTGTAGTTGGTACTATTTCTGTTTATGCAATGTATCCCACTCCTTGCACAGTGACCATCATGGAAGATGCCTGTGGTTTAGATTGTAAAGCGAGCAAAAGGGGTGGAATGTTGGTCAAATAAGTTTGTAAACATGATATATATGTTTGCTCGCTTGTGACTTATATTGGGTGTGGGGGACAGGCTATAAGCAGGCCAGGTTGTTGTAGCCTGAGGTTTGGTTTTGGGACTAAGCTTTTCCCCACACCCTTGACTGATTGTATGATCTGGGTGGTGCACTCTCATGAGGAATCCAATTATGCCTTGGATAAGTGACTTTGTATCGGAGACTTCCTTGTTTGTATATTGGATTAAGGGATTTTGGTTTTCTACACTATAAAGTGGGACAGACCAGGAGCTCAGACACACAGTTCCTGCTATCATAATTGCAGGGGCTCCCCTGATCCCTTGCCCTTCATGGGAAGAGCTGGTTTTCTGCTTTTCCCTTGTCTTCTTTTGTGGTTTGCCTGTCTTGGTGAGACACCAATAAATAGGATGGCCCCCCATCCTCTGACTCCGCCATTTCTTTATCGTCTGCCCGAATCCAATGGGAACCTGCATGTGAATGGTCACGATGGTGGCTCCTGGCCTTACACCAAGCCTTTCAGGTTCAAAGCCTTAAAGCATTTCTAACTTACTGCTTTCCTTCATGCTAAATTTTTTTCCCTTTAGACTAAGTGCTGTGATGTTATTTCTTTTCTGTTCCATAGTCATCAGACAGCTGCAAACACTTGTCACACCTGCTAGAATGAATGCAGTAGCCTCCTACCACATATTTGGACCACTTCTTCTTTTTCTTTAATTCTACCACTAAACAAATAATTCAACACACCCATTCCCCTACTCAAAAGACTGTCAAGGCTCCTGACCTCTCTACGTCACACCTAAACTCTGCTGCCTATGTGTCTCCCCCTATCTGAATTCTGGAAGCATCTTTACCACCACTTCCACAGCTCCATACAGCTTAATCTGACCTGTCTTCGCATTCTCCTTGCCTATACTTCCTCTCAACTCTCCACAGTGGCCCTTTCTCTTCCTAATTACCTGTCTAAATCCTAACCACTTCTCAGTGCTACCCCTGAAGATTGGCTTTGCTTGTTTTCATCCATTTCAAACCCATTTCCTTTGAATTCCTGAATCATACTTTGTCTTTAGATTGGATGATCATCTTGGCAGCTTTGGCAAAATAGAAGAAACCTTGGATTAGAGTCAGATAAATTTGGTTTTAAAACAGGTTTCAATAATGTATCAACTTTGAACCTGCAGTAAGTCATTTTACCTCTCTTAGTCTTGGTTGCCTTTAAAAAATCTATATTTATAAAATGAGGATATTAATAAATCAGACAGAAAACGGTAACAAATGTGACAGTACTGGCATGTGATAAGATTCTAAGTGTTAGTCGAATCTGATTCTTCAAAACTGTTTAACTATTTTATGTCTGTTTTCTGTATTCTCTCCCTCCCCAGTAAAACAATGACTTCAATTGCTCTGTTGACAGCAGCTCTGAGCCTGTATTCTTCCTTTAGCTTCCAGAGAACAAATACTGTAGTTTACATTATCCCCTTGACCCCGCCCCAAAGTCCTGGACATTGTTATGTAAAAATTAGTGACCAATAAATAAATTTGAAATAAAACTTCTATTTTGGAAACTTGGCCTAGAGTTTTCCCAATAGGCATGGTAAAGCTAGTCCAAATTCGATTCCAAAAATTCCTAGAGTAGAAACAAACAACAACCTCTCAGTTAGGTCTTGGATGGGGAAACCTTGCCCATACTAAATTCCCTGGAAAAACATGAACACTTTCTACAAACTCTCTAGACCCTGACATAAATAGAAGATACCATTTACTGGAGAGTTGATCCCATTTTCCTGTGAACTAAATATATCATTGTAAAAACAATAAAACAAGGATTTGAAGAAACCTGAGTCTACTGCCACCCAAGGGAGTTTTTAACAAATATGAGCTATTTATTCATTTGAATAGTTTTATTCATTTATTAATCATTTATATAATACTTTTTATGGGTGGGTATTGCTCTAGCACTTTACAATATGAATTCACTTCATTCTCACTACCCATCATGAGTTACGTTACTTTCCTGATAAGGAAAACAATGTGAGGGGACGAGGAACACGCCCAGGAGTTTGCAGCTAAGAAAGTTGGAGCAGGATTTGAACCAAGGTGGGCAGTCAGCCCCAGAGTCTCATATTATTAATCAATGCCTCTTTTGAACCTTTTATATTAGCATACTTTTATCCTTATTTAGATGCCTTTCATTGGCCCCTGAATGATAGCTAGAAATACTCTAGGATACAATGAATATTAATCATTAGTCAAACTCTGCTCTGTGCCTTGAACTGTCTAATTGGAAGTAGGCTGTCAAACTTTCAGAGAAAAAAAACTCTGCAGGGGATGGGATAGAAGAACGGATTTCTCTCTGATGGGAAAGTAGAGGTTATTTCTTTTATGTGCACAAGGTGTTTTGCTTTGCCTGAGAGATTAAGAAAGGAAAATTGATCTGAGTCATTTTTTTTAGTTACCACCAAGAGTTTAAACATATGTGTATAAGCAATGTCAAAACATAACTGCTTCAGATAACATGTCTCAAAATTTGAGTCAGATAATAGCAAATTATATTGAATTATCCAGTTTATTATATTTTTCCAGTACTAAACTATACTTTCTTGAATTGTAATTTTAGATTTGAAACAGTTCAGCAATTCCTGAGGAAAAAACTTCAAATGGCCAAAGTATTCAAGTAGCCTATTTTTCTACAGCTTTCTCATGTTCAGAAGGTCATCTGATTGAGCACAAAGGTCAGATTTTATCCCCTTTTTATGTTGGGATGTTTCTACTTGCTCTATTACATAGTAATATGGATGTTGCAATTTAGCACACATGTGCTCATAGAATTTATGACTACTTCTCATGTTAACAGTTGAATATGTTTCTTGCCTCTGCCAGGCTGGTCAGGGATTCTCATGGAGACGGGCATTGTTAGTTTCCTATTGGTCTTTGGAGTCACATTTAGATATCTGAGAGAACCTAGTTCAGTGAGCCATTTTTGTAGACAAACAATTTTATGAGGAAATAAAAATAATTTAATTGTAAGAAGAGATTTTAAGGCCCAGAATCTTCTTTTACAAATGTAGATTCAGACGAGGTTTGCAAAGTACTTACTTCCCATTCTCCCAGTCTATCCATGTAAGCATATGGTAGATGGTGAGAGGCCCACCCTGTCACCCTCCTTCCTAGGGATAAAAGGGGCATGCCAGCACCCATTCTCCTATGTGTGAAAAGGCCTTTGCTTTTATCAACTACATCAGTGGTCCCCAACCTTTTTTGGGCCACGGACCGGTTTAAGGTCAAAAATATTTTCACGGACTGGCCTTTAGGGTGGGATGGATAAATGTATCATGTGACCAAGACAAGCATTAAGAATGAGTCTTAGATGGATGTAACAGCGGGAATCTGGTCATTTTTAAAAAATAAAACATCGTTCAGACTTAAATATAAATAAAACGGAAATAATGTAACTTATTTATTCTTTCTCTGCGGATTGGTACCAAATGGCCCACGGACCGGTACCAGTCTGCAGCCCAGGGGCTGGAGACCACTGAACTACATAGAATATATCTGTATAAATTTGAAGGTAAAGTGGCTGTTAATAAAAATATAGCACAGGGTATAATGATCAATCTACAAATTCAAATATACAAGAAATATCACTTTGGAAAATTGTTTTGTACCAACGCCAATCCATCCCCAAGACACCTTGTGGACCTGACAGGAAGTTCAGTTAGATTTAAGATTCTTTCCACTGCCTGCTTTGTGCCGAGGCCCTTGGGACTCAAAGAAGGCCTGAGTACTCTCTGCCCATCACAGGGCCACCGAGGTTATTACCTTTGGATACCCGTTCTCTTAGTCTGCGTGTTTATTTGTGTTCAGAAGGTTTTGCTGCCTTGCTTCTGTGCCAGGAATGTTTACAAAGCCAGTGTTGGGAGTCCAGTCCAACAAACTGCACAGAGCCCTTCTGCCCTGATCCGCCTGGGTTTCACCTCCTTCTGCTCACACTACCACGGAGGAGTGCCTGGATCCCGCTCCTCACTGGAGCCCCACTGCCTCTGGCGTCCCGTCAGGATGCGAGAAACCCCTTTCTGCCCTTCTCAAAGTCACTCCCTTCTTTGCCTCCTCCTTCCAGCTTCCAGCTCCCAGGCACAGTCTCCTCAGTGAGAGCCACTGTCTTCTACAGCTGGTGCAGTCTGCTCTGATGCAAACCATCCCAGAGCCAGGGCAGCACAAACCCGGCTCCTGGCTACAAGTGGCAGGAGGGACGGTTGGGAAAAATAAAGGGAGAATAAAACCAAAATAATTTCTTGGTTAATTATCCCACCACTGTACCATTTAAGTAAAGAAATTCTCCTGTGTTGGGCTTACCTCTACGAGTGATAGGTCATAAAATCCCACCACAATTCCACAAGGACAGATTTATTTTACAACTCTTCATTTTACAGATGAAGAATTCAGTTTCCCTCCTATGACCAGTCATGCAGCCGATAAGAGAACGGGCTAGCATTTTCAAAGCAGGCCGGTCTGACACCAAGCCAAAGCTGATACTCTAAAAATAAGCCACAAATGTGAGATGGAACTGAAGTTTTCTTTCAATTCTTCTCTTTCTGAAGAAAGCACTTCCTCTCCTAGAATGTTTCTTCCATATTAATAATGCAACCTGAATCAATCGTTTCTTTTGCCAGGGCTTCCGTGGGCTGTCTGCCTACATGCCGGCCTGCCTGAGAGTTTGTGCTTCTCACTCCCCAGGGCAGATTTTCCCCAAAGGGCCTGTGCGGCATTTCCACGTGTTCTCGGTCAGGGTTAAACTTCAGCATGCATCCAAATAGTGGAAGACTTGTTGGAAGGCAAATTGCTGGGCCTCACCCCAAGGTTCCTGATTCAGTGAGTCTGGGCTGGTGCCTAAGAATTTGCATTTCTCACAAGTTCACAGGGGATGCTGATGTGACTGCTCCAGCGGACACACCTGAAAACCAATGTTCCAGGTAGTAATGACATCTCTACTTAAAATAACTGAGTGAGAATGTAGAGGTAAGATGATTTACTCAGGGGATTTAGGTCAGCTCAGTACCTGCTCACTGCTATAGAGGTCAGACACTGTCCAGTTTTAGTTTGTTTTCTTAGTCATAGAATGTTTAACTTATACCCATAATGGACTGTTGTGTATGGATAAAAAATACACAGCAGTGATACCAAAAGGCAACACGTTTGAGGAGCATAGAGATGATAACAATTCTCCAAAGTTTCCTCAAGACTCTCTTCAACAGTTGTGTATGCCTCATTCATCTGATCAGATTCTTGTATGGGAACCAAAGTGCGTCTAACATTTCAAAAACTAATATTAAAAAGCGAAAATAATAGCTTTCCAGTTGCCTTTTCATTTACAGCAGAATATGCCAATATATTTTATTTATTTATTTATTTATTTATTTATTTATTTATTTAATTACGTGAGAGCAGGGGAGGCAGAGAGATAGATTCCTGCATGTTTCTTGACTGGGATCCACCCAGAAAGCCCCCTGTGGGGTGATGCTCTGAGCCATTGCTCTGTTGCTCAGCAGCTGAGCTATTTTTAATGCCTGAAGTGGAAGACACTGAGCCATTCTCAGCACCAGGGGCCAACTTGCTCAAATCAATCTAGCCATGGCTGTGAGGGGTTGAAGAGAAGGGGGAGAAGGAGGTGTAGAGAAGCAGACGGTCACTTCTCCTGTGTGTCCTGACTAGGAATCAAACTGGGACATCCCCACGCTGGCTGAGCCCACCAGCCAGGGCCTGTGCCAGTATAGTTTAATTCATATCTACTTTTTGCTATACTTAAAGAAAAAATGCTGCTTTTAAATTGTTAGTCAAGCATATTGTCCTTTTTATTACATAAACTGGATTTAATTAAATAACATGACTTTCTTGTCAGTGTAAAAATTCTTAATACAAAATATCTTTATATAACATATTGAACTATATAGCACACTATTTAATAATGTACTAACTTAAAATAAAAATAATTTTATCACTTTTTATTAAATGACACACAAAATTGTTTAAATATATCTTTGAGGGTGTTCAAGAGATTAAATAATCCTAGGAAAGGAACTCAGGACTCTAGGGAGTAAACCCCTGTTGACCCAATTTTTTTGTGTGTGTTACTATTATTCTCTTCTCTTTCCTGCTGCTGGTGAGATTCATATAACCACATCCATCCAAGGAATGCCTTTATCCCGAGAAAGCCTGTTGTGCACAGGGAGCACAGAGTGAATTCTTGGTTGGAGCAGGTTCTTCACTAAGTTCTTGGAAAAAGCACTCTCATTTCACACCTCCTCATTGAGGCAGAGTACTCACATCCTGAAGCTGGAGACCTGACTCTAGAACCAGGGATGGTGGTTGAGAAGCCCTGTACTGTGTCCTGACAACGGGCCTTTTGTTAAGTAGTAAAAGTAATCCTAGTTTATACGACCAAGCCTAGTTTATCAGGATGGAAGGCCAGGTTGGAATTTGGGACAAAAGCCCTATAAGGTGGACATTGATCTATATAACATTTTCCACTCTTGAATTTAGTTAAAAATTATTAGGTGGTATTATGGGATTCAGGGTTCAGGTTTGGGATTTTAACCTTTCTTTTTTCTTTCCTCAACAAAAATGACTAACTTAATCTATTCATTAGAGTCCCCTGGTAGTAGATTAACTTTGGTCTTTCTTCTACATCCTGCAAAATTCTTTATTGGCTCTCCATTGCTTATTCATAATGCTTATGTTCCTCAGTAGGGCATTAGAAGGGTGTCATGGTAAGGTCTCAATCTCTTCTCCCACTTCAGGCTTCATTAATTCCTTCTCCCTCCTAACAGATCCTGGCCTTAGGGTACCACTCTGCTTTTTCTTTTTCTTTTGTAACTTCTTGCCTCTGAAGGTGGTATATGGTTTGTCCTCAAAGCAAAGTTACTAGAAGAAATATCAAGATATACTGAGCAGTAGAATTAAAGAGCATTGCAGAACTAATAAAACCATGACATCAAGCCAAAGCAAATTGTAGGTAACAGAACAGACTTTGCAAAATAGTTGTTGGTATAAATTAAGGAGAGGTCATTCTTTGAAGGTGAGGTAGAAAAGTTTGCCAGCTTACTAACATTTTGGGAACATGTGCTTATAGATGGAGATACTATGGCTAGTGATATCTTTTGAAACCTATGAAGAGACCTGCCCATATTCTGAGTAACATTGCCTTGTTTTTTAAATGGCAGTGGATACTGCACAATTATGAAGAGTTGGTTATGGCCATTTCTAGTAAGTTGGTTTCATTAGGGCCACTAATGCTAACTGTACTAGGGAGAAGGTGTCTTACCTTTTCCTGTTGAACCTACTTTATATTGGGCATAGGCTGAATACTCCATGTGACACACAGCTTGTTCTAGAGTTAAGTTTTATGACTTTCTTTGTTGGTTATTCTCTAACTAAAAACACTGAAATTGGTCCTGAAAATTGGGTATTTCCAATAAGGAAACTGGGTGCAGTGCATGTTCTTTGCAGGAAAGTTTTTTAACAATGCAATCCTAAAATAAAACGTTCTGTTGTAGCAGATTGAAGGTAGCCACAAAAATCTTTGATATTTTTCCCATTAAGACATGTCTCTGTGTTTCCTACTCCTGAACCCAGGTGAAGCTCTGGGACTGCTTTGACCAATAGAACATAATAGAAGTGATGCTTTGCCAGTTTTGGGGTCTAGGCTGTAGGAGACTAAAAGGGTCTACTGCCTGTCCCTTGGAACACTCACTCTTGGAGTGTTGATCAACTCTGTGAGAAATATGGTCACCCTGAGACTGCCCCGCTGTGAGCAACCGAGCCATGTGGAGAGGCAGAAGGGAGAGAGACCAGTTTGGCCAAATCCCAGCTGTTTCAGCAAGTCCATCCCAGGCTCCAAGTATGTGAGTAAGGAATCCAGATGGTCAACTTCTAGCTGGGTATCATCAAATCACCATGTGAAGCAGAAAAATTTTCCAACTTGAGTCCCTCTCTAATATTCTGACCCATAAAATAATAAAAAATAATAAAATGATAAGTTTTAGGATGGTTTTTTATATAGCAGCAGACAACTGCAACTTCAACCTTAAAAGCTTCAAAAATGCTTATTTATAATCATGGAAAGTTAATTTCTGGCAAAATGTAGAACTTTCTAACTTGACTGATTTGGACAAATTTAATCTTCTGTTGAGTATTTTTAACTATTCAAGAAAATGTATAGTTATTGCAAGAATAAATGTTGAATTTTTTTTTTTTTTACAATCTTCTAGAGAAGCTTTAGGTTCAAAACAAAAGTGAGAGGATGGTACAGAGATTTCCCACATATCCCCCCCCCCCCATATCCAGAGTCTTCCCCATTATCAAAATCCCCATTAGGTGGTAGATGTTACCATATACTGTATGATCTTACATTGACACTGCATAATCACACGAAGTCCATAGTTTAGGGTTCCCTTTTGGTGTTGTGCTTTCTGAGTTTAGACAATTGTCTAATGGCATGTAATCATCATTATACTATCATACAGAATGTTTTCACTGACTTGAAAATCCTCTTTGCTTTGTCTTTTTATCCTAATCCTTCTTCAACCCTTGGTAAGCCTTGATCTTTTTACTGTGCCATTTCCAGAATGTTATTGTTGGAATTATCCAGTATAGAGACTTTTAAGATTGGCTTCTTTCACTTAGTAATATATATTTAAGTTTTCTCCATATCTTTTCATGTCTTAGTAGCTTATATCTTTTTAGTGCTAAATAATATTCCATTATCTGTATGTATCACAGTTTATTTATCTATTTATCTATTGAAGGACACTTTAGTTTCATCTAAGTTTAAGCAATTATGCTTAAAGCTACTGTGAACATCAGCATGCAGATTTTTGTGTGACCATAAGTTTTTAACTCCTTAGGCTAAATACCAAGATATGTGATTGCTTGATTGTATGGTAAGAGTATGTTCAGTTGTATAAGAAACTTCCAAAGTGGCTCTACAATTTTAGAGAAGCAATAAATGAGAGTTTCCATTGCTCCACATCCTCACCAGTATTTGGTGGTGTTGGTGCTCTGGATTTTGGCCATCATAATAGGTAATATCCCATATCCCATTGTTTTAATTTGCATTTCCCCAATGACATACAATGTGTTTAGTTTTTCTTTTTTAATTTAAATGTGCTTCTTGCTTTAAAAAAATAAACAGAGTAGATTTCAACTATATTGTATTTTTCAGTAAAATGAAATGAAACAAGGCTACAAATAAAGACCTCCCCATTCTGTAACTTCTATTATGAATTTACCTTTGCCACCCAGCTTAGTGTATCCCAAGGTTCTCTTTACCACACCACAGTCACAGAGCTCCAGGGAAAAGCAACCTGGTCTCATCTCTCCAGGCAGAGGAGAACAGAAGCTCCATCTCCACACATGTTGCAGATGGCTTTTTCAGTCTACCTGAATCATTACCAGCTAGAAGCAGCGGTCATTGGGACTTGGACATGAGCTGCAAAGTATAGAATTGTGACAACAATTCCAGTGCCATGCGGACTTTTCCTGGATGTGGACTTTTCCTGAACTCCTGCTCCTTGGGACAGCTCCTAATGGACTGAACTGTGGTTGGGTTGCATTTGCAGGGATTTGAAATGGTGTTGGTGCCAACTTGGACTTGGTGAACATGTTAAGGACACTACTCTTTTATGGATTCTTGCTGTATTGGCCAAGAGTTTGCTTAAAGGCTTTAATCACTGTAAAAAAAATAGAAGACTGGATAAAGAAGATATGGCACATATACACTTGGTATACTACTCAGCCATAAGAAATGATGGATCATTTACAACGAAATGGTGGGATCTTGATAACATTATAAGAAGTGAAATAAGTAAATCAGAAAAAAACCAAGAACTGCATGATTTCATACATTGGTGGGACATAAAAATGAGACTAAGAGACATGGACAAGATTGTGGTGGTTATGGGGTAGGGGGAAGTTATGGGGTAGGGGGAACTTATGGGGTAGGTGGTTATGAGGAGGGAGAAGGGGAGGGGGAGAGGGAGGGGCACAAAGAAAACTAGATAGCAGGTGACGGAGGACAATCTGACTTTGGGTGATGGGTATGCAACATAATTAAATGACAAGATAACCTGAACATGTTTTCTTTGACTATATGTACCCTGATTTATTGATGTCACCCCATTAAAATTAATAAAAATTTATTTATAAAAAAAATAAAATAAAATGGATGAGGGTATATTTACATGTGTGATTGTAGTGATTGTGGTATGTATGTGTTCAGTCAATTCTTTTTCCTACAGAGGACAGAAACTTTCTTTAGTAGGGACTTTCCCAAAAGAAATCTTTAATGTCTTTTTTAACAAAATTATTCTAACTTTGATATTTCAGGAAACAATTTCTTGCAATCAGCTGTTTTTTATAAAGAGGTAACAGGTCACATGTTCTGTGACAAACTGACCCTGGTTTGGCAATGGGAGTCATATGACCTGGTTCAGAAGTATCAGAACACTAAGAGATGAGATACCACCTGCCCTCAGTTAACTTATTCCTTCTGTGTGAAGGTATTTTTCTTTGGCAAGATCCCATAATAATAGTAACACAATTGTAATGTTTTCAAAATAACGTTACTTAATAAATGTGTCCAGAATTTCATGCTGCATTCTGCCATCATCAATGGTTTTTATGTACAGTTTCTGTAGATGCTTTTTTCTACAGAGGGAATTACTGTATGTATTTGATTTCTTGCTCCAGATGTTGCGAGTCATGGTGGTAGGGCTGATGCAGGGTTTTTTTTGTTGTTTTTTGTTTTTTATAAATAAATTTTTATTAATTTTAATGGGGTGACATCAATAAATCAGGGTACATATATTCAAAAAAATATGTCCAGGTTATCTTGTCATTCAATTATGTTGCATACCCATCACCCAAAATCAAATTGTCCTCCGTCACCTGCTATCTAGTTTTCTTTGTGCCCCTCCCCCTCCCCCTCTCCCTTCTTCCCCCACCCCCAACCACCACACTCTTGTCCATGTCTCTTAGTCTCATTTTTATGTCCCACCAATGTATGGAATCATGCAGTTCTTGGTTTTTTCTGATTTACTTATTTCACTCCGTATAATGTTATCAAGATCCCACCATTTTGTTGTAAATGATCCAATGTCATCATTTCTTATGGCTGAGTAGTATACCATAGTGTATATGTGCCACATCTTCTTTATCCAGTCTTCTATTTTTTTTTTTTTTTTACAGTGATTAAAGCCTTTAAGCAAACTCTTGGCCAATACAGCAAGAATCCATAAAAGAGTAGTGTCCTTAACATGTTCACCGAGTCCAAGTTGGCACCAGCACCATGCCAAATCCCTGATGCAGGGGTTTTGACAACAAGGGTGTGTGCACTACTGGATCCGTACTAGGAGAAGGCCTCACTGTCCTGGCAGGGTATCCGAAGACAGCACGGGAGCATGGGTCTCAGGTGAGGGGGCAGGAATTTTGTTTTTGTTTTTTAAATGAGGATCCACCATACATGTAGTCCAAATTCACTCTATGAGAAACATCATTCCGGGGTTATCACACTGTTTATCCTCACGCAAAATGGACCTTAAATAATATGAGAGCACAAGATTTTTTGAATGATAAATTCAATGCCGCTTCAGAGTATAAAATAGATATCCCCCCCCCCGAAAGACACTAAATACAAAACTCAAAGCATTTATTACTGACATAATTAAGCCTCTTTTAAACTTGATCTTTATCAAGATTGTTATATCAGTATTGGTGTTCCTAATTCTGATTTTATATGTGAAATACTTCCTCACTATGCATCCTTAAGAATGCCTGTTCAAAAACTTTGCTTATCAGTGAGGCTCCGGTGAGTTCATGCCTCTAAGAACTCCTTAGAAACAGCCTCCTTGCTCACCATACCTCTCACTGAAAGGCTGGTGAAACTCTGCAACTCCTAATCATATTGTCCCCACTCCGCTTCTATTTTCGCCACTTCTCTTGGTGCAGACCCCAGTCCGGTGCCCACATGATAAATCTGGCAGCTGTCGACATGCAGTCGGTCTGCCACCTCCCCAGAACTTCTGCTCTCAGGAGTCTGCTCAAGCGACCACTGACACTGAAGAATTTCTCAGGTCACATTCACTGACCTAGAAAACCAAAGAAGGTCTAGCTTTTGCCCGCTGCTTGCCGCAGTGACACGGCTCTGCTGAGCACGGCTAAATCACTCAGCCGCCAAAGACAGGGCTGGGACGGCCACCCCAAAGTCAGGATGGGGCAGAAAGGGCACTCTGTGTTCTCAAACTTTGTATAAAAAACCCCAGATAACCCCATGTACCATTTCCCATTATTTGCTCGTTAGTGACATTGCTGAAACGCTGTGATTCTGCTTTGGAAAATACACAATCCACTCAAAATTATTTTCCAGAAGGCGGGCTTCAGCACATGCGCAAACCGCCAAAAAGACCTCAGCGAGCAGAAAGTGGGCTCCCTTACTTCTTGTTTGCAGTTTTCCACTCGGAGGAAAAAAAAACCAGCAAGGCGGACAGAGGATAATTCCTGCGCCTGGCAGCTGAGCTGTAATCTAGCTATCGTTCTTTAGTGAGCGTGCACTTGCAGGGGATGTTTTAATGCCTTAATGAAAGGACAGGGAAATTATCACTCACTGATTTGTGTTTTTAAATTTGGAGTTTCTAAATTAAGACTACTTAACGATACAGGCATGCCCATTTCCAGGGCTGGATGTGCGGCTGCCGCGTTTGATGTGTCACCTTGAGGCTTTCCTGTGAGGTAATTATCATGCTGGGATGAGCTAATCTCCCTTAGAACAGTACACCTGCCTCATTCTGCTAACAAATAGGCCCCTGCCTTCTACAGACTGCCTGACCTGACTTATTATATCTCCCCCATCAGCAGAAAGACTCATATCATCACTGGGCCAAAGGTGAATCGCCTAGAGACAAAGTTGGAATGAATTTTTTGCAGTCCCATTTCACAAGACATTCAAACCACTTCATTCTGAAGAGTGGAGACCTTTAACTCTGTCACATATTTATGCATGCGTAGAAGGCCAGGGCAGGGTCTCTCCGCAGATCTGCTCTGGCTGACTGTTTCCAAACAGTGTTCTGGAAGAAACCTTGTCTGCCTTCCAAACCTTTGTTTTCCAATGTTGTCACTCTGAAGGAAGAGAATGACTTGATGCTGTTTTAGTTTACTTGTATTTTGAAAGTTGCATGTGCATGCTGTTGTCACGTGACAGCATAGAATTTCAAGTCCAAACACAATCTAGACCTGGAGTAGGCTGAGCGGCACACGAGTGTCTGATCCTGAAAAAAAAATTAAGAATTTTTAGCTGATGCCTGTTTTCCATATAAAATGTGGCTTTGTTTTTTTAAAGTAGTTTTTCTTATTCCCTACAGCAAAATAGACTAATATTCATTTAAAACTCAATAACAATTAAAACCCACAATAACAATTAAAACCTACAATGAACAACTGCTCTAGCTTTGTTTATTGCATGCATAAATAATCATACTTCAATGAACATGTTAGTATCTATGATCTCTTCCCAGATTAAGGTTGCCTCGAGACTGCTTGCTTTGGCTACTGTAAATGTGACATGAATTACGCTCAGGAAAATGTGTCTAACATGCTGGGTTTGAAGTAAATTATTTTCTTCTAATATACCTACACAACTGTCACAAGAAATTACACTGCAGATTTAGTGATGTTAAGTGTCAATTGTAATTTGGTGACAGCCATTTTATTGGCTATGCATACTGCTCTGCTAGGACTGCTTCTCAGTATGGAGGCCACCGTATCATTAAAAACCAGTGATCCTTCACTGATGACATAATTTGACTGGCAGAGAGAGGAGCAGAGAGGGGCTTGCTTCCACCTGCACAGAATCTGCTCTATGTCAGAGATGAATTTGCCTTCAAATTAGAAACAGCACTGCAGATGAGGGGCTGTGATTTTGCTTGAGTTCTTTTAAGGTGTTTTTCTGGAATGGTTACTGAGCAGCTGATAGAAGTCTCCTTTAATATGTCAAACCTATATATTATGCAGCCTGTAAACATTTCAAATATTTTTAGTCATAGCTTATAGTAAGTTATCTATGAAACTGTTCAGCTGAACTGAGCCACATGCATTTCTGCACACTCATCCATCCATTCTTTTGTCTGTAACTGTCTTTGGCTTAGGTTCCAGGAATAAAATTTATGCAGTGAAATGGTAACCAAAAGAAAGAAAAAAAAAGAGCCCAACAGAAAAACAACTGAGGTCTAACGTGAGCCCAGCAGCTCCGCAGATGGGATAAATCATTGGAGCAAGGTCAAAATTTACAGTAAGAGCAGAAAGGTAATCATACATTCTGAAAATTTTATAAACTGGCAATTCAAATTTTGTGTTTTATGCTAATAAACATTGTGGTCGGGTCTAATAAACTGTGACTCACTCACAAACAGTAGACAAGCTGCCGGCACTCGTGTGCAGGCCCAAACACAGGCTCACACTCCGTGCTTCTGTAGGAAACAGGAAATGGAGTCCAGGACGTTCTTAGCAAATTTAAATCAATATAACTGCATTCCATTTTCAGTATTTAAATTAAATTTTTTTTTTTTTTGCTGCAAGGCACTGTAAGGAACAAAGCAAAGTACCTTAAAAGAAAGTGTATCACCATTTTACCTCATTTCACACCTATTTGACAGCTTCTCTTAGCCAATTGGTTTCATCGGAAATGCTGACAGTATTCACCTATTAGAGTTCTGCTCTTCTGTGGGAAGATCATTCCTCTTAGATACACTTTATTAGCTTTCAACATGGAAAAAAATAACTTCTTTCCTCCTCACACCTCCTCACACTACCGACACTTGCCACGACTTCCCCCTTCTCCCGGCTCAGTGATATTTATTTATTTATTTATTAAAAAAAGAGAAACTTTCCTGAACAATAAATAGCATAAATTATTCAGCCAATTTCAGTCCAGCCACATAAATCATACCCAGGCAGACAAGCTACTTATGACAAATGCTTTGTCTAAGAGAAATATCCCACTGAAGGTTTAATCAGACGTGCTAAACATTTCAGACTTTCCCGTTTTTATTCTTGGCCAGAAATTCAATTTATCTACAGAGGCTCTCGAGAATGCTCTTTTTCTTTTCCCCATGAGACTATTGAGGTCATTTTTATCCACAGTAGGGAGAAGGGTGCTAATAAAAGTGCACTTTTCTGAAGAAAAATTCAAATGGGGGCTGGCAGATCTTCTAAATTCTTGAAAGCATATCTCAGGGCCAACTGTGGCTATGTTAATAGCTTTTCACATGATCGGACATCATGCCCTTCTCTTTGAGACTGGTCCGGGTGTCCCCATGTCAGCCAAAGAAAAAGCAAATGGAGTTCGGAAGCCGGATGACGGCAGTGTGGCTAGCCCAATCGGAGACGCTGGGTCCTCTTCCTTCTGGTAACTGGCTCCTCAGGCTTCTGCCGCTTTATGTTTCTTAACTAAAGTTTCCTCCTTGACTGCCTTATTAATATAAATGGTCCCCATAAAAATGCTTGATTACAGTGTGGTAGGCTAGAATATGCCCATAAAAATCTTTTTTTGGTAAGCTTCAAATAATGGTGATATTTCTTTTCCCAGTGAGAGGAATGAAATCTTAATTCTCCTAAGACTTTCATTGCCAAGTTTTTCTTTTAGTTATCATTTAACTAATTCCTAGACCATCAACTCTTCAAGGCATAAACGTATGTTGTTGGGGACATCTGATAGATAGAACTGCTTTGAAACTTAAACAAAAATGAGATCTGTGCTTGATTTTGATAACCACTTACTCTGAGGAGAAAGTTTCCACACTGCTAAAGCAGTTAGTGAGGTATGTGTGAGTGTGTGAGTGTGTGTGTGTGTGTGTGTGTATTTTTTTTGCTTATTTTTGACATCAAAGTCTTGTCATTCAAGAAATGTTGGCTTTCTCCAGTGAAAATGGTCATGGCTAAGCAAAGACTAGCCAGTTTCCTCACCCAGGTTTAATCAAAAGGAGGATACTTAAAACCATTAGGAGACGTTGGGAGAAGGGAGGAATAACCGGTAGTGAGAAAAGCAGAGGAAACAAGGATTGTGGTTTTGGTGTACCAGGCAAAGAAAATGTCAGTAAAGATTTGTCTACACCCACAGTTTCCCCAACTCTCAGCAAGTCTCAGTGGCCTAGCGCCTCCCAGTGGGCACAAAGGTACCCCTTCAGTGAAGCCAGGAGGGAAGGCATGACCTGGGACAAGCACAACTCCCCTCTGGGCCTGTTTTCTGCAGTAGTTTCTTGACTCAGCCTCGCCTACCTTACAAGCTCCGAGTGACTTGTGGCGCCGGCAGCTGTGGCTGTGGGCCGCATGACAAAATATTCCTTTCTGATGAACGTGTGGCATTCTGCCATAAAAAGGTACAGCACATGGATCTCCTGAGGAACATGCATCAATTTTATTTTCTAACTAGTAAATGAATAAATTTTTCTGACTCAATTGGGAATGAAAGGAAAATAACCTGCCTTTGGAGCTATCCCAAGATCTGATTCCTTTGGAGCGGTTCATGTAATTTAACAACAACAACCCAGTCATCAGAGAACTCTGGGGTACGCATATAGCCAACTCTAAGCCTCGCTGATGAGGGAACCCTGGAGCCACAGGGGCTAAGACAGAAGTAGGTAACTTGGAGCAATGCTGGGAACATAATTTAGCTCAGGAGTGTCACTTCCATTCCAATCACTCCATTCTAGACAAACTCATTTAAGGCCTCAGGTTTTTAGGAGATGCTATTACAGTGCACTCTTAGAAATGGTTTGGTTGTGATTGTTGTCTCTCCAGAGGTTGTATCTACTTGATTATATTTATTGTCTCTTTTGCCAGGGCTCTGGTAAGTATGTGAGAAATGGGGAGGATCCAAAGAGGTTAGTGAAGAGGCTGAAGAAGGCAAGTGCAAGCATTGAGACCTTATGCCAGCAAGAGTTTAAAAATTTAAATAAAAGGAAAAACGTCAGTACAGTGCAGGATATTATGATATTCTCAATGAACAACTGCTCTTTCTGAACTTAATTTCTCTTAGACCAAGTTACCATTGTAATAGGTAATAGGGTGAGCCCATGTCCCAGTGTGCCCAGGACAGTACCAGCTTATGTCTGTTGAGCAGGGTTAGTTATAAATAATAACCCCTTTTATTCTTAAAAGTGTCCTGACTTGGGAGATAAACTATATATTTACCCTAATCATAAACAAAGCTCCCTTTAAGCTGGTAATATTTGCATAAAGAAGGAAAGTGGAAATGTTTTGAGTTGATTTTCAAATCTGGCATCCTGAAGTGCAGTGAGCAGGCAGGGGACATAGAAAACAGAGCAAACCAGGCCAAGATGATAATATACTTACATCTTTCTTCCAACAACTGTCTTATGTCTTTTGTGTTTCTTCCCTAGGTCTTCTCTGAGGCTATTTTAAATGTTTCAGCTAAACATTTTAGGATTCCAAATAATGTCAGGTTTTCTTTTATAGTTGTAATATTTAGAAAAAAGTGAAGGCTGGATTTCATATGACTTGTTTAAATTAATTAGGGAGTTGGAAATGGAATCAAATTTCACTCTATTCCATTGTGAGAATTATCCTGGGTAGTGTTTTAGAATAGATGCTTGCCTTTTGAGAGCAATCAACTATAAATTAGAAGTAAGATCATGACCAAAGGATTCAAATTTTGTATGAGGTGTGAGATGTTTAATTTTATGAAAGTTAAAAGAAACTGCCAATGTGTTAATTTAAGAAACAACATGATTAAAAATATTTGTAAACATGGACACCACTTATTTTTAAATATTTAAGCAAAACTTTTCATAAAATTGGGAATTTCAATTAACATATTAGTTACATTAATTCTTAAGTTAAAAACTACACTTCATTGCCTGACAGATTGTTTTGATTAAACACATGCTAGTTAATGTGAGGTTGTTGTAAATAATGATTTTTGGAGAGTATTTTTCTTAACATTAAATTAATTACTTTAAAAATGTATACGTGAAGTGATCCATTCGAGGTCTTTGGGAAAACAAGAAATATAAAGTACTGGTATGTTTTGCTAGGAATATTATCTTCTATTTTA
Source organism: Saccopteryx bilineata (assembly GCF_036850765.1). NCBI lineage: Eukaryota > Metazoa > Chordata > Mammalia > Chiroptera > Emballonuridae > Saccopteryx > Saccopteryx bilineata. The sequence goes on along the minus strand of NC_089493.1, from coordinate 221,021,101 downwards.
TTTCACTTATTTTTTATTTAACAAAACTCTAAATTGTTAATTGAGGAAACACCTGTTTTACCTGATTTTCTTTAGTGCACTGGATAAATTTTGGATGCCTTGAAGCAAAACTCTCATTAAACCAAGGATCCCATAATATGAGCTACAATGGCTGAATTATTACATCCAAGAGAATATTATACTAAAAGTTCGCTGCGTCAAGATCCTCAAGGGTTTTCCTATAGAATTACTTGTAAATGGAACCATTTTATAAAAACATCCTTCTGATGCTTCAGGATTTCAAAGAACTAGATGAAAAGAGATACTTTGTTATAGATAAGAAATTGGTTTGGAGGAGAAAACAAAAGTTAGAGATAAATGAACATCACTTGGGGTGAAGAAAAGGAAAGGATAGAATGTTTAGAGCCTTTTTCTTTAGCCTCTCTATAAACTGCCTGGAAAAGCTTGAGTAATAGAAATGTTCAAACCCTGTGCTGCTGTTTTCTTGCATCAATCAGCAGTTACCTTCTTCTGGCCCAGTCACTGGTCTGTGGGCAGCATGTGACCTGAGGCGGCCCAATCAGAGTACTTTAAATGCTTGCCTGGAAATTCTTTCTCTGAGGAAGTTTCCATCTCATTTGCAGTTGAAGCCATCCCACTCCCTCAAAAGGAGCTGGTTTGAGAATAGTCTTTCAGAGACTCTTAGGCTAATGATACTAATTGGTTTCCTGTGAGGATTAGATAAAGAAATGGCACATTGTGAAATTGTCAAGGTTCATAGTGCTTCAAGAGTTTTGGTCAGTGAAAAAGCAAGATTTTATAACCTAAATGAAGTACTCATTATAGCAGGGGTTCAATAAATATGCATTTGTTTCCTCATTGCTGATCAGTGTCCGTTCTCTGGTTATGTCTTCACTTCACCTTTTGAGACATGAATTGGTTCCTTTCTACCTCTCATGGCCCAGTTCTTGGGAATTCCCTCCCTATCTACCAAAGGGGATAGGGAAGTCCCAATATCAACCTTTACAGTTTACACACTATGGTGGCTGCTGAGTGAACAGCTGCTGAGTTAGTACCCTGCCATCCCATGTCATTAGATAGGGCAGTTTTACCCAATCACAGAGTGGCTGAAAATTTCAATCATTCTTTAGTTAAGTACAAATTTCCTTTGAAGAAAACCAGATTCAGGGGCACAAATTTTAGCAAATTGTGGATTCCTAAAATGACTACAACAACCTTGTCTCTCCCCATGTTTACCTGGAACAATGCCACTTCTTCAACAAGAGGCAGAGTCTGTGTCTCTTTCCCATAAAGCTGGGTGGGATGTTATGACTGTTTCCAGACTAATAGAGTATGGCAAAAGTGATGCTATGGAGTTTCAATGCTAAATTAAAAGAGGGAATACAGTATCTGCCTGGCTCCCTTTCTGGAGATGCTCCCTGTTAGAACCCAACTGGTATGCTGGGAGGAAGTACCGATTACATGGGAAAGAACAGAGGCCCCTCCAAGCCAACAGTCAGTACCGACTCGCCAGACAGGCCAGTGAGCCATGTTGTAGACAGACCACCCTGTCCTCACAGGGCTGCTTCCTAATGCTATGTGGAACGGCAGTGAGCTTGCCTTGTTGAGCCTTACCCCAATTGCAGATTTGTGAGAAGAAAAAATCATTGATTTTGGTGGTTTATTATGCAGCAGTAGATACTCTCACCACTCTGTAAGGCAGTGCTGGTATTATGCTAATTTTCTAGAAAGGATATACAGGCACCTAGTAATTGTCAGTTACCCTGGTGGTCAATGATGGGAGCAGATTGTAGAGCTTCCCCTCAATGAACAGCTTCTCGCAGAAGATATAGCACTTGTCAGTCATGTTATGGCAGTAAGTAGTGTGGGTTTTGGATACAAACCACTAACATTTGAGTGCCCAAATAGTGTAGAACACTGCTATTAGGTCCTGGGGGAATCAGCAGTGAACAAAACAAATCCTTGCCCTCATGGAGCTTCTTTTTTATTACCAAACTCAAGAGGTTTGCCATTAGGGGTGCTCTACTCAAAAACAAGAGGAGGCTGTGCAAATAGTTTTCTTTACTTGCAAGTAAGGAAATGGGATTCATATCCAAACCATCCCTCCAAAGGGAGGCTTGGCCTTGCTTATATGCACCATTTGGTCAATTACATGTTGATTTCTCCTTTGCAGATGGCTACTTTCACCTTGAGATCCTGTTAGCTTTTCCTGTTTACAGCTGCACCTACAAAATACTATATTATAGCATTTAGCAAGAGTTAACATTTAGTTCTGCCCAGACCTTGACATTTCCAGTGTGTGATCAACAATAATATAAATCTTTAACCTAGAAAGCATTTACCATATTTCCTGGTACATAAAGGTAACATGAATATTGGTTTTTGGTGTGATTATTGAACATGAAAAGACTAAGGTAATTATCTCTGACTCTGATGTTATAAACAGTATGCTCTGTCAATTTTAATAGCCACATTTCAGTAGCTTGTATGGGAAATAACATTTAATTTGTGTGAGCAGAACACAAGTTTGAAACAGATGATTCTAGCATGCTATGGAGTACCTAGTGTTAAATATTCATATATTTATGATGGCCTCTAGGACCCTGTAGACCTATAAAGAGATGTCAAGGGGGATTATGAAAATAATTTCATAGATACTAAAAAAGAACCTCCAACAGGAAAATAAAGTAAAATCTTGATTATCTGCGGTATAATGCTGGATAGGGAATGTGTCGATAATTGAAGTCAACAGATAGCCCTCAGCTTCCTGGTTCATCAAACCTTTTCCCAGAGCTGATGAGCAGCGAAATTGGCTGGTTTCAATCTCACTTCCTTTTATTGCTCCCATAGAGATGCTAATGAATAATACACCAGGAGAAGCAAGAACCCTGGTAATCAGTCTGTTGTGGATGTTTAGAACTGGAAGGACCTTAGAGGCACCTCTCTGCTTCTAGAGTTAGGAAGCTGAGGCTTGGAGATGCCAAGTGCCTCCGTGGCTATGGTGGGTGAACAGAACAGCTGAAACAAAGCCTCCAGCCCCAGGCTTCTAGTCTTGCACCTGACTTATAGCTGTAGCTGATTTTCATTCTTTTCTGCATATCTGCCACTGCTAATCATCGGTGGCTATGTACAAGTAACTGAGTTAAATAGAAACTAAGATTTCTTTTTCAATAGTGTGGTCAGTATATACAGGCCAGAAAGAACCCTTGATTTTCCTTCAGCCAGAGATTCAGAATTCCAGCCTCTATTCCCATTCTCAAGTGGTTAACTCTAGCTGGAGGGCCCTTGTACTTTTTAAAATTCTCAAATTGGCTGCTTTTCCACATGAAGAAAGCCTGTTCATTCTCAAGGTCGTTGGAAGAGGTCATGGAGAGCCTGTGGTAGCTGATATCTGTGGGCTCCACCTGGGCAGTTGGAGGCTCTGCCCACTTTCCTGTGTTTGGAATATACATTCTGGCCACATATATACACCGAATTACTCCCCAATGGGAGCCATTTTCAAGGATGTAGCTTTGAGAGAGTCAGGTGCTGGATGGAAGATGTGACTGAACCCTGTTAAAGCCTCTATCTAAAATTTCAAGATTTTGGAGGGCAGATGCAGAGAGCTACTCATCTTGAGAAGCTCAAGACAAGTCTTGCAAGTAAGTCCCTTTGCTTATTAAACCTGTCACCTACCAGCTTTTAGTGGTCTTTCTTCAGCATTCTCCTTGTCCTCCAAGGAAAACATGGGGGCCAGTTTGCGAATCAACAGTGATCTGGCTGCAATGCCACCATGCTTTCCCTGACTGCTGTGGCTGAGCTCCTTAGTTGGTTCCTCCCTCAACTTACACTGTATTACAGCCCCGATAATTATTCCATTTCAAATTGTAAGCTTCCTTAGGGTAGATAGGCGTCACAGTCACTGGGACAGCACGGTGTCATTGACAAGGACCACAAGCTGCACACACTGGGATACATATTATATGTCTTTCCTGGTTTAGTAAGGAGTTTTTAGTATGTCCCTTTCAGAACTTTGCAGCTAGCCATCTAGAGTTAAATTCTAATCAATAGTAAATTGTATGGTCATGTTTTCAGAGTGTGAGTGGCAAGAATAATAAATAGGAAGGAAATACTTTTATCAGAGAACTACTAATATGGAGTTAGCATAAAATGATTTAATTAATTTACTTTAGAAATATTTGGGATCACTAACTATGTAAAAGGCAACATGTTAGTCTGTATGTTAAATAAAAAGCTGAATAAATATACATAGTTTATTACAATAGTGGATGATAGTATGTCCAAACAATATTTTCTATAATATATTTCTTGCTTCTTTCTATTGGAGATGGGAGTAGGATTTGGGGCTGGAGAGGTAGGTTGTCATAATTTCCCCCTACAGCCATTCTTTGGAAGTAAATTTGTGCAATCAACTTTGCTTGTGTGACATGGAACACATGGAGTCAAGAATAAGGGCTGGGTAGTCAGTTCTTTAGGTTCTCTTTTCTTTCTCTTGTCCCTTTAAGCACCAGAACCTTGGTTTTAATAGTCCTTTGTACCCACCTAATGCAGATATCTATCAGTAACAATATTTAAAATGGCATATTTATAAAGAGAGTTGAATGGCTTAATTAAATAAAATAGACTCTATACAAAAAGATATGTGTATATATATATATTCTGAATTTTTGAGATTAACTTAATTTTTCTGTACTAATAATTGGTTCTCTTTAGTAAGATGTAGTTTATGTATTTATTTATTTTTTTTGTATGTGACAGAGAAAGAGAGACAGAGAGAGGGACAGATAGGTACAGACAGACAGGAATGGAGAGAGATGAGAAGCATCAATTCTTGGTTGCAGCTCTTTAGTTGTTCATTGATTGCTTTCTCATACGCGCCTTGACCAGGAGGGCTACAGGAGAGTGAGTGATCCATTGCTCAAGCCAGCGATCTTGGGCTCAAGCTGGTGAGCTGTGCTCAAACCAGATGAGCCTGTGCTCAAGCTGGCAAGCTCTAGGTTTTGAACCTGGGTCCTCTGTGTCCTAGTCTGATGCTCTATCCACTGTACTATCCTCTGGTCAGTAAGTAAGATGTAGTTTAGAGAATATTTTTTCTTTTTAATTTTTATTTATTTATTTATTTTTGCCCAGTTATACTAACTTGCTGGAGAGTCAATCATGTAAACAACTTCTTCAATAAAATTTGGTATCTTCGCCCTGGCCGGTTGGCTCAGCGGTAGAGCGTCGGCCTAGCGTGCGGAGGACCCGGGTTCGATTCCCGGCCAGGGCACATAGGAGAAGCGCCCGTTTGCTTCTCCACCCCTCCGCCGCGCTTTCCTCTCTGTCTCTCTCTTCCCCTCCCACAGCCAAGGCTCCATTGGAGCAAAGATGGCCCGGGCACTGGGCATGGCTCTGTGGCCTCTGCCCCAGGCACTAGAGTGGCTCTGGTCGCAATATGGCGACGCCCAGGATGGGCAGAGCATCGCCCCCTGGTGGGCAGAGCGTCGCCCCTGGTGGGCGTGCCGGGTGGATCCTGGTCGGGCACATGCGGGAGTCTGTCTGACTGTCTCTCCCTGTTTCCAGCTTCAGAAAAATGAAAAAAAAGGAAAAAAAAAAATTTGGTATCTTCTACAGTTGAGATATAGATAAAGAGCATACGGAAAGAATCCTTAACTTTTACTTGAGGAACCAGAAAATTTCTTCAGTGATAAACTTTCAGTTGGATGTTAAGAATAAGATGTTTCTCCTCATACAAGAAGAAGTAGGGAATCTTAAACTGAGTGAATGGCATTGATTCAGTTACCCATTTTATTGAACCATTATTTATTGACCATATTCTATATGCCAGACATTGTGGCAGTTGCTGGGGATAAAGAAATGAAGCTATAGTCCTAGATATCAAGGAATTGCTTGAGGATAAAGATACAAATAGATAATTATAAAATAAGATTGTAAATGAAGTAATAGAATTATGCACAGAGTTTTGTAGTGATAAACATAAAGGATTAAAAGAACACTATAGGTTCAGAGAATTAGAACTATAATTAAAACTACAAGAATGGAATTAAGGTAGGTAGAAGTTAATCTTATTGGGTATGAATACATGGAATTATGAAGAACTTTGAATGCACTTAAGAGACAGTAGATTCTATCTCGTCTTTGATGGGAAACCATGGACAAACTATGCAGTTGAACTTGCTCTCATTAATGTGTTCTATCACTTGCAACAGTGTGAAGAGAACAGAAACAAGCTGTGGGCTGTTGCAATAATTCAGGCAAGAGATAATGCATATCAGGACTGGCAGTAGCAATGAGAATAGAGAGAATGAAATTTTTATGAAATGATTTGATTTGGAGTTAAAGGAGAAGGATAAATTTAAATAAAGGCCAAGTTTCTGGCTTTGCAATGAGTGGAAGATAGAACATGAGATCAAATACAATTTTGAAGGAAAGATGAATCATATCTGTTGGCATTTTCAGATAAATATAATCTACCAGGAATTTAGATTTAAGAGTCTGAAGACAGAATAATGCTGTGGGCACGAGACGCTGGGACCCAGGAGAGAGATGGTAGTAGGAGATAACACTGCTTGGGAAGCATGAAGAGAGTGAGAAGAGAAGAGGGACAAGGAGAGCATTTTGTGAAGCTCAAGATTTAAAAGGAGGGCTGGAGTAGATGAGCTTCAAAAGATACTGGGAAGAAATAGCCATAGAGAGAGGGGAAGAGGAAATTGAGCATTTCAAGTTATGGAAATCATGAAAGAAAAGTGTATGAAAGAAGAATTGGTCAACATCAACATATATTCTAGAAAGATCAAGTAAGGCAAATGCTGAAAACTACCCATTGGATTTGGTAAGTTGGTCATAGCTGGACACGATGGGGAAGTTCCTTTCTTCCGTGGGGTGGGGGGAGGGGGAATGAAGCTGGGCCTCAATAGAATAAACAAGAGGTGCTGAGCCGAGATTTTGATAATGGATATCTTTCTTTAGAAACTTGTATGTGAACAGAAGACCGAATATAGGGTGGCGCCTATGGGGGTTGCAAAAAGAGACTTTTAAAAGATGTGATGATAGTGTCCACAGGTTTATATACCAAACGAGAAGGAACCATGTGCTTCTTGTACCGTAACACACTAAGCCAGGCAATTCACTTCTCCTTGTAAATCATGAGTATTAATTTGTTCACCATATGGAGCAGTCTTTGTGATGTTGAATTTGAAAAAAAAAATTATAATCTAGCTACAAAAAAGTGACCAACTGAAAGTTTACCACTGAAAAAATTTTCTGGTTCCTCAAGTAAAAGTTAAGGATTCTTTCCCTATGCTCTTTATCTATATCTCAACTGTAGAAGATACCAAATTTTATTGAAGAAGTTGTTTACATGATTGACTCTCTAGCAAGTTAGTATAACTAGGCAAAAAAGAATAAATAAATAAAATTTAAAAAGATAAACAAGAAAAAATATTCTCTAAACTACATCTTCTTACTGACCAGATGGTAGTACAGTGGATAGAGCATTGGACTAGGACACGAAGGACCCAGGTTCAAAACCCAAGAATTTCCATTTCTAACAAGTTCCCAAGTGATGCTGATACTTCCTGTCTGTGGAACAGACTTTGAAAACAAGCTAGCTTAAAGTGGGAAGCAAGACAGAGCAGACATAGTGGGGGTGGAGGGTGGGCAGTGGATTACTACTCTAAAACCAAGGGATGGGGCTTGGTTTTTATTCAAGGCAAAATGGCAAGTCTGATTGTTAGAAGATGGGAAGCAAGGCCAATCTGACACTGAGCTATTGAGCTCCTGGCCCAGGTTCTCTTCCTCCTTCTGATGGGACTGTCACTTGTTCCGCAGATTGAAGAGAGAATATGTCTAGGGTGGTAGCTGGGTGGGTGCAGGCATTGGGATTGGAGGCATTTAAAGACTGATTGCCAGATAGGCTTTTACCCATTAATTTTAAATTTTTTATTTATTTTTATTATTTATTTAATTTAGAGAATTAAATTTAATGGGGTGACATTGATCAATAAGAGTATATAGGTTTCAGGTCAACAGTTGATTGTGTTGTATAGCCATCACCTGAAGTCAAATCACTCTTCATCACTGCATACTTGTCCTTCTTTATTTACCTCCCACACCCCCTCTTGCACCCTTTCTCCCACATCCTCCTCCCCCTGATAACCACTTCACTTTTATCTGTGTCCATGAGTCTCAATTTTTTATCCCACCTATGTGTGAAATCATATAGTTCTTAACTTTTTCTGATTTACTTATTTCACTCAGTATAATGTTCTCAAGGTCTAGCCATAAACATCATTATGTCATCATTTCTTATGGCTGAGTAGTATTCCATTGTTTATATGTACCACATCTTCTTGATCAAATTAGCTATCAAAGGACACTTTGGTGTTTCCATGTCTTGGCCACTGTGAATAATGCTGGAAGAACATGGGGGTGCATGTGTCTTTTTTTTTTTTTTGTATTTTTCTGAAGCTGGAAAAGGGGAGGCAGTCAGACTCCTGCATGCGCCCGACTGGGATCCACCCGGCATGCCCACCAGGGGGTGATGTTCTGCCCCTCTGGGGCGTCGCTCTGTTACATCCAGAGCCATTCTAGCGCCTGAGGCAGAGGCCACAGAGCCATCCCCAGCGCCCGGGCCATCTTTGCTCCAATAGAGCCTTGGCTGCGGGAGGGGAAGAGAGAGACAGAGAGGAAGGAGAGGGGGAGGGGGTGGAGAAGCAGATGGGCGCTTCTCCTGTGTGCCCTGGCCGGGAATCGAACCTGGGACTCCTGCACACCAGGCTGACGCTCTACCGCTGAGCCAACCAGCCAGGGCTGCATGTGTCTTTATGTACCAATGTTTTTGAGTTTTGGGGTACATATCTGGTAGAGGATTGCTGGGTAACAAGGTAGTTTTATTCTTAATTTTTTGAGGAACCACCATACTTTCTTCCATAATGGTTGTACTAGTTTGCATTCTACCAGCAGTGAATGAGGGTTCCTTTTTCTCCACAACCTCTTCAATACTCATTATTCTGTCTTGTTGATAGTAATCAATCAAACAGGTGTGAGGTGGCATCTCCTTGTAGTTTTGATTTGCATTTCTCTAATAGCTAGTAAAGGTGACCATTTTTTCATATATCTGTTGGCCATTTCTATGCTTTCTTGGGAGAAGTGTCTGTTTGGGTACTCTCTCCATTTTTTAATTGAATTGTTTGTTGCTGAACTTTGTGAGTTCTTTAGATATTTTGTATATTAATTACTTATCAGAGCTGTTGTTTGCAAATATCATTTCCCATTGGGTTGACTGCCATTTTGTTTTATTGTCAGTATCTTTTGCTGTGCATAAGCTTTTTGCATATGGGGTGCTATGCCTTAACAATTGACCAATGTTTACCCTTAATTTTGCAAAGGACAAACTGAGGTAAGTGTGACAGAACTTAGTATTCTAATGTTTTCCCCAGAGTGTCTTAAGTTGTATAACTAATTTAAGTTTAATTGTGTATCCAGACTGAAGTAACTCTTCTGACCCTCTAGGTGAGTGGTTTCTCTGCCTACAAAGTACTTAAAGGTATCTATTTATGAGCAATTATGTAGAGTAGTTTATGAATCTAATGTCTGTGACAGCTTTACCCAATACTGAGAAATGATAAATCCCCAAATACATTTCTTAAACTATGTAATTATGTATAATTTCAGTAAAATTTGAGTTATATTGAGTTATATATATTTCCAGTTTGAGTTAAATAATCAAATTTCCATATTGTTGAATAGCTAAACAAATTTTATGCTTAAGCTATCCCTTAAGAACTTGTTAATGTACTTTTTTACAGTGTTCTGCAGAGAATGTTGACTTATGTCCAGTTAAACAGATGCCAAAGCAAGGAAGAATATTAGGTGAATGAGGCTTTATTATCATAAATTCTGATATAATTTTAGCACAGGTAAAAAATGTTCCATTCCCTTTTCTAAGTAAGTAATATTTAGGATTCCTCTTCATGTTTGTGTTGCTGTGTCTATTGCTATACAGTTGAGCAAGTTAGACCTGAGGAAATAACTGCGTTTGTGAGAGGAAAAAAACAACAGACACCGTAATCACCTAAACTTTGGACAAACCTCTGAAAGGAAAGCCAATAGAGCTATGAAATTATAAATTTATAGATGAAAGCCTGGGAGGTTAATTTTACCCTTTAAAACCTCAATGAAGCACAAAATACAGGGGGAAAACTAATAATTATGACTAAGAATTATAAGATTTGGAACATCAACTCAGCAAATGAAGACATTACCACATGGTTGACAGTAGCCAATAAAAGGCATTCCATCACTCTAAAATTAACTCATAATGCAAAATGTGAGCACTGTGTATTTCTGGAGAGATGGTGCTTTTATGGAAAAAAATCTATTTATTACTTTCTGTGACTGAGCTCATTCAATCTACATTTACTGAGCATGGACAATGGCCTCATACTTTGTGTGAAGAGCTTAGGAAGACTCAAACAATGCATGAGGAACAGATCTTGACCTTAAGCACATTACAGTTTAGTTAGACTGTGTAACTAGAGGAAAAGAGACAAATAACTATAAGATAGAGAGATGACAAAGATTTAAAAATCAAAAACAAAAACCTCTATGAAAAGCCAGAAAAAGGAATGTGAGAAATCAGGGAGGAGGAGGCATTTAGGATGATCTTTAAGAAGGAGGAGCAGGTGAACAGAGTTTTATAACATGCATTATTTGGTTTTTATTATAGATTTTCTCAAAGTACATGCTATCTCACTAAACTAAAATGCAACAATGTACATGTTTGCAAATGGCAGTTTGATCTCAAACCAACAGATCTTAACGTGTGAATCAGAACCAACATACTGGAGTATAAAATTCATTGATGGATGTGACTTACCATAAGCTAGTTTGTGCACCAGCAGCAAGCTTCCTCTACAGCTCAGTGGCTTAATATAGCCACAGTTTAGACAAGAGAGATTACATGTAAAAAGGTAACTTTGTAGAACCATGAAGAGTGACTTGGAGGCAGGAAGAATCTTGACAAGACTCCTGAGACAAGTTGGGGCAGTAAGGCAGAGGGTTTGGACTAGAGCAGTAGCAGTGTAACTGGAGAGGAGGAGCTGGGTTCAAGAGGTTTTCACAGGTAGATGTATTTGGAATTACTTTACTTTAGGGACCGAGGGAGAAAGAAGAGTTAAATATAATTCACATCTAGCTCAGCTGACTAGGAGGATGGTGATTCTGTTAACTGCCAAAATATTGTTTACCCAGAAGGTTTGGGGTGAACTTGATTGTGATACTTGCAGTAAAATCACTTGGAAATATCGACCAAGCAGTTCAAAATAAATCTGGATTAAAAATGAGAGATAGGGCCCTGGCCCGTTGGCTCAGCGGTAGAGCGCCGGCCCGTAATGTGGATGTCCTAGGTTTGATTCCTGGTCAGGGCACACAGGAGAAGCACCCATCTGCTACTCCACCCCTCCCCCCTCCTTCCTCTCTGTCTCTCTCTTCCCCTCCTGCAGCCAAGGTTCCATTGGAGCAAAGTGGCCTGGGGCTGAGGATGGCTCCATGGCCTCTGCCTCAGGCGCTAGAATGGCTCCGGCAGCAACGGAGCAAAGCCAGAGATGGGTAGAGCATCTCTGGTGGGCATGCCTTGTGGATCTGGTTGGGCGCATGCAGGAGTCTGTCTGCTTCCCTGCTTCTAACTTTGGAAAAAATACAAAAGAAAACAAAAACAACAACAATGACAAGAAACAGGATTAAACATGTAGATTTGGATATACTTTGTTTCAAGGTGACAGTGGAAGCTGTGGGATGGCTGAGATGTCCCTGGGAAGAGAGTGTTGAACCTGGAACTTTGGGGAAAGCCTTCACTGAATGAAGAGGTGAGTTACGAGTCCAGTGTGGCCCTTTTCTAGATAGGTTTTCATTAGTTTTCTTGGATTTCTGTAACAAAGGACCACAAACTGGGGGGGCTTAACATAAATTTCATAAATGTATTGTCTCCAGTTCTGGAAGCTAGAAGTCCATGATCAGGGTTGAGCAGGGTTGGTTCCTTCTGAGGGCTGTGAGGGAGAAATGCTCCAGGCACCTCTCCTCGCTGGTGGTGTGCTAGCAATCTTGCTTTGTAGAGGCATCACCTAGCTCCCTGTCTTCATCTCTGTGTGATTTCCTGCCTACGTATTTGTCACTTTGTCCACGTTTCCCATACTTAGTAAGGACACCAGCCATAGTGCATTAGGGTTCCTTTAATGACCTCATCTTAACATTATCATCTGCCAAAACCATGATTCTAAGTAAAGTCACATTCTGAGGTAATGGCAGTTAGGATGTCAACATATGAATTTTGGGGAGACATAGTTCACCCCATAATAAGCTTCTTCTATCCCTTCCTCCAGAATATACTGGAATTAGGAGAAGGAAGCCATACTATATTAGGCTGAGAATTAAGAGGAACTAGAACACAAAGGCTGTGAAGGTAATCTATTTGAAACAGTGTCTGTCGCAAGTCAAGTGTGAGGGCTCAGGCTTCCAGGGAAGATACTTTGAATAATTTCCAGATTAAACTACTTTCCACTTTTCCCAAAAATTATTCAAAGTCTATGGTCTTTTAACAGTGCTCCCTCCCTGCAATATTATTTCTTCAACCAAAGACATATAGGTTTGCTAATTTGGTGAATAACGGCACATATCCCTAGAACATGAGTTAGTAGTCATTCACTTTGCATCTAGTGTAATGTGCTCTTTTCTGATGAAACTTAGAACTCTGAGTTTGAAAAATGATGTGTCTAAGAGAGTATGGACTAAGCAATTTTAGATATGGCAGAGCAATAAAAAACGTTCTTGCTGTGCATTCATTGGAGGTGCAAGGACACAGATTAACCTTGGGAGCTATATTATAGCATTTATTTTTTCAAAAGAAAGGAGAGACTTGGTATTTAAATTCTCACTTTCATTTGAAAAGGGAAAAATAAATCTCGGGATGTCTGAAAAATATTAAAAATGTTCACAGAATTAACCGTCAGTGATAATATCAAATGTCACATTTCTACTTCATCACGTATTGGGAGAAACTGAAATATATAACCAAATGGTGGTTACCAGGCTCCTCTCCCAGGCATTATGGTGTGTTAATCTTATACCAAAATTCCTGGGTGTAAATACGTGTATACAATTTTGTTTTGGGTGTTAGACATGTACATGGTTTGTGGTTTGTAGTTGGATTTAAAATAAACACTAGGGAATTAAAGTGTTTTGTAAAAGAATTTTAATAGTATTTGTCTTTCAGTGGCATTGTTTATCCTCCTAATTTTCCATTTTTATTTATTTATTTTTGGATTACAAATTATACATGTTGAGAGAATCACAATTGAATATATTTTCCCTAAATATTATACATTAAAATCAGTGATGCTTCCAGAGCACCAGGATTTTAAAAGAACAGTTTAATATTTTATTCTTTTGTTCTTTTTCAATTTGTATAAGCAGGATGTACTGTTCCTGGGGAAAAATAATGATAATGTAGACAGATATTGAACTCTTTGCTGCCTTGGTGAAAATTCAGAGCATGTAGCTATTTATATGTGGTGCATTTTCCATAAATGTGCACAGGGCGAGTGCAGGGGAAATTGAGCTTGTAGTATAGCTGTGTCCAGTATGATTTCCCTATCACATCTGCCCAATTTTTCTACTTTTCAGTTGGTCCTGGGGACTTTACTATTGCTTCTGTATGTGTGCTAGGTCCTGGAGACTTTACTATTGCTTCTGTATGTGTGCTAGGTCCTGGAGACTTTACTATTGCTTCTGTATGTGTGCTAAGCACTGCATCCTTCTTTTCTTTTCTCCTGTCTGACAGATGGGACAGTATCTCCTCTTGTTTCACCCACCTTCTCTACGTGGCTCTAAAAGCAAAATGGCTAACCCCTGTTAGCCATTTGTTAACTCAGAAGAGAGTCAGGGAAAAGAATCCTGGGCTTGAATGAGAACATATAGATGAAATGTTCTTTACTCCTCTTGAGGCTGCTTATAGCTATATGTTCCTGCACAAGATATTAAACCTCTTCATTCATTCATTCTTTCCCTCCCTCTTTCACTCATTCACTCTTTCACCCATTCATCTACTTCTTTCCAACAAGCATTTATTGAATGTTTCCTGTGTTTTAGGCAACATGTTGGACACAGAGGAGGTTAAGATAAAAATCACAGACATTTCCCTTAAGGAGTTCATACACCATTAGGAAGATTAAAAAATATTTATTATAGAAGTGATGAGTGTTAAAGGTAATCATCTGTAAATGAGGAGGTAGAACAAAATGATTTCTAGTGCTCTTTTTACTTCTCCAATGATATGGTTCTAAAGCTATTAAAATCCTAAAAGTTGTTCACACGGCTTTCGACTTTGGGATAAAACAGACCTAGAGATATAAAGATAAAAAGTAAACCTATTTCCTCCACTTAACAGGCCCCTGACTTGAAAGGTAAATGGATGAGTAATGAATGTGTGTGTGTACCTTACTTGATCTTTGAGTCCTTGGACCTCGGCCTCCCCCTGTTACAGCACGTGATTGATGGCATCTGGATGCACTGGAATACGGTCTGTTCAGAGAGAGAGAAACTTGGAAGTTGAGGAGTTGCAGCAGCACGTGTAGTGCTGGATGGAGCAGAAAGAAAGACAGAACTTTGTGGTTTCCATTTCTGTGTGTGGTTAGAGAAGTGCATGGGATTATCAGTGAGGTGAGAGAGTGAGACTAGAAATGTGCTTGATGGTCCTTCCTCAACCCAAAGACCACTTATTAAGAGTAGATGCAACCCATGATTTATGGAAATACAAGGCAAAATACTGAATCATACTCACCCCTGTTTCTCACTGTTTGCTATAGACACCAGGTAGGCCCTGGTAGAATCATTCCCTTATAAGAGTAAAACTTCTCTTTTAGGCAGTTGTGATGATATTACTCCAAAAGTCTCCCTCAAATTCTTTTCAACCATTGTGTGTGCACGCATCTGTGTACACACACACAAAATAATAATTCTTAAATAGGCAGACTTTAAGTGTAATAAAGATCATGATTGATATATTTCTGTCACCAGTCAGTGTTTAATCAAACAACAGAATCCACTTGAGGAATTTCAACCAGAGTTAACTGAGTATAGGTACCAAGTATTGGGAGGGCTGGAGGTGGTCATGGGCTAAGGTTGCTTAGTGAGTAGTACCTGTATGAACAAGCACACCTGGGCCTGGAGGCCCGAAGAGAAAACGGAGTTAGCTGGAGTCCATGTGCTACTGATGAGGCTGCTGCTGTTTGGAACTGAGTTACCTGATCTAACAACGTGGGTCACACGTATCTGTCCCCATTGCTGCTGCTGACACTGCCGTTAGAATCTGAAAGAATTGGCTTCTTGTCTTCTCCAGCTTCTTGCCAGTGCCACCCTGGTAGACTTAACGGGAAGCCCGCTGGCAAGGGAATCAGGGGAGTATAGTTTTGGAGGCTTCCTGCCTGTAAGGTGCAGAAGGGGTAGGAAGAACAAAGCCCTGGATAATCTGGTTATTTTCCAGAGGCTTCTTTGCAATGACTGAGCTCGGGAAGGGGCAAGTGAATGGAACCAAGGGGAGGAGGAGTATCGAACATGGTGACAGTTCTTGACAGGAAAGAAAATTAATAAGTTGAATAGAAGACAGGATGTGAATGTCAAGAGGTCAAATAAAAGTGTCCTAGAATTTATACATCAGGGGTTCAAACCCTTTGAATTGGGGTAAAGTAACAGCAGAAAAAGCCAATTAAAATTGTGGGAGTATATGTGTTTCAGGATCTATTCTAGGAAAATGTCAAGTTTCTTCAAGAAGTTCCATGTTTATTATGGTACAGCACCAATGTGGTGCCATATAATTGGTAAATTAGGAATGATTGGAGGGAATATCTGGATAATAGGGCTTAACAATGCCTCTGGTTTCCCATGGCCCGTGGGGCTATCTGGGATTCCATAAACTCTCAAGTCTCCTATTACTAACAGAATCAGTGGAATGCAAGAAACTGGGGTCAGGGCCAGGATGCTATAGAGTACTGGGACCTTGCAACTGAAAGCTGTAGCATGATCTAAGGTCTTTGAGGATAGTGCCACCATGATTGTCCCCTCTCCACCCCCCCCCCCCAAAGCACCAGGCAGTAGAAAACAGAACATACTGGATAATAGCACAGGATACTCAGTTAACTTGGGACAGTGGGAGCCGATCAGCAGGGTCCAGCAAACTCCCAGACGACATATAAGCCAGAAGTCCTTACCCTGTCACAGTGAGGACATGCAATCATATCTTATACCCAGAGATCATCCTGGGAGAGGATAAAATTGGCCTTGATGTTTTTTAAAGCAGTCTTTTTCAGCAGTCATTTAAGATTCAGACTGGAAGATACCAATATAGGTGCTGCAGATCAAGATGAGATGACTCACACAGTGGAGAAACACAATCACACCACATAGCTTATTTTTTGGAATGTCCTGTTTCTGATATTGTAGAAGATATAATTCTTGCAACTGGTTACAATAAACCAGGACAAAATTTTCAAAATTTTCAACCTTTTTAGATAGAATGTTTAAAATTTTAATCTGTTCACAATATACAAAGTAGAATAGTTCCAGAAAATTAATTACTTTTGAATTATTGGTTTTTAGTATTTCATGTGATACAAAATAAAGCTAATTGTTAGAAGAAAGGTTTGCTTCATAATTATTCATTATTTATACTACAATGGGAAAGTCTATGTGGTATTTTTAAGAACCTATAGAAAACATGATCTTTTCTTTTGGGAAGGTCATAATCTAAAGTGATTCATTTATTTGTAAAGATAGGGTTATTGTAAGAACAAAAGGATGGTCTTTATTAAAGTTTATAAGCTAAGGAGAGGGGATTGTTTCCATTTATCCCCATCTTTCCATAATGCTTTTGTAATGGGAACAAATATTAAAATTATCCGTCTTGTCAAAAGGGGTATGTTTAGATTTGGACAACTAAATAAATCACAGCAGAGTTCCTATGCTACCCACCCGACTCTGGGGCCGTGGCCTCAGTGTTGCCGTACCATCTTGAAGTAATTCAAAAGCTCATGAACTTACATTCTTATATTTTAATTGATTGTAGGAACTATTATATTAAATTACTATTTATAGATGTTAACATAATTTAGAAGTAAAACTGTTACATGTTTGTGTTTAGACTCCTATAAGCAATCTATACAGATTCGTTTGTTTATCTGTGTCCATAAATGTATGATGATCTTATGATGAGTTAGTTTATAGTTTTTTATACATCAACTTCTCAGACTGCTTGAGTATCATTTTCTGCTGGCTGTTATATTATTGGGTCACCATAATACTAAACTGGAGGACATTTTAGCTGATAATTCCTGAAAAGTGCTTACTTTTGAAATAAAAAGCAAAGCAAAAAAATATATATATCAAGCTACAATGCTGACTGAAAAAAAATATTTATATTTATATTAAACCCTTCAGCTAGATTCTTAGACACATCACTGCTTAAAATGCAGTCACCTGACAAAAACAGTTCTAATTATTACCCCCTTGGGCTAACATTTTTCAGAGTGACTGGCTAAAATGCACTCCAGTTCATAATTTCTGTCTCTGACAGTGAAAGGCATAACCTAGTTTCCTCTAATGCAAAAGTCTCTAATCTAGAGGGCAAGACCCTGCTCCGTATAACACTGAAGGGAGAAAATGCAATTTGAGCACAAGGAAATTGCACATATAGTTTGATAGTTCCACCACTCTCAGAGTTTTTGTCCTCCTTGGGTTTAAATGTCTTGTTTTATTTTATACTAAATTATGACCTGGCTGAAATTGCTATGTTTTCTTTGTCATATTCTAGAAACCTCTTACTATAAAAGTGAAGGTTATACTATAGTTCTATACTTTCATTTTTTCAGAGGGTAGGAATGTTCACATTTCAACAGTTCAGCAGTGAAAACATTAAAAGTTACTATGCTTGCTATAGCAATATTTTTCTCACGTTGAATAATAGCTCTTTTGTCTTGGCAAATGGGGCATATATACTGTATGAGGAAAAGGTAATTAAATTGTTTTGAAATGACAAAAGTGCAGATTTTTGACTTGGACTGATAAGTTACAATTTCATTGTTGAATCTATGAATGAACAAAGTTTTATGGTTGCTAGGAAAGGTGAATTAACCTCAGATTGTTCTGGTTCAAGTCGCAGGCAGTGGCTGATAATATATTGCCCTGAAACTGATAAGGCAGGAGGCTAAAGAAGTTTCAAGGAAGTCAGTCAGAAGTCTTACAAAGAAGGCAGCTATCAGCACATGTTGCTGGAGATTTGCGTTAACAATTTTTATTTCTGTGAATTGCAAAGACCTTGCCTCCTTTCCTATCTCTTTTCTGCTGACAGCTGCTGCTTAACACCTTCCTTCCAGCTGGGAGGGCAGCCACATGGCTGCATATGCAGCGAGCGCCCCGATGGCTCCTTAGCGAGTAACCAGGGCGTCAGTTTCCTCCCGGAGACTACACGTCACCTTCATGTCTCATGCATCCTTTATCATTTATGTGAAATAGCAAGGGACTCTGGACTCTGGTTGAAGGTACTAGGGCTATGGGAATGCAGTTTAACCGGTGACTGAGAACAAAGGCCGCCTTGAGTTACAAATGATTCACTACTATGTTGAAGAATACTTTATTTTTTCCTTCAAAATGATTTTGAATCCTCAAGATTCAATGACTAGACTTCTGTACTCAGAAAATAAAAGTGAAAGAATAGCATAGAGTAAGGATTATTTTTTTAATCTGATTTTGACAAACATTTATAAAATTTTTATATACAAGGGGTTGGCAATGTTTAGGATTTGTCAAGCCTAATCCGGAGGGACCCGAAACATTGAAGACACAAAGGAAGTCCGTCGATTCCACACCACAGCTTTATTGTCTAGCTTGGCCAAGCAGCGGCAACTCTGACAGAAATCTGAGGGAGAGCGCGCTGGCCCTTTGTTCTACCTAGTTTTTATAGTTTTGTAAGTGGGAAGTACAGAAGCAAAAATTGTAATTAGGAGCCCTTTACCACTATTGGTTATAGTCATATGTCCTTTAACATGATAGGACCATGTTCATTTTGCAAGCCATACATCATTTTGGAGAAAACAAAATTTACAAGTCAACACAATGGTAGGAAGATGTCTCTTTACATATTAAAAGGCATCCCTATATTATCTAGTGTTTATCTGCCATCTTTCTGTCCAGAGTCACACGTGTTAACTACACACATTTACATAGGAGAGATAGTTTCCTTGGGGACAGATGCCCGCAAATGGCTCATTGCTGTAAGAAAAGGTTTATTTTGGCTTTTCTCTTCCTGTACCTGGCTAGCCATTCACCCCTTTCCCCACAGGTGTGGTGGAATGTCTGGGAATCCATGTTTTCCTTCCCTTTACATTTACAATACAATGCCAAGGGCCATCCTGGTTATGCCAACAGAGACTATTCTCACAATTTCTCTGCATATCTTAACCCAAATTAATAAAATGTTCTTCAAGCCTCTTAAAATATTAATATTAATTCTGTGGTTTTTGGTACAACACCTGCGGGTGAGGTGGCACAGTGGCTCCTCAGGATTCACTTGAAATTTCAGGAGGAAGGTTTATAGTCTCATGCTGCTGTAATTTATTACCCCAAAATTTCTCAGCTTCGATCAGTAGATATTGCAGTCTTATCAATCTCATCAGTAAATATTGGGTACCACTTTGCACAAAGTGAGTAAATTATTTAAAAGGTTCTGTGGCTATATAACAGATGCCTTAAAATATTATGTGACTCATTAAAGCAGTTTAAGCCAGTGAA
Source organism: Saccopteryx bilineata (assembly GCF_036850765.1). Taxonomy (NCBI): domain Eukaryota; kingdom Metazoa; phylum Chordata; class Mammalia; order Chiroptera; family Emballonuridae; genus Saccopteryx; species Saccopteryx bilineata. The sequence continues at coordinate 221,001,265 of NC_089493.1, read as the reverse complement.
TTAATAAAAGGTTCTATAGTTCATTTCAAGAAGAACTGAAACATTGATTTTATTTTTCCTATCATTAAATTATAAATATCAATATGTTTTTAAAGGGGTACTTCTTTTCCCAATATCCTATATCATCCTTGGAGATAAATAAGAATATTGAACAGGATTAGGAAATAGTTTATGTTTAACTGTACAATCCTGAAAGCTGAGATGACAGTTGAAATGTCCCTGTCCCTTCCCACCCCTGTGGGAAACTGGCTTGGTCTCAACCAAAGTAGCATTGAAAACATGGAACAGCTGCAGCCCAGAAACACAGAATGGGCTTTGTTGGTGCTAATTTACTAAAGCCTTATGGACAATATTTTGAGGAAACTCAGTTTTTAGAGTATGGATGTATTTGGTATTTAATTCTCAAAACAATTCAGTGCAAAGTTACCATTTTCAAGTCTATTTTTATAGATGAGGAACCTAAGGCCGAAACAGGATATATAACTTGTCCAAAGGCACATAGTTGATAAGCAGGGGAGTTATCAGATATAAAAATCTAGGTAGCTTAATTAGCTTTACGCCATGTTCTTTGCCCTTATATTTTATTGTATTGCTTTATACTAACTAGTGTTGGGAAAACAAGTGTGTTAGGCTTCTCGCTTGTACTTTGCCTGATTGCTGCATGAGCACGGGGCAGCACCTCATGTGTATAGTCTGTGTAAGGATGCAAATGCAGATTGTAGATTGCGGATTGCCTGCCACCATTGGGAGGGGCCATTTTTCCTCTTGCCTGTGGGAGAAGGGGTCCCCCCAACCCAGCGTGTTTGCTCATCAGCCCAGGGAGAGAGAGAAGTGGTTTACCCTGCCTGCTTGCTCAGCCGCCATTGTGAGACTCTAAAAACGGAATGGCTCACCATTTTTCAGCTCCACAGATCCTTTACCGTCTGTCCAAATCCAATGTGAACCTGCCTGGCCATGGCCACTGGCCTTCCAACTAGTTAACATTAATTCCAAAACTATGTTAAGATATGAAACTGCTTTTAAAAAAAAGAAAGATAAGATGTAACATTCATTGATAAGAAAAGAAACATGGCTCTGTAAACCAGTGATGAAAGCATCAGCTGTCCTCCACCACTAACCTTGAAGCATGGCGGCAGTGCAGGACACACACTGCACCTCCATGAACAGGGCTACTGAATATGCCATCTGGGGTGGGTGGGTGTTCAATATGAAGGCGTGGCTGCTGATGACCAAACAGTTCCATAAAAAATGGGTAACTTTATATTTTTGTCTTGCATATTAGTGAAATTTCTACATTGTAACAAGAGAATTTAATTTAAATATTGACCTACTGATGTTAAAATAATATATACTAAAATTGCATATAAACATTTATTTTTTTGAGAAATAAAAATCATGTCTTTATTTTAATTTTTTTTGAAAAATATTCACCAGTGTTTTTACCTTTTGATTAAAATATAAAATAAATACTGTAGGAAAATTACTTTGATAAAACGGAGTTCAGAGTAAAAAGTGTGTGAATCGTGAGTCGTTAGGGAAGAATTTTATTTTGACCTGAATGGTATCTGAGAGCTCAACTTAAACTGTGACACGTTTTTAAGGTGACTGAAGCCCAGCGGCCTCTCAGCTGGTGCAGGAGAGGAGACACCGTGAGGCCGCCTGCTGACCAGACGGGCTGAGGCTCCTCGGTCTAGTTCCCATTCTGCAGTATCAGAAAACGGACAAAGCTGAGAAAGTACGTTTCCTATGAAAGGATTATTCTCATTTAGAAACGTTATAAATGTCAGAAAGGTAGCATAGAGGCAATTAATATCCCTGATTCTTTTTGGTAATGACATGCAACAACTAAAGTCTTGTTAAAATTTTTTATCAAAAGTGAAAAAATATGTAATTCTATTGTTTCTCATGGTTTTTGGAGGAGTTAGAAAGGAATTATTATTTTGTCCTTAGAACCTGTAAACTAAAATCCCAATAAAAATCATATATATCAAGATATGCAAACCAATAAATAAAAAATATTTTGTGTGTCTTATTAATGGAAACCAGTTTCCCACAATTCCAAATTCATATTATTCAATGCATTTGTTTATCAGTCCTCGCCAATGTAAATGGTCACATTTGGAGATTCATATTTCATACATATATGTACACATTTACATAACAGAATGTAGTTTGGGTTTTTAATTAATACAAATTTCAGAGGCTAGAAATTACTTTTTTCTTTTACTGTTTTACTTCAACCTAGAATTATTTGTACATTCCTCTCACTTCTATATAGACCACAGTAAACATTTGGAAGGCATTTTGTACGGCAAGTTTGTGTATTGCAATTTTTTGAGCAATACAAACATCCCCCTTAAATAAATGAAAACAGATCCCAGGAAGGGTATGCTTCCAACACATTCCCCGAAGATCTGAGTGCCGCTGTGCATTCTTGTTCAATTTAAACAAACTAAACTTCAGTTAGTCTCCCCTCCCCTAATAGGCACCCCCACTGGGAACATTGTTAGGTTACCACCACGGACAAGGCCTCAGTGCAGCTGGATCTGTAAACAAGACCATAATCCGCATGAAAGACGCTCAGAGTTTTGGCAGCACTCAGAGTGTTGTTAACATATTGTGCCAAAGCAATAACAAAGCCATCATTTTTAAGTTTGTTCACGGATTTGTATTAATCAAGAAATTTTCCAGAAATTACTTCTAAATGAGGAACCTTCCAGAAAGTTACCATTTGGCAAGATGGTTTCCAGATGCCTTTTTTTTTTTTTGCTTATCTGCAACATATTCTTCTAAATAAATTATAAATTTGCGGAAGTTCAGTGGAGACAGAAAACACATTGCTGCTGTGTGAGTGGGAGGAGGCTCTCTTCAGAGCCCCCTGCTTCTTCAAAGCCTGGCTAGTGCGGAGGCCGTTTTCTCTTGTGAGGAGGAGGCAGCCAGGCCATCTAACTTTGCATTCTGGCACTAAACGTTATTGGTGTTTGGATCAGAAAAGTAATGATTAGATTACAGTCAGAACAGCACACTAAGCATTTAGGAAAAGGTCTGTTGGACCTTTGTGAAAAGTAGGTTGTTGGTTTTTATTGGCATTTAGGCAATTGAGTCTCTCAAATTCAATTTTGTTTTCAATTTAGACCTTATTTTCAAAACTTGTACACAAGCAACTCTTCTGCAAACTATTATGACTACACTGTAGGAAAAAGAAGGGAAAAAAGGAAAGCATAACAATACAATTAGAGATGGGTAGTGGGATAGACCTAAAAAATTTTAATTTTTAAACATTGCATTATTTCTTAAATATTTAAAATAGTAGTTTTTCTTGTTAATTTTATATGACTTAAAGGATTCTGGGAAGCCTGACCTGTGGTGGCGCAGTGGATAAAGTGTCAACCTGGAATATTGAGGTCGCTGGTTTGAAACCCTGGGCTTGCCTGGTCAAGGCACGTATGGGAGTTGATGCTTCTTGTTCTTCCCCCCTTCTCTCTCTTTTCTCTAAAATGATTAAATGAAATTTTTAGAAAGTGTCTTGGGTCAAATAAACCTTTAAAGTGTGCTAGAAGTTCCAAGTGCATGTAGGCGGAATATTCAGCCTTAACCAACGGCTCTAGTCATGGTCACCGCACACAAGCTCAGACTCTGGCTTTTGGAGGAACTATAAGTGAGTCTATCATCGATGGTCACGAGAGAATTCAGAGTTACTGCAGGAGATCCAGATCAGTCCACCGAAAGCTGGTTCAAGCCTGAATGGCCCAAATGACCCAGGTGTTTTTCCCCACCCCCGGCTGGGCAAACAGGTCTGGGTTAGCTCCACGTCTGTCCAGGGACCTTGAGGCTCTAATCCACAGGAAGTTTCATGCCTGAGGATTTGGTTTTCTTTTACCATTTATTCATGTCCGTGATACTTGTGGATGACATTTATTTTTATTTTAACAAAGGAAACTCTTTAATGACTAATAATACCCTTTTCCCAGCTGAAGACCACCCCCAACTACCAAAGTCCTCTGAAACTATATACATCTCTCTTGTTTCCTTCGATGGCGCATTGTTTAAAGCTCCAGTAGAACATGTTTATATTCTGCCTTGCTTTAAAGTTACTTGTATTCATTTCTCTTTTCCCTTTGAAAATGTAATGTTCCAGGAGGTCTCTCCAAATATCTAATATGGTGCTTTGTAAATAGTAGACTTTGCATGAGTGCTTATTTAACTATTTTGAGAATGTTTATTTTTTCTTAAAAAAATCCCTCTCTGACACACACACCACTTTGGAAGGGGCTTTCAGTCTTTGAGACCACCAGCATTCTACTGAGTCAATTATTGCTTCCATTGAATTAATAATACTCCAGTGGCTTCCTAGAAAACTATTTTACTCACTTGTGTAAACTCTATAGGATATAGGAAGTAATAAACACTGTAACAACATTAAATGACAGAATCATAGCTTTAATTTTAAAGTTTATAATTGTTCTTCAAGAAACAAAAAAACACCTAGGCATGCTCTTGATGGTTGTTTTGGCAATCAGCATCCTCTCTGCAAAGAACATAAACTTGTATTTTTTCTGTGGATCTGACTATATGTTATTGTTGTTTATCTCTGCGATATTGATGCTAATCATTTTTTTCTGTGTATAAGGTTGTTTCTCTAAGAAATATGTGTTTACCCTCCATCTTTAACTCCTCTTTGAATGATCCATAGCCATGCGAGACTAGATTCATTCACCTAATTCTGCAAGAGAGCCTTCATCTGAGGAGAATGCACTTGTTTTTGATGGTTGTGAGCCCATGAAGAGGTCGTTTTCTAGCAGTCAGTAGTCAAATCACATTATTCAAATGGTTATGTGGGTTTAAATTAGCCAAAATAAAAATTTCCAAGAATTTAACAAATTTGACTGAATATGAAGTAAGTCAATACTTTGGTAATTATCCTCTTTTTTTTTTTTTTTTTGTATTCACAGAGACTTGCAAAAATTAATGGGATAACTAAATTAAAATATTTAATCCAGGCAAAAAGATTTCTTTAATCAAATGCTTGAAATGTCTTTATATATATTTTAAAATTATTTCCTTATATTTAAAAGAAGACTCTTATGAAAGTTGTAATACTTTTAATTCCTGAACAGAAGCCACTATAGGTTAAGATGCACCCTAAGGGTAAATTTCAGAAACAAGCTGTGAAGAAAAATAGCTGGACACACACAGCAAATTCCACCAGCTGAATTTTTTCAAAATTGTACAGATAAGAGGGTCCAAGAGGGTCCTAGTTGAAGATTCAGAAGGGTTCCCTGTGTGCTGGGGAGACCAGCAATGACGGCAGGTTGTCATGGAGTGTTTTAATCACAAACCTTTAGGGTTGCCTCAGCCAATATTAGGTCAGATGTGTTATTTACTAGAAAGAGCCATAAGAAAATGAGTATTGTGTGCAGTCAACCAATGTTAAATTAAAGAGGATCTTTTCAGCAAACAACAGTTTTCAGAAGTAGATGTGAAGCCTCTTGTTGTTTCTCATGTATTCAGAAAGCAAAAATGAGCTCCCTATAAGTTGAAGACCTGACATAACTGTGTCAACTAATAGAGAAAATAACAACTTCCTGTCTCAGCTGCTTTTGCCTGCCTGCCATCCAGTAGCCCTTCACAATTTTTACGTTAACAGGTGCTTTAGGAGTTTTGCTTTAAAAGTGATAACTCCTACAAACAAATATTTGTCTATGTTACTCTATCACAATCAGAAAAAAGTTAAAAATAGACACTTTTCTCTGCTACTGATGTATTGTTTGGTGAAAGTTATAAGAATCTAGTAGAGAGATCAGACTGTAGAGAGAAATAAAAATGGTGATTACAAATAGTAATTAGAGATAATAGTGGGAAATGTGAACAAGAAAAGGGGACAGATCTGGTTGACAGTAGAAAAGTGTTGTGCTGATGTTCTTTATTTTTAACCAATGTGATCTGGACACACAAGTGAAGTTCCTAATAAAGTATTTCTGTGATCACTATCCTAGCTTAATACCATGCTCATGTTAAAGAATTAGGTTATTGATTAATTAGTATTACTATGTACTGGGTACTATATTTGGGCAATGATTGGCCAAATTAGAGAAGGTCTCTGCCTTCATGAAATCTATAGTTCAGTAGGGAAGCAAACAATAAACAAGTAAATTGTATTCAATTATAAATTGAGAGAAGTGCTATTTTGTAACTTTTGATCTAATTCTCATAACCTTTAACACAAGCAGTGCTTATTCTTGTGAGCTTCAAGTTCTCTTCCTCCCCATTTAATATATTCTAATATTTATTCATCTCTTATGAGCACTGTGTTAAATGCTTTTGCATTATCTTATTCAATTCTCACAACTTATGGGATATGTACTATTGCATGCACATAGTACAGTGAAATTACATTCCCCAAACATACTGCTAATTGGAATAGAGACTGGATTCAAAGCCAAGGTTACTAAACCACCTTTCTGATTGGAGGACAAGACCTAGAATTTAATATGCTAATATTAATAATTAGTTGGCTCTGTCATATATATATTTAAATCTATGAACATGCACAAAGAATCAATCAAGGGAAAAGAATTTCTCTAGCCAGGGTCATCTTTACTGTATTATATCTCTCATCACACAGCTGGGCTGTTGAATGTTGCTATAGAAAATCACAAAACTATTCTGACTGGATCTGTATAGAGTCATGCTTTCTAATTTTATGGCTGCTCACAATTCTTTTGCTGACTTTCTATCAAATTTCCTATGGCAGCATTTTCACCCCATCCTTTATCTTAGCAAAAGCCCTTGCTTCTGGCTTGACAGAGAGGAATGTTTGGAAGTGTGATCTGTTGGGGAACTTCCTTCCTGGTCCTCATGTTTCCATGTTTCTCAGGTATTGGAGCAGTACTTCTGGCTTCCCCCTTCACTTCCTACTCTTATCCATGAGGATGAGTGATTTGGTTGATTGTTGGTACAAGTAGACTCCAACACCCAAAAGTCTACATTTCTTAGGGGGTGGCAGGTTGGAAATTTCAATTCACTGTTCCCTTTGCTTACCTTTCTTTCATGTATTCCAGAATAGCCTGATCACAATGTGAAGGTATAACCTTTTCTCCTTCATGCGACAACTTACTATGGCAGCATAGCCCAAGAAAGCATCTGTTCGTTCAATATAGAGCAATAAAGTCCATATATACTAATGCAGCATTTAATCTGTGGCATTTACTGATCTGGGGTCTGAGGGAAGTATAAAGATGTCTAGGACCATTGTGGCTCTTGAGGACATTACATACTGATTGGCAATTAAAACTAATAATGGAAAATAAAGCCTATAACTATAAAAATATATAGACTATGGAATTCTAGAGAAATAAGAGATCACTTTCAACCGAGATGATCAAAAGGAGAGTTCCTTTCAGTGAGATGATCAGGAAAAACTTCCAAGTTCTCTGTTACCTGAATACTATAAACTTCTTTCATCTCTATGCCATAACTTCTCCATGAGAAGAGAAAATAGTACCTTCCATGTTTCAATGAATACTTATAATAATGCTGTGAGGAAATACTCTTATGTTCATTTTATAGACACAGAGCTACCTAGAAAATTGAAGTTCTGAGAGGTTAAGTAATTGCTAAAACTCACATGGTAAATAATTGGTAGAGAGGAAAACCCAGGTTTGCCTATTTTGATGTCCATATTGTTTTCTTAAAATCAGGCTGCTTTCCAAACTGTCTGGTGTAGGCAAAAGAACACTGTGCAAGATTGAGCAGGTCAGAGCCCCTCTTTTCTGGATCCACTGTTTCTTAGGGGTGTGATCTTGGACATTTCCTTTTTGTTCTTCAGCATCTTCATTTGTGGGAGACAGAGATGAAAATTTCTGCTTCTTCCCAGAACTTTGGAGAAGTGAAGGTGAGATAGGGCATCTGTCGGTTAGTTTTCTGAACCAGAACTTTATTTCAGCTTAGAACCATGTAAGTAACCACACTCTTATTTCAATAGCATGAGCAGAGGTCAGATTTTTTCAAATCAAAGATAGGGAGTTGCGTACTAAAGTTCTATTGGATAATGGTCTTGGGATATATACCTCTAAAGAAGTACACAAGTAGCACTGGGCAGAATGGGAAACTGAACAGCAGTGAAGTTATAAGTGAGGTCTCAGCAGGTGCTCTAAGGCTGGATGGCCGTTCAGAGTTGACTTAAATTGAGGCAGAGGAACCTGAACCTTATTTTCCACAAATAAGTCAGTCACTGGCTTCAGGTTGCCCTCGAGGAGGGGCTGTATCCTGGAGCAGGGGAGGAATCTGCAGCTGAAGGCATTTCCTAGCGAGAGGTATAGTATTGATAGTTAATATTGAATTCCCAACAGTCTGAAATTAGTGCATCATCCCTGAAGGGGAAATCTGGGTAGAGTCCTGAGGATCCACTATGAAGGCATAAGACACTAAGAACCCGGACCTCTGTCATGCTCTCTCAGTGCTCACTCCTGCTTCTTAGTCCTTCTAACATTAGAATGTTGCTATCCATTCAGCACTTGCGTCTTGACCTGAACAGTGATTGCAGGCCCTGTCTTACATCTCTGAGCATCCAGTGCTAAGGCATGCACTGGTTATAGGCAGAGCAGCTTAATTAATGTTTGATGTCAGTGATGTTAATGATGATGATGACATACCAGTAGTACTCTTAGGGACTGAGCAGTCTGGCAAAAAAGATAAAACACGGTCCATTTTATTTGCCAAAAATAAAATTGTAGACTAAAAACTAAGGAATGTGAAAGAATTACTATAATTAGCAAAATACCTCACACATAAATAAGTGCTCAATGTATTTCTGTAGAGTAGATAAAAGAATGAATAAGTGAACAATTAATGACCAAATACTGAGCATAATTCAGCATAAACTTGGAAGGAACAACTATGGACTGTGGGAAGTCAGAATGATTCTTCAGAGATGGTGGTCTTGTATTGTGGGTGGCATACTGACTAGAAGAAGGTTGAAGACAATGGTGTGGGGCAGGTAAGGAAATATTTTACATCAGGAAAATATCAGATGTGAGGGCTTTGGGTAAACACACTTGCTTGCCTGGGCTATTGTATATTTGTGGGTGAATTGTAGAAAGCAAAACTCAGTAAATAGGAGGGTTGAAATAGATTGTGAAAGGCTTGAGGAATTGACAGTATTAAGTCATGATGGAGTCCTAAGTTGGGGAGTGAAAAAATGTTTCTTAAAAAGTATAGGACTCAGAATGGATTGGAAGGAAAATCAATGAGAGGCAGAGAGACCAGGCAGATGGTTGCATATATTAAATATAAGTGATGAAAGTCTGAACAAGGATGGTGGAAGTTGGAATGAAATGGGAAGGTGGAATTCAAGGTTTAATCCGCAGGAAAAAAAGATAAGACTTAAAAATATGCTGATTTTTCCCTTTTGGGATTGACTTTTTTTTCACTCATTATAATTCTCTGGAGAGTCATTCAAGTTGCTGCTTTTGTATTAACAAATTGTTCCTTTTTTATTGCTGAGTAGTAGTCCATGGCATGTATACACGCAGGTTGTTTAAAACATTCACCCACTGAAGGCCATCTGGGTTGTTTCTAGTTTTTTGTTGTTATAATAAATTTGTGATTAGCATTCATAGATGGTGAATCCAGTTTACCAACTTTTCTTTTATAGATCTTGCTTCTTTTTCCCCTCAGTCCTAGATCCTGAAGATTTCATCCCATGTATTTTTCTGAAAGATTTATAGCTAGAAGTTTCACATATGAGTTTGTTCTGCATTTTGAGTTAATATTTGTATGAAATATTAAGTTTGTGTCACATTTTGTCCTGTGTTGTTTTGCTGATGGCCATCTGGTGGCTCCAGAACTAACCAAAAATTCTGTTCTTCTTACACTAACTCCCTCTGTCAGAAATCAGTGAGCAGGTATGTGTGGTTCTATATCTCAGTTCTCTATTTTATTCTATTAATCTGTATATTTATTTCTCCACTAATATCACACTGTCTTGATTAATGTAGCTGTGTGGGAAAATCATCAGGCAAAGTGATAACTCTCACTTTAGTATTCTTTGTAAAAACTGTTTTATTAATTCATGTTTCTTTTTATTTCCACATATATTTTAGAATAATCTTATCTACATTTATAAAAATCTTGCTGGGATTTTTACAGGACCCAGTTTGGGAAGAATTGACATCTTTAAAACTTTGGCCTACCTATCCATGAACATGTAATAGCTCTTTATTTATTTAGATCTTCTTTGATTAATGTTGTGTCATTTTCAGCATAGAAGTCCTATGCATTTTGTTATATTTATACCAAATAAGTCCTATGCATTTTGTTATGTTCATACCTAAGTATTTCATTTTGTGAATCAATTATAAATAGTATTTATAATTCTAATTTCATTGTCCATGTGTTTATTACTAGCACAGTAGATTTTTTTTTTATTCGTAAAACAAAATTTTATTATGTAATTTGTTTATGAATAAATGTAAGTAATTTAGTATGACAAATTAACAAAAAAAACTAATGTGACATGTTGAGGCGCTTTGCATTGCCTATTATTTTTTTAATATCTGGCTCTATACTTGTAGTAGCTGTTTTTTTTTTTTTTTTTTTATAATTTTATTTTTTTAATGGGGTGACATCAATAAATCAGGATACATATATTCAAAGATAACAAGTCCAGGTTATCTTGTCGTTCAATTATGTTGCATACCCACCACCCAAAGTCAGATTGTCCTCTGTCACCTTCTATCTTGTTTTCTTTGTGCCCCTCCCCACCCCCTATCCCTCTCCCATTCCCCCCTCCCCCCCATAACCACCACACTCTTGTCAATGTCTCTTAGTTTCAGTATTATGTCCCACCTATGTATGGAATAATGCAGTTCCTGTTTTTTTCTGATTTACTTATTTCGCTTCGTATCATGTTATCAAGATCCCACCATTTTGCTGTAAATGTTCCGATGTCATCCTTTCTTATGGCTGAGTAGTATTCCATAGTGTATATGTGCCACATCTTCTTTATCCAGTCATCTATTGATGGGCTTTTTGGTTGTTTCCATGTCCTGGCCACTGTGAACAATGCTGCAATAAACATGGGGCTGCATGTGTCTTTACGTATCAATGTTTCTGAGTTTTGGGGATATATACCCAGTAGAGGGATTGCTGGGTCATAAGGTAGTTCTATTTGCAGTTTTTTGAGGAACCACCATACTTTCTTCCATAATGGTTGTACTACTTTACATTCCCACCAACAGTGGATGAGGGTTCCTTTTTCTCCACAGCCTCTCCAACATTTGCTATTACTTGACTTGCTAATAACAGCTAATCGAACAGGTGTGAGGTGGTATCTCATTGCCGTTTTGATTTGCATTTCTCTAATAGCTAAAGAAGATGAGCATCTTTTCATATATCTGTTGGCCATTTGTATTTCTTCCTGGGAGAAGTGTCTATTCATATCCTCTTCCCATTTTTTTATTGGATTGTTTGTTTGTTTGTTGTTGAGTTTTATGAGTTCTTTGTATATTTTGGATATTAGGCCCTTATCTGAGCTGTTGTTTGAAAATATCATTTCCCATTTAGTTGGCTTTCTGTTTATTTTGTTATCAGTTTCTCTTGCTGAGCAAAAACTTCTTAGTCTGATGTAGTCCCATTCATTAATTTTTGCCTTCACTTCTCTTGCCATTGGAGTCAAATTCATAAAATGCTCTTTAAAACCCAGGTCCATGAGTTGAGTACCTATGTCTTCTTCTATGTACTTAATTGTTTCAGGTCTTATGTTTAGATCTTTGATCCATTTTGAGTTAATTTTTGTACAGGGAGAGAGACTGTAGTCCAGTTTCATTCTTTTGCATGTGGCTTTCCAGTTTTCCCAGCACCATTTATTGAAGAGGCTTTCTTTTCTCCATTGTGTGTTGTTGGCCCCTTTATCAAAAATTATTTGACTATATATATGTGGTTTTATTTCTGGACTTTCTATTCTGTTCCATTGGTCTGAGTGTCTATTTTTCTGCCAATACCATGCTGTTTTGATTGTCATGGCCCTATAATAGAGTTTGAAGTCAGGTATTGTTATGCCCCCAGCTTCATTCTTTTTCTTTAGGATTGCTTTGGCTATTCGGGGTTTTTTATAGTTCCATATAAATCTGATGATTTTTTGCTCTATTTCTTTAAAAAACGTCATTGGAAGTTTGATGGGAATTGCATTAAATTTGTATATTGCTTTGGGTAATATAGCCATCTTGATTATATTTAATTTTCCTAGCCAAGAACAAGGTATATTCTTCCATTTCATTATATCTTTTTCGATTTCCCTTAACAATGGTTTATAGTTTTCATTATATAAGTCCTTTACATTCTTTGTTATGTTTATTCCTAAGTATTTTATTTTTTTTGTTGCAATCGTGAAGGGGATTATTCTTTTGAGTTCGTTCTCAATTGTTTTATTGTTGGCATATAGAAAGGCTATTGACTTCTGTATGTTAATTTTGTATCCTGCGACCTTACTGTATTGGCTTATTGTTTCTAGTAGTCTTTTTGTGGATTCTTTGGGGTTTTCGATGTATAGGATCATATCATCTGCAAAAAGTGATACCTTTACTTCTTCTTTTCCGATATGGATGCCTTTTATTTCTTTGTCTTGACTGATTGCTCTGGCTAGAACCTCTAGTACCACATTAAATAAGAGTGGAGAGAGTGGACAACCCTGTCTTGTTCCTGATTTAAGGGGGAAAGCCTTCAGTTTAGTGCCATTTAATATGATGTTAGCTGATGGTTTATCATATATGGCCTTTATCATGTTGAGATATTTTCCTTCTATACCCATTTTGTTGAGAGTCTTAAACATAAAATTGTGTTGTATTTTATCGAAAGCCTTTTCTGCGTCTATTGATAAGATCATGTGGTTTTTGTTCTTTGTTTTGTTGATATGGTGTATTACATTAACCGTTTTACATATGTTGAACTATCCTTGAGATTCTGGGATGAATCCCACTTGATCATGATGTATTATTTTTTTAATATGTTGTTGTATTCGATTTGCTAGTATTTTGTTTAGTATTTTAGCATCTGTATTCATTAGAGATATTGGTCTGTAGTTTTCTTTTTTTGTGCCATCCTTGCCTGGTTTTGGGATGAGGGTTATGTTGGCCTCATAAAATGTGTTTGGAAGTATTGCTTCTTCTTCAATTTTTTGGAAGACTTTGAGTAGAATAGGAACCAAGTCTTCTTTGAATGTTTGATAAAATTCGCTGGTATAGCCGTCTGGGCCTGGACTTTTATTTTTGGGGAGGTTTTTAATGGTTTTTTCTATTTCTTCTCTACTGATAGGTCTGTTTAGGCTTTCTGCTTCTTCTTGACTCAGTCTAGGAAGGTTGTATTTTTCTAGGAATTTATCCATTTCTTCTAGGTTGTTGAATTTAGTGGCATAAAGTTTTTCATAGTATTCTACAATAATTCTTTGTATATCTACATTAGCACAGTAGATTTTTTAAATGTTTACCTTGTATCCTGCAGCCTTGCTGAACTCACTTACTACTTTCAGAAGGATTCTTTTCTTTAAAGATTCCTTGGTATTTTCTATGTAGACAATCATGTCATCTGAAAGTAAAGACATTTTTATTTCCACCTTTCTCACCATATGCTTTATATTTACTTCTTCCTTATTGCACTGGGTAAAATTTCCAGCACAACGTTGAATAAAATGGTAAAAGAGAACATCCTTGCCTTGTTCCAATCTTTGAAGGAAACTCTTTAGTTATTATTATTTTTTTTACCATGAGTATGTTAGCTGTAGGTTTTTTATAGATGCTCTTTATCTGATTGAGGAATTTCACTTGTATTTCTGTTCTCTGGACAGTTTTTTTTTTTTTAATTCCAAATTGAAGTTTTGTCAAATGGTTTCTGCCTTGATTGATATGATTGTATGAATTATTTTAGTTTATTAATATGGTGAATTACTTTGATTATTTCTTAAGCATTGGCCTAGTTTTGCATCTCTGGAATAAATTCTACTTAGTCATGTGATTAAATTCTTTACTATACATTCCTAAATTCTATTTACTAATATTTTGTGAAAGAGTTTTTCTTCTATATTCACAAAGGAAATTGGCTTGTAGTTTTGTTTGTTTCTTTTTGACACTTTTACCTGGTTTTGATATCAGGATAATATTATCTTCATACAATGAGTCAGGAAGTGTTTCCTACTCTTTGATATTTTGAAAGAGGTTGCATAGAATTGGTGTTAATTCTTCATTAAAAGTTTGGTAGAATTCTTCAGTGAAAATGCTTGGGCCTTGAAAACTGGCAGGGTAGAGGTAGTTTTAAAATTACAAGTTCATCCTGGCCTGTAGTGGCACAGTGGATAAAGCATTGACCTAGAATGCTGAGGTTGCTGGTTTGGAACCTGGGACTTGCCCCATCAAGGCACATATGAGAAGCAATTAAATTACAAGTTCAATGTCCTCAGTAGTTATAAGACTATTCAAATTATCTGTTTCACATAGGAGGAGCTGTTGTAGTTTGTTTTTGAATTATTGATCTGTTTAAGCTGTTAAGTTTATGTGTAAAAAGTTGTTCATTAGTATTTCCTTATTATCTGTTTGATGTCTTCAGAGCCTAGTGATATCCCCTGTTTCATTCCTGATATTGGTAATTTGTCTCTTTTTTGTTGATCTTGTAGAGGGGTTGTCAATTTTATTGAGTTTTCTAAGACACAGTGGTTTGTTTCGTTGGCTTTTTTTTTTTACTGTTTTTTTTTCTCCTTTTTTACTTCATTCATCTGCTTTTATCTTTAATATTTCCTTCCTTCTGTTTGATTTGGGTATATTTTTCTCTTCTTTTTCTAGGTTCTTGAGGTGGTAGCATCAATTACTATTTGAGACTATTACTCTTTTCTAATAAGTGTGTTTAGTGCTATAAGTTTCCTTTTCAGCACTGCTTTAGCTGTATCCCACCAATATTGATATGTTGTATTTTCATTGTCATTCGGTTCAGTTTATTTTTAAAAATTTCACTTGAAACTTTCATTTTGACCCATGGATTATTTGGAAGCATGTTGTCTAGTATTACATTTCTAGTTACATTTCTGACTGATTTTTAGTTTGAGTCCATTATGGTGAAAGAACACACTCAAAATGATTTAAATTCTTTTCAACTTGTTGTAGTCTATTTTATAGGTCAGGATATGATCTATTGTGATATATAATCCACAGGTACTTGAGAAGAATGTGTGTTTCACTGTTATTGAGGAGAGTGTTCAACAAATGTCAATTAAATCCTGTTGGTTGATAATATATATTATTGAGTTCAATATCCTTGTTGATTTAAAAGGCTGTTGAAATACCCAACTGTATTTGTGGATTTGTCTATTTCTCTTTTTAACTCCACCAGTTTCTGTATCACATTTTTTTGTAGCTCTGCTATTTGGTGAATACACATTTAGGATCACTATATTTTTTTGGTAGGTAGACCTTTTCATCATTATATAATGCCCCTCATCATCTCTGGTAATTTTATTGCTCTGAAGTCTGCTTTATCTGATACTAAGTAGCCACTTCTGCTTTCCTCTGTACTATAATTGTCTTAAATATTATATTTAGACCCACATCAGACAGTGTTACATTTTATTTATCTGGCTTGATTTAGAAAATCAAGAAGATATAATACTCATTTTCTATTTCTCTAGATCTCATGCTAGTTTCTACTTCTACTTTGGCCTCTCTTTATTGCAATTAATATTCTAAATTTCTTTTCTAAAACTGTTTTACACTTTCCCTGCCACCAGCCACTACTTATCTGCTGAACTTGTTTCAAAGCAAGTTATGTTAGAGCTCTATTCTACTTGCTTCAGGAAGAAAATGAAATCTAATTATCATATTTTTATACAAAGATAACAAGGGTCATAAAATCCTGAAATGTGAAAGGGAGATGTAAAAGAGAAAAGAGCATTCACAACAAGCTCAAAGAGTTTTGAGACACACGTTTGATGTGTACACTGATCTGCAGTAAGATCTTGACATTGTCATGTAACATTGATTGCAAAATAAGTAAAGATAATGTTTCCATCTTACACTAATTTTTAACAAAAGATAGGCCTGAATAAAAGCCAACTGAACGTATGCCAGTCCCCAGGCATATGTACAAGGAATGTATAGGCATGAAAAACAAAACCACAGTAAATAACATGATTTAAGTAGACAGATGCTGCAGGTAAATGTGGCTTTTAAAAAAATAAAGTCTAACTATACTTTCATTAACGTAGCATCACATCTTATTTATTTTCAAATTTACATGATTCAAATACAATTTACATGATAATTTTTAAATTATCTGAGTTATTTCTTATCTCTACTGTCTATCTTGCTATGAACTTTAATACAAATAATAAATCTTATTTAAAAGCACACTGGTTTCATATAGTCAGAATGAATGGGTAAAAATTTAGTTCAGAGTTTATATTCAGGGAGTTGTGTGGGGGAGGAATCATTAGATTGCAGAGTTTGATTAGAAGCCTCTGGAAATTACTTCTTTCTTTCTGACCATTCATGTGGTAGACTTTGTCTCTTTGGCAGCATTTTTTTACATTGCATCATAATTTATTGACATGCCTCTCTCCTGGAGACATGTTAACTCCAGAAGGCCGAGATCAGCTCCTTATATGCTTGTTACCTAAGCTAATGGATTATTGGAAGAAATAATTTTTATTGCAAAGTTGATAACATCTTATAAATGGTTATTATAGATAAAATGAATCTGCTGTAGCTAGTTGAAGAAATAATCCTCTATTATCATTTGTAAAGTGGACATGAACTGTAATATTTTTAAATCTGTTAACTGATATGTTTTTGACACCTACTTGGGTTCTGCAATCTATTGATCACTGTAGGAATGTGAACATAGTATAAAGCATAATTCTGTCCTTACAGGAGTCTGTAATATAGTTAGGAAGATAAGACTAACATATGAGACAATTCAAGTAAATCTAAGCTTATATACAACATGGACTTAAACTGGCTGATGCATATTATGCATATTAAAGGTCCGATGTAGGGGCAGCTCACAGATGATTGGAGGGTCAGGGAAGGGTAGGTGAGACTTGACAAGGGTCCTGCAATACGGGGTGCAGTTTGGGGACAGAGGGAAAGACCAGTAGTATAAGGAAGATGAAGTAAAGGATTTTAAATAGGAAATACATGTTTAAATCACAGAAAAGAAAGAAGAGGTCTTAAGAGCTATTGAATATTTTGAGACAGATTGCACTTCCTGTTTGTTATATGTTGAGAATCAACAAGATTTTGCAGATTTTGCAGAAGGATGATGAATGACACAGATAATGAAAGAGATTTGTTGGGGTATGGGTGGTCTGGATAATGGCTGTTCAAGTCTGAGGGCCACCTTCAATCTTAGTAGTTAGAAGAAACTCAATGAGCAAAGAACAAAGCCTATGAATGGGCTGGGAGAATCTGAGGCTTCTGGGAGAGAGAAGAGTCAATAGCAGAACTATGTTAGGCCCATGTTTTTACTTGCAAGATGTCCAAGGCAACACCGGGGTAGTGGCCTCAAGCCTCTAGTCACTGAACTCCTTAAAGAAGGGACTTCGGGTTAGGGATTTATTTTTTTCCCCAACCACAGCTGAATACATAGACCCTGGCATGGATAAATATCTTTAAATTGGAAAAATTACGCCCATGTGTAAATTTAACACATAAGTGTTTAATTATGTAAGTCATATATTTTTGGGTTTTGTTTTGAATATAGTTTATGAAATGTTGGCTTGCAGAAAATTGGCTCATATAGATATGTTGAAACAGGTTTAGAATTTTTATCAATGTAAATTGTATATAAAATATACATTTTATATACCCCGATAGTGTTATCACTTTTTCTAACACATTTAAAGGAGGAAACCCATTTCCACATTGTGGGTCTCAAGAATAAGTGGGAAATAACCCCCATAAAACAATTCTCTAGGTTTCCCTAGAAAATGTTCTCTTTGCTCCATCTGTGCTTTGAGATTTATAATTAAACTCATGCCTGGATCATTTGATTTTAAAGGTTATGTACATAGAATGTCAAAACAACCTTTTAAAGCACATTAGTAAAGTGAAGGATTGGCTAAGATAATTTCTAAGATTCCTACCGCACTAAACATTATCTAATTCTCTGAAAGAGAACCACTTTACCTACAGTTAGCAGTTTGGTTTGCACTCTGCTACAAACTGGTTAGCTTTCTTGACTAGGTCCCAGATTCTTTGTGGATGCAGACACCACCTCATAAGAAGCAGCACCCCTCTACAATGATGAGTTGGTCACAATGTAATCATGGTAGCAGAGCAATGGGAGAGGCAGCTGTCCCACTGCCATTTATCTGCACACCACATGTTTGCAAGAAAAATTTGTTAAGTACTTTCTACTTGGAACTTGTTTTGTCTGTAACTTTTGGGAACAAGAGAACTTTTACTGCCAAGTTTAGAATGGTCTTGAATTTTATGGCTTTTTTGATTTGTATCCAAAATTGTGTCAGCTGGATTTCACTTTGGTCGTGTTGGCAACAGATGACGTTCTGGTTCTGAGACAGACTAATTAGAAGGTGCATAGTCATCAAATTGCTAACCACACATTTTAAGGAGCTAAGTGTAAATAAATCAAAATCATCTGAACTAAATTTACCAAAAAATACATGTGAATTTTAAAACTAATGGGAAAAGAATCAGTGCCAAAATGACCTATTTCTTTTCTCAAAATAAAACAAACAAACAAACAAAAAAACAAACAAATAAAAAAACCAAACAAAAAAACCCACTTAAGACATTGTTTATTGAACTTAAAATTGTAGTTGAGGGTTATTTCCTATTGGAAAGAAAAGAAGCTCAAGATGGCAAAGCACTGGATAGAAAAACATTCTAACTGGAAAACAAAGGCTGAATCCTATTTTAGAAGGTTGTGCTTCTCTTAGATTATGAAAGCCATCTCTATTACCTCCAGATATAGAAACTTTCACCTAGAAGCACAGGCTTTAGTTTCTGGACAGAAAGGGCCCGGATGGTTGCTGAGGCAGGCATCTATTGGGCTTGGGTTCCTGCCACGTGATTGGCGGCCTGTGCTTGCCGGCTCCCTTCAGACAAAACTGTTGCTTGAGGCACAACAATCCAGTGTGTCTGAAGCTTCCATCAGTTGGCGTTTATCCCTCAAGACTAGAAAACTGGTTAATTCATTTTTCTCAGACCAGTTTATTTTAGTTTTTAGTTATTCTCAAGAGCAGAAACTCACAAGTGTTACCTTAAGAAAAACGAGGTTGATTATGTGGATTTACATGGAATGGAGAAAAGGAGAGAAGGCGGCAGTAATGGAACCAGCTCTTCAGAAGACCAACACCCCCCACCCCGTCTTTCTCCCTCATCCTTCTCCTTCCCTCTCTCCACACTGCTTGGCTGCACTCTGCTTGCTGTGTTTTCTTCTCTCTGCTGCTAAACTTTCTCTGCTTACAGAGTGTTTTGCTCTCTCATTGCTTTAGTTTACACATGGTCTTGGTTTGATGTGGGCCCAACCCTATCTGCTGGTTTCCTTTAACTTCTGCCTATATTTCTAACTGGTATTCTAATACAAAGTCCTATTTAGGGAGAGTCTGGTCCAGCTAATCTTTTTACTCCAGATGCTAGCTAGCATAGGTGACTTATGGGTTGATTGCCTTTGAGTCACAGTCATATGTCAACTACCAGTCTAGTTACTCCTGAGCATGACCATTGCATGGGTCCTTATGTCCAGGAGTGTGGAAGAGGCAGTGTTTCCCTTAAGTGGAGTGAGTGGTGGTCGTGGACACCCTGTACACATTTCTTAAGTCATTTGAAGTATGTGCTTACATACCTTCCTACCCTTTCATTCTTCAGGTTAAAGACTCCCAGGTTTTTCAGTTGTTGCTGATAGGACATGGTTTCGAGTATCTTTACCACTTTATCTTTCTTCTGTACATAATTTAGTAGATTTGCCTGTCTCTAATAGTGATTGCTGGAAGTTCAAAAATCATTCCAAGGTAATCTGACCAGGGAGGTTTATGACAGGAATATCACCTGCCATGTTTTAATACTTCACTTCAAATAATACTGCCCAAGATTCAGTTATGTTACTTAAATTTTATTTTTGTTAAAAAACATTAATGAATAAACTAAAACATGCTCTCTGTCCTCCAGAGGCTTACATTCCTCTCTGATTATACTTGGCACATAGAAGGTCCTTAATAAACAATTATTTAATAACTAAAAGTGGAAAAATTATTTCGTTAGAGCTTGCCTCTGCAATTACCTGTTAAATCTTTTTGGAGTGCTCCTTAATTTGTTATTCAGAATTTTGACACTCAACCTCACAGCTAAGTCATTTTATTATGTGCCGTTTAGTCCAGTTGTTTTTTTTTTTCTTTGCTGTATAGCATAGATCAGCCATTTCTAACTCATGTCCTACAGGAATTTTTAAAACATGCAATTCCTGACTATTTAGTCAGAGGCACTGACCTCTTTTCCCTTAGATTGTCAAATTAAAAAAATGACAATAGCCAACACACCATAGTCGCCTGGTATGAATGAGTCAAAAGAATATCGTGTTTTATTTTTTTGTCAGATTGGCCCAAACTAGGTATATTTTTTGGTGAGCCTCAGAATTTTAGTAATTAGTTTATGTGTGCTATGAGATGAAAAAGGTTGAAAATTTCTGGCATAGATGTTAACCTCTGAAAATGATGTCTTCCAGACTCTATTGCTAATTGGCTTCTAGCTAGATTTGGATAATATCATTTTGCTTTGAGCATCGATTTCTAGGGTATTGATTGCTACTTTTATGGGACAGTACCTCAATCCCTGTTGTCAACAACTCTTGCCGACCTCGGCTCCTGGCCTTTGATAATGCCACCTGTTATTTCAGTTGTGAGGTACTGGTAGCTTTTTGAGTCTTGCTAAT
Organism: Saccopteryx bilineata; assembly: GCF_036850765.1. Taxonomy (NCBI): domain Eukaryota; kingdom Metazoa; phylum Chordata; class Mammalia; order Chiroptera; family Emballonuridae; genus Saccopteryx; species Saccopteryx bilineata. The sequence continues at coordinate 220,980,337 of NC_089493.1, read as the reverse complement.
TTCTGGGTTGCCTTATATCCCACCACTAGGCCTTTCATTTCTTCCAATGTCTGGGTAACTGGTTCCCCATATTAAATTCCCTTTAGTGAGTTATACTCTTTTTCTAGCTGGGCCCAGGTTGATAAAAACATAACTGGCTGTTAATCATGTGTAAGGATAATATTTCTCTCTCTCCCTCTTTCTCAAATCTCTATATAATAAAAAACAAAAGAATATTTATTGAAAAGATACCCCATTAGCAGATCACTCAAAGTGGTGTAATGGTATAGCAATTAAGAGCGTGGGTTCTGGAGTCAGAATGCTCCGGGTTCAAATCTCAGATTCACCACTTACTATGTTTCATTTCACACAATCTGTTTATCCTTTCTTTAACTCAGTTTTCTTAGCTGTAACAGAGTAATTGTAAAAGCACTTTAGAGGATTGTTGTGAGACTTAAAGAAAACACTTTTCTTATTTGAAATGATTTTGGGTACATGTTCTGAAATTTAGAACAGTTTAGACTTTAGAAAAGGTAATATGGTACACGTGCTTTATATTTATATGTTATGTAATATATGTATATTGGATAATAACCCCAGTAGAATCTGAGGTATCAATACAAATTAGTAATCAAACATTAACACCTTCTGCTGTTAAAAGTCAAATCAGGCTTTGATGCCAAATGAGTTTGGTTAAGTTTTGCTGCCAATTGAGTTAAAAAAATCGGTTTAAAGGTTTTGAATTTTAGAGTTATGAATAAGGGATTAAAGACCTATAATGCAGAATCATTTAGAACAATAGCTGCTGTATAGGAAGCACTAGTTAAGTGTTAGTGAAACTTCTAGTTTGGCACCGATTGCCGTTATCCACTCAGCTTTATGAGAAAAACTCCATCCACTAGGAAGGACCCCAGGTCTTCCTTGGATTAAATAGCTCCAAAATTGTAATATCAGCCAGCCTCCAATTCTTAAAATTCAGAAATGTCATAATGTGTTTTGCACTAATTATTTTAACTCAATAAAAAATACTAACAAACATGGGAATTTAGCAAATCATTCATTGAGCCCAGGTAGGTAGAAATCTACTTCTATTTTTGTCACCCAGAAACATCTAATATGCTGAATGCTGAGAGCTTATCAAATATTATGGCAAAAAAATTAGGGAAATATTGGTCTGAGTTTTGAGTTTCATCCTGTGTTTGAATTACTCAATGGCAATGACTCATTCCCCAGAAAATCTGAAGTCGTCTTCTGCAGTCTGGCTGACTCCTCAGCCAAACCAATCAGTCTTACGCAGCAACTCTAAAGATCTGCAATTCTGTGAGTCTCCTAGCTTTGATGGATTCAATAGGCTTCATTTGTCTTAGAAATTTGAGTTGTAGCGTAGAGACAGAATTGATATTTTTGATATTAAACTTTAAGATAAAATATAAAAAAATAGCTCTCAAAGATAAAGTGTAGGGAAGCCTTCATAAATGTAAAGATTGGGATGTATCTGCCCTGTTAAAGTTGGATGAGTTAGCACACATCATGGATTTTCTTTCTAACCTTTCTTTGTTTGGACCGTCACTTTTCTTGCTCACACCTGGCTGATATCGAAAGTTTGTGGTGAGTATCTCTAATTTTGTAAAAGAATTTGGAGGATTTAACAGCACTTGTAAAAAAAAATGAAAACCTCACTATTTAAGCATTGTTAACACCAAAATTATTGAATGAAATACCTGTTTTTGGAATATTTCCCTTTCATTATTTTCCATGGCTGTAGAAATATTTCTCTTGGAACTGCTCATGAAGGTTTGTTCTCCTTCTTTTCTGACATTGATTAATGTTCCAGAAGGTAACTGTACCTCCTGGCTGAGCCGTGTAACTCGCCAGGGGCTCCGTAGACAGACCCACCTGGCCAGGGTCCAGGGCTCTGCTCTCCTGCGCCAACCGTGCACTCCAGGGGCAGAGCGGCCACAACAGGGCACGGAGGGCCAATCTGCCAAAAGCAAACCTGGATCTTCTTCCTCTTCAATCACAGGAACATAGACGCCCCCTCCACAAACAGCCTGTCTCCTGTTACTTACACATTCCCTTACACAACTTCAGAGTGGAAGCTTCAAGCAAAGGGCATTCTCCCTTCCACAGCCTGTGCCATCCTCCTGGGACCAATAGTGATGGCTCTTTGGATAGTTTCCTTTTCTACCATCTCTGTCTGGTTTATTTCTGAGTTTTCTTCAATTAGACTCTCCACCTTACTCCAGAGCCTGTCTCTCCATGTTTTCTTGGTAAAGTTTCTTATTTTTCAATTTCTATTGCTAAAATGCCGTTAGGCATTAGATGGTCACTTCTGGCTGTCTGTCTTTATTTATTCAAAAGCAAGTTTCTTCTTTACTTTCAATATCTATCTATAGAAAAACATTATATATCAATATTAGGTATCTATATATATAATATATATTGCATTCTACATCTATGTCTATTTTTATAAATCCTAGTCAGTTTAGGTTACCCTAACAAAATACCATAGACTGGTGACTTAAACATCAGAGGTTTATTTTTTCACCATTCTGGAGGCTAGATGGCCACATCAGGGTGCCAGCATGATTGGATTCTGGTGAGAGCTTTCTTCCTGGCTTATGGAAGCTGCCATTTCACTGTGTGCCCCCTCTTCCTTGTTTGGAGGTAAAGAGAGATTGAAGAAGCTCTAATGTCTTTCCTTATAAGGGTACTGATCCCATCATGAGGATCCTATCCTCATAACCTCATCTAAACCCACCTACCTCCTGAAAGTCCCGTCTCCAAATATACTGTTCACAAAAATTAGGGGATATTGCAAAATAAATGAAGCAATAAAAAAAAAGAAGCATTTAATTTTTTTATTAAACAAGAACATCAGAAAGCAAACTAGAAGTTAAAGAAAGTTGTTTGATTATGCAAATGCGATGCAAAATCAACTGTTATTCCATTGGTGAAAATGCACTGTACAAAAGGCTGAAAGTGCAGGAGTATCTGCACGTTCCCTGATCCCCTCATTTTTGCGAGCAGTGTACCATCACATTGGCCACTAGGGCTTTGACAAGTAAATTTTTTGGGGGCGGACGGGACGCATTCAGTGTATATATCTTGGAGAAGCTTATGACCCCAGGTGCTTACTATTGTAACCATATTTAAGCCAAGCCTGTGGTTCTATCTAAACTGAGGGCAAAACTATCAATACTTGTGACAAGATGATAGTAATGTTGCCCTTTAAAATATCCTAGTAGAATTATATATGTTCTGAGAAAGTATCAGTCTCTTGCTAAGTAAACAGAAAAATTCCAAATACAAATGTAGAACCAGTATAGGAAATGCCAAAAGTAAATACAAAAACTGAGAAGCCCTTGCCTGTGGCTCAATGATACAGTATGAAAAGTGAGTGGACCCTTGCAGACTGAGTTATAGAGTATCATCCTGACATGCTGAGGTTGCAGGTTCGATCCGCAGTCAGGGCACATACAAGAGCCAACTAGTGAGAGCATGAATGAGTGGAATAATGAGTTGATGTTTCTCTCTCCTCTCTCTCTTTTTCTCTCTCTGTCTCTCCATTCTTCTCTGTCTAAAAATCAGTTTAAAAAAACACCAGGAAACTCAGAAGTACCAAATATTTCTTGAAACTATTTTCAGTTTCTAATAATCCCCATAGGAAGCACCCAAATGTAACAATACATATGTGAAGCAGCTTTTGTAAGGCATCCAGCCTTTGAAGTGCATTTTTATTATTTGCATTGCTGACTTCTGCTGTTCTGTTGTCACATACCTTGGCCCAGATTCTCATCCCCCAGGGTCAGGAGACCAGATTAACAAATCTCCAGGGGGAAGACCAGTGGGGATTTGTAGTTGAGGGCAGAGGAGGCCAGCTGCTGTGAATGAGCTGGAAGGTTGTGTCTGTGACTTCTTGTCGCCTCTGATTCCCACAGCCCATGCACAAGATATCTGAGCACAGCACACTCAATTCCTCCCCTCTTCCTGAAGTCCCCCAGACAAAGGTGCGAAATGCTTCTGGGAGGCGGCTGGAAGGTAGTGTTGTGCTATGGAGGACAGTGGGAGGAGAGGGGGTCCTGCGGCCAGGGTGCGAGCTAAAGACCCAAATCTCACCTGCCTTTGCAATGATACAGTATGAAAAGTGAGTGGACCCTTGCAGACTGAGGGGATGTTCATTCTCTTAATAAATTTCCATATTGTTTTGCCTGACAGAACCTGACAGCCTCTCTTTACTGTGCTCTCAATACCATTGTAATTAAGAGCCCAGACCATTATGGAGTCAGCACACCTGCATCGAGTCTTCCCCTTACTAGCTGTGTGGTCCTGGGCAAATTACTGAACATTTCTAGGCTTGTTTGCTCATTTGAACATTGGGCTAAAATTAGTACATACATAATATTGTCATAATGGAATGAGATAATGTAGGGAAAACAGTACAATGCCTAGCACAGAGTACATAGTCAACAATTATTGGATGTTCTTAATTTTATTGTGTTTGCTACTATCCGAGTTTGAATTCTGTCTCTACCACTTACTAGTTGTGACTTCGGGCATGTTGCTCAATCACTATCTCTGTGCTTCAGTTTTCTCATTTGTAAATGGGGATAATAATATAATAATATTACCTATCCTGTAGGATTGTTATGAGGATTAAATAATCTTTTTTTTTTTTTTTTTTTTTTTTTTTTTTACAGAGACAGAGGGAGAGTCAGAGAGAGGGATAGACAGGGACAGACAGACAGGAGAGAGATGAGAAGCATTAATCATTAGTTTTTCATTGCGACACCTTAGTTGTTCATTGATTGCTTTCTAATATATGCCTTGACTGCAGGCCTTCAGCAGACCGAGTAACCCCTTGCTCAAGCCAGCGACCTTGGGTCCAAGCTGGTGAGCTTTTTGCTTAAACCAGATGAGCCCGCACTCAAGCTGGCGACCTCGGGGTCTTGAACATGGGTCCTTTGCATCCCAGTCCAACACCCTATCTACTGCGCCACTGCCTGGTCAGGCTAAAAAATCTTAATAGCTATAAAATCTTGGAAGAGTGCCTGGCACATTTAAAAGTGTTATGTAAATGCTGGTTAAATAATTTAACAACATTATTATCATTGCACTAATCAACAAAAGAGAAATTTTTCTTTTATTTACCTAAGAAATCCCAAACCAAGAATTTAAATTAGAAAATGTTTTTAAAGATCATAGAAACATCCAGTTAACTGTACTTGAATTAAAATATGGGTTAGATTATTTTACAAAGCTTAGAACTACTCTATTAGTGAAACATTTTCTGTTTTCAGAATATGAAAATATTGCACTTAATTCATAGATTTGAGATTTTCATAAATATTTACCTATGTCCTAAAACTTCCACTGCATAAAGCTGTCAGGCAAACCTTCAGGCAATCAAAAGATTTGCCTCAGCAAAATCTAAAATAATAATAAAAAGGGACATTGGACTGCGAGAACTGACTACATATACCACAAACTGAACTATGTAAATTGATATTCAAGCTTCAAGAAGTAAAAACTTTAGACAAAAACTTCATTCTTTACCCTTTTGAAGGAAATGTGGAGCATAGGTTAATTGGGAAGAATGCTAACTTGCTCCATGTCAGGTGAAGAGAGGCTAGCAGGTGGGGTGTGGTTAGAGAGGTTGCTTAGGTATGATTCGTAGGGCAGGTGGTCCTAATCTTTCTGGGGTCACACACTTCTTTGAGGATCTCATGTAATCAGTGGACCGTCTCCTATGAACAATACAACATTTTTGTTCTTTTTTTTCAGGGAGTTTCAAAGTCTGTATGGTTCCTAGGTGAGAACCTCAGGTTGAATATCTTTGTGAAGGCCTAGGCTCTGAATCAGGAGACTGGAATCTTCTGAGCTCTCTGTTTACGGTCCCTGTGGAAGTGGAGCAAGTCGCTGCTGAAAGGCAGCACACAAGCTTCCTTGGTCGCAGACAGGTAGGTCCCTGGCAGTTGTGTGTGCACGTAAGCATGTACGTGTTGGGATGGGGACTGCACCACCACCTCTGTGCACTTGATGTGACCTAAGTTATATCATTTTGTCTTATGAGGCAGAATTTTTTCTGGCTTGCAGAGGAGACAGTTGAAACTAAACGATAGGTATATCCAAAGTCAGAGAGCTAGCCTTCGTGCCTTAGCTGTCTTCCTGTGTGAGAGCAAAGGCAGCAGTTCTCATCTTCATTCCTTGAAATATCCTTTGACAATCTCAACCCCGGCAAAAATAAATTAAAAAAACATAAAGGACTTTCCCATCAGTGGAATTTATTTTATTGCCTTTAGTAAAATCGTTTTGGAGAGATTAATGTCTGCTATCTTGTTTGTATATATAATTTTATTCTTGCAAATGTTCATTCTCTTGGTGAGAAATAATAACAATCCAAACATGCATTTATTTGATAACTTTATTTTAAGAACTCAGTAAATATAACCCCTGACAATTCTAAAATTCTTCAGTAACTTGAAAGTATGTTGAAAATGTAGCAGTCAAATATTATCTCCCAAGGGTTTTCTTTACTCTTCGTATTACATTTTTAAATTTAAGGTATGTTAAATCTATCAGTCAATTGATTAATAAAACATATATTGAGCACCTACTGTATGTCACACGTTGTGCTAATGGGCTAGTCTGATTGGATAAGCTGATTTTTAAAAAAAATAAATCCAATTTTGTAATCAAATTTCAGATTAGCTTGAGTTTTTATAAACAGCAAAGCTACAAATACAAGGTATATCAGGAATTGCAGAAATTGGGTAATAGCTAATATTTGAGGACTGCCTTGCTAGTTGTAATCACTTTGTCCTCTAGATCAATTTCTGCCCTTCTTTGTCCTGCCCCGTTCTTTGGGAGTACGTGGGGTTGGGGAGAGGGAAAAGGGGGCGTGCTCATCTCTACATATGGATTCTCCAGCATCTCCTGTCTTCTGTCTCTGCTAGTGTTTGACCAATGGTGGACCAGCAGGAAGTCAGAGGGTGGGAGGGCGGGGGCCCCATTGTGTTTATCCTCATTCTTTAACTTCCTTGCCATGGTCTGGCAGGGATGAGTTCCTCTTCTGCTTTGCATCTGTCAGAGGTTGCCTCTTTCACAGCCCCCGCCCTCTCCAGGCTGTATACATCACATTGTACATCTGTACATCTGTAATGTTGTTTTGACTACTTGTCAGGCCTAGAGCTGGTACTGGTTTTCCACTGTTGCTAGTTTCGGGATGCCTCACCATTCTTTATTGGTTCTTTTAGCTCAGCCCACATCCCTGTAAATAGTCCTTTATTTTGAATGCACCATCTGTTTCCTTTAGCATCCTGACTGATTCTGCCAATTAGCCTGTGCCAAGCACTACACTATGACTTCAACATGTATTATCTCTTATTATACATACCCACCCTGTGTGATAGGTTCTAATATTACTTTTATTTTTAAAAAATTAGATAAGAAGAGATTTAAAGAGTAACTTGAGGAAGGGAACACAGCTTGAAAGTGCCAGGCCCGGGATCAACCCCAGGCAGTCTGATTCTAGAGCATATCCTCTGACCCATGACACTGTATGCTTCTGGTTGGCTTCTCTCGGAGGCTGACTCTGAAAGGGAGGTTTCAGGCAGGCTGGTTTGGGGGGAGTAGCGTTCTCAAGACCAACACCAGTAGGGGATGGGGTGAAGGAAGAGGGTCTAGAAGGCAAGAGAAGTTGAACTGTAACAAAATGGATGCAGGAGTCTAAGCTGAGCCCAGGAGAAGCTTTGGAGCTGGGAAGTTTCCCAAGTTGGGGTAACAGAGCTGGGATTTTACACCCTGATATTGCCCAGTCACTCAATAGAGGGCTCTCACCTTGGGCCCTCTTCAGGCAAGGTAAATCAGAAGAGAGCCTCTGTTGGGAGTGTTCACTGCCACTCCCAGAAGCTAGGGGGATGAGGGCCTGCTCTTGGAGGGTGGCTCTGGGTGGGCACACCATAGCATCCACTGTTTGAAACACATATGGAGGTCATGAGTTAGCAGCTTGCTTGTACCATGTGCAATCTTTGAAAACTTTATTAGACTCATGTATATAGTTGACTTTCTTAGTGTGTGTGTGATGATTATGGTGTAAGTATTTGATGTTGTTGAAAAACACTGATGTAGGAGTTAAGAGGCATGGATTCTAGTTCTTCCTCTGCAGCTAACTATGTGCCTTTTTTCAATTCACTTAATGCTGCTTAATCCCAGTTTCCTTATTCATTAATTCGGGAGCTCTGATTAAATGGACTCTATGCCTACTTTAAACTGTAAAGTTATATGTTTCTATTAATTTGTTAGCTTTCTGAAATCCAGAAATAGAAAAAGTAAACATGTTGGAATGCTTTTTAAGTAATACTGGAGACTATTTCTTGTAACTTCTGGTTAGTCACTTTCTCAAGCTCTCTCAATAAATCATGATGAACTCCATGAAAATTCACACAACCCCAGTATCACCCAGTATTCTCTGAAATCAGAGATGCCACTCTCTCCCCATAATGTCTTTATTTGGTATATGTGAGATTTTAGAATGCGAGACACTTCTCATTCTTTCTGAGCATAGCTCCTACAGATGTTTTATTTTAAGAATTATTTTGAAATTGCCTTTTCAGGGTCCTTGTTACAGTTTGAATAAGTATAACTTTCATTTGGGTAGATCAAAGCAAGAAGGAATGGCAAATGGCCTTAGCTTAAGTTGGTGAAATAAAACTGATTCTCAAAGTGTAGAAAGGCTAGAGAAACAAATGATCAGCAACAACAAAAAAGAAGGAAGGTATTAATGATAGAATTTTGAAAGACTATTCAATAAGTACTCAACATTTCATTAAAACTAACACAAATATATCTTAACAACAGAGTAAAGGCTTAAATACCAAACTATTGCAATAAGTAAATAAAAAAATTATTTAAGATTGATTTTCCTGAGCTGTGGTGAACAATTCAATGAAAATGGAAAATAACTCTTATTGTCAGTCATGTGTGGCCATGCCTGTATGATTTCCCAATGTAAACCTTATGATCAGAGCTGCCTGAACCATAAATAAATAAATAGATATACCTTCACTCTAGATTCCTTACCAGACTCTTGTTAAACTCTATCAGCAACTGTAGAGGGCCAAAGAAGCAATTTCAATAAATATTTCATTACATGGGAGCCCATTTTCTGGTGTTTCAAATAAATAGTACATTTTCCCACCCAGTGGAGACTAGAAGGGGAAACTCTCCAGTTTCCATTTTCAGACTTTCTTTCACTTTCTGAGGAGGTCAGTCATTTTTGTTTTCCAGTGTACAACTCGATTATTTATTGGAGGAAAATGTTTTAAACCAGAAAAAGGGGGGAAAAATCCAACCAAATAATTTATTGAAGACTGTCTCCTGGCAGATTAATCCCTACCACTTGGCCAGGGCTCATTCCAGAGTGATCAGGCTGGTCAAGCTTAAATTGTATGTCCACATGGAGTTGCATAAATAACCCCAAATACTGTGAACCTCTTTGCACTCGGTCATCTTCATGACCTTCAAAGAAAATTTCAGAAAGTCGTAAGAAGAAATATAGCCTGAGATGCTCTAGTTATGGTATTTTCTAATAAATAACAACCTTTTTGGCCCCTTTCATCTAAACACATTTATCAGTTAAGACATGTATGCTTCTTCTTGGTAAGTGAGTAGAAATCCTGCCCTTTTCCTAGTGGGTAACCTGGAAATGCAATTAAATGTGTCCTATTCATGCTTAGGAGCTGTATTTAGAACCAGGGTTAACTTTCTTAAGTAATAGCCTTTATTTTATTTTCTTAATTTTGTTAACCTGAACACTGCCTTTCAAATACTGTGGTCCATTTTTAATTGTCGCTTTAATAAAGAGAGGGATCCGTAGGAGTGGGTGAGGGGCGGCTTCCTGAGGTTCTGGCACTTTCCTCTGTGTAGGAAGGAGTGGGCCTTGCTTTATAGCTAGAGAGAGAGAGAAGAGCTGTCTTCATTAGAGACTTTGCTTGGTCACTTTTTACTGAGCAATTTCTGTTCAAAACTGAAGTCGGGTTCTCAGACAAATGTTTTCCAATCTCAACTTTTCAGTTTTGTCTGGAGATACCACCAATATTTGAGTTTCATACCTCAATGCATCAATGAATAAAACTACCATTCACTAACTTGCTCAAGGCAGCAATCTGGGGCAGGCCTCCCTCTCACCAATATCTAAAAAAACACCCAAATCTGTTGTGTCTATCTCTTAAACATATTTTAATTCTATTCATTTTTTCTTTGTTGCCACCTACCCTGTGCCAGGGCATCATTATCCTTTCCCTTAATAATTGCCACGGCTTCCTAAATTGTCTCCCAGCCCTGCTCATTCCACAGCCCTCTCAGCTCTGTCTCCGTGCACTAGCCGGTCAGCATTCTAATATGCAAAGCTGATCGTGTCATGACACTGCTTAAAATGTTTCCAATGACTTCCAGTTGCCTCCATAGTCTATGAATCCTGTACGGTCAGATTTCAGCTGTTGCCTACTCTCACCACTCATATTATGGAGGAGGAGCTTATAAACTTGAGTGATTACTTTCAGTTCTAAGAATGTGCCATGAGAACCTTCATGATCTTGCATATGCTATTCCTTCTCATTTGGATCACTTCACCCTCTCTCTTTGCCTGGCTGATTCCCAGTCATTCTTTGTATTCAGTTTAGATGTAGCTTCTGTTGGAAAGCTTCTCCTGAGTCTCTAAGTTCTGAGAACACCCCGTACTGCTGTCCTTACACCCATCATGTTGTTTGGTGCTTGTCTCTTTACCCACCTATGTCCCTCACTAGCACTCCACAGAGGCGGGTATTATGACTGGCTTGTTCATAACTCTATTCACAGTACTCAGCACAATGCCTCATACCTAGATTGCTCAAGTACTTGTTGCTAAATACATGAATAAAATCAATGGCATCTTTGCTTCTTTTTCTGGGGAAGCGGAATAATATAGTTAAAAAAAAATCTACCAGATATCAGAAGTGCCATATTCCAGTTCCACTTCCTGTTGTATGATTGTGGATGTCACCACACATCTCTATAAAGTGCAATAATAATACCTGTCTCAGATTACTTCGAGTTGTTTTAATGATAGTAAGATAATTCATATGAAAGCTCACCATGAAATGTACACAGTTCCCTACTAATAAAAATGTGCCATTATTGCCACTCACCATGTTTTTATCAGCATGTGCATGCATATGTCTGTTAATCATTTTAGGCCTAGTATTTGAATTTAGTCATTTTAAAAAATTATATGCTATAAGCGTCAGTTAGCTCTTGCTTGTAACAACCTTCTTCAAAGTCGTAATAGATTAAAACTAAAAATACTTACTTAGTTTCTGATTCTGCAAGTTGGCAGTTCAGGCTGGTTCAGTGGGCAGTTGGTCTTGGCTGGGCTCTGTGGCCAGCTCTCAGGTCAGCTAAGGGCTGGCTGGTTTAGGATGATTCCCACTAGATGTCTTGCCTTTGTGCCATGTGTCCTCTCACCCTCCAGCAGGCTAGTGTGGGGTATTCAAATGGAAGAGTTGAGGTTCTGTGAGTGTAAACATAGGAGCTCTTGAAATTTAGGCTTGGAACTGGCACAATATAACTTGGTTGCATTTTGTTAGACAAAGCAAGTCCAAAAGCAACCATATTAAATGGGTAGGGAAATCTATATTCCATCCAAAGACATAAAGCAGAATAGATACAGGGAAAGAAATAATTGTGACCATTTTGCAAATAATCTACCATATTCTGTCAGCATCTTCCTTTAATTATTTACCAAGTCACAAACTTGACCTTGTTCTGTATCTAAAATCATTCAGTGACTCTCTTTTGCCTTTAAAATAAAGTCCAAGCTCATAGCAAATATCTCCATGAACTCTTGACATTGGCATTATCCCTCTGTTCTGTTCTGCTTTAGGTACAGAACCTTTCTTATGCTCCAAGACACCAGCTGTGCTGTTTCGGGTCCCTGCACTTCATGTTGCTCTCTCTGCCTGGACAGTGAGCCCCTCCCATCTTCCCTTGCCAGATTAATCTTATTCATTCTAACAATGACAAAACAATACCACTTATATGCCAGGCACTGACTATTCTAAACACTATATATTTTATCTCTATGAGGGAGGTACTATTATTATCTCCTTCTCACAGATAAGGAAACTGGGGCACTGTGAAGTTAAGGAACTTATCCAAGTTCACTCAGTCAGAAGTCTGGTTTCAGAATCAGAATCTGGAGTCTATAAGTTTAATCTCCAGGGTCTTCTACCTCTTAAGACTCAGGTCAGTTTGGTCTGTCTCCATGTTCCATGTGTGTCTTGACATTTGCTGTGTTCAATTATCTATTTTAATGTCTGATACCCCTTTGAGTTGTGAGTGTGTCAAGAGCACAGATCATGCCTTACCTTTGTAACTATCAACTCGAGCACAGAATCATGTCTCTGTTGCCCTCTCTATACTTATCACGATGCATCTTCTGTACCATTAAAAATCTGCTTCTTGGAAGAAAAAAAGTCAGAGTGAAAACTATTAGTCCTCACAGCATCTCCAAGAAAGAAGTGACGAGTGGGAAGCTCTATCTCATTTTGCAAACAGGAAATTTAGGCATGTGGAGATGAAATCACCCAGCACTGTGCCAGGTTTCTTTTTTTGGTTTTCTGATTCCTAGTTTTGTGTTCTATCTACCAAAAAGTGGTATTTGTCTATGAAGTGCAGTGGATGCTTGCTTAATTTTCCCCAGAACAAAGTTAAAAAACATAACAATTAAGTTAAATTAGCCAAGAGGGACGCCTTCTTCTGTTGTAAAGTTTTGAGGGAACCAACTTTTGAGGAAACTTTTTTTCTCCCCTAGGGTATAGTGCTTTCTTCTCTTTCAGCAGAATATATTGTGTCTGATGGAGCAAAAAATTGTTTTTAAGAAACCCTGCACCAATCTGTCTGCCCCTGCTCAGACACATGCTCTCACAGAAAATTAAATTCACAGAAATGAGAGAAAATCAGGAGAACCAAAGGAGCATGTCTTCTGTTTCCCAGAATCATTCTCTAGTGTATTTAGTGGTCTGTTGGGTTACAGGGTGATGAGGGAAAAGGAATGGTTGGATGAACTAATTTTTCATGTCTCTGTGTTTTTTTTTTCATTAAAGTGCCACAAAAAAGTAAGCATTATGTGTGTTTCACCTGTATGTTTTTAATCTTAAAAAGCTTGAATAGAACATAGACAGTTAAAACAGTTTGAGTTTCATTGCTACCATTTGCTTCATTAATGGCAGAAACTTCCTGGGTGTGAAACTTGCTGGAAATGGTAACTTCTGATAGAAAGTGGAAGGAGAAAGAGAATTAAAGAGGCTTAAAGCTTAGAGCCACTGAAGCACATTCATGGGAATGAGAATCTACTGGATGGTCTCTCTGTCATTTAACATGATTTTCCTCTTAAAGATTTTTGGCATTTGACTTAACTTTTCTAAATCATAATCTTTAAATCTTATAAGCAACCCTTATACTTGTTATTTGATCATGCTTTAGGTGGAATTCTCATTCATATCAAAATATTCTTTGTGTTGTTTTTGTGACACCCTCCCATTTTAGAACCTTCTTCTGTCTTACATCTCTCTTAGCTTCATTTGCCAGTACTGTACAACTATGCATTTCTGATACTGGGCTCTAAGCTTTGCAAAAAAGGGAGACTTTGGCATGTCTTGAAACCATGCACTTGATTAATGTTAGATGAGGGTAATGAAGTTGATGTTACTGATGATGATCTGTCCTCGTGATCTGTTTCCTTGGAATTATTGTATTTGCCTCAGTTACTCAAAAAAATCTCCTGTTTTTGGTTATCTCAAAAAGGACCAAAATACCTTCCAGATTTTGTTATTTCCTGACTTAAGAGTATGAGAAACCAGGAGCCAAGTCCCTTCGGTCACTGTGCACAATCATGAAGCTGCATATGAACTGGCAATTAAAATTCGCCAACTCCTCAACACGTCTCAGATTCTTCCACCCGATCTCTTCTCACCTCTATTCTCAGAGTGGCTGGTTTGTTATGAAACTAATTCTTTTCTAGGCCAAGTTTCCTTTGAGCAGGGTGCAAAGGCATATGATCCTGTGGATTAGAAGCGGGTTGTCATCAAAATGAGATAGCTCTGTTCTTCTCTGTTCCTTTCTTGGAATGGCTGAGAACAGACTTGCGAAGAGAAAAACTTGTTGGCGTTTGGGAGCTGCCAGGTTTCAGAAAGCCCAATTATGTCTTTTTTGAACTAGCATTTCTTTAATAGAGTTTAATTTTAAAATGTTTTTTTTTCATTTTTCACATTTCTTGTAGTTTTTATTTCAAAAGGATGAGGATCTATTTACTCATGGGGAAAGTAAAAATAAATTGTGTATGAGTAAACAGGGTCAGCTAGCCAATTGTGACAATACCGGAGTGACATCAAATGGCTCCTATACCCCAGAAAGTACCCTTTTGATTGCCTTTGTTCCTCTATTCCCCCATTGCTTGTGTCTTTGCTTAAAATCATTGGAGTTCCACTAGAGCACTCATCTTGTTTGTGGCTCAGCATCTGTCCCATCTACTTCTGAATTCAGGTACCCACAAGTTCCTTATGATAAAGCCCCTTCTTCTCCATTTCAGAGGAGTCGGTTCTAATTGAAGAGATGTCAAGAAATGTCTGCTGGATTAAAAAATTTTATTTTAGAAAAGCCTTTTCTTTCTCATAGGAACTACTAGACTTCTGATATTTTTTCCACTGAAGTGGTTGGTGGGAGGATGTGGAGTACATGACCACAGCCTTCATTTTCTGTCATAGAAGTCAGGGGCTGTGGAGACCAGTGAAGGAAGCCTGGCATGGAGCTGCATGTATGGAAGGCAGAACAGAGAGACAGCAAGAAACTGGGCCCTTGGTGAAACCCTTTGATCACTGGATGAAGCCTCATCTAAAACTCATTGCTATCAAGTATACATGTTACACCTTTTAGTGACATGATTATCACCTATTTGGATTTAGCTCTAAATATGACAGTCCCAGAGAGGCTGACGCTGTCCGGCCTGCGTCCCCCAGCCCTGCTGCTGCTTTTCTTCAGGGTTGATCCCAAATAAAAACCCTGCGCAGAGATTCCATCTTGGCGTCTGCTTCCTGGGAACCTAAGTTATGACACATATATAGCTCCATCTAGGCAGCCTAATTTTCCATGGGCTCAACACAAAATGAAAGAAAACAAAATAGCAAATTTATTATACTTCACTTTTGCAGAATTTTTCTGAGAATTCATCTGTTAAATTTTGCTCCAAGATCCAATAGTCAACCCAGGAGGCTGAGTTATCCCCTTAGGGAGGAAAAGGAAACCAAACCACACCAGGTGGATGACTATCTTCAGACTCTCTAATCAAATTTACATTTTATTTTTAATTTTGAATGTCTTTATACACATGAAACTATCAAGATAATGAAAATATCTTTCCATTCTAAAAGTTTCCTCATGATTCTGTAATTCCGTCCTTTCACCCCTTCTCCCTTTCACCGTGAAGTCACTGATCTGCTTTCTGTCACTACAGATTAGTTTGCACTGGTTAGAATTTTATATACATGGAATTATAAAATATGCACTCTTTTGGTTCGTCTTTATTTACACAGAATAATTATTTTTATATTCATGTATGTTGCAAACATAATAGTTCATTCCTTTTTACTGATGGGTAGTTTTCCATTGCATGCTTATGCAATAACTTGCTTATTTACTCACTTGTTGATAGACATTTGATGGACCCTTGGTTGCCAGTTTGGGGCTATGATAAATAAAGGTACTATGAGTATTTACGTACAAGTATTTGCATAGACATAGGCTTTCTGTCTTTTCTTTTTTCTGTTGGCTAAATGCCTGGGGATGGAGTGGCTAGGTCATATGCTAGGTGTATGTTAACATTTCAAGAAACTTCCAAATTGTTTTTCAAAGTGTGTGTGTCATTTTACATCCCTAGTAGAGGTGTATGAGAGTTCTTGTTCATCTATTCCTTGCTAATTCTTGACTGTCTTTTAAAATTTTAGCCACTTATGGGTGTGTAGTAGTATCTCATTGTGGTTTTTAATTTGTACTTCCCTAATGACTAGTGATGTTGAGCATCTTTTCATATGATTATGTGCCATGCATATATATCCATTGGTGAAGTGTCTGTTCAGATATTCATTCATTTATTTATTTTCTACCAAGTTTTAAGGGTTTAAAAAATAATATATATTCTGTATACAAGTACTTTATCAGATATGTGCTTTGAAAATATTTCCTCCCAATTTGTGCCTTGTCTTTTCATTATCTTCTCATAAAAGTGTCTGTCAAGGGACAGAACTTTAAATTTTTGATTAGGTCTAATTTATCAATTTTTTAATTTATTTGTCATGCTATTGGTGTCATAACTAAGAAATCTTTGTATAACTCAAAGCCATAAATACTTTATCCTCTGTTTTCTTCTAGAAGTTTTATAGTTTTAGGTTTTACATTTAGGTTTATATCCATTTACCGGTATTTTTAATTTTTTATATGATCTATTTTAAGTTAATTTTTATATGATGAAAGATATAGATTGAATTTTTTTTTTTTGGCATATGGATATCCAAGTGTTCCAGCGCCATGTGCTGAAATAGCTCATCTAATTTTACAATATGGAGCATATAATTCCACTGCGGTCCATAGACTATCTCACATAAACACTCCAGTGCTGGTTAAAAGAATTCAAACTCCTAGGTGTCACACCAGCACTTCTGAATTAAAATGTTTTGACAAATAACTTATATGATTCTAGTGGTTACTAAACTTTGGGAACAACTGGCCTTAGTATTCATTAATGCTTTACTTTAAGTCAGCAAGTCTCTCCATCAGAAGTCAGAAAAGGTATAATTTAGAAAAATTAAGTCCTTATAAGATGGAAAGAAACCAGAATAATTTCTAAGTTTTTTTTAATACAGAAAATTTTAAACATATACAAAAGTAGGTTGAATATTATAATGAATTCTCATGGTCTCATCATTCATGTTAGCAATAATCAGTACTAAGCATTACTTTTTCAAAACAAGAAGAATTATAGGTGATTTTCTGCTTTGTGGAGAAAAACTTCCAAGCTCAAAAAGCAATGCAAAAAGTCAAAAGTAGAAGTAAATAGCATTAGCAACTGCAAAAATAAGAAAAGATCAAAGATTAATATAATTACCAACATAAATATTAAAAACCTCTACAACATTGAAAAATCTTGAGTAATTTAAAAGACAAATAATTATATAGGAAATATTTTTGAATAGAAGCAGTGATTAATTTTTAATCTATAAAGACATAAGATAATTTTAATTTGTGTGTGTGTGTGTGTGTGACAGAGATAGAGAGAGACAGAGAGAGGGACAGATAGGGTAGACAGAAAGGGAGAGACATGAGAAGCATCAATTTTTTGTTGTGGCAACCTTAGTTGTTCATTGATTGCTTTCTCATATGTGCCTTGACCAAGGGGGGTACAGCAGAGCAAGTGACCCCTTGCTTAAGTCGGCGACCTTGGGCTTAAGCTGGTGAGCCTTGCTCAAACCAGATGAGCTCATGCTCAAGCTGGTGACCACGGGGTTTTGAACGTGGGTCCTCTGCATCCCCGTCTAAAGCTCTATCCACTGTGACACTGCCTGGTCAGGTGACATAAAATAATTTTAAAATGACTAAAAAAACTTACTAAGTGGATAAAAGGATAAAGGACATAAATTGCACCATTGAGATTATATTGAAGGGATATTGTGCAGCCAGTAAGATTGTCTTTAAAAATAATTTTTATAGTGATGCAAAAATACTTATGATGTGGTAAAAAAAAAAATCCTGAATACAACCTTTTATATTTTGTATGGCCTTCTGTATTTCAAACAGGTTCAGAAAAAATGACTGAAATAAAATATACTTCTAGATATTACTTTCTAAGTTATCGCCAATAAACATGTATTGTTGAGTAAGAAGAAAAGAAAAATAAACAAGTCTGTTATAAGAAGAAGATGTTTGAAATGAGACATTTCTTTGGAAAAGTCAGAGATTAGCACAGAATACTTTTTGCATTGCTTTTTAAGATTGAAAGTTTTTCTCCACATAGCAAAAAAATCACCTGTAATTCTTCTTGTTTTGAAAAAGTAATGCTTAGTATTGATTATTGCTAACATGAGTGATGAGAACATGGAAATTCATTATAATATTCAACCTACTTTTGTATATGTTTAAAATTTTCTGTATTAAAAAGAAGACTTAGAAATGTGCTAAGAATGGGCAAAGAAAAGGCACAGGGAAGGCTGAAGACAGATTTTTGTCCAGCATTGCTTTAAAGGAAGGGTTGGAGAGAAGGTTCCTCCTCTACCACTCTGACCAGTAGATGAAGATCGCCTTCACATGGAGGCTGTGGATTGGGGACAATGGCAGAAGTAGACACGTTCTAATGGTCTTGTTGCAGTCAGTTTTCCTGAGCAGACATTGATCGTGATCAAGGCCATAAAATCCCATTTCTGGACTTCAGGGAGTGGGGCATGGAGGAAATAAGTTCAAGTTGTAACAGTCCTTTCCACTTGTCCAAAGCGCCCGGCCCGGCCAGGGGATGAAATGTCTGTTTGTTCCTAGACTCTGAAGTGTTACTTTGTTTGTATCATTTCTCTTCTACAGTTAAGAAACTAAATGTAAAATATTTCACCAAATTGGAGAGCTAGTCATATCTTCTGGGTTTGTACTTCTGAACTGAAATTGAACTCTGACACTTTAGTTCACATGACGTTAGAAGAATGTAACTTTTTGTTTTGAAAAAGAATGGCTTTAAAAGTCTCATCAATGGGCCCTGTCTGTTCTTGGAAGTCAAGTAGCACTTGTAAACTCCAATTCCTAAATGTTGTGTAATTGTGAATAAATAAATGTTAAGGAACAAAAATTTACTTATTATATATCTCAGATTATATACAGGTTCATAAATAATAGAAGTCCAGGGAGTCCTCAGGTTACAACAGTCTTGACATATGATGTTTCGAGTTTACTACACTCACTCCCATAAAAACTTAAAAAAATTGAGACATGAGCCATTTTTTCTGTGACTACAATACAGTGTAGTATACAGTATATTTATATCCTTTTCCTTTTTCTGTGGCTTAGTTGTGTTTTTATGTTCTAGATTATGATTTTACAATTGTGTTAGGAAAGGTAAGTGGCTTAGGCTAGGGTGTGTTTCGACTTACACCAAAATTTGAGTTTACATCACTGTCATAGGAACAGAACTATGTCATAAGCTGAGGACCCCCTGTATATTTGTCTCTTTGAAATCCTAGTATTGGAAATCACATGAAGAAATGCCAAGAAGGATATTAAACATTATTTATAATCTAAAAAATGTAAATTAGAAAGTCAAGTAAGACTGATAAAAATCTCCATAGTACTACAAAGTTTACCAGAAGAAATTTTTACATTTGTTTATTAGATGGTTCTATAATTTTATGTTTTTTTTTAAGATTTCTTTTTTTTAAAAAATTTTATTTATTCATTTTAGAGAGGAGAGAGAAAGGGAGAGAGAGAGAGACAGACAGAGAGAGAGAGAGGAGAGAGAGACAGAGAGAGAAGGTGGGGAGGAGCTGGAAGCATCAACTCCCATATGTACCTTGACCAGGCAAGCCCAGGGTTTCGAACCGGTGACCTCAGCATTTCCAGGTTGACGCTTTATCCACTGCACCACCACAGGTCAGGCTATAATTTTATGTTTGTAAGTGGTATAAATGAACAGTTTCATGCATTCTTCTTCTGTGATCAGTACTCAAAGAGCTACCATCAAGACATCTATTGAATATCCAAAGTATGTGCAACATATCTTGTAAAATAAACTAAATAAGTTTGTTTTAAAAGAGCTTTTTTCAGGCTTGTCAGGAGTGACTATGAATTATAAAAACCAGGCATCACCGCAGCATTATTTACAATAGCCAAGATCTGGAAACAGCCCAAGTGCCTATCAGTGGATGAGTGGATAAAAATGCTGTGATATATTTACACAATGGAATACTATGCGGCTATAAAAATGAAGGAAATCTTATCTTTTGCAATAACATAGATGGGCCTGGAGATTACTATGCTGAGTGAAATAAGCCAGTCAGAGAAAGACAAGTACCATATGATCTCACTTACATGTGGAATTTAGTGGACACAATAAACTGCTGAACAAAATAGAAAGAGAGGCATGAACACACGGAGCAGATGAACAACTGCCAGAGGGGAAGTGGTTGAGGGGACTGGATGAGAGAAGCAAAGGAATTAGCCAACAAACATATACATACCATATAGATACAGGCAACAGGGTGGCATTAGCCTGGGGAGGGACAGAAGTGGGGACAGAAAGACAGTTTGCTTGGGGCAGAGGCTGAACAATGCAGTGTGTAGATGGTGTTATAATGAGTTGTATACTTGAAACTTGTGTGGTTTTGTAAACAAATTTCATCCCAATAAAACAAAACAACAACAAAAAACTAGGTAACTTCTCCAAAATAGCAACATAGGACACCTTAAAGAGATTTAAGAATTGTTCCATGTTGTTTTCACTATTATTGTGGAGTCTATTTTAAAACCCAGGAATTGAAAAATGTAATATGTTGAATCATTTCCACTGCACACAAAAGCTGCTGGTCTTGGAGCCGTATTTGAAAATTCCCCATGCTGGCGATTGTTAGAGAAATATGGGCATGAGGCCAGCTCTGGTTCTGAGGCTTTGTCATGTGCACCGAGTATTTGTTCATCCATGTCTAACCTATATTTTTGTGCTTTTTTGGTTGCATTCTTGTGTTTGAAGAATGGATTGAGTATCCTAGCTGGGTGAAGTTTTAGTCAATTATGTTTTTCCTTCCATTGTCATTTTGATTTTTCTACTTTTTGGAAAATTTCACTCAAAATGGCATCATCCAATGTCAGCAGAAGTAGGCCAAGAGCCCTGCTCTCATATATTACAATATTAACAACAATCATTTCAAAAATTTCAACAGCTCATAATGGAGAACCATCATTTGAGCGCTTCTCAATGACTCGGCAGATCCTTGGGCCATATTTTCTTACAGCACACCCACAGTTAGGCTAAGAATGTACTTCAGGTAAAATTATATTGGGCAAAATTAGGAAAGTAAATAATGTATTGGAGAGCTAATGATCAATACTTTTGTTATCTACTCTTTTAGATCTCTCTGTCACTGTCCTTTCAATTACATGGTTACTGGAGAGAAGAATGTCATACAAAAAAAAAAAGAAAAGAAAAGAAAAAGAAACATGTAATATGATGATTCTACTTAAATGACGAGCAGAAGCTGAATATCTAAAATAAAAAACAGGATCAGGACTACTACTGTTTTATTGCTTTACATTCTAAAATATATGTTACTAGATGTCTCTGATATAAAACATATTCCTTTTATTTAATTATATGTGTTAGTATGAAGTATGCTAAAAAGTAGAATCAAAAGTAATATTAAAAGGTAGGTTTATCAATTAAGCTCTGGATCCCAATTTTCCTACAGAAGTAGATGTCAGATCCAAATTTTCAGGCCTGGGAATCTTAACCTTGTCATATACTTTCTACTTAACTTATTGAACAGTTTAATAATAAGCACATATATTAAGTATCATAAATGTGTGTGATATATTTTGAAATGTTCTGTCTTTGTGGAGAAGGGTTGTCAGGAGGATATAAAAATAGCATTTTGGAAAAAAAAAGAATTTGTCTCACGGCTAATTCAGGCAGTTAGAAGAATAGTATATCGATGCTAATTCTGCTTCTCAGGCCACATCCTGCAAAAGGGGCCCCAAGAAAATTGGTGATTTGGCTCCAATGATTTTGGCAATTGGATTTAAAAAAATAGGTCAGGAATGCCTTGAAATGGAACTAACAATACATGGGCATAAATTTAAAGGACTTTTAGATACTGGAGCTGATGTATCTGTTATTGCTAAGCTACATTGGCCTCCTTCCTGGCCTACTCATGCAGCAGCCACAGAATTACAAGGTATATCAGAGATGATGTCAGAGTAATGGCAGAGTAGGAAGCGATACCGATAAATCTCCCCCAAAACTCAACAAGATCTTTAACCAGAAACAGAAAAACCTATCCTTGGAGACTCCAGATGTTTCACAATACACCCGAAGGTATGGTCGAGTGAAAAATTGGCTAAATATATAACCAAACCCCGAAGGAAATAGGGAGTAAGAAATGCTCTGCCTTCCTCACTAACCTAAACAGGGCTGCTTTCACTGGGAACTGAGAATATAGAAACTGGGGCGGGCAAAGGAGGTGAATAGACCCAGGCCATGGCATAAACGGCCGAACCCGGGTGTGGCACGAAGATCCAAGCCGAGGAAAAACTGTTCCTGTAGCAACCCGGGCAATACAAGCTAACACTCGCGCCAAACCCAGATAAAGAAAGACAAGTGGGGCAGCCATTTTCCCCGATCCCCTGGTTGACGAGCGCAAATAGTGGGCGAGAAATTCTTTCCAAAGCCCCAGGAGTGGGCGCCCGTGTTACCCCGAAGAGGGGCAGAGGCAGAGGCCTTTGTGTGGGCCGAAAGCGGAATCTCTGGACCACCCCAGCGCCCTGAAAAAGCCACGCAGCGCCCTGAAAAAACCGCGCACGGGGAGGGAGCGAGAGCCAATTCCAATGCTGGAACTTTTCTGTGTGGGTGAGGGTTTCACTCAGAGGGTGAGGCGGCCGGCCTGATATCCTGGTCTGCGTGCACAGACAGTGAGCAAGAGATTTCTCCAAGTGCCTCAGCAGTGTGCGCCCGTGTTATCCCACAGAGGGGCAGAGTCAGAGGCCTTTGTGTGGGCCCAAAGCGGAATGTTGGGCCGCCCCAGTGCCCTGAAAAAGCCGCGCACGGGGAGGGAGTGAGAGCCAATTCCAACGCTGGAACTTTTCCATGCGGTGGGGGTTTCACTCAGAGTGTGAGACTGCCGGCCTGATATCCTGGTCTGCGCGCGCAGATAGTGAGCGAGAGCTTCCTCCAAGTGCCCCGGGAGTGGGCACCCACTTATGTTACTGGACAGAGTAGCAGAGCCAGAGGTCTTTGTGTGGGCGGAAGCCCCACCTGATTATGCTAGCAGCTCTGACTGACTGAGCCTTACCCAGAGTCCTGTGCTGAGTGGGAATAGAGTGGGGAGTTGCCAGCTCTTTGAGCCTCCAGGGGTCGTCAAACTTTTTATAAAAACCTCCCACTTTTGCGGTGCTGGTCAACCTGGTCCCTACCGCCCACTAGTGGGCGGTCCAGCTTTCATGGTGGGCCAATTGCAGCGCTGTTTGGTTGCGTGGTAGGGACCAGGTTGACCAGCACTGCAAAAGTGGGTGAATTTTATAAAACGTTTGAAGACCCCTAGGCAGAGGCAGCAGCAACCCCATAGCTGGATTATCAGGCTACTAATTGAGGAAGGAAAGACTAGGAGAAAGGCTCCAGGAACACGGACTCTCTCACTGGCGGAGCCTATAAATGCTAATGAGCCTCGACTGCCAACGAGATTAAAGCACAATACATGACACCACCATAGAGACTTATCAACTGCAAACCTCTACCTGAGCGTGCCAAAGGGGCAGAACCCGGGGTACAGAGTCATCGACCAGGAAGAGGAAGAGAAAAGAAAAAGCAAGAAGATAACCTCTCAAAATCAAGAATAATCTGCAGACTTTATAACCTATCTCATTTTATTATATTTGTTCGTTTGTTTCTCTCATCTTCATTCTTGATTTTTTTTTTCCTCCTCCAATTTGGCCGATTACCTCTCTGCTGGTCTTACTCTCTCCTCTCCTTGAACTACACTACCCATAAGTGTTACATCTCACATTGTCTTTTCTTTCTTCTTCCTTTCTCTCTATGAGGGTTGCACTCCAAAACCCTTAACTCTCTCTCGCTCTCTCTCTCCTTTTTTTTCTTTTTTCTTCTTTTAGTGGTTCCCTCTTTTTTTTTCTCTCTCTCTCTCTTTCTTTTCTTCTTCTATATTAGTTTCTTCCTTTCTCCTTTACGTCTCCTCTCATTCAAATCTCAATAACAAACAAATTATCTTATGTGGGACTCAAACTTATGTTTGTGGCATTTTGGGGTTTTTTTACTTCACCTTTCTAACTCACTAGCAGTGCTCCCATCCCTGGCTCTCCATTTTATCTAGTTCTTGTTCCACTAAATACAATAGTAATTTTTTAATTTGTCCCCCCATTTTCCTGTTTCCCTCTTATTCCTCTCATCATAATTCTTAGTAAACCAACACCTAAAAGCAATCATTTTATTCTTGACCCAAATTTTTTCCTTATTTTCTTTTTGTGGGTCCATACCCCCTTCTTTTTTCTTTTTTTTTTTTTGCCCCTTTATTACTTTTCCCCAATTCAGGCCCTTCCATTACAGGAATTTTTGTTCTATTTAATACAATGTAATTCACAGTTCACCACAAGATTTTCTCAAGAAAGAGGGGAGAGGAGAGAAGAGGAAAAAAGGAGGGGGGGAATAATTTTCTTTTCCTTTTTTAAAATTTTTATTTTATTTTATTTTTCTTTATTTCATTATTAATTAAAAAAACTCTTCAATTTTTTATTTTTTTAACTTTTTATTCTTTATTAAATATTTTTAATACTATCAACAAAACCACCTTCAGATGCCATTAAGGAAGAGAAAATTGAATATGATGCATACAAAAGAAAGAGAGGTAACACAGCTAGATGAGGAAAAAATCTATGGAGAAAAAATTTAATATATTGGAAACCTTGGAGCTAAATGACAGAGAATTCAAGATAGAAATCCTAAAAATACTCAGAGATATACAAAAAAACACAGAAAGGCAATTTAGGGAGCTCAGAAAACAACTCAATGAACACAAGAATATATTTCCAAGGAAACTGAAACTATAAAAACAAATCAAAGAGAGATGAAAAACTCAATTCACGAGCTGAAAAACAAGGTAACAAGCTTAGCTAATAGAACAGGCCAGATAGAAGAGAGGATTAGTGAAATAGAAGACAAGCAACTTGAGGCAAACAGAGAGAAGAAGAAAGAGACTCAAAAATTAAAAAAAAATGAGATAGCCCTACAAGAATTATCTGACTCCATCAAAAAGAATAACATAAGAATAATAGGTATATCAGAGGGAGAAGAGAGAGAAAATGGAATGGAGAACATACTCAAACAAATAATAGATGAGAACTTACCAAGCCTGTGGAAAGTACTAAAGCCTCAAATTCAAGAAGCAAACAGAAAACTGTATTTTCTTAACCCCAACAAACCTACTCCAAGGCACATCATAATGAAATTGACACAAACCAACAGCAAAGAAAAAATTCTCAAGGCAGCCAGGGAAAAGAAGAATACAACATATAAAGGAAGGCTCATTAGATTATCATCAGATTTCTCAGCAGAAACTCTACAAGATAGAAGAGAGTGGACCCCAATATTTAAAGTCTTGAAAGAGAGGAACTTTCAGCCACGAATACTATACCCATCAAAGCTATCCTTCAAATAGGAAGGAGAAATAAAAACATTCACAGATACAGAAAAGATGAGGGAATTTATCATCAGAAAATCCCCACTCCAGGAATTACTAAAGGGGGTTCTCCAATCAGATACAAAGAACAAAAAAGAAAAAAAAAAACACAAAGCCACAAGTAAAAGCTCCAAGAAGAACACAATAAAACCAAATTTAAACTGTGACAACAAAAAAAAGAAAAGGGGGCAGAGGATGGAGATTAACACTATGAAAGGACGATCGAGTGCAAAAGTACTCACAAAATAGTGTGCTACAATGAACAGGGTAGGAACCCTTTTCATTACTTAAAGGTAACCACCACAGAAGCACATGAGATAAAAAAAGATAGCAACAGAGGAAACATGTATGGAATACAACCAAATAAAAACAAAAGATAGAAAAATGACAGAGAAGGATCAAACAAGACACAAAACTAACAGAAAGCAATTTATAAAATGGCAATAGGGAACTCACAAGTGTCAATAATTACACTAAATGTAAACGGATTAAACTCACCAATAAAAAGGCACAGAGTAGCAGAATGGATTAAAAAAGAAAATCCAACTGTATGCTGCCTACAGGAAACTCATCTAAATAACAAGGATAAAAACAAATTCAAAGTGAAAGGCTGGAAAACAATACTCCAAGCAAATAATATCCAAAAAAAAGAAGGCATAGCAATACTCATATCTGATAAGGCTGACTACAAGATAGCAAAAGTACTCAGAGACAAAAATGGCCATTCCATAATGGCTAAGGGGTCACTGAATCAAGAAGACATAACAATTCTTAATATATATGCACCAAACCAAGGAGCACCAAAATATATAAGACAGCTACTTATTGACCTTAAAACAAAAACTGACAAAAATACAATCATACCTGGAGACCTCAATACAGCACTGACGGCTCTAGATCGGTCATCCAAACAGAGAATCAACAAAGATATAGTGGCTTTAAATAAAACACTAGAGCACCTGGATATGATAGACATCTATAGGACATTTCATCCCAAAGTGACTGAGTATACATTTTTCTCCAGTGTACATGGATCATTCTCAAGAATTGACCATATGTTGGGCCACAAAAACAACATCAGCAAATTCAGAAAAATTGAAGTTGTACCAAGCATATTTTCTGATCATAAAGCCTTGAAACTAGAATTCAACTGCAAAAAAGAGGAAAAAAATCCCACAAAAATGTGGAAACTAAACAACATACTTTTAAAAACTGAATGGGTCAAAGAAGAAATAAGTGCAGAGATCAAAAAATATATACAGACTAATGAAAATGACAATACGACA
Organism: Saccopteryx bilineata; assembly: GCF_036850765.1. Taxonomy (NCBI): domain Eukaryota; kingdom Metazoa; phylum Chordata; class Mammalia; order Chiroptera; family Emballonuridae; genus Saccopteryx; species Saccopteryx bilineata. The sequence goes on along the minus strand of NC_089493.1, from coordinate 220,953,555 downwards.
TATCAGAATCTATGGGATGCAGCAAAAGCAGTGATAAGAGGGAAGTTCATATCACTTCAGGCCTATATGAACAAACAAGAGAGAGCCCAAGTGAGCCACTTAACTTCACACCTTAAGGAACTAGAAAAAGAAGAACAAAGAAAACCCAAAACCAGCCGAAGAAAGGAGATAATAAAAATCAGAGCAGAAATAAATGAATTAGAGAACAGAAAAACTATAGAAAAAATTAATAGAACAAGGAGCTGGTTCTTTGAAAAGATCAACAAAATTGACAAACCCTTGGCAAGACTTACCAAGGAAAAAAGAGAAAGAACTCATATAAACAAAATCCAAAATGAAAGAGGAGAAATCACCACGGACACCGTAGATATACAAAGAATTATTGTAGAATACTATGAAAAACTTTATGCCACTAAATTCAACAACCTAGAAGAAATGGATAAATTCCTAGAAAAATACAACCTTCCTAGACTGAGTCAAGAAGAAGCAGAAAGCCTAAACAGACCTATTAGTAGAGAAGAAATAGAAAAAACCATTAAAAACCTCCCCAAAAATAAAAGTCCAGGCCCTGACGGCTATACCAGCGAATTTTATCAAACATTCAAAGAAGACTTGGTTCCTATTCTACTGAAAGTCTTCCAAAAATTGAAGAAGAAGCAATACTTCCAAACACATTTTATGAGGCCAACATAACCCTCATACCAAAACCAGGCAAGGATGGCACAAAAAAAGAAAACTACAGACCAATATCTCTAATGAATACAGATGCTAAAATACTAAACAAAATACTGGCAAATCGAATACAACAACATATTAAAAAAATAATACATCATGATCAAGTGGGATTCATCCCAGAATCTCAAGGATGGTTCAACATACCTAAAACGGTTAATGTAATACACCATATCAACAAAACAAAGAACAAAAACCACATGATCTTATCAATAGACGCAGAAAAGGCTTTCGATAAAATACAACACAATTTTATGTTTAAGACTCTCAACAAAATGGGTATAGAAGGAAAATATCTCAGCATGATAAAGGCCATATATGATAAACCATCAGCTAACATCAAATTAAATGGCACTAAACTGAAGGCTTTCCCCCTTAAATCAGGAACAAGACAGGGTTGTCCACTCTCTCCACTCTTATTTAATGTGGTACTAGAGGTTCTAGCCAGAGCAATCAGACAAGACAAAGAAATAAAAGGCATCCATATCGGAAAAGAAGAAGTAAAGGTATCACTTTTTGCAGATGATATGCTCCTGTACATCGAAATCCCCAAAGACTCCACAAAAAGACTACTAAAAACAGTAAGCCAATACAGTAAGGTTGCAGGATACAAAATTAACATACAGAAGTCAATAGCCTTTCTATATGCCAACAATGAAACAATTGAGAACGTACTCAAAAGAATAATCCCCTTCACGATTGCAACAAAAAAAATAAAATACTTAGGAATAAACATAACAAAGAATGTAAAGGACTTATATAATGAAAACTATAAACCATTGTTAAGGGAAATCGAAAAAGATATAATGAGATGGAAGAATATACCTTGTTCTTGGCTAGGAAGAATAAATATAATCAAGATGGCCATATTACCCAAAGCAATATACAAATTTAATGCAATTCCCATCAAAATTCCAATGAAATTTTTTAAAGAAATAGAGCAAAAAATCATCAGATTTATATGGAACTATAAAAAACCCCGAATAGCCAAAGCAATCCTAAAGAAAAAGAATGAAGCTGGGGGCATTACAATACCTGACTTCAAACTCTATTATAGGGCCACGTCAATCAAAACAGCATGGTATTGGCAGAAAAGTAGACACTCAGACCAATGGAACAGAATAGAAAGTCCAGACATAAAACCACATATATATAGTCAAATAATTTTAGATAAAGGGGCCAACAACACACAATGGAGAAAAGAAAGCCTCTTCAATAAATGGTGCTGGGAAAATTGGAAAGCCACATGCAAAAGAATGAAACTGGACTACAGTTTGTCCCCCTGTACTAAAATTAACTCAAAATGGATCAAAGGTCTAAACATAAGACCTGAAACAATTAAGTACATAGAAGAAGACATAGGTACTCAACTCATGGACCTGGGTTTTAAAGAGCATTTTATGAATTTGACTCCAAAGACAAGAGAAGTGAAGGCAAAAATGAATGAATGGGACTACATCAGACTAAGAAGTTTTTGCTCAGCAAGAGAAACTGATAACAAAATAAACAGAAAGCCAACTAAATGAGAAATGATATTTTCAAACAACAGCTCAGATAAGGGCCTAATATCCAAAATATAAAAAGAACTCAGAAAACTCAATAACAAACAAACAATCCAATAAAAAAATGGGAACAGGACATGAACAGACACTTCTCCCAGGAAGAAATACAAATGGCCAACAGATATATGAAAAGATGCTCATCTTCTTTAGTTATTAGAGAAATGCAAATCAAAACTGCAATGAGATACCACCTCACACCTGTTAGATTAACTTTTATTAACAAGACAGGTAATAGCAAATGTTGGAGAGGCTGTGGAGAAAAAGGAACCCTCATTCACTGTTGGTGGGAATGTAAAGTAGTACAACCATTATGGAAGAAAGTATGAGATTCCTGAAAAAACTGAAAATAGAACTACCTTTTGACCCAGCAATCCCTCTACTTGGTATATACCCCCAAAACTCAGAAACATTGATACGTAAAGACACATGCAGCCCCATGTTCATTGCAGCATTGTTCACAGTGGCCAGGACATGGAAACAACCAAAAAGCCCTTCAATAGATGACTGGATAAAGAAGATGTGGCACATATACACTATGGAATACTGCTCAGCCATAAGAAATGATGACATCGGATCATTTACAGCAAAATGGTGGGATCTTGATAACATTATACGAAGTGAAATAAGTAAATCAGAAAAAACCAGGAACTGCATTATTCCATACGTAGGTGGGACATAAAAGTGAAACTAAGAGACATTGATAAGAGTGTGGTGGTTACAGGGGGAGGGGGGAGAGGGAGAGGGGAAAGGGGAGGGGGAGGGGCAAAGAAAACTAGATAGAAGGTGACAGAAGACAATTTGACTTTGGGTGATGGGTATGGAACATAATTGAACGACAAGATAACCTGGACTTGTTATCTTTGAATATATGTATCCTGATTTATTGATGTCACCCCATTAAAAAAATAAAATTATTAAAAAAAAAAGAATTACAAGGTATAGGGTAGAGTAAATCCCCTCAACAAAGTTCTAGTTTTTTACATTGGGAAGATTAAGAAGGTCATTCTGGATTTTTTAAGCCTTATGTGCTCCCTGGATGGCCAGTTAATTTGTGGGGTACAGATGTTTTGAAAAATACAGGAGCATTGCTTGTCAGTCCTAATGGTTTAGTCAGTACTCAGATTCTTGATCGGGGATTTTTGCCCACTAAGGGACGAGGGAAAGAACAGTGAGAAATTCTCACCCCCATAGAAGTGGCACCCAATACCAGAAGGTGTGGATTAGGATATCAAAATTTAGCATAGGGGCCTTGGTAGCTTCTGCTACCCCAATAATGCACTGTGCAGACCCAATTACTTGGAAATCAGATAATCCTGTATGGGTAGACCAATGGCCCCTTTCTCAGGAGAATCTTAGGGCAGCTGCTCAATTGGTATAAGAGCAGCTACAACTTGGGTACACTGAACCATCTAATAGCCCATGGAATACACTTCCATATTTTGATCTTGTCGCCTCCTTGATTATCAAGGGGCATAGACGACCCTTACAGCTTATAGGTTTTGAGCCTCAAAATTGTTGTTGTTCCTTTTTTCAAAGGATCAACAACAATGGCTCTGGGAAACTTCCACTAAATGGCAAATCATTCTTGCAAATCAATGGACAACTTTATACTGAAACTGTCAACTTAAAATCAGCTCAAAGACTAGAATTATATGCCATTATCATGGCTTTTCAGCATTTGCCATATTCCTCCTTTAATCTATATACAGACAGCAAATATTTACTTATGGTTGTTTCCACTATAAAGACTGTTGTCTTAGGAACAACTGCTGATGAACTATTTCAGCAGTTCCTCCTTCTTCAAAGACTTGTATGTCAACATAGAGCTCCATGTTTTATAGGACATACTCAAGCTCACTCCATGCTTCCTGGAGCTTTAGCACAAGGGAATGCCCTTGTTGATCAAGCTACCCAAAAGAAAATTATTTGGAGTAACCATGACAGATCGAGCAATTCAGTCTCATAGTATTTATCACCAGAACACTGCAGCCCTGTGTAAACAGTTTCAACTTTCTCAGGAAGCAGCACGGCAGATTGGGAAATCCTGTCCAAGGGGTCCTATACTACAATCCGTCCCTTTATTTGGAGTTAACCCTCAAGGACTCCTACCAGGACAACTTTGGCAAATGGATGTTACTCATATACCTTCATTTGGCAAACAGTCCTATGTCCATGTTACAGTGGATACCTATTCTGGATTTATAGTAACCTCTGTCAGAACAGGAGAGGCTGCTAAGCATGTTATAGCTCATTGTCTGTATGCATTTTTCTATTATTGGATTTCCTAAACTGGTTAAACTGACAATGCTCCTGCATATGTAGCAAAAACATTTACTGTATTTTGTCAAACCTTTCAAATTATGGGTATTTCTTACAATCTTTAAAGTCAAGGTATTATCAAAGTGTACCCAGCAAATATTTTAAGGTCAATTTAAAAAAATTTAGAAGGGGGGAGTCATATCCTGGAACTCCTATGGGTCTACCATATCATGCTTTTTACTTAAAAAATTTTAAATTTCTTTTGAATGCTGATGAACAGGAGATGCCAAATCTTTTTCTCCTGCAAACTTCTACCTTCTTTTATTTGATCCAGCTAATAATACTGTTTTGTCTTTTTCCAAATAGCTCCAGATATACGGAAAAGGTTTATATAGGCAGATAGGGATCCTCAAACCCTTCAGCGAGATCTTCTGAGCATGGCTTTTAAGGTACCAAGAGGCAGAAAAAGCCCAATAGAGATCAGGGGAACTACCAGCTTTTAGGATATGCTCTTAAAGGCTCCAACACCCCAAAGGGGTCTCATAGGATTCCATCTGGGTCCTGCTTCAATAGTGGAAAGGAAGGTCTTTGAGCTAAAGCCTGCCAGGGTTACATGCCTCTGCTGTGAGGAAACAGGGACACTGGAACTTAGGCTTCCCCCTCACTCCTCTAAGGGAGGGTTCAGTCTCTTCCAGCCCTGCTCCAGCCACCTATGACCTAACCTTGCCCAGAATGCTGGGGTTTGCCACTGAAGGCTGAAGGTGCCCAGGGCCATCGGCCCCATCTACGACACTGTGGATGAGCCTAGGGTATTTCTTCCAAGAAGCAGGTAAACTGATCTCATTCGCACAAGGGCCACTTAACTATGTCTTGCCTGAATAGTCCAGTTTTTTATTCTTCCCTCGAAGATCTCTGTTGTGGGTGTTGATAGTCCTATTTTCTGCTGCTTTGCTTAATATATAGTGTTTCCTTTATTCCTCCTACCTCAATGCCCCACTCATATTTCAGGCTGGGACCTACTCCTAATTTAGAGCTCTCTTTCCCCCTTTTGCCAACTTCTATTATGAATCTACCTTTGCCACCTAGCTTAGTGTATCCCAAGGTTCTCTTTACCACGCCACAGTTGCAGAGCTCCAGGGAAAAGCAACCTGGTCTCATCTCTCTAGGCAGAGGAGAACAGAAGCTCCATCTCCACACATGCTGCAGATGGCTTTTCCAGTCTACCTGAATCATTACCAGCTAGAAGCAGCGGTCATTGGGACTTGGACATGAGCTGCAAAGTATAGAATTGTGACAACAATTACAGTGCCATGTGGACTTTTCCTGGATGTGGACTTTTCCTGGACTCCTGCTCCCTGTGTCAGCTCCTAACGGACTGAACTGGGGTTGGGTTGCATTTGCAGGAATTTGGAATGATGTTGGTGCCAACTTGGACTTGATGAACATATTAAGGACACTACTCTTTTATGGATTCTTGCTGTATTGGCCAAGAGTTTGCTTAAAGGCTTTAATTACTGTAAAAAAAATAGAAGACTGGATAAAGAAGATGTGGCACATATACACTATGGAATACTACTCAGCCATAAGAAATGATGACACCAGATCATTTAAACAGAATGGTGGGATCTTGATAACATTATACGAAGTAAAATAAGTAAATCAGAAAAAACCAAGAACTGCATGATTCCATACATTGGTGGGACATAAAAACGAGACTAAGAGACATGGACAAGAGTGTGGTGGTTACGGGGTGGGGGGAGAAGGGAGAGGGGAGGGGGAGGGGGAGGGGCACAAAGAAAACTAGATAGCAGGTGACGGAGGACAATCTGACTTTGGGTGATGGGTATGCAACATAATTGAATGACAAGATAACTTAGACATGTTTTCTTTGAATATATGTACCCTGTTTTATTGATGTCACCCCATTAAAATTAATAAAAATTTATTTATAAAAAATAAAAATAAGCCCTGGCCGGTTGGCTCAGCGGTAGAGTGTCGGCCTGGCGTGCAGGAGTCCCGGGTTCGATTCCCAGCCAGGGCACACAGGAGAAGCGCCTATCTGCTTCTCCACACCTCCCCCTCTCCTTCCTCTCTGTCTCTCTCTTCCCTTCCCGCAGCCGAGGCTCCATTGGAGCAAAGATTGCCTGGGTGCTAAGGATGGCTCTGTGGCCTCTGCCTCAGGTGCCAGAATGGCTCTCGATGCAATAGAGTGATGCCCCAGTGGGGCAGAGCATCGCCCCCTGGTGGGCATGCCAGGTGGATCCCGGTCGGGCACATGCAAGAGTCTGTCTGACTGCCTCCCCGTTTCCAGCTTTGGAAAAATAAAAAAAAAAAAGCTTTTTGAGATTGTTTTGATGGTGTATTTATCAAGATGTGCATGAGTTTTACAATTATTTGGCCAGATACAGGATATTTAGCTCCTCTTACTTAGCTAGTAAATTCTGTACCTTTTCAGACTCTATACTGCAACGAGTACTATGGCTGAAAACTCCTCATTTGATAATGAGGAGAATGCTAGCCAGTTAGCAATAACCAAGCCATTATTAAAAAAGGACAATTCTGTCCCAATAAGTTTGATTTGCCTGATTCCTAGGCTTGAAAATTATATGGTCTAATATGTGCTTAGTCTCTTGGTGAATTCCCAAGTTATTGCTCCCATATCTGTATTTGGAGATAATCTAGAGCAGGGTTAGTCAACCTTTTTATACCTACCGCCCACTTTTGTATCTCTGTTAGTACTAAAATTTTCTAACCGCCCACAGGTTCCACAGTAATGGTGATTTATAAAGTAGGGAAGTAACTTTACTTTATAAAATTTATAAAACAGAGTTATAGCAAGTTAAAGCATATAATAATAATTACTTACCAAGTACTTTATGTTGGATATTCGCTAAGTTTGGCAGAATAAATCTTTATAAAACAACTTACTATAGTTAAATCTATCTATTTATTTATACTTTGGTTGCTCCACTACCACCCACCATGAAAGCTGGAACACCCACTAGTGGGAGGTAGGGGCCAGGTTGACTACCACTGATATATAGGAATATATTTCCCAACCTTCAACCATGCTGTTTCTCATGGGAAAGTTTCCAAGACTCAGTTAAAAAAAAATTGGCTTTCTGGTAATAAGGAAAGTACTATCTTTCTTTCCTAATCAAGAGCTACTTATTGAATCTGATCAGGAGTGGTGCAATGGATAGAGCATTGGACTGGGACATGAAGAACCCAGCTTTGAAACCCCAAGGTTGTCAGCCTGAGCATGGGCTCACCAGCTTGAGCATGGAGTCGCTGGTTTGAGCATGGGGTCATAAACATGACCCCGTGGTCACTGGCTTGAACCCAAAGGTCACTGGCTTGAAACCCAAGGTCGCTGGCTGAGCAAGGGGTCACTTGCTCTGCTGTAGCCCCCCAGTCAAAGCACTTATGAGAAAGCAATCAATGAACAACTAAGGAGACTCAGGAGCTGCAACAAAGAACTGATGCTTCTCATCTCTCTCCTTCCTGTCTATCTGTCCTTATCTGTCCCTCTGTCTCTCTCTCTGTCTCTGTCACGCACACACACAAAAAATAGCCACTTATTGAGTGCTAATTTCATGTCAAGTACTATGATAAGCACTGGAATAAATTTTAAAAAGATGAGCATAATACAGTTTTTACTCGTCGATATCCTGTTTTATATTTGGTAATATACAAATACATTATCCTATTTTGTCCTCACAGGAACTCAATAAGATAGATATAATTACCTTCATTTTACAGGTGATAAAACTGAAATACCAATGTCACTTGCCCAAGATCACACTTTTATAGAGCCAAGACTATATATAAGTCAGGTAATTTTGTACTCTTTCTGTTACTCAATAGCCTATGTTTTTCTAACATTCTTCAGCCAAGATAAACCAGGTAACTATTGTAATGTAGAAATACCTCTTGTCCAAAGTAAGAATTTCAGTACATTGTCTAAATTTCACTGGCCATTTCAATAGCACAGGAGCAGGAAATTGTTGAATTCATGAGAAAATTCATGCACCTGTAGATTTCAGTTTTGTGCCAAATAGGTGAGATTCGATTTGATTTACTTCATGACTGAACTCTGAAACTGGGATTTAAAATGGATATGTAATCTCACTCTGATTTTGTTTCTCCAGTAATGCTGCCTAATGGTTACGCAAGTCTCGGAAATGTATTTAAAGTAATAGCATGTTCTTTTCATCCAATAACATCAAACTGAGATCTTTTTTTGGTTCACATTTGCTAGACCTCTAACCTTTAAAGGTGAGTCAGGCAGCTGCAGAAAACCTGATCTTATTTTCTGCCCCTGGCAAGACTTTTTCAAGTTCATCTTTTTTTCCTTCCTCTCAAAATCTGATGAAAAATGAAATGTCAGGAAAACAAGCTCTCGGCTAAAAAACTTGTGTCTTTCTCTGTGACAGATGTCAGTTTGAAAGATTTCAGGTCACCTGTCAGAAGTGTGCCAGTGTGATATGTACCCCCACCAACTTGACCTCACACCAACACTGGATTCTGCTTTTAAAAATATCCTTGAAAAAGAATTAAATGTATTGCAGTCATTGCCTCTTCCTCTATCTTTTAGCTGATTAATGAGACAGGGCAGACAGAGAGAGAGAGAGAGTTTTAAAAGGACAGCTTGACCTTTGGGTGCCCCTGGCAGTGAACCAATCAGCATTCTTGTAATCTAAACACAGATGCCTGGAGCTAAACAAATCCTATACTTGTGAACAAGAATTCAGTTTGCTGTCAAGATACAGTGAGGATCAGCACAGTGCTGCTTGGAACAAAATGTGAATTAAAGTTTAAATATTTGTGATTAATAGAGAAGAGTAATATTGAACAACATAATATTTCAATGGTGGCTCAATGTAGCAGCAAATATCTCTAGCAAAAAATCATGTCTTTCGAAAAGTCCTATGTCCTAACTCTAAATCCTTGGAACAACTCCCTAATATTTTACGCCGAAACACTACTGATATTATTGTGCAATTTAGTGGATTATAATGACTAGTTAATGGGGATATAACTCTGTTCTCTTTCTGGATTAGTTACACAGTGTATGGATTATTTATCACAGTGATAAAAAAGCTCCCCTTCCCCCATGAACCTTTATCATAGCCCAGGAAATTAAAGGATTGAAAAAAAATAAGATTTTTCAAACTGTTTTACCAGTTTGAGAGTATTCAGGACTTTGCCTTGTAACCAAGAAGATAAAAGATTTTGTTTCCAAAAGCATGTTTGCCAAATCTACCACTTTAAACAAGAGGCCGGGTCAGAAGAGATGAGAAAGTCCACGAATATAAACGCAGAAACTTTACTAACATTATAGATACATTTTTCTTTTACTTTGCTTGACTTTTAAGTATACAATATTTCCCTTCTTTCAAGTGGGCACACCCTTGATGCGAAATACAAGTAAGTTTATTGAAGATATTTTCGTTGTATCCTTGTCTGAAACCAAATTATTTCTGTGTGTGAAAAAATTGGAGTGGGGTGTCAGGGAAGAAGTGTGGTCCTGGAAGGCAATTAGCTTGAAGGAGAGCTGAAAAGCTGCTTGTTAGCAGTGACTTGTGTAATATCTGTAATATGTCCTTACCTTCCACAGCTATGTTTGAGACTGGTGTTCCTCAGACTTTAAAGTGCACATGAATTTCATGGGTCCTATTAACATGAGAGTCTCATTCAGTAGGTCTGGGTGTGCCTTAAGCATCTGCTGTTCTAATAGATTCCCAGGCAGACCTTGCTGCGCCCGGACCACACACTGAACGCAAAGGTTCTAGGCTTTCAGCCTAACAGGAAAGTGTGTGTCAAATGCCTCAAGGTTCCCAAGTATTCTGAAGTTTAAGCAGCTTATCCTATTTTTAAAATTCTTCTACTAACACGTTTTTCCTATATTTATGATCTTTTATGTGTCTGTGACTTGATCTCTTTTTAGGAATGACCCTCCTGTATTACAAAGAAGTGGTACAGTACAAAAAGGGTTTTCTCAATCTGTTCTTAAATCATTACTTTGTTCATTAGATCACGGTCTTGGCAATAGCCTTTTGCATTCTACTATGCAATATCATTAATTCTGACTGGCATGTCTTCCTCGCTGTGTACAACAATCCAACTGTTCACAGAAAGGGTTGAAGGTCTTTATAAAAATGCACTTGGACTAGGAACCACCCAGAAGAAAAACAGTTAAAAACAAGAGTAGTCAGAACTATCAGCAGTGTTTAGACCCAGATAACCGCAAACATCCTGGAATTTACTAAAGCATGTCTGATTTCCCAGTTAGTCATGTTTACATCTCTAGATGTTAGTTTACTTTCCCTTCATTTTTTTTTTCTTGATCACTCATGCAGTGGAAAGTGGAAACGAAATCTTCCATGGCAATTAAAGTGCCAATACTTGTGCTAGCTATGTGTTTCTGCTACTAACAGAGAGAGATCTGGCCATTACTTACACACAGCTCTACCAATTTTCTCATGCTCATTACATATTTATAATATGGACAGTCTTGTGACATATTATGCAGCTGCTTTAGCAGAAAACTAACATCAAGTAAGTGAGTGCCAGATTTTGCTTTACCAAGATAAAATACACTGTATTTAATGCTCAGTTTTCATTATGTGTATGTTGGATATACGCATGATTGCTGAGGTTTTCATACATGTTTATTCACAATTGTGTATTCCATTACAAGTTATTTTTATGCTTGGCAAAGATTATTATTCTCTTTTCTTTCAAATGCTAGAATTATTTAAACACGTGAAAAATATTTGCTAATATTCCACATGACTGAAAGTATTTTGTGCACAGAGGGTATAGCCCATTGCTACTTTGCATCAGAAGAACCAAACCATGTGGTGGCTGCCTATCACATAGCAAGGTGTTAAGGACAATGTATCCTTACTTTCAGGAAAGCCTTTATAATATGTTGTCAACTTCTAGTGAATCAGACAGACACCTGTGAGCATGTGATTGTAGATTAGAACCAGAAATATAGATCCCATTATTGCTAGCACATAGATTCTCAATAACATTATTCTGAATAATCTTTCTGCATAAGAAAACTGCTTCAATCTTTTTGACAAATATTGGTGGAGGAAAAAAGTGGGGGATATAACAATTGTGAAACCAGATTTTTCTGGCTGAAATTAATAATTCTGAGCAGTAGTAAAATTAATTACTTTGTGGTTATAAGTAGGCAGCGGATTTATGGTAAATGACAGAGTGTTTGCAAATTTTCCTGACTACCCGATTAGAAAATGCACAAGTGGAGGCGTCAGCCGAGCATGCATTATTTAAGTGGTTGGTGTCTGGCGACAATCTGGAAACTGCAATTGTTGTGGTTGCCGTAGGAAAATTCGCACTTTCTGAGAGAAATTCTTTCACCTTTGTGTGCCCATAGCATGGATCTCTCCTCATGGCAGCTGTAGGAAACACAGGAACTCCATGACCTGGAAAATGTGGGACAACTGCCACAAGGTGACCCTGGAAGGCTGGGGTAGGCCCAATTAATTTAAAATTTTGCTTGGCCTTGTCTCTTCCAATTTTCTAAATCCTCTGGAAAAATGATTAATGCGTACACTGCCAATGCGAAAATATTTTTGACCCTATTAAAGTCGACCAAGGGTAAACCAAGTGTAGGCTGGCATTGTATCAAACTAGCTTTATTAAATTTGATTGGAGGTTTGTATGAGGAAGGGACAGACAAGGACATTATTTTGCACAGCAGCTCTCTTTTAAATGAAAATATCAAGATGAATACAAAGTAGCAATATGGCCTGGACAGGAATCATTTTAAATATAGGAAAATACCATAAAGAACTTTGTTTAAAGGGTAAATAGAATTTGTGAGAAAATTTTCTGCTATCTTATTGCTATGCTGGTCAGTTAAAAATGAGGGTGTTTTAATTTATGGAAGGCTTCTGGAAGCCTTATATTTCTTCATTTATAGATGAGCTAGTTCAACCTTGCTTTCTTCTATCTGTCATTGAATTCTATAATTTAAAGTTATCTGTCTGGATTTTGAACCTTAGCAGAACAAATCTAATCTCACAGTGTTTACCCAATGTTTGCATCCTATGCAATCATCTAATTGATAACTTTTTTCTATTGTTTTTGCTGTTTTGAATAAAAATCATTCAACTGAGGCACAATATCAAAGGGCAGAATTTGTTGTAAGCATTTCCTCCTTCTTCAAGAAAGGGAAAAATCTATTTAAGTGTCATAAAATATATACTGTATGCATAATTTAATTTAGGAGCCAGCATTCGGATTTCACATGTAATGTTTTCTATGGTTATTTCAGATCTAGCAGATATTCTGCCACATGAATATTATCATAAACATTATATTTTACTCATTTATCATCTGGAAAATGTAACAATTTCCTTTATGGCAAGGGTTGGTCTTGGCATAACTAGCATACAGTAAATACTTAATTTTAAAATTTGTTTTTTAAGTGAGAGGAGGGGAGATAAGAGAGACAGACGCCTGCATCTGCTCCAGCTGGGATCTACCCTGCAACCCCTGTCTGGGGCTGATGTTCGAATCAACTGAGCTATCCTCAGTGTCTGGGGCTGATGGTCAAACCAGTGAAGCCACTGCCTATGAGAAAGGGGGAGAGAGAGAGAGAGAGAGAGAGAGAGAGAGAAAGAGAAGGGATGAAGAAGGGGAAGAGATGCAGATAGTTCCTTCTCTTGTGTGCCCTGATAGGTGATTGAACCTGAGATGTCTGCACGCTAGGTTGACGCTCTATCCACTGAGCCAACTGGCCAGGGCCAGTAAATACTTATTGAATGAGTGAATGGTAAATATCACTCATCTATCAAAGGGAAGACTAGTTACAGCTGGAATAAGTTTTGGTGGTGGCAATAGCCCAGTGCAGGTTCTAAAATACACTACTTATTCTTAGTCATTTCAGTCTAGTGAACATAGATATGGAGAATATGTAGTCATAGGATAAAAAACTCTATAACTGGACTGGGGCTTTCAGCTTTGCCTTACACTTTTTAACTGAAAGGGACATTTATAACAGTGTTTTCCAAACACCATTCTGCAGACTAGTCTGCCAACAATTTTGTGCCAGTCCATGAATGAGTTAACCACCCTGATGTTTTATGAAGATTATAGACCCAATGATCTTAGTCAAATTCACTCATGCTCAGGGTGAATTTGGGCCTATTTTTTCTGGTCCCCAAGGATAAAAAGATGGAAAACCACTGGTTTATAGGGTTTGTCATAGATCATACCATTCTTTACCCATGTTCTGTGGTTTTCTCTGCCGTGTCTTCCTACAGGAAGGTTATGCATCTTTGCCCTACTCAATACAGGTGTGGCCATTTGATGTGGTTTGGCCAACTAAATATGAGCAGAGGTGAGGCAGAAGTTCCAAGAGCTGGGTATTCCCCCGCCTCACCCCTCACCACCCGGAAGTCAGCGAAGTTTCAGATAAAAGAAGAAAGGAACTAAGTTGCAGCTAACTTGTGATAAACATAACAGTGTGACTAAATAACACATTTTTGTCATTGTTACCTGTTGAGATTTTGCCATTGCCTGCTATCCCTGCAAAACATAGCTTGTCCTGACTGACACAGATGTATACTGTATCATTTCAGCATGAGCTAAAGAAAATAAGGTTAATTATGACTGTGAGTTTTGGGGGTAAAATGAGCTCTCTTCCTGCTACCGTATGTTGGAGCCCACTGGCTTCCACACATCTTCTTCCGTCTTCAACAGAACCTGCTCTGAACAACGACCATACTCTCTATGTGTGCTCTGATACCGTCTCCTCCCAAATATAGTCTGTTCTCTTTGAGTTAACTTGTGTCTTTTTCCCTCTGAAAGAGCATTTATATCTTCCATGCTAAAAACAGTTCTCTCTTGGCTCCACATCCTTCTTAGCTGAACCCTTTCCATTTGTCTCCCTTTTTCTCAACTCAACTTCTCTATGATTTAACAATGCGTGCTGTCTGCCCTCTTCACCTGGAGTTCAATCTTCAGTCTCCTCTCATTTCAGCCACCACTGAAAACAAATTGCTCTTGTCAACGTCACCAAAAGCCTCTGCATTGCCCAGTCTCATGGACACTTTCAAGTACTAATTTTACTCTACTTCTTAGCAGTATTTCACTGACATGACCATTCCCTCCCTCACGAAGGACTCCACTTGGTTGCCAGGACACTGGCTTCATTCTTATCTCTTTTGTGGTTGACTTTTTCTCCACCTTAACTCTCCTTTAAGATTTGTAAAAGGTAGAACTCCTATGAGTCATATGGAGCCCTTGCTCGTCACCTCAGATGATCTCCCTTTATTGAATTTATTCTCATGACAACTATTGTTTCTAGAGTTGCCATTTTGAAGTCATGACTTAGAAATACTTGTAAAATCCCTATTTAGATACTTTTTAACCTTTCATTTTAGAACATTTCTTTTTTTTTTTTTTTTTTTTTTTCTGAAGCTGGAAACGGGAGAGACAGTCAGACAGACTCCCGCCTGTGCACGACTGGGATCCACCCGGCACGCCCACCAGGGGCAAAGCTCTGCCCACCAGGGGGCGATGCTCTGCCCCTCCGGGGCATCGCTCTGCCACGACCAGAGCCACTCTAGTGCCTGGGGCAGAGGCCAAGGAGCCATCCCCAGCGCCCGGGCCATCTTTGCTCCAATGGAGCCTTGGCTGCGGGAGGGGAAGAGAGAGACAGAGAGGAAGGAGGGGTGGAGAAGCAAATGGGCGCTTCTCCTATGTGCCCTGGCCGGGAATCGAACCCGGGTCCCCCGCACACCAGGCCGACGTCTACCGCTGAGCCAACCGGCCAGGGAGAACATTTCTTTTAAATTTTAGGCAGAATTCATAATTTTGTTATTTTAATTCCCTCATTTTACTCTTAAAAAATCTGTTGCTCTTCCACCATGTGCCATAATAAATGTTAAGAACAAAAAAATGGATCAGATATAATTTTGCTCTTGAAAAAATGCTTAGTGGGGAGGAAAACATGCACACAATTATGGTAAGTTATGGTAAAATGAGTAAATGAGAGCATTTCTGGCATTTTACCTTGTATAACACATGCTTAGGAACATAAAGGAAAGACAAGATAGGTTTTTTACAACAATATGTAAAAGATTCCAAGGGGTTATATTTGGGTTAGAACATAGTCAAACAGAAATTTATCAGAAGCAGGGAAGAAGAAACATTATCCCTAAAGTCATGTTTAGGGAATTTAAAACAGTTCAATATTTTTACAAAAAATAAAGGAAGCTGGGGATGATTAAGTGCTCATGATGAACCACAGTTTTTTTAAAATTAAAATGACATACTCGTATATATATGAGTTCTTGAATATTTCACACATACCAGAGAAATTCAACAAACAGTGTTTTTGAAACTAACTCAAGGAATACAATTTTGCTTCTAAATATTATACTATAAATAATATTTAAAATATTTAAATTTCATGATGCAAAATTCAGTTGATTGGTGAAAAAATGTTTTGACTTTGTTTTGCCTTTAAAAACTCCTATTTTAAAGTTCTTAATTTATAACAGGAATGACAAATTGATGTATAAAACATTCTAGGAGATGAGATCTTTAACTTTATGGATGAATATGTTGAGGTGAATCAAATAGTTTCAAGGAGGAACCTTTGCCATGGAGTGCTAGGAGGCACCATGTCTTACTTGAATTATTTTATAGTTGCAACTGAATGGCCTCTGATAACTTCTACAGTATGTTAGTCATCCTAGTGATGACCTATAACATTTTTGTGAAAGCAGTAGAACCAAGAGCAAAGAGGCATTAATGATATAAATTAGATTCTGCCCCGTGACTTCAAAACAAGGTTTAAACACATAGCATGGTAGGAAGGAAAGTTTTCAAGCCCAATTTTGTGAGGGAAAAGACAGTTTGTAAAATGACTAAATATACAGTGAGTTCTTGTCTGTAGAGCTTTAGCCCATTCAAATGCTTATTATAATTTTTATTTGCATCTGATAGACCAGAGCTGGGTGGGTGGCCAATGACATATAAGTTGGCTCCGCTAAAGCTAAAATAGACTCGTTTCTCCCATGGAATTCCATCTACTGGGCACTTTTTAAAATACAAAATTTTTTCCATCTCTCCAACCACATGTGTCAGGATATGTAATGTCCTTAACACCAAGGCATGTTCGGGAATAAGAAAGTCTATACTTTGAATTATGTAAGGATAGACTAAACAATTTGTAAGACGATTTAAATAAAAAGCTAAGTAATTACAAGCTTCTTTTTTTTCCACACAGTGCTGATGTCTCTTCTCAACATTAGGTAGTGTTTTAGGATGTTCATTAAGAATTCCAGGCCACTGGAGTACTACAAAGATCATTAATTTCTACCACAATGCTTCATATGTATTACCCTAGTCAAGTGGGTACTAGGGAAATCTGGTTCATTATTTCTTATAATGGAAAAAGTACTTTTACACAATGGCAGCTACACAGCTCACAGTTGTGGTTATTAAGAAATTAGGCATTAGCTTTTCCAGGTGTCTGGGGCTCTACTCTGTATCTCACTTAGAATGATATGGCTCTTACATAGCTGTACACTGACAAAGAATTTAGCTTGTTGGAAGATAGGAAGGTCCCAAGTGCAGAAAAAGGGTTTACTTAGGCCTTAAAATATAATTAAATGAGAAAAACCAATGCCTCCCCATTTGTCTATTTGGTTAAAACAAAGAAATACATAAAAAAATTTTATTAAAAATATTTGTTTTTTAAAACATTTTTGAAGATTTAATTTCTATGTCATTTCAGATGTGGATCACACCTTTATTATTTATTAATATTAAGAATTCATATAAAAAGAATTATTAACATCTGATATGTACAAGATACTGTTCTAAATATTATAGCAGATGCAAATGTTTAAGACTGAGATGTTCCAGTCTTTCAGTTGAATTTCCCTTCTAATCATAGGATGGTACCGAATAACCACAAGGCAATGCATGTGGGACTTACAAAAATGCAGTGTAGCAGGGCATGGTTCTAATAGCTTGCTCTGATGATTGATTGAAACCTGTTCTTTGTGGTGGCCAATATTAAACAAAGCTGAGATACCAGAAATTTATTGATATTTTATAAAGGAAGAAGTAAAATAATTGAATGGATAGAAATGTTGCAATGAAATTATATACAACCTGCTCACTCATTCTTTAATGTTTCTCAAAAAGTTCCAAAGAGCATTCTCTTCAGTGGGCACTGAGAAATACATTGGTCAGGGTATCCCAAAATTCTTTAGAAAATTAGAAGTAGCTCTCCTCTCTATGTAGGGGTCATGGTAGATGATGCCCCAATAAAACTGGACTTCTTATTTTTATTGTGCATGGTTTCAGAGGTGCATTTAATCACCACTTAAAATCAATAATGGGGTTAATTTTATTAAATATTTTTTTCATTAATTGAGGTTACTTATTGTTTTCTTCCTTTAACTTACTTCTTATACTGAATTACTGCAATAAATTTCCTAGTGTTACATCAACCTTTTATTCCTATGATAAATTCTATTTGATAACAGTGTTTTATTTTGTGGCTAGGTTCATCTAAATTATTCTTGAATTTATATAATAAGTGAAGTTGGATGACAACTTTTATTATCTTACTTTTGTCCAATATTTGCTGTCATGATTTTTCTTGCCTTGAAGAATATGTTTGGCAGACTCGCCCACTTTCCTGTTTTCCTGTACTCATAAGGGTGATCTGTTTTGGGAAGTATTTATTATGACTTTTCTGAGTCTGGTACCATCATAGGCATAACATTTAAAACTTTTAAAATAATTATTCTGTTCAGATTTTCTACTATTTCCTAAAGCATTTTTGATAATTTTATGATTCATTTCATTGACTTTTCATTGGTATAAAACAAAATATTGTCTACTAAGTTATTTTTAGAAAGGATGTAAAGGTAATAACTCTTTTGAATCTTTGCTTTCCTGAATATGCTATTATTTCCCCCTTATTGATTAAAAATTTAGTTGAGTCAAGTATTAGATTTAAAAAATGTCCTTCCTGTTCTTCAAAAACATTGCTGAGAAATTTTATACAAATATAATATCCTGTTTCTTTATGGGTCACCTGTTTACTTTTCAGTGAAAAGTTTAGGATTTTCCCTTTCTTTGGAATTCTGAAACTTTATTATGATTTATCTTCATGTGTGTATTTTTTTTAAAAAAAATTTGTTGGGCCCTAGCTAATTCCAAAGTCATATGTCTTGTTTTAGTTCTGGAATATTTTTTTAATAATTTTCTTGATCTTGTCCTTTCATTATGTTTGTTTCTGCTTCTGTTAATATATTAGTATAATGGACATTGGCATTTATACTTTTATTATCTAGGTGTTTTAAATATTTTTGTAAAATGTCATTATTAGTTTGTTCTTTTATATCATGTTTTGAAAGAATCTTTTAGTTTGTTCTTTCAGTTTGTGAATTCATTTTTAGCTATGTTTTCTTTCCATTAGCTTTTGAAATGACTATTTAAACTTTTTTGACATCATATTTAAAATTCTAGATCACTGTTTCTATTTTTGTATATAAATATACTTTTGAAGTTCTCTAAATATACTGATCACAAACATTAGGGGATATTTTATCACTTCATATTCATTTTGAAATATCCCCTAATATTTGTGAGCAGTATATATTATGTGTACACATCTGAAATGTGTGCTTTGCTAAGCAATCTTTTAATTCTCAGCTTTTCATTTTTTAAAAGATTTATTTATTTATTTTAGTGGGGGGAGAGAGAGAGAGAGAGAGAGAGAGAGAGAGAGAGAGAGAGAGAGACGGAAGGAAAAGCAGGAAGCATCAACTCCCATATGTGCCTTGACCAGGTAAGCCCTGAGTTTTGAACCAGCCACCTCAGTGTTCCAGGTCAGCACTCTATCCATTGTGCCACCGCAGGTCAGGCTCAGCTATTCTTTATTTGCTGATTTTGTTGTCTTGATCCTGCTGATGGCTTCCTCAAATTTTTAGTGATTATCTTTCTGTTTATCTTTGTGTTTAAATACTCCTGTTCACAATTTATAGGTGGTCTATGGTGAATTGGGGGACAGACCACACATACAGGTTTATGAGTTGTGCAGGTTCTTCTAGGAACAAAAGATTCCCATTCTTCCTGGGCTTTGCTAGCTATTTGGGCCAAAGCTCTGTCTTTCCAGACCTAGCACGCATGTTCACTGCATTCATTGTGGCTTTCAGATAAATACCTCAGCTGCTCATTGTTTTGGGAAATGGGCAATGAACCTAATGATTTTCCAGGTACATCTGTTGCTGAGCCCAGATTGCTTTCCTCTCTTGTATTTGTCGTTGGTTCTGGTCGGTTTTCCCAAAAATTCTTGAGATATTCTAGTTGACTGATGACACTCTCATTTTTTTGTATTGTATTGTACATGAAATAATTTTAAAAGTATATTTTTTCTCATTCCAAAGACTTTAGGTGGGAGGGGGAAGAAGGTGTGTGTAGTCAATATAATGTATTGGTCAAATATTATCTCCATTTTTTTTAGCATTCTATTATTTTGGTTTGGTGTTACCAATATACTCAGGTCTGTTCAAAACATTCTTTTTCACCTTTTAGAGTCCTAAAAAATAAAGTCAGGCTGTGGGAAAGACGGTCATATCTTGCAAAAACCCACAACACAGCTCCTTACTTCAGAAGGCTGGTAGCAAATAGATTACTACCTGAGGCAGTAAATACAACAGGCAGTTACTTGAGATCAAAAGTGTGGAACTGACTTGTGCAATCAGAGGGTAGAGGATAAATCCTCTGTAGTATATCTGTGTTCAGAAACATGGAAAAAGTATAGAAAATTTTTGATTCATGTTTCCAATGTGATTAAAAAAACATTTATTTATTAGATTTTAACAAGAAATTATGAAAATAGAACAAAATTAAGATAATGAAGTATTATAGATATGAAAAACAAAACTGTTGAATTAGTAACTTCAGGGAAGCAAGTTATAAAATATTGCAGAAAGAAATCAAATTAACAAAATAAAAGTAATAAAACAGAGATGATAAAATATTACAATTCAGAAAAGGTATAAATAATTAAAAATAATGAAAAAATTTAGTAATTTGTACAGATCCAACCTTTATATATTTAAAAAGAGAGAACAGAGTAGATAAAAAGAAGTAATGAACAAAGATATAACAGAAGAATACTTATTAGCAAAAGTAAGATCTGATTTTTTAAAATAGAGAAATAGCTCACGAAGTACTTAGAAATCTTAATTTCACTATACATATATGGTAAAATTATTGTATTCTAAAAACAGAGCAAAATTCTCATCAGAAAAATCATGTTACTTATAAAGAACAAAATTTAGGCTGGCCATAGATTTCTCCAAATATCTTTTTGTGACCATGTCTATAACAACATGAAAGACAGTGTAATGATAAAGTTAAAAACAAAGATACATCAGACTTAAAAAAACAAAGGAACAGAGGAAGCAATATAATTTTAACACAAAATAGAATACAAGAACAAAAAAGCATGTCGGGTGATGCTTTCATATAATAAAAGCTAATGTCCACAAAAAGCTATAACTGTCCTGAAACATGTAATTAAAAAGATAATAATACTAAACTACACACACCTTAAACTTAGAAATTCATGGAATGACTGACAAAAACACAAAATCATATACTATTTTAGTTTTGGGCAGATCAAAAAGTTAAAAAATGAATGACTGAAAGAACTTGAAAAAATGCTCTTAATATAATTATATCTATATCTATGTTTTTAGATATTACATATGGTATATATACACTACAAATTTTATAAAATATACTAATCTCTGTAAAAAGCTCTGTATTTTATATAATTCTTAGTTTCTTTGCAAATGCCTTGGAAACATTGACAAAAAGTGATTATATACTAAATATCCTTAAAATCTGATGTGAAAACAAGAAGTAGAAACCATGTAAACTGTATTTTTCAATGACATTTCAATGAAATAATTCAATTGCACAAATTTAAACAAAAAATAATCAAAACATTTTGCTAAAGAGTTATTGGAATAAAGATAGAGTAAGAAAGATAAGAAAAACTTTTTAAATTAAAACCTCTGGGAAATTCCAAAGTCATGGCTTGAAGGCAAATTTATAGCCTGGAGTTTTTTGTTTATTAAATGACAAAGAATGAAAATTAGTTTAATATTTAATCCCAAAATTTTGAAGAAGATCAACAAAGCAATCATAAGAAACTCAGTAAGAACAACATGATTTAATCAGTAATTTGTTTTTAGAAAACAATGACAAAAAGGCAGAATTACTAATAGGAAAACACTTGCATATCCAGACAAGAACTAAAGAAAGGGAAAGCAAAATGTAGAACTTGATCATTTAAAAACGAGGATACATCAGTAGATAAGAGGGTTTTAAAATTCTAAGAGAATTTTACATACCACTCTGTGCTTATGAATTTGGAAATTTCAGTAAAACAGGGTAAGTTCCTGACAAGGCATAAATTAGTAAATTTAGTCTGAAAAGAGGTGAAAAATTTAAAATGAATTACTACTGTTGGAAACAAATTAAGAAGTAAATTCAGGTTTTAAGTTTTTTGTGTTCAAAGTTACAGTGACTAAACATTCCATAGAATATAAGTTGTTTGAGAGCGTGACAAGAGAGAGCATCTCAAGTCATTTTATGAGGCTAGTGAACTTTGATAACAAAGTATGATAAAGTTAGCTCAGTAGTGCAAACTACAGATTAATCTTATTCTTCTAACACATTGATGCAAATATACCAAAAATATCAGAAAATAAAATATAGAATTAAATTAAAATAATAAAATGCCAGGCCCTGGCCGGTTGGATCAGTGGTAGAGCGTCGGCCTGGCGTGTGGAAGTCCTGGGTTCGATTCCCGGCCAGGGCACACAGGAGAAGCGCCCATCTGCTTCTCTACCCCTCCCCCTCTCCTTCCTCTCTGTCTCTCTCATCCCCTCCCACAGCCAAGGCTCCATTGGAGCAAAGTTGACCCTGGTGCTGAGGATGGCTCTGTGGCCTCTGCCTCAGGCGCTAGAATGGCTCTGGTCGCAACAGAGCGACGCCCCTTGATGGGCGTGCCGGGTGGATCCCGGTCGGGCACATGAGGGAGTCTGTCTGACTGCCTCCCTGTTTCCCTCTTCAGAAAAATAAAAAAAATAAATAAAAAAAAATTTAAAAAAATGCCATAACCAAAACTAGTGTTTAGTCCTCAAATAATATAGTGAATTATTATAATTTGAATATTGTCATAGCTTGCAGACTAAAAGTAATATGATCATTGAGCAATACTTAATATCTTAGTTTCCTATTGCTTCTTTAACAAATTACCACAAAATCAATGGCTTGAAACAGCACAAATTTATTGTCTTACAGTTTGGGAGGGAGGTCAGGAGTCCTAAAATCAAAGTGTAAACTGGGCTGCATTTCTTATGGAAGCTAGGGCATAACCCATTTTTATGTGTTTTCAAGTCCCTAAAGAAAGGTTTCTGCATTCCTTGGCTCCCGTGTCCTTCCTTTCATTCTTCCAACCACTTCTGTTATCACATCTTCTGACTTGACCATCCTGCTTACCTCCTATATGAATCTTTATGATACAATGAGGCCACCCAGATAATCCAGGATAATTTCCGTATATTAAAGACTTTTATTTATTCACGTCTGCAAAATACCTTTTACTATGTAAGGTAATCTTGTAACAGGCTTTGGGGATTAGGATGAGGACATCTTTGGAGCCATTATTCTGTTTGCAAATTCCCTGAAAAATCTAAATAAATTTAACATCTCTTCTGATCAAATTTTTATCAACTGAGGGCCAGAAAGATACTTTACAAAGATGGTGAAGCATTTGTGTCATCAACCAACAGTCACTGTCTTATTTTGTAGAGAAACAATGGAGATAGTCTTAATAAAGTTAGGAATAAGATAAAAATAATTGCCACATTGTTATTATTTATATTGTTTTGAAAGTAGTGGCCCCTACCACAAATAAATAGGACTAGAGCCCTAGTTTAGAAAGGAGATTCAGTTTTCATTGTTTTCCCGTGATGTCATTATATACCTAAAAAGCAGAAGAAATGACTGAAAAACTGGTAGACTTAATATAGAGTTTAATAAAATGACTGAACACTGAAAAAAATAAATGAACAAAAACTAAATAAGCAAATAAATAAATAGTATTTAATATATCAGAAGAAAAAGTTTAATTTAAGCAACAAAAAGAGACCCTTTGTTCACAGGGACATAAAGAACATAAAGTTGGAGACTTACCAATGAGTCTTATACTTTTCAGTCTCAGGATTCCTTAGCACTATTAATAAGTATTGAGGATGCTGACTAGTTTTTGTTTATGTGGGTTTTATCTAGTGAAATTTACTATACTAGAGATTTAAATTAGTAATTAAAAATAACAATAAACTAATACATTAAAAACAACATGTATTTTATGAAAAATAAGTCTACTTTTTAACCCCCTTTAAAATTTAGTGAGGAGAGTAGCATAGTTTACATTTTTTCCACATCTCTTTTATGTCACACTTAACAGAAGACAGCTGAGTTTTCATGTCTGTCTCTACATTCATTTTGTTGTGATATGCTGTTTTGATTAAAATATATGAAAAAAATCTGACATTACATAGATATGTAGTTGGAAAAGGGAGGAATATTTTAATAACCTTTTGGAGAGTTGTGGGAATATTCTCCTTTGAACTGACTAGTGTAGTTTCTTTAAGTGTTGCAATGGGGAATCTGAAATGATATTACAAATTTTTTGTACTCGACTTCATTAAATTCCATTGGCCTATCTTGCAATGTGAATGAATCTTTTACCCATACATGATTTTGTAATGTCATGCCTTGATCGTTTGGAAAATATTTTTTTACTAAATTTGCAGATCTTCCATATGTTAGCACATTTCATTAGACAGTATCTAAAGATTACATTTGTTTAATGTCACTGCTGATCTCATCAGAAGAGTTTTTAAGTTGGGAATATATCAAGTCCATTGTAGCAGATACAGGTTCTCTAAAATTCTAATTTTTTCTTGAAAGCACTAAGATTTTGGGATTACTACTATAGCCTAAGCCAAAATTATCCTGACCAATGTGGAGGTACCAGGAGACTTTAAAGCTGGTCATTTTTACCTTTATAATCAATGGTTCAGTAAACCATTAGGGATACTTAGACTGAAGCATGTGTGCATCTCTGGCCCATCAGTATTTCATACAAATTATAATGGACATTTAAAAACTATGGCAAGAATCATCTGAATAGGCAGTGGCACAGTGGGTGGAGCATGAGACTGGGACACAAAGGACCCAGGTTCGAAACCCCAAGGTTGCTGGCTTGAGCACAGGGTCACTGGCTTGAGCGTGGAATCAAAGACATGACCCCATGGTCGCTGGCTTGAGCCAAGGTCACTGGCTTGAGCAAGGAGTCACTTTCTCTGTTGTAGCCCCCTGGTCAAGGCAATATGAGAAAGCAATCAATGAACAACTAAGGAGCTGCTACGAAGAATTTATGCTTCTCATCGCTCTCCTTTCCTGTCTGTCTGTCTCTCTGTTTCTTTCACTGTCTCTGTCACAAACAAACAAATAAACAAAAACTATGGCAAGAATCAAAATATTTATTTAGCAGTATATGGAGTGATGAATGGGAAATGAGTGAGTGTGGAGGGAAACTTAAACAGAGTAAGGGAGCTATTTTAGTAATTTCATTATAATAAGGTTCTAATTAGGGGGAAGTTAGGAGGAATAGAAATGATGACATGAGTTCAAGGCATTGCATATGTATGTCTTAGTTTTTATCATTATTATTAGTATTACCAATAAGGGTCTAAAAAAACATGATCAGAGATTGAATACTAGGGTAAAAGAAAGAGAATTCTAAGATTTTAATTTGTGGAAAGAAGCAAATTTTGATATCAAAATTGATCTGGTTTAGAGAGTCTGGATTACCAAGAATGAATTTGTTTTTTGGCATGTCGATTTTGTAAAAATGGTGCTCTGCTAGTATAGGGCAATATGAATATAGAACTCAGGTTCAAGCTCCCAGATCTGTAATGAGAAAAATTAGATGCCTCATCTGCACATGTAAGAGTCGATTTCGAAATGCTCTTCAAACATTAGAAAAAGACCAAGCTTAGGAAATGTCCACAGATGAAATGAGACAGTGAAAAGGAGCCACTGAGGGAAACGACAGGGGCTATTTCAGCGGTAGGAAGAGAGGCATGCTGTTTCAGGATGGAGGCGTGGCTCCCCGGGGCCACATGCGACTCAGAAGTTCAGCATGACCGGAGGATCGAGGAAAGGCCACTGTAGTTACTGAGAGGGAAAGAGCTTGTGTTCTCAGATGGAGGCATTTTTTAGGGACATTGTTGTAGGAAAACCATTTTATAGGAGATGGTGGAAATTGAAACACGGAGTAGAGATCACTCACTTGAACATGTCAAAAAAGAAGAAAGTGAAAAATAATAGTAATTGGAATAAATTGGAGGTCAAGGGCATATTTGTTTGAAATGGCTTTTCAAGTTCCTTTTGATTTGAAGGCAGATGAGAAAGAACCAAGAAAGAGAAAGGTTAGAGATTTGGTGAGAAATAAAACAAGTACTGTAACTGGGTCCCCCAGGGTGTGGAAAAAAATAGCATCCAGTTTGATTTTAAAGAGGAATCAAGACATAGCTTCCATAGTATTTTGAAGGAAGATGAGAAAAAAGGGAGCCAGTGTTATGTTATGATGATAAGAGCTCTATGTTAGGAAGAATATACCATCAGGTGTGACCAACATAGTGAATATAGAAGCTTAGCTGAACTGGTCCCTGGGCAGATTTTATCTGCTCTTTGCCCATAGGGAATTAGATTGGGTTTGTACTTGGTGCATAACCTCAAGTTTCTCATCTGGTTTTATGTAATGCTACATTGTAATGAAAAAGATAAGAATAAGTCTCTGCTGGAACCTCACTAATATGGGGCTCTTGTGGAACAATTTTATTGATGAGACAGTTTAAATGAGCAGACCTTCAATAAGGAAAGTTGTACACATAGGTTTCAAGTTTGACCCAATGTTAATGAACTATGTTTCATTATTTGTAGATAAGCATAAGTTTATAATCAAGTGAGGCTGATTTTCTTTACCATTGTGGGGAAAACAGATTACTCGCTGGGCTGATCGCTGGTTTACCGGCTGCAAGCATTTTGCCTGATTGGTGCGTGGGTACATAGCAGCTCCGCCTGTGTGTGGTCTGTGTAAGGCTGCGGGCACTTTCCCTGGGCGGGATTCTCCGGATCGCTCTCCCATCACCATGAGGTGTGATTCCCCTACTCCCTTGCCCTCTACTGTGAAAGCAGGTTTTCCTTTGTTTATTAGCTCTTTTCCTTATGTTGTTGATTCACTCACCTGTCTTTGCGAGTTTCCAGTAAATGGGAATGGCCTGATGCTTTCTGGCTCCGCAGTTCCTCTACGGTCTGCCTGAATCCAATGTGAACCTGCCTGGCCTCGGCAACCGGCATGGCGACCATCTTTAAAAATTTATGTACTTAGTGATTTCCTTCATAAACTTGTATTACTAAATAAAATCATTTTTATTTTGAGAATAGGCTGTAAACAGGGGTAATATTAATTAATTTACACATTGTTTATCCATGCTTTAAAAATTTTGCCTTTTGATTTTTTATCCATGCTATGAATCAAAATTGAAATATTTAATGCTATAATACAGTGATTTTTCAACATTTTTTAATTTCTTTGATACACATAAACTAATTACTAAAATTCTGCAGCACACCAAAAATATATGTATTTTACTGTTCTGAAAAAAATGTATAATTTTGATTCAGTCACACCGGATGGCTATTGTGTTGGTTGCTGTCATTTTTTTTTTTTTTTTTGGTATTTTTTCGAAGTGAGAAGTGGGGAGGCAGAGAGACCGACTTCTGCATGCACCTGACCGGGATCCACCCAGCATGCCCACTAGGGGGCTATGCTCTGCCCATCTGGGGTGTTGCTCTGTTGCAACCAGAGCCATTCTGGCACCTGAGGTGGAGTCCATGGAGCCATCCTCAGCGCCCAGGCAAACCCTGCTGCAATGGAGCCTTGGCTGCGGGAGGTGAAGAGAGAGACAGAGAGAAAGGAGATGGGGAAGGGTGGAGAAGCAGATGGGCATTTCTCCTGTGTGCCCTGGCTTGGAATTGGACCCAAGACTTCCTCACGCCGGGTCGACACTCTACCTGGCTGATGAGCTACTGGCCAGGGCAGTTGCTGTCATTTTTTATTTGACAATCTCAGGGAAAAGGGGGCAGTGTCTCTAAGTAGTCAGGTATTGCATGTTTTAAAATTTTTTGTGGCACACTGATTGAATTACTCATAGGATTTGCCTTTGGCCACACTGTCCACTCCTCAGGCAAGAACCTGCAAAAGTGTCTCCTTTTCTGCAAAACTTTTTTCTTCTACACCCAATTTGATTTGATTCCTCTCTCTTCTAAGGATGTCTACTTTGTTCTTTCCTCTTCTAGGGCAGGAATCACACTGTACTGCAGTAAGTTGTTGACATAACTGTCTCCCCCACCAGACAAGGCTTTGCTCAGTTTTGTGAGCCCAGCCGTTCGCACAGTACTTAACATATGCTAGTTCATCAATAAATGTCATTGTAGCTGCAGCCTACCAAACTGTGCTAGCTTTGTTTGAGAGCAACAAAACTAGATTAAACATTTTATAACTCGAAATTTTTGTGAATTCAAATAGCTACTTATCCATCTTTCCCAAGTCCATTGTCCCCAGGCCCCTTAGTAGAATCTAGGGAAGTTATAAAGTTTAGCTGGGAATTCTGGATTCACAGCACATTTTGGAACATGTGGGTATAAAAATTCCTTTTAGATAAAGCTTTGATATTTTGATGAGGATGTTTAAGTTTTACTTGTGGTTAGCATTACTCTGTGCCAGCAGCAGACTTGAGGGTGGTTTCTTCATGTTGAAAATCATGGAGCAAAATTAGCCCCCTAAGTAGCCCAGGAACCTCTTTCTTGCACTCAAATATGTTTTTTGTAACCTGTGTTATAATTTAAAACTATAAATTAGTTGCCAACATTTAAAAATAATATATTTTACACAGAGAAAATCTGGACTTCCCTCTTCTCTGAGGAGTGGGAGAACCTGGGACACTAAGCCCACCTTTTCCATGAGGCAACCATTGGCTGAAGCTTAACGCAACTGGGCACCATCGTCCTGTCTATCACTGTTCTAAACTGGCCTTCCTCTGTCACTTGTTTATTTTGACCACTGAGCCATTGTGAGCATTTTGCTTGTAAATCCTGACTCATGGTTGTATAGTACAATAAAGCAACATCCCTTCTGCAGTAGTGCTTTTGTCCTGTGAAGCCATGACAATTATTCCATTATAAGTCAAAATTCTACATAGTTTTCTATAGTTTTAGTTACTTGTAGTAAAATGTTTTTCAAATATCATCTGATTAAATGTAATTATTTCCTCTATACCATGTTATCACTTAATATTTTGAACCTCTAAACTTAAGTTGAAGCCTCCTGGGATCAATTATAACAATTGCACCACGAGCTTTTTCCAGTATCAACTTTAAGAAAGTTAACCAAGTTGTTCAGAAGAATTCAAATAACTCAAAATATCTGTACCATATTGTCTGCTAAAATTTAGTATTCATTTTTTGATGTCTCACAACATGTCAATGTCTTTGTGTGTGTGTGTCATGTTGTGTTATGCCAATTTATTGTGAAATGAAAAGAAGCATAACAGGCTATGACATGATATAAGTGATGAACTGACATGTATAATTTAAAGACTACACTCCTGTTGGAAGCAGACACCTGCAATTAATTCAGATCCTGGAAATTTAAAAAGAAACTGGTGAACAAAACTAGAAAAGTCCATGAATTGATGGATAGATGATGTGCTTCGCCAACCCAAAAGTAGATTATAGTATGTGAGTATATTATCATCACTGAGGATCTCAGAATTTAACAGCACCCATGTGTAAAGTGGTCATTTCCTACTGGCCAAATTTGATTAGATTCTTTAAGAGAACCTCTAGTAGCAAACATTTAAGGAAAGCATTTTTATTTTTAAAATCATACTAACTTGGTTATTTAAATTATTTAAATACCAAAGCAGGTAATTTAATCCAAACTTTCTTTGCCATGTTTTCTGGTTATATTATGTTAAAGATATGTTCTGTTTTAAACAATAATAACCAATGAATTTTTTTCTTTGAAAAACAACATTTTTGAATAAAAGTATTGCACATATATCATTGGAAACTTGGTAATACAACAGAATATTAAAAATTATTGATTAAAGAATATTAAAAATTATTTATCAATAATACTCACTACTAACTAATATTTTGGAGTATTTTATTTCAATCATTTTGTTTAGATTCCTACCTACTTACCCTTCATTTATCCATATTCACATCAACATCTATCTATATGTATATATTAGCTTATTAACAATCAGTTTATTGTATCTCAAAATTGTGTGGGTCTGAGATTTGGTCAGGATTCAGTGGGCATTTATTTTTTTTTTATGACATCACCTGAGGTCACACGGTGATACTCAGTTTGGCAAACAGGCTGGCTTGGAAGGTCTGAGATGGCTTTCCTTACATGTCTGGTATCTTGACAGAATGGCTGTGTAAGACATTGCCCAACTGAACCTATTGGTCCTTCTCTCTTTGGGCCTTTCCATGAGACTGCTTGAGCTTCCTCACAGCATGGGGGCTGAATTGTAAGAGCCAATGTTCCAGATGTACATATATTTTAAAAATATGGTTGGAATTCATCTGTATACCCAGTTTTAAATCTTGCATTTAAAATTTAAGATCATGCTATAAGCTTTCCATAACAATATCTTGGAAATTGATTTTGATAGCTGCATGAAGGGTACATATTATATAATGTAATTTACTTAGCCACTATCCTATTTTCACATAAGTAATATTTTTTACATTAATAATATATAAAAAATGCTGAAAATTTTATTGCTTGAATTTTATATTGGTTTCTTAATATGTAGTCCAAAAAGAAAAATTAACTAAGGGTATGAAAGATTTTAAGGCCAGTGAGATAGATGGTCAAATGTGGTTTGTACTTATTCATACTATTACCATTATTGTTGAATATTCCCTATGCCTTCATCAGCATTTTCACTTTTAAATCTTTGTGCATTTTATTGTTATAACTGTCTTATTAATGTTATTTGTATTTATGTGATCACAAATCAGGATGAAATATTTTCATGTTTATTATTAACTTATATTACTTCCTGTCATATATTTGCCCATTCATCTATTAAGACTCTATTTTTTAAATTATTTTTATCTGAACTTTATATATTAAATAACTTTTAAAGATATAAATTGTTATAAAATATATCTAAATACTTTGGGAACAGAAATTCAAACTGACAAGATTCATGTGGCTTAAGATTTCTCTATATGACATAAATTTGAATTAGATTTACAATACTTTTGAAATAATTTTGCTTATTTTTATTATTGGCACAGTTTTACTCACTATTGCTACTTAATCTGGGATATGCTGAAAGATAAAATTAAGATGAGTATGCATTTAAAAAATTTCTTTCTAAAAAAAGTTATAAAATATACTCTGGTAATAGCATAAAACTTGATTACTTTGTTGAAATAGCAAACAATTTTTTTAACATTTCTAAAATTCTGAAAGTTATATTCACTGTATTGTCTTTTTATGGTAGAGTGAAAAAATCATCATTTCTGATTTATACATTTATAAAATTTAAGTATTATTTTACATTATTGTTATATGCAATTTCTCAAGAGAGAAGAATGACAATACATTCTATCTAAAATATTTTTATTGCCTGTTTTAGAAAGCTGTTTGAAACATTTAAAGAATATGATTTTACTCTCTTCTACTTTTGTGTTCATTTCCGGACACTTTGATACAGGTTATAAAAGTAGTGGAAGTAAAATGGCTGGTAGAGAGAGAGATTAAATTACATAACAGAAGTGTATTTTGAATGTGAAGGATCATGAAACTTACTGTGGAAATTCACTGCACAATTTCAGTAGCAATATCACAAATTGTCTTGGGAAACAAAACAAAACAAAAAGAATGCAGGAGACCTCAGCAAAGAATTTTTTTTTTTTTTTTTTGCTGCGAAATGAAAGCATTTCATCATGATGTCCTGCCAAGATTTGTCCTCAATAAATTCAAAGTCCTTCTTTTTACTTTCCAAAAGTTTGTAAAATGCCTTGCTATTGATTTTGAAATATATATTTTCTCACATAATTCTTACTTAGTGCCTATTTGTTTGATGTTTGCTAACTTGCCTATTAGTCATTTTCTTATAGACTTTTATCTGCTTTATTATGCAAGTGTTCGTCTAAAAATGCTTGACCACTAATATTAGCCTTTCAGTACCTTTTACTGCAATTCTAACTAACATATGAATAGAGGCTGCATATATTTATTTTTTTCTTCCTTCCTTTTTTCCTCCCTTCCTCCATAACTCCCTTCCTTTTTTCCTTTACTATACTTGATAATCTTAAAAAAAATGTTTGTAGTAAACTTACATTACCAGCCACATAACATAATGCTATGTGAAACTGTAATTGACCCTCCACCAAACCTAACAGAGGTAACCTGGTAATTTCTGTATTGAGACACAGTACAATGGCACACTATTACATGATGCTATTTCATCCCCTTTCTTCTTGAGACTTTCATAACAGTCTCCTTTATTGCTGATGGGTTTCTGATAATGGTGTTCATGTGGCTTTGGAACAACAGCAGCATGTTAATTTATACCCCATTGTTACCTAGAGGCCCTGATGTGGGTTCAGGATTGGTGATGCCCTAATTTAAATACTGGGTAGGACCTGGCTGATCTGGAGGCTCAGAGTGAGCACAATAGGCGGCGAGGGGAAGCCCCGCTCCCTGCTCAGGGCAGATCAGGAGGATTCCAAGTGTAATTGGCCTCCGGGGAGTGTGTAAGTCACTCGTACACCCCCTTCAGACCTCCTTAAAGCTACACCAGCTGGAAGGAAAGTGCCTTCTTGTATCCCCCACAAAGGAAGCGGGAGTGAGAAGAGTAGAGCTGGAGAAATGAAAAAAGGGAAAGAGGCAGTGACACAAATGAAGAGGTGGGTAATAATATTGTACATCTAAAAGCCGGGAGTGTGTCATAAACAAATAGGTTTGCAGCGGTCAGTAGACAATTATATCCTGTTACCTCATTTCAAATGCTGACTAATTACATAGAGCAAGAGGAAATTAGCACAGGAACCTCGTTCTTTGCCAAGTCCACATCACAATGCTGTAGAAGATAAACATAAAATCAATCTTCCATGGCTTTAAAAACTCATAGTTCCTGAAGTTTAAAGCTTGGCACAAAGTCCTCCAAAGTCTAAGATGACTTACTGGATGTTCAAATATCAGAAATTAGATTTATAAAAGAGAGGAGAAAAATAAAAAAGAATCCAACTCTAAGGCTGTCACCTTTCTGTGATCTGGACAACAGTTTAACATTTTTTCTTTATCCTGATGTTATTGTTTATATCCCCAGTGCCAGTTCTGCTTGCTTCGTGTCAAACAATGATTTGCTGAAGTGGGAAAGTATCTTCTTGAAATTTCTCTTGGGACACATTTGGCTTGTTTCAGGATTTAACTGAGTTCTTGTACTTCCTATTCAAAGAGATGCTGGCAAATAGCAGAGTTGTATTTTGTTTTATAATAACTTTTTTTGAATGTAGATATTTTTGAAAATCAAATCAGTTTGTTTTTAAGATTTATCACTACTAAAACAAAAGTGAACATTATTTCCCAAAATAACCAAAAAAAATTTAAATAGGCATAGAACCCAAAAAGCAAAAAGCAAACAATACTCATCCCCCAAGAAAAACCTTTAATAAAAACATCAAACCTCTGTTAAAATACTCCAAAATGTATGAAAGCATGGAATAGTGGAGAGAGTCAATAAACCAGACCTCCACGGGGTCTATGGCAGTGAGAGGCTTCTGCTGTACCTGTCTCAGAGTCACGGTGGGCTAGGCACCAGTACTCTATCCTTGTTTCAACCAGGATATAGGGCCATTGCTTTTTCAATATGAAGTTTTGGACCAAGATTTCTTTTTGGGGAAAGACAATATTTCATAGTTCTGCTGGTTTAAACTTTATTTATTTTTATTCAGTGAGAGCAGGGGAGGCAGAGAGACAGACTCCTGCATGTGCCTTGACCAGGATCCATGCAGCAAGTCCTGTAGGGGGCGATGCTCTGCCCATCTGGGGCACTGCTCCATTGCTCAGCAACTGAGCTCTTCTTAGCACCTGAGGCAGAGGCTATGGAGCCATACTCAGCGCCTTGAGTAAGTTGCTCCAATCGAGCCACGGCTGTAGGAGATGAAGAAAGAGAGAAAGAGAAGTGAGGGGGAGGGTTGGAGAAGCAGATGGGGGTTTCTCTTGTGTGCCCTGATTGGGAAACAAACCCAGGGCATCCACACACTGGGCCCACACTGTACCACTGCACCAACTGCCCAGGGCTAAGTTTAAACAATTTTTAAAAAAGGACTGGACTAGGTGATCTCTTGAGATCCTGTTAGCTCTAATTTTCTCTGTCAAATATCTCATGGAAAGTCCATCACAATGTACAGCACTGCATCTGAAATGGAAAATGTTAATGAGGAAAATGAGAGTTCTTTTCATACCAAAAATCCCATTTTTCCTCTGACAAAAAATCAACTCAGTTTAGGAAATTAATTTAAATAACCTATTTTAATAGTAGTCATCTTTCACTTGCTATTTTAATGGGGCAGTTTGTTGTTGGTAGGGTAGGGAGAAGGTAATGTTTTCAACGTCACCCTCCTTCAGGTGCTAGGCTCTTCTTGTCCTCCCATCTTCTTCCTGTGCTGATCTGCTGAAGGCAACACTGCGGCAGATTCACTTGCTACCATAGTAGTACAGAACAGAGGAAGGATGTGAAAAAGAAAGTACTAAATTAAAACAAATAAAAAAGTGTAGTGAGGTTAATATTTTTGAAAGTATTTCTGATGGATTTACCAAGTTGTTTAGTAACTCCTTATCTATTGAACCAGTAGCATTGGTAGTAGTGGCTGAATCCCTTGGAATGGAGCAAACACTCTCAAGTAGAAGGGTTATCTAAATTTTATAAGCTTCACTTCATATGCCAATTCCACTAAAGAGACACAGAGCACATGTAAGCAAAGTGCCCATTAGGGAGAAGTATAAAACCTAATGATGGTGAAGGGAGTGATCAAAAGAAGAGAGAAGGGGCAAATCCAGGCATTGGCTCACCGCTGGGGTGTATACCCTTGGTGGCACTGGGACGGGTAGTGAAACTGCGTGTCACACCTTCAGAAGGAAGACTCAGCAGAGACACTGTGCATATTTGCTTATTTAGCATTTGGGAAGGACACTTTCTCACAGAAATTCCTTCACAACCCAAGTGGCTACAGCAGAGGAGATATGACCGAATGGCTTTTTCAGGCAGACACAGCCTGAGGCATGATCTCAGGTGCGTGGGACAGAGTTGAAGCTGTTGGCTGGCCAACTACCAAGGTAGTTACTGAGGTGGCTGTCATAATGACCTGTGGCAGAGGCCTGCAGCAGAGCAGACTTCCCAAATTGAGGCTCAAATGAGAGCCACATCCAGGACTCAGGCAATCTATAGCCCAGAGAGAGCCAAGGGGATGGCCTTGTAATTAGAGAGCTGTCGCTGTGTGCTGTTGCTGCCAAGAAAAGAGACCACAAATTTTACCAGCTCGGCTTAGCAGTGGAGCCATTGAAGACAGAGATGGATACCCAGAGATGAACAGGGCTAGACTTTTCCCCTTCCATGCGGGCTGTATCACTCCCCCATGCACTCAGGTGCCAGACCGAGCATGAGGAGGGAGAGAATGTTGCCTGGAACGGTGCAGTTTTAGCACTGCAAGTCTGCATTTTGGGGAACGCCTTAATACTGGACAATTCAGGACAATCAACCCAACTTTAAGTTCAGAAAGGTGTGGTTCAGAACTTGGCCACTGTAACTGGCCAAGGGATAACTGAAGGAAGGGATCAGTCATCATGGAGGTTTTCCCCTTAAAAAGGTAATATGACTCTAGGAGCTGTTTTGTCCAGTGTCATAAAATGCCTTTAGATCTGGGTTATTGTCTTTTCTGGTGATTTCTCTCATGTCAAATCTCATTTCAGATTAGGTTTCACTCTTTCCTTTTTTTAAGCCAGATTGATGAGGTCCATGGTTTAGGGTTAACTGTTTCAGTTAACAAATCTAGTTCTTTGGAAGGGGGCATGTGATTCTGTGGGCTTCTCTAACTGCATTTGTACGTTTCCTATTCATACTTCACTGAGGCAATGTAGCATGGCGGTTAAGTGAGTGGGGATTGCCTTCATAGTCCCTGAGTTCATAAACCACCTCTGAATTTTCACTGGCCAGATCTTGCAGACCTTGACTCATGGTGACTTGATTTTCTCATCTGTGGAATGGGATGATGCCAATAAAGTTACTCTTATTCACCTTAAAGTTTTTGTTGAGAGTAAATGAGATATTGCATTTATAATGTGTCTGGGCATATAAAAAACAGTAAATATCAGTTTCTATTTTTTTTACAATTAATGTATGGCTCCACTAGGTTGTAAGCTCTTTGATCATAGGGACACTGTCTACTTGCCCTCCTGTTTATCCTAGTATCAGGAATAGTGTAAGCATTAAGTAATTATTAGTTATTAAGATTAATTTTTGAAAAGAAAAACACACAGCCTTCATACTATACTTTCTGTCTGGATTTCTCTCATTCTTATAATTAATTCCTCCTTCTTAGACTTACAAGAGAAAGAAAAAAAGAAAACCGAAAATTCATTGGGGGTAAATATTTAAACACTGTTGGGAAGCAGAGACATATCTGACATCCCGATTTCCTGCCATCTAGGACATCTGAGATAGACAGAAGAGGGTCAGACACTAATCTAGCAATCTGAAAATCTGGCTCCTGTTATTTTCTTTGCCAAAAAACTTCCACAGTGTTCTCTTTAAAATCTTTAGCATTAGAGAGTTGGACTAGATGGGGGCTAAGGTCATCCCAAGCTCTAGACATCAGCAATTCAAGTAGAGAACAAAACAATACAGTATACAGTTAAGTGCTGCTTCATGTACTGAACAACATGATGATGCTTTTTAAACACTTCAGTCTTTTATCTAAAAAAAAATCCTTCAAGTGTTAATGCTCCCCCTTTTTCTGTTGCAAACCTGCTTTCTTTGTGCAGGACTATTCTGATTCAGATGAAAAAAAGAGAGCATACCTGTGTCGATGAGGCCCCGGCCACTGAGAACACCTGATGGAAGAGGCGTGGCTGACATTGCTGTGCACCACGCTCAGTGAAGGAGTAAGCACGGCCCCTCTAGAAGGTTCATGAGCTGAAGCAGGCAGGACGATTACTCCCTAGTTGCAGGTATTCTTGTAGCAGGGTGGCATTGTCTCTGTATCTTGAGGTGGCTGAACATCACATCACCTCTTAAATTGCCTTTTTCCTTCTGTGCTTTTGTTTCTACTTTTGTTCCATGTAAGACAAATTGCTCTAGTCCTCTTGTTGAGAAAGGCTGTAGTGAGTCGCATGGCTCTAACTCTGATGGCCTAGGATACTATACAACCCTAATTTGCTAATGTTGCTCCTTTTCCCTGAGCTCCTCTGAGGAATCTAACAAAAACCCTTCACAGGTTCTAAACTATAACTTAGAATATACTGTCTTTCCTCTGACATCAAAGGACTGACTTTCCCATCACTGCTAAGATCAGGCAAGTTGAATAGGGAAGACTGGTGCCCTAGTTCTGAAATTTCACTCCATTTGGAGAGGCAAGGTCATCATTAGCTTTTCTCACTAATGATTTGTTCTTGCACAAACTTCTGTCATATAAACCACCATCTTTTGGGAGTAAGGATGCATGCATAGA
This sequence comes from Saccopteryx bilineata, assembly GCF_036850765.1. Taxonomy (NCBI): domain Eukaryota; kingdom Metazoa; phylum Chordata; class Mammalia; order Chiroptera; family Emballonuridae; genus Saccopteryx; species Saccopteryx bilineata. Next base: position 220,916,011 of record NC_089493.1, on the reverse strand, counting down.
GGTAGAGTATGTGGTTCAAGGTGAAATTCCCCATGTTCCTTGAAATTTCAAGAGATTTATTTGGTGAGTGGTGTGTGGACACGGCTATCCACAGACATTCCAGTATCTCTCTGTGCACGATGGCCTGTGGGCTGTAACTGAGCTGTAGGATATATTGGTGGTGCCTTTTGTACTTTCAGCATCCTTGCTGCTAGAAGTAGGAATGAGTAGGAGTGAAGCCTACACTGTGTAGGAGAATCTGAGCTCACAATTTTATTTGTCTGAGCATCAATGACAAATAGGATTTGGTTTAGACCAAATGTCAAACCTCCCATATTTCTTTTCAGTGACATTCTACTGACTCTGGGGCTTATTCTCTTGGTCTCAGGAGCAGCTGGGTGGAAAGTGACACATTCTGGAACTACTGGCTTCTTAGAGTAGCAGACTAGTCAGAGGGCTCTGCCCTAAGATGTAGCCTCTCATAAGGACAGTGCCCACCTAGTTCCCTTTCTCTTTTCTTCTTAACTTATCCAAACTCCCTGTCTCCCACACAGCTGTCCCTTTGCCTCGAGGCCACGACCGGAGACCTTTCTCACTGGTGTGCTCTCTCATGTCATCTGTGATCCTGTGTGTTAATTATGATGCCTACTCTCCAGGAGGGAGAGCAGGTGGGCATGTGTGGCTCAAGAACTTCTCAGGGATTTTTGGAGGGAAGCCAAGCATAATTTTGTAGCCTGGTGAGCAGAAAGAGAGCCACTGCAGTTAGGGTGTGAAATCTAGACATAAACCCTTCCTTGGCCTTTTGAACACTTGGTAGTTTTTGCTTGTATGTTAACTTGGGCATTAGCTGCCTGCCTCTCGAGAGTTTGCACTTCCTGACAGCAGAGGCTATCAGCTGTGCTCACACTGAGTATCTAAGCTCCAGCTCGATGCCTCGCATGGATTTGATGTTCAACACATTTCTACTGGATGGAAAGAAAAGGGGCCAATCCCTTCAAATCTGTTTGTCAGTGTGTGTGGATAAGAGAGGGAGAAAGATCTAGGAAAACATCACATCAGAGGTTTTCAAACTTGTTTGGTTCACAGTACTCTCAGTGTCTCCGCCATTTTTCTCATAGCATTCTCCAAGCAATTTATTACAGTTCCAGTTAATGGTTGGGTGCAAACAATTAATAAGTATTTATACCCTAACAACTTAGTGGCCATTTAAAAGCATACAGAAATTTAAAAATGTATTTTTTTATTTAGTATTATTTATAAAAGGGATTTCTGTTTATGTTGCACTGCACTGCACAACTTCTCAAACTTTGGAATCAGATTAGACCTTGTCAGCCTCAGTTCCTAGTCCACATTCTACGATGATTTCTCTGAGGTGCTTGCTTCTAGCCAGTTTCACAAAGACATAATGTCATCAAAAGGAATCTAGCACAATCTAATACTGAAACTGGGAACCACCTCCAGCAGCTAGTTTATAGGTTATCTGACCAATATAGATTATCTCTGTGTCTCCTTCCAAAATTAAAAATTATCCTATGGTGAATTCACTGTGGAATCCTGGGACCTGTTGGCACAAAGATTGGGAATGCATGGTTACAGACATCTTGATTTCAAATACTAAAGGAATCATAGTGAGAAATACGATGATGAGAACATTAAAGTGCTAATTATATTGTAAACAACTTATCAATTATGTCTAATTTTTATTTAATAACAGTCATCATTAAATATGTCCTAACTTTGCAAATTCAAATTTGATTAAGGTCAACTCTTTACTTTCAAAGACTATGACTCCAGAGCTGTGAGAATAATTTTTCATGTTATTCACCTTAATCGGTCTCCTTATTTTATATTGCTCACACTTGGGGGCCCCTGGAGCACGGTGTCTGCTTACAACTTAGAAAAGGTTGTAAGGTGGTCCTGCTGGTCTTGCTCACACTCACAGTGTTAGAAGGCTTGTAGCATCTGCAACACATCACAGCATTTGTGTCAACCTTCACATTATCCATTGGAACTGGAGGGATTTACTTAAAAGGCTTCCAGTGAAATCCTATGACAAATAAGTACAATCTAACCTCAGCCTTCTCACTAAATGCTTTATTCTTGGCATTTGTAAATGTTTATTACCATTGTGCATTCTTGAGTAAATCTGGGTTTTAGGAGATAATTTATAATCCTTATCATTCCTTTTTAAAAAAAAAATTTTTAGAATCCAGCTAACCACTGCTCTTTTTTAACCAAAATGTGAGATCCTAGAGGGTTAAGTGAGTTTCATCTACACAAAAAGTCAACATCAAGTATTTTTTTAAATGTGGACTCCTTGACAAACACACCTCTCCATTTGCAAGGCCCGTGAATTTAAACCATTGGGTAATAACAGGCCTGTTCTCCCTCTTGGAGCTGGAAGCTCCCTGTGAAATGGTATCCTGCCAAAGTGCCACTGCGATAAAGCTCTGCGTCCTAATGTTGGTGTCAAAGTGCCAGCGAACCAGGACTGGCAGCAGGCTAATTTGGGAGAGCTGTCTGCCTCAGCCTCCCGCACGCACTCCTACTGATCAAGTCACCCACACAAGCTATTCAGCTTGTCAACTGTTCATGGGTAGGGGAGAAGGGGATGAAAGGAAATTACGATATGCCTTTCCCTTTCACTCAATACCCAGATTCCCCCTGTAACTGATCCAGCCTCTGAGAGTGCCTGGAGCTTTGTTACCCTCTAGATTAATGGCTTCAAAAGCAGGCCCTCAAGGTAAAAGGCACACCCCTCTCTAAAGGTGGCATTACTTATGCTATGTAATGTTTTGACAATATCTAACACTTTCACAGACATCCTTAAATAAGTCTGTGTAACATGGGTGTCTTGCCTGATTATTATTTTTCCTTTTATTAAAAATGCTCAATTAAATGAAGAGAACTAAGTAGCTGCATGGCTAGGGAGAGTTGGGTGGGTGAGAGCCCTGTTGCGATGTTTGGGCTTTAAAGGAAGAGCTACAGAAGAGCAATCTGTGTTTTACAAATGTGCACTTTATGGTAAACTAAGCCTTGATTCTTCATGGCCACACTTAGAGTCACAAACATGCAGATTTTAGCTCTTTCTCTCAATCTATCCCAAAACTATGAAATGGGGACAAAACTAATTTGGGTTTCCTTGGCATGAGGCTGCAATGGCATAATGCCCTTAAAGCTCTGAGCAAATAGCAAGCATGAAATTATTTTTCCCTCTTTATCCTCCTCCTCCACCTCATCCTATTATTATGATTGATTTAAACAACTATGTAGAACAGGTGTACTATAAGATAAATTTGTATTGATGCAGTTGGCTTCAAACATTTGATCTTTGTTGAATATAACATGAGAAGAACAATAATTAAGGAAAATCTACCTAGCATGAAGAAATTACAGAAAAATGAATAAGGCCCTTAGAGATCCTGACTCCTTATTTGTAAGAATTACTTACCTGAGGCAGCGCTACTCACTGTGCAGCTTGTGACTGCTCATACACTTAGCACACGGCTTGTGGCTCATTAGAGCCTGATTTACTGTGTGTACCCTGTGTATGTGCTTCTGTCCCCCTCAGAAAGGAGCTTCGTATAAAATGTGTGGCTTCCACTCTCTGTATCTTAACATATGGCATGTGGCAGTTCTCACCTTGAACATAGAGTACCTGGTACCTCAAGGTGATGCCTTAATTCTCCTTAGCAATCACGAGGGATAAATAGAGGCACATGAAATCATTGTAAGTGGCGAAAATAAGTTATAAATGTGACAGAAGCAGTAACAGGAGAGGGAGCTGAGCTTCACAGCTAATGGAGGCTGTGATCAGCAGGCTCCTGTTGCTGGAGGGCTTCCATCAGACAGATGAGAAAGCTTTACATGCAGAACTTGAATAGTTCAAAGATGGAGGGAGAAAGGTAAAAACTGTGTGTGTATGTGTGTGTGTGTGTGTGTGTGTGTGTGTGTGTGTGTGAGAGAGAGAGAGAGAGAGAGAGAGAGAGATTTCACTGGTTTTTAAGAAAGGGATTACTGTTTACTTTTTTGGTTGTTTGTTTTTATCCACAGAAGGTTTTCTGAAAGCTGTCTTCTGTGCAATATGCATAAGGTAGCTATGATTCTTTCTCCTCCTCTTAATGCAGTTGCTTTGTAGCGAGTGGCAGAGGGTTATTTAAATCTCACAGAGGGCAGCCTTTTTGATTATATTTTTAACCTTATTTTGTTGGTTCACACTGTCAGGCTTCTAGGCCATCTTCCTCAAAAGACACCTCATTTTCATTTTCAATCAATTTCTCTCCATGAATTTTCACATCACTTCTTTCACACTACTAATTTTACTTTAGAGCTGGAGTCCTATCCCATGTCCCCAGGCTTGCTGTGCTAACATGTTTAAACATGATTAGTCTTTATTAATGTAAGAGAGACAAAGCTTCAAGAATCACACACCTCTTAATTTGCTGTAGTTCCAAAGGGAGACCTCAACCCTGGAAACTGAAAATGAGTGGGCTCCTTGAGAAGCAAACACACTGATCAGGAGTGGGCATTCTCCTGATCAGTGAAAAGTTTTGCTTTATACTTCAGACAGGATTTTCTTTAGGTTGCATTCCAGTTTAAATGGCATGAAATAACCCAAATAATCAAAGAATACTCTCTGGACAGAGATGATTATGAATTTACTTTTAGCAATGTTTGTTACATATTTAGTTCAGAAAAATAAAGGGATTTTGACATCATTATTGTGGCCTTTTTTCCCCACTATAATGCTGAGAATAATACTTTCTCAATGTGGTATTCATTAATTCCATTAGTCAACAAATCTGTGCCAAGAACTGTGGTAAGCACTGAAGGAAGAGTGGATCATATGGCACTGTCCATTAGGGACAGTCAGAGTGAAGGTGAGTGCTGCAGCAGTTTAATAGTCATGAGAATCCTAAGATTTCAAAATACTTAAATTTATAACATATACATACAGATATCTGCCACTTGGTATATGCTGCTTATTTTAGAAAGAGTTCATGTGGGTTAGACATATGCAATAAGACTGAAATACGAAGGGCCATTTATAAAGGAGTGGAAGAGATTATTGGAGCTGAAATCTAAGCTAAGGATAGTTTCTACAATTATACTTTAAATTCAGTTCCTGTGCAGGTCACAAAGGCCAATAAAGAAATACATGAATCAAGCCCTGGCTGGTTGGCTCAGTGGTAGAGCATTGGCCAGGCATGTGGAAGTCCTGGGTTTGATTCTCAGTCAGGGCACACAGAAGAAGCATCCATCTGCTTCTCCACACTTCTCCACCCTTCCCCCCTCCTTTCTCTTTGTCTCTCTCTCTTCCCCTCCCACAGCCAAGGCTCCATTGGAGCAAAGTCGGCCTAGGTGCTGATGATGGCTCCATGATCTCTGCCTCAGGTGCTAGAATGGCTCTGATTGCAGCGGAACAATGCCCCAAAGGGGTCGAGCATCGCCTCCTGGTGGGCATAAAGGTGGATTCTGGTCAGGCACATGTGGGAGTCTGTCTGCCTCCCCCCCCCCCCCCCGTTCTCACTTCAGAAAAATCCAAAAAAATAAAAAATAATAAAAAAATAAGAAATACATGAATTATGTAGTATTCGTTTTCTAATAAAAGAATATATTCTAGTTGGTAGGAAGAAAATGTTCCCAGAAATAAACTCTTAACAGGAATCTAATCCTCAATTGTTATAATAGAAGAAAATATCTCTAATCATGGCCTTCAGGGAAGATGGAGAAAATGTACTCAGTCATTTCTTATTGTGACGGTTGGTAAAAATCAAGAGAATAATACAATATAGCAATTATATAAATGTGTTTCTACAGCAAATAGTCATCAGGTCACTGAAACTAGTGTTTTGTTGCGGCTAGAGGAGGCAGCTGGATTTGCTAACCATGCTTTATAGATGGGTATACATTTGAAAACCAGCATTTCTTAGATGACTTGATTGGAAGAGCTCAGGCACAGGCCCTGGCTGACAATGTTGACACCAGTGCTACCCTCCATAGCCCCATCAACCCGGGGCTGTTCTAAGGTCGTAGGCAGGGACTTCAACTTTCTCAGTTCCACCCTGACCACTGCCTCGGCAGCTGCCTCTGTCTGTGCAGCAGCTACTGCAAGCCCTCTTCTCCTTACCGGCCATGTTCTTAGACTCTTTTTCCCTGCAACTGGGGCTCATGTTGGGGCATCTTAGTTGACTTATAACCCAAATAAGTGGAGAAATTGGAAGTATTTTAAAATTTTCACAGCCAGGATGGTTATACAAGTATACATCCCATACCCCCTGATGGGAATGTCATCTTCCCTCCCACTGAACTCACTTAGTATTGCATAATTTCCCTTCTCGTGGACATTTATCAGATACATTTCTTACCTCCTTTACAGACTGTAATGACGGTTGTGTCCATGTCTGGCTTGACTTCTGTGCCCCACAGCACTCAGCACAGTCCCTTATACTCACTAAAATAGCTGTAAGAAGAATAAATGAATGTGAGACATTGAGCAAAGTCCTTTGGGTCTATGACCATGGGTGGAAATAGGTGAGGTGTCTTTTAGTGATTTCAATCTTTGTTGATTTTAGATAGATCAAACACTTTGAATAGTTTATCCTTTTTCATATGGGATGATTTTTCTAATTATAAAGTTATAAAGGTTTTATTCTTGAAGGCAAAATCTTGGGAAAAGCAGATAAAACAAGACCCCAGTCTTTGAAGTATTTTTTGAGATAAAGTGTCAGCAGAAACCTCATATTGACACAGAAGAAGGTCAGTTTAAGAAACTTGTAGGCTTCTTTGTTCTAACTTGATTATAAATAAGGTCACAATATCATTTATTGTCCAAATTGGGACACTTTTGAGGGTGAGAAAGGGCACTTCTAATAATTATGTCAGGGCTGCAAGCATTAGCCAAGACAGTCCTTGGACAAACAAGGATGTATGGTCACTTAGTTATAAATGTATATTTATTTTGTGAATCATTGGTTGCCAGTGTGACAGTCTGCCTTTCATCTCCTTCAGTGGCCATGAAAGAGGCAAGAAATGACACACATACAACATTTAACATTTCCTCAAAGTGACTATATATATATATATATATATATATATATATATATATGCATAAAGTAGGTATCTTTTCTACATTTTTCATCCCACCCCAAAGCACACTCTCAATTCCTAGGCATAAAATAGAATGAAAGGAAAATGACATTCTTTTTTATACTAGAACATGGAAGATTAAAAACTGACATGGAGTAGTGTCAAGCCAAGTAGCTGGCAAAATCCTCAGAGAAGAAAATTACTTCCCAGTAGATGATACTTTCAACTGTAGGTTTCAAAATTTGGTAAGATTCTGAGGGAGGAGAGGGGGTCAGTTTTGGCAGAACACACATTCACTGGGAGACAAATTTGTCCTTGGCTTGAAGGAACATGGAAACAGGCAGAATGGCTGATACAAAATAAAACAGAATCCTGAACACATGAGGGGACAATTCTGGCTCTCTGAGTGATCAGTCATTTGCTTGCAGTATGAAATGTCTGGATTTATCACAGTAATATTCTTGTTTGTTTCTATAAACCATGCAGGTCTCATTATAGCTATGCTGATGGCCTTGTCATCACTGCTGATGATGAGAATTCTTGTTGGCTTTATGTGACTCAGTGACCTTCAATAATTGAGGATGGAACATGGCATTAAGTGCTGAGGGTACAGCAAGTGTCTATAGTGAGATCTTCTCTCCCCTAATAAGGAAGCAAAAGTTTGTCAGAAATTATCAGTGGGTTTCCTTGAAACATAAAAGGAAGTGGAAATAAAGGGGCCTTCCCTGCCTTCATAAATTGCACACAACTATTCAATTTGCTCATTTTCATCTTGTAATTTGGACTGGAAAAATCTCTGTGCGTAAACTGCCATTCCAGGATCTACCACAATTAGTCCAGAAGAGAAGTGGGAAAGGATAGCAGGTTTTTTAAAAAAATTTGTTGTTAATTAAAAAAACAATTATCAAGGATTTATAATTACTTTATAGGTGCTGTATGGCCTGTACCTGCTCCTCAGCAAATTAGTAAGATAATACTGGAAACATCTTATTAAACAGAAGTACTCTTTATCCCCCTCCACGTTCACACAGCTGCTTAATAAGGCTCTTTTTTGTGCAACACCTTTGTGGAACATTTGTATCTATTAAGTTATCTCACAGTTATTAGCATTGTGTATTGGTTTCTGAATGCTTTTTACCCAGGACCTAATAAATTGAGGGACTACTCTAAGGGTGAGTAGGGACAGATATCAACTCTTCAGATCTTTAAGGATATTTCCTTAGAACAAGTGAGTGTTCTAGAAATAATAAAATCTTTCTGCTGTAGGGTATGAAGATTCATTGACAAGATAGTACCTAAAAGAAAATAGAGCCCAGAGGTCCACAAAGTGTCCCTGAGATAGAATGGGAATATCTGTAGTCTGCAGCTGACAAGTGAAAAACTGGAACCAAAATGAGAGCCATTGGAGACTGCTGACAAGCAAGCCCTGGAGTGGGAGAAGTGACCGGACGTATTTAGACATCAGGTTGGTGTGAAAAACGAGACTTAAAGACCTAACAGATGAAGATTCACCTACCTGAGAGTTTCATAGACTATGTCAAAGTCTGCAGCCCATCTTTTTCATTTGAGTGGAACCAAGTTGAAAATGAGGAAGCAAGCTGTCAAGATACAGGAAATCATAATCTTACAGTTTTAAAATTATCTTTGAGAAGACCATTTACATCATATAGTACATCCTAGAACTATATGATATTGGAGCTTGAATACAAAATTAATTAAAATATATTCAAAGTTTTTTTGAATTTTCTAAATTTGAAGTGATGTTCATTTAAACTAAACATATTTTTATTCTTTTATATAGCAATTCACATAAAATTAATGGTGATAGTGCTCATTCTAATTTTTTTTAGTTCAGTACTCTGTAGTTGTAAGAGTTGTCAAGATCATAATTTTTTTATACCAAATTGTTATATCAGGGTTGCTAGCTTGTCCAGCAACACAGCATTTATGCAGGGGATTTGGGTTTGAACCAAAAACTTCCTTCCCTCTTGCCTACCTCTGAAGTCCTCAGTCCACCGTGCCTATGTACCTAACAGATATTATCAGTCTGCAAATGCTTTGATGTCACATAGGCCAAACCACTCACAATTTGTCAGAACAAGAGTCTCATTTTGGCATGCAATGTTCATGATATATTTGTAGAATATTGCAGAAGCTATGGAAATCCTTTTATCTGTAAGATTAAAAAATAAAAACAGTTAATCATGAGTAAATGGTGCTGGTAGGGATTTTAAAAAAACACTGAGATACAATTCAAATTTTCTGTTAGATTCAGAGAAATTTCACAGAGAAAGAGGAATAAACACACAAAAACTTTAACAATTGTAAAATGAGCACAATGACTAAAAATTAAAGGATTTGGGATCATCAGGCAGAAAGTGAGAGTTGAAAAGTACTTTACAAAATGACTTTCAGTAAGACAGGATGAGTAAGTCGTAGGCGGTCCCAGCAAGCCCCTTTGCAAGCCTGGTTGGGCTACTGAATTGCAGGCATGATGGATGAACCTAGGCAACCCAGAATGGGTTTCTTTGTGCCTGAGCACAGTTGAAAGGAGTTTCTCTTCATGTTTGAGGTGTACAGCTAGGAGAGGGAGAGCAGTGGTAGAGCAGGACATAGAGCTGATGGCCAGCCAATGCACCCAGACTGGGGGAGTGTGGGCACTGACTGGGCAGAAAGGTGGTGGGAACTCCTTCTGCACATCCTAGAAATACTTCCAGTGGACTGGTAAGACAGGAAGCTCATGTCACAGTAATTTGGTGTATTCAGCAACAAGGTCCTAAGTCTCCTGGGGGCAGAAACAATAGAAGTCTCTGCCACTGTGGAATAAGTGTTGTTTCTTCCTCCATTGTCTTCTATCCAGGGACCTTGGGCACTGTAGATTTAGCTATGATCAGAGTAACCTAAAATGGATGTGAAAAAAAAAAGGACGAGAAGCACAAGACATACTGAATATGTGTATCTAAAGCCAACCAACTCATGTAAGTTTTCTGAAATAGACTTTGTTTCCATCCTCTAATTATAGTTCCTTTTAGTATTTCCCCAGAAAGACTCCACACTAAAATTTTACCCAGTTATCACATATATATGTCCTTATTTTACATACTGATGTCAGTTAGGTTATCCTTCCCTATGGGATAAGCTTTCTTCTTTTCTTCTTTAGGACTTCCTTTATTACTCTAAATTACTCTAGACATAATAGAATCTCAATAAATATTTCTTTTATAGATTAATGAGATTGAATTTTTTCTTCAATATTATCTCACCCAAAAAGAGTGGTTTTCTTATTATAAATATAATGTTAATTGTTAAAACTTTTGAGATGAAAATATATGGAACCACAAAAGACCCCAAATAATTGCAACAATCTTGACAAGGAAGAACAAAGTTGGAGGTATTGCACTACCTGATGTCAAACCATTCTACAAGGCCATAGTAACCAAAACAACATTGTACTGGCATAAACAGACACATAGATCAGTGGAACAGAATGGAGAGCCTAGTAACATATCCATGCATATATAGTCAATTAATATTTGACAAAGAAGACAGGCAAGAACATACAATGGAATAAAGACCATCTATTTAATAAATGGTATTGTAAATATAAGACAAATATGTGCAAAAAAATTAAACTAGACCACTTTCTTACACCATGTACAAAAATAAACTCAAAAGGGATTGAAGACTTAAATGTAAGACTCAAAACCATAAAAATTTTAGAAGAAAACATAGGCAGTAAAATCTCAGACATTGCTCATAGCAATATTATTTTCTGATATATCTCCTTGGGCAAGGGAAACAAAAGAAAAAATAAGCAATGGGATTACAGTAGACAAAAAAGTTTTTGCACGGCAAAAAGATCCATCAACAAAACAAAAAGACAACCACCTATGAATGGGAAAACATATTCTCCAATGATACATTTGATAAGGGGTTAATATCCAAAATATATTTTAAAAACTCATACAACACCCCCCCCCCAATAATGCAATTAAAAAATAGGCAGAGAACCTGAATTTACACTTCTCCAATAACCTGAAAAGATTCTCGGCATCACGCATCATCAGAGAAATGCAAAGAAAACCACAATGAGATGTCACTTCACACCTGTCAAAATGGCGCTCATCAATACATCAACAAACTAGTGTTGGTGAGGATGTGGAGAAAAGGAAATCCTTGTGCATTGTTGGTGAAAATGCTTATTTGTGTAGCCACTCTGCCAAACACTATAGAGGATCCTCAAAAAATTAAAAATGGAACTGCCTTATGACCCAGTGATTCCACTTCTGGGTAAGTATCTGAAAAAAGCACACCAAAACAGTAATTCAAAAGAATAGATGCACCCCTATACTCATTGCCGCTTTATTTACCTTAGCCAAGATATGGAAGCAACCCCATTGCCTATCAATAAAAAAGCAGTGGCCCATATATACAGTGGAATATTAGTTGGCCATAAAAAATATCTTAACATTTGCAAAAGCATAGATGGATCTAGAGAGTATTATGCTAAGTGGAATAAGTCAGTCTGAGAAAGACAAAATACCATTTGATTTCAGTTACATGGAATCTAAAGAACAAAACAAATGAACAAACAAAAATGAAACAGATTCATTGATACAGAGAGCAGACTAATGATTGCCAGAGAATAGGGAGTTTAGGATTGGGTGAAAAGGTGAAGAGATTAAGAAATACAAATTGGAAGATATAAAATAGTCACAGGAATATAAAGTACAGCATAGGAAACATAGTCTATAAAATTTTAATATGGTGCCAAATGGGTACTGGAAATATTGAGAGGAACACTTTGCAAAGTATATGATTGATTGATTTTTTTAAATTTAATTTAACTTTTTTTGTGGCAGAGACAGGAAGAGTCAGAGAGAGGGACAGACAGGGACAGACAGACAGGAAGTGAGAAAGATGAGAAACATCAATTCTTCATTGCGGTTCCTTAGTTGTTCATTGATTGATTTCTCATACATGCCTTGACTGGGGTGGGGGGAGGCCTTCAGCAGACCGAGTGACCCCTTGCTCGAGCCAGCAACCCTAGGCTCAAGCTGGTGAGCCTTGCTCAAACCAGATGAGCCCACACTCAAGTTGGAGACCTCGGGGTCTCAAACCTGGGTCCTCCACATCCCAGTACAACACCCTATCCACTGCGCCACTGTCTGGTCAGGCTATGATTGATTTTTAACCACTATGCTGTACACTTGAGACTACAACAAAATAATATTGAAAGTAAAGTGTAATAGAAAAATAAAATAATTTTTTTGACAGTAAAAAATAAATTGTCTTCTTAATGCATAGTTTGTTATTGTGGGCTTTTCATTACATCAGGAAAAATATTTTAGGATATTTCCCTTTTGGTAAAAAATGTATCATATTGAAATAAAAATGCACTGTAAAATTATTAACTTGTCTATAATGCAAAGATATTTAATAGAAATCTTTTTCTTTTGAGAGTCTATGAATGTGTGCTGCTAATATAGGTTAGTGTGTTCAAACTTGTTTTTGTTCAAATAGAGGACTTTCCTTCAAAGTGCACTTATTTCTGAATTGCAGTTTTCTCATATATATGGGATAGGGGTGCCAAGATCTTTTCCACTGACTTCTTGTTTATTGTGACACTCAAATAATAGATTAAATTCCTTTGTAAGGCAAAGTCTATACATGTAATAGAATAGTTAGGATTCCTCATTCATTCATTTATTGAAGGTGTTTTAAGCCCTTGTGTGTATGAATGCCAGGAGCAGTGCTTTAGAGGATTCAAAAAAATGTATAGCCGACTGCATTTGCCCTGCTCTTCAAACAAATGCCCTTAATTTTATAACATCCAAAATTGTTAGTCCAAGTAGACAATCTTACAGGTTGACCAACTATCAACTAAGAGAAGAAAAAAAATTTTTTTAATGTGGAAAAAAAGTATGACTTCCTGACATATGTCTCAAGAACGAGGAAGACTTCCGGCAGTTTGGAAGACTTTCAAGCAATGATATAGCAATAAGGTTGTAGATTAAGTCAACAAGAAAGAAAAGCTGATATTCAAGGAAAACTATCTTTCAATATTTGAAGGCCCATACTTTATAGAAACATTAAATTCATTCTTTGTGGTTGGCTCCAAGGGGCAGAGTAGGACCAATAAGGGACAGACTTAAGAATATTACAGAGAAATTTCTGTGTCAAGCTATCCAAAACTAGAGTGGGATGCCTGCGGGGTGATGAGTTTTCTGTCACTGGAAGAGCTCAAGCACAAAATGCACTACCTCTTGTTTGAGCTGGATGCCTTTCAGGTATCTTCCAGTGCTGATATTCTCAAAGTTGGTTTCATTAAGATGTGAGACTCCCCTTTCCTCCTGCCCTTTTCAGACCCTCTCTCCCTGCTCCCTCTTCCCCAGAAAACTGTGGAGTGAAGTGAAGAATAAGGTTTCTTTATTGTTAATTCTGCTATTAAGCATGGGGAGATTCTCTTCTAAGATGAGTTTTCTGTTTAAGAATAAACCTGGGGTCACAGATTTATGTTTTAACTTATCTTTTCATTTTAAATGGAAGTGTAAGTGTTTAATATGGTGTTCATATCATTTCATTTTATTTTCTAAATATAAGTATGTAAGGATGGTGTGAGTTCGTTTTGCCTTGGTACAAGCCATCGTTTTTCCTCCTCTGTTCTTAATCAGACAGTTTTAAATTTGGTTAGGCATGTAAACACACTGTGATGGATGACCTTAATAAATATTACATTGGATCTGTTTGAACAGTCCGTCTTCATCTCTATCTTTTTTTGTTTAAATCCTGTGAGGTCTCAGAATGCTCTTTATGGAGATCAAGAAGATTAAGTAAAATTAGCTCTCAACTACATAATGGGCTCCCTCTCCTGGCATGTGTCTCTCTTCTCTGCATACAGTGACTTTCCCTGATATCAACAGGAGATTTACCGATGGGGGAGGGGGTGTAAGTATGTTCTGGGTGAGCAGAAAATGCTGTGGGATTTCAACGCTCTCTTTCATTTCTAGCATTGCGTATGCTTGAATCAGAATCCAAAATGAAAATGATGAGTAAATCAGCTGGCTACTCAAAAATACCTCCAAAGCCATCCATCTCCTAGGGCAGGCTGACCTGTTTGATCTAATTCAGGGACAGTTGTCCTAGTCTTGAGAACATCTAAATGGCAGCTTTGTAAACAGATGACACCTTGAAAGCAGTTATTTTCAGGGAGAACTATGCTTCACCCATGTCAAACAGTGAAATCCACACTGTTTTTAAAGTTCTCCAGAGACAGACTGGCTTACTCATGGGCAGCGTCAGCAGCTGCCTGTATGAAATAATTTGAGGATCAGCAAGAGGCCCCCATGCTTTAAAATCTGTCTCCCTCATAAATCTGCAATGGTGCCTAAAATTTCCACCATTACTGTCATTCCTTTAAGAGGACATATGCCCTTTTATCTTGAGAGAGGTAACATTAATTTACTGTATAACATACTAGGATGAGCTTTCTTGTTAATAACCTGTTATAACCATTGAAACTCAGTAAAGATCAAGGCTGTAAAGAAGTGGAAGCAAGGGCAGGTAAGTTTAAACAGAGAAGAAGGTGAGGATTGTTAGTGTGTGTATACGAGGTCTTATTCAGATTCAATGGGGGCAGCTGGGAGCTAATATGAGAATAACCAATGAACAGAGAGAAGGCACTGAGTGGTTTGCTGAAGGTAATGGGATGTGCATGGCCCCCAAATGTGAAAGAAATGGAAAACAAAAGGAAGGGTACCGAGGACAAATTTTACTTGCCTCAAAATACTGTTAACCCTGGCTCTACTCATCTCAAAGAAATTCATGGTTTTAATAATCACTTGTAGAGTGATTTTAAACTAAGTTAAATGCTCTTATTTAAGGGTAGAATATGTGCTTTCAATCTGATTCAATAGATATGGAGAACTTCTTATCATAATTTGGATGGTAAAATTTCACTAATTTAAAAGGATTTAATTCACTCCTTACCTATAAGATCTATCGGCTAAATACCATTTTCCTTTAGTGGTTTCTTTTTTTTTTTTTAAAGAAGTTTTTTTTTTTTAATTTATTCATTTTAGAGAGGAGAGGGAGAGACAGAAGGAGAGAGAGAGAGGAGAGACAGAGAGAGAGAAGGGGGGAGGAGCTGGAAGCATTAACTCCCATATGTGCCTTGACCAGGCAAGCCCAGGGTTTCGAACCGGCGACCTCAGCATTTCCAGGTCGACGCTTTATCCACTGTGCCACCACAGGTCAGGCCCTTTAGTGGTTTCTTTAGCAGTATTACTTAAAAATGTTTAACCCACCAAAAATATAAAGTATTTATAGTATGTAATTAGAAGCAGAGAATTTTAAGAGCTGGAATTGATGGTTTAAGATCTCTTAGTTTTATCCCATTTCTCTCATACTCTAGAGATGAGAGAAACTGAGACACATTGTAATAAAGCATCTTTTTTACTCCTTCATTTATTTACTGAGAATTGACAATATGCTAGGTATAAGGATACACTGGTAAGTGAATATAGATATAATATTTTCTTCATGGAGCTTAAACTTTAGTGAGGGAATGATATTTCAATTTGATTGGAGAAACTAATCAATGTAACACAAATAGATAAACAGCTGTGATAGGTACTATTAAATGATACATTTCATGAAAGTATATTGTAGGGGAATTTGACCCCAGTGGGGATGGTGTTAGAAAAACTTCCTTGCAGAAGTAATGTTTGAATTAATATCTGAAAGTGAGTAGGGTTCACTAAACAAATAGAAGAAAGGAGAAAGGGAGGTCTAGGCTGTGGGTAGAGAACGTGCAAAGGCCCTGTTGCAGCGGACTATGACATACTTAAGGAATTACCAAAAGGCCTGGGTTTTGGGGCTCAGAGAACGGCAAGGAGAGAGTCACTCTTTTTGAGAAGAGGCTGATTACACAGGGCTTTGTTTGGGATTTTGGACTGTATCCTAGGAACAGTGCATAGAAGAAACTGGAGCAGGAACATGTGGGTATAGATGCTAAACAGTGATGCAGAAGTGGCATTACTTCTTGGCTCTTTGATTAACATGAGTGTGTTATTTATTTTTTTGTTTTTTTTAAAAGACTTCGCTTATTCATTTTAGAGAGATGAGAGAGAAAAAGACAGAGAGAAGGCTGGGAGCAGAAAGCATCAACTTCCATATGTGCCTTGACCAGGCAAGTCCAGGGTTTCAAACTGGCAACCTCATCATTCCACGTTGACACTTTATCCACTATGCCACCACAGGTTGGGCAACAAGAGTGTGTTCCTTTTACTCATAGTAAGCATCTATTGCTTTTTGAACTTCCCATCATTCATTTATCTCACTTCCATTTTAGTGAGGGATTTCGCCCTTTCCACAACCAGTTCCTGTAACCTTGGTGGAGCTCCAAGGATGTGATTCAGACCTGACCTACGAGATGCCCCACATTCTCTTGGGACCACAAAATTGGTTCAGGAGGGGGCATGCGTTTCCATCATAGCAAATGAGATACTACGAGAATATTTCTAGGATTTCAAGACAGAGAAAGAATAGTGAAGTGTGACCTGGCAAAGTCACTTAAACTATAGGTAGAAAAGAAACTGAAACCAACAGCAGAAACTGCTGTAAGAGATGGAGAGAGAATGCATCCAGATAACATAGTTTGAGCCCTGAGGCCAATGATGGCAGAAGTCAGCTATACCTTGAAATTTTTAGTTATCTGAATTGACAAAGTCTCATTTTGTTAGAGCTGGTTTTTGTTAACTTATTTATAGGACACCATCTAAAAAGAGGAAAACTGATTTTCAGTACAACTTTTAAATGAGAATAATTTCATTGTCAAATCATCTACTCTGAATTCATTTTATTCAAACATTGGGAACTTTAGTATCAAATAACTTTGAAGCTCAATTTTCACATGACATTTTATCTTAAAATGAAGTGTTTTTTCATGAAATAAATGTAATGAAAATGTTTTTTATTATGTATAACCTCTAAATAAATGGTATTTATTAAATCTCATATCATAAGAGAATATAGCTAATAAATAAATATTCCTCAAATAATGTAAAGACATACAACATGCAATTAATTTCATGTGCCCTAAATTACCTGCTCCTTTACTCATTAACAAATAATTGTAATATCTCTAGTATAACTTTCACCAATTATTATTATTATTTTTTATTTAGAAAATTAAATTTAACAAGGTGATATTGGTCAACAAGAGTGCATAGATTTTGGGTAAACGTCTCCACATCATTTGGACAGTCGATTATGTTGTATGTCCATCACCCAAAGTCAAATTATTCTCCATTGCCTTATATTTGTCCCTCTTTATATGCTTCTCCCAACACCCATTCCCCTCCCCTCCTCTTCTTTCCCTGGTAACCACTGTACTCTTACCTATGTCTATGAATCTATATTTTGTACCAATTATTTTTTTGTTGTTTACTCATGTAATCTATGAATATAGTCTCTGCTTTTGCCCTCTCAATTGTTTTAGTCAATCCAGGTAAATGATACATATTGTTTCTTTAAATTTGAGGGGCAATATTTAAAGATTTTTATATCCTTTGTGAACAAATAGCTTAAGAGTTTACAGACTATAATATTTGTTTTAAAATGATATTATAAAATTTAGAATATAAGATTAAGTATTTGTGGGGGAAGTTTGGAACTATGAAGAGTCTTCAATTAAGTGCTTTTTAAAAAAATTAAATAAAAGTCTGCTTTATCTTTTAAATCCTTCAGTTCCATCCAGAACAAAACATTTATTCACAAGCTTTAGAATAGAAACAAATGCTGGCATTGACTATTTGCTCTGATTTATTTTTTTAACCAAAACTGGGCAATAGTAGGGAATAGTCACAGCTCTCAGTGAGCTCTGATTCACCAGAGTTTTAGAAGTGAGCAGGGCAAATGTTTTTTTTATCAAGTTGGAATATTGACGATCAGTCTAATGAAAATATCTAATGGTGGCCTTGGCTGGTTGGCTCAGTGGTAGAGCGTCGGCCTGGCGTGCAGAAGTCCCGGGTTCGATTCCCAGCCAGGGCACACAGGAGAAGCGCCCATCTGCTTCTCCACCCCTCCCCCTCTCCTTCCTCTCTGTCTCTCTCTTCCCCTCCCGCAGCCGCAGCCGAGGCTCCATTGGAGCAAAGATGGCCCGGGCGCTGGGGATGGTTCCTTGGCCTCTGCCCCAGGCGCTAGAGTGGCTCTGGTTGCAACAGAGCAATGCCCCAGAGGGGCAGAGCATCGCCCCTGGTGGGCGTGCCGGGTGGATCCCGGTCAGGCGCATGCGGGAGTCTGTCTGACTGTCTCTCCCCGTTTCCAGCTTCAGAAAAATACAAAAAACAAACAAACAAACAAAAAAACTAATGGTACTTCTTCTTTGCTTGTATTTTTTCTGCTGGAAATCTAATTTCTGTGGCATTTGTGGGTAAAACGGCTGTTATGTCTGATAACTTACTTACAGAGCTGAGCAGCACTGGTAACCAGTGCACGGCGGACACAACAGCAGTTCCTGGAGGGCCCTCAGCTTTCAGGAGGTCCTCTGAAAAGGGACAACCCACTGTTCTGGGACCCTACACTTGGACTAATAATACTAATATGGAGTTAAGAAGAAATGGGCTGGTAGAAGGAGTTGAGAAAGAGATGGTAAATTTTCCTTCTTTGTGTGATCTTAAGAAAATAATTAACCTGGGTAGGACCAAATGAAATATACAGTCCTTGAGTACGTACATAGTTGAATAAATGGTATAATTGTTCTTCCAATATTTAGTAAAACTAAGGAGAAAAAAGTCTAAAGACCAGTTGCATTTATACTCATTCATAACCATCAATATTCAATGATTATCTATTGTATGCAAGGCATATTGTTAGTTTACCATGTGAGAAAATAAAGATGAATTAACCAGGAATTTTGTCATCAATGCCTATGTGATCTAATAGGCATACATGTTATAAGAACAAATAATTTCAATATTTATTTCATAAAAATGTACAGAAAATGTTTTATGGGTAGAGGACTTCAGTCTAGTATGACTGAATAAAGCTACAGGCAATAAGTGATATTTTACCTGTGACTTAATGATTGTGCAGGATATGTAAGAGAATTCCAATAGAAGGAAATAGCATGAATGAAGTTATCCAGAAGATCAAGTGTTAGCTCAAAATAGTAAATAGTAATTTATGAACAGAAGGAAATAAAAATAAAATTGGAAAAATAAGTTATATGAATACTAAACCATTGAGGTACTTGAAAGCTATTTAAAGGTTTTTTTAGTTATCTTTGAGGTAATGGGGACCCTTAGACTCCTTTAGATCACAAAGAAAAGATTGAAAGAAGGTTTAAGAAAAATAAGATGGTTAAAGAATGGGAGGATACTGCAATAGTCTAAATGAGAGACAATAAAGTCCACTCTCAGGGAGGCGAACTGGAAAGAAAGAATATTTAGGAGAGATAGTAGAACAATGCAAGATATTGGCAACTGACTGAGTATGAAATAAAGGCAAGAAGGAATTAAAGGTGACTCTGAGGAGACAAACAAATGCAACAATTAAAAAGGGCAATTCGGGAAAAGGAGCAGATGTAGTAACAGAAAAGGGACAAAAGAATATGATTGTCTTAAGGAAATAAGAGCTTGAAGAAAACTATTACATTAATTTCTAATTTTATGTATATCCTACTTACGAGTGTGTACTTAACACCATATTATATCGTACCATTATAATTATGATACAATCATATTTCTAAATTTTTAATTCAAATTACTTGATTTTCTTACTCTGCTAGTGTCAGCTGCCTGCACCAAAGAAATGACCTCTTTCTTTCAAAAACTATTTATTACGAATGCAAGATCTACATATTTCATTTCTCTATGTGCTCTGTTGATCCATGAAACATTTCAGCTATAAGACTTCTTTCAGTAGAGATAAAAGCCAATCGTGTATGAAATAGATATTATCATCAACATGATATTTAAAAAAATATTATTTTATTTTATTTTTTTGTATTTTTCTGAAGTTGGAAATGGGGAGGCAGACCGACTCCCGCATGCGCTCAACCAGGATCCACCTGGCATGCTCACCCATTTGGGCTGTTACTCTGTTGCAACCAGAGCCATTCTAGCGCCTGAGGCAGAGGCCACAGAGCCATCCTCAGCGCCCAGGCCAACTTTTGCTCCAATGGAGCCTTGGCTGCGGGAGGGGAAGAGAGAGACAGAGAGGAAGGAGAGGGGGAGGGGTGGAGAAGCAAATGGGTGCTTCTCCTGTGTGCCCTGGCCGGGAATCGAACCTGGGACTCCTGCACACGAGGCCAATGCTCTACCATTGAGCCAACCGGCCAGGGCCAAGAGAATTTTTAAAGCAAGTAGTGTTTTTTTATTTAAACTGAGGCTTCCTAATCATTCAGGTTATAAGGAAGCCTCCTGATGGATAGCCTGAACTTCCATTTTTTAAATCATTTTTTATTTTTTGATTACATTGAACATCAAATATTATATCAATTTCTGTTGTACAACACAGTGATTAAACATTACATAAACTGCCTGACCTGTGGTGGTGCAGTGGATAAAGCATCGACCTGGAAATGCTAAAGTCGCTGGTTCGAAACCCTGAGCTTGCCTGGTCAAGGCACATATGGGAGTTGATGCTTCCAGCTCTTCCCCCCTTCTCTCTCTCTGTCTCTCTCTCTCCCTCTCTCTCCTCTCTAAAAATGAATAAAATAAAATAAAAATTAAAACATTACATAAACTAAGTGATCATCTGATAAGCCTTGTAACCATGTGGCACCATACATCTTGACTGTTTTCCCTGTGCTCTACCTTATATCTCCATGAGTATTGTGTAGCAACCCCCCCCCCCCTTTTTTTTTGGCAGGAGGGGAGACAGTGAGACAGACTTCTGCATGTGCCCTGCCTGGGATCCACTTGGCAACCCCCTCTGGGGCCGATGCTCAAGTAAAATATTTTTAGTGCCTGAGGCCAATGCAGATGAACTGAAGCATCCTCAGCACTTGGGGCCAATGCCTGAATCAATTGAGCCACTGGCTGTGAGACTGGAAGAGGGAGGGAGGGGGAGGAGATGGGAGAGAGAAGCCGATGGTCGATGGTCGCTTCTCCTGTGTGCCCTGACTGGAAATCAAACCCGGGATGTCCATACAGTGGGCCAGTGCTCTACCCAGTGAACCTCTGGCCAGGGCCCAATTTGTACTTCTTACTCCCGTCACCTTTTTCACCCATCCCCCATCCCCCACCCCCTCCCATCTGGCAGCTATCCAAATGTTCTCTGTATCTATGAGTCTGTTTCTGTTCTGCTTTTTCATTTATTTTATTTTTTTAGATTCAATTGTTGATAGATTTGTATTTATTGCTATTTTAATGTTCATATTTTTTCTTTTTCTTAAAGAAGATCCTTTAACATTTTATACTATTTGGTGGTGATGAAAATCTCTTTAGCTTTTTATTGTCTGGGAAGCTTTGTATCTGTCATTTGATTCTAAATGATAGCTTTGCTGGGTAGATGATCTTGGTTGCAGGTCCTTGCTTTTCATCACTCTGAACATTTCTTGCCCCTCCCTTTTGTCTTGCAAAGTTTTAGCTGACAGTTTTATGGGAGCTTTGTTGTTGGTAACAAACTGCTTTTCTCTTGCTACTTTAAAAATTTTCTTTTTGTATTCCAACTTTTGCATTTTAGTTATGATGTATATTGCTGTGGACCTTTTGGGGTTCATCTTGTGTGGGGCTTTCTGTATTTCCTGGACTTATCTGTCTATTTTCTCCACCAGACTAGAGAAGTTTTCTGTCATTATTATTTCCAGGTAGGTTTTCATTTTCTTTTTCTCTTCTCCTTCCAGAACCCCTATGCTGTATATGTTAGCATGCCTGAAGTTTTCACCAGAGGCTCCTTACACTATATGCACTTTTTTGGGGGGGATTTTTTTTTCTTTAAGCTGTTCTGATTGGATGTTTCTTGCTTTCTTATATTCCAGATCACAGATTTGATTCTTTGTTCGATCTATTCTGTAAATTATTCCTCATTTCAGTTAGTATAGCCTTTGTTTCTGTTTATTCTTTTTTATGGTTTCTGTGTCGATTTTTATGCTTATTATTTCTTTGTTGAAGTCCTCACTAAGTTCCTTGAATATCCTTATAACCAGTGTTTTGAACTCTGTATCTGAAAGATTGCTTACCTCCATTTTGTTTAGTTCTTTTTCTGGAGATTTATCCTGTTCTTTCATTTAGGATGTACTTCTTTGTCTCTGCATTCTGTTTGCTTCTCTGTGTTTGTTTCTATGTATCAGGTAGAGCTGCTACATCTTCCAGACTTGGTAGAGTGGTCTTGTGTAGCAGATGTGCAACAGCCTCCCCAGTCACTCAAGTTGGGTATTCCAGGTGAGTCCCTGTGTGGGTGGTGTGCACTGTTCTGCTGTAGTTGAACCTTGATTACTGTTGGTGTCACTGTGAGGGATTGACCCCCAGGCCAATAAGAGTGAGGACCAGCTTTGACTACACTGGATGCTGTTGTGCAGAAGTCAACCTTAGGGAACAAAGCTTGCTTTATTAGAGCTTTGGTACTACCCCTTGAAAGTATCACTCATGGAGGTGATAGAGGTGCACTACCGTATGATCTGAAGCTATTCCCTGGGTGTACTGGCTCTGGGATCTCCCAGGAGGTACAAGACCAGCTACTGCCTGTGCCCTGCCTGGGGCCTCTTGGAATGAGCTACAGAGTGATGTGCAGATGGCTACTAATGTGCTGGGCTTGGAGGTGGCCAGTAGAGGCCAAGCTGTGAACCAAGGTCAGTAACCCCTAGTGCCAGGACTGGGGCCATGTAGCAAAAAGTATGGGGTATATAGAGAACAGATGCTGCTTATTTGAGAGATTTTAGGAAAGTCTGAAGGCTGGGGCAAGAGATGCCATTTGTAAGGAAAAGCCATGGCTTCGGTGGGCCCACAAGTTGGGTGGGGTAGGGTCTCAGGGTATCACCAGGGCAGGGCTGACAGTGTGAGCCAGGTTGAGGGAAACCCAGATAATGGTGCTCACTGCTGGTTCTGTGGGAGTGGGGGTCTCAGAAAATGACCATTGGCCTCTTCCAGCACTTTTGTCTGACAAAAAACTACCCCCTAGCTATTGATGAGATGCCCATCAACCCAGTTTCTCCTTGTACGTCTCTGATTTTTTTCAAGCTGCTGCCCCAGTGCTGGAACTCAGAGGGAGTCCGAGTAAGTCCATGTGGGGCCCTTAAAAGGAGCTGTCTGAGACTCCAGCAGCCCTCCATCTCACTCAGCCACAAGCCTTGTTAGTTTTCACAGCCAGAATTATAGGGACTTCTCTTGGCCTTGGAATCCTGGGTATGGGGGCCTGGGTTGGGGTTGGGACCCCTTGCTCCTCAGGGGAACCCTCCACAGACGAGATGTCCCTCCCAATTTTTAACCACCACACACGGGTGTGGGACCAGCCTGTTCCATGTCTTCGGCCCTCTTTGCCAGTCTCAATGTGGCTTCTTTAATTCCCTAGTTGTATGATTTCCATTCAGCCAGATTTCAGGTGGTTCTGAATGATGGTTGTTCTGTAATTCAGTTGTAATTTTGATGTGGTTGTGGGAGGATTTGAGTACTGTGTTTCCTAAGCCATCATCTTGACCAAAAGTCCTATTTTTTAAATAAGTTAAAAATTTTGAGACCCAGAGAGATTAACCCTTTGAGTAGTGAAGTTTTTTTTCATGCTTGCTGATTCCCGGGAGTGAGTTTTTTTTTTTTTTTCAAAAATGAAATTAGTTCCAGTTACAGTTTTATTAACTTAAAATCATGTTTGTTTGATAACCAATTTATGGAAACAAGAAGAATGTACATTGACCTTTTTCTAATGTTGCCTTACACATTTTAAAAATAAAACGATTGTACTCTGGATGGTCAGGAGGCCCGAGGACATACATGAATGTTTGTACTACTCAAAGGGTTAAGGGATTTATCCAGGGTTAGGTATATTTGACATATGAGTAAGACACTGGCCTAAGAGCACAAATAATTTGTCACATAATGTGTCTTGTTCTTGAGAAAGCAGGACTGAGTGCACACCTGGCTGAAGCCCAGCCTTAGGCTCCTTTATTGTAAAACAAGCAAGAAAAGTGATTAAGGATAAAACTCTTGCCCCTGACAAACTGTGTGTATTTTGAATTGTTATTGCTCCTTTTTATTTTATTTTATTATTTTATTTTTGCTATTACTATATGGAGTAGCAGTCCATGATAGTAGTGGAGTGCTTAGACTCTAAGAGAACCAACTTAGACCTGTTTCCTACTTTCATCACTTACTATTTATGTGTTCGTAGACAATTTGACCAACTACTATAAGACTCAGTCTGTCAAATGAAGATAGTAATAGTATCATGTGTGCACATGTAATACACTTAGCATAGTACTTGCCACATAATACATTGTAGACATTGCTGATATTAATGAGCAAAAAAATAGAAGGGTTGGATAGAAACAGAATATTGGTATCATTTCAGTATTAGGGTTCTCCAGGAAAACAGAACCAATGATTCTGTTGTTGTAAGTGATTGATAGACTTTAAAGAATTGGCTTACACAATTTTACGAGGTCAGTAAATGCAAACTTTGCAGGGTGGAAACCCAGGGAAGAGCCAGTGATGGAGATCAAGACCAGAGGTAGTCTGCTGGCAGAATTCACCCTTGTGCAGGGAGGTCAAAATTTTTTTTCTATTGAAGTCTTCAGTTCACTGAAGTCCAGTTATATAAATGTTAATCTCATGCAAAATTACAATCACAGACACATCCAGATAATATTTAACCACATATCTGGGCACCACGACCCAGCCAAGTTGACAAATGTATCAGTCATTAACCATCGCTGTTCCAAATCATCTTAACCATATTTTAAAGAAGATTTCAATGTCTGGTGTGGCATCCATGAAATTATTGCTTCAGCCATACAACTCGAGCCAGCTATTATTTTGACAGGTTGGGATGCAAATCACTTTTTTTACTTGATAATAATGAAGTAGTCATATTCTATGATGACTTCTGTCAGTTTTACTCCACAAACTATGGTCATTCTCTGGCTTCCTATGCTACCTTCTTCCAAAATATCAGCTACATTGTTCCCAGACTAATTATAGAGGCACCTATTCAACCATTGATACTCATATGCAAGCCACTCACATTTCTTCAGAGGCGTGACATTCCTCTTAGTAGCAATAACTGACTGTTAGTGGTCGTTAATGTTATTCAGATCCTTGCCCTGAAACCTACATTTGTTTTGGAATGAGCCCTGTGGGGAGCAATCAGCAGGAGTAGAACTACTTCGGTGGTTGCACAGGTCCAGGAAAGCGGGGTGTATTTTTAGACCACTTCTGTCCTGTCAGCAGCTGTAGAGAAAGCCAAGGAACATCATCAATCTCCTAACTGTCAAGTTGTAGCATCGGGAATGCCCTAGCCAGGATGGCCAGGCCGTTGAAAGTGGCATTATTTGCCTTGTGTTCTGGTACATGTTATTAAAGCTACCTTTTAATGTTCTTTTCCAAAGAGATTGTCTCTGGTGTTTTTATAGTCCAGGGAAATGTAGTACATTGCTGGCAATTTTCTTTGAAAATGGTAAACTTTTGCAGAGTTTACTCTCTCTTCTATTAGGGTTGATAATGAGAAATTGTGAGGATTATTAAACACTCCTAGCTTTCTGTAGGAACTTATTTAGCACAGATGTTTCTATAAATGCAGTACACTGGGAAAATTCAGTGTTCAATGGCCCCAAACTCATTATTAGTTATTACTTCTACCTGTGTATTGTGGTGCTAGTAATCTGGGCTGAAATGTTTAATTTAGCAGGGACTATAGCTGTGCATCTTGGATGCTTTAAAAAGACCACTGAGAAGAAATTACTGGGTGTTCTGCCCAAACCCTTGCTACTTATGAATCTTTCAGCTGTTACCAGGTAAACCCTGATATGTTCTCTTTCTTTTATGGGTATAGGCCACATCATCATGTTAGATTCCTCAAGACAACACCCTAGTTTGTGGCCATGAGGGGAAAATGGAACCTTAAGAGACTTTTAAAACAAACAGTATAGCTAAACATTCTGTTTTATTGGGATAAAAAACATGGGATGTGTACAACTGTATTTAGCTTTCTACTACTTCTCTGTAAAGCTCTCTTGTCTCAGCAGTGTTGCTTGCTTGTACTTTTAATGAAAGCTTGGCAGTGTTTAAGAACAGGGGTAGAAGATACATTAAAAATGCTCATAAAAGGCCCTGAAGAGGATACAAAAACCCTTATATGCCCTCATTCTCTGTGTTCTTGAGACTAACACTATAAAAAATTCCTCATTACATCCTTTATTTCCCTAAGCCAAAGAGAAACTGATTTTGGCTTGGCTGAAAGGTTTCTAGGGGGAAAGTTTGATAAACACATTTATATGAGGTTAGCTAGGGTGCTCTCTCCTTGGTTGACCAGTTTGCCAAGGACATTCCCTATTTTAGCACTAAGCATGCAGAGTCTTATATCCCAGGACCCTTTCTTAGTCTTGTGTAGATTGGAACAGTTGGCCACTATATTTCCTTGGCTACCTTGGGGTATTATGGTCTGTTAATGTTATAGTCATTGTCCCAGGAGTTGAAGGTTTTTTGGGCATGTTGAAGACTGTTGTTTATTCTCTGCACCAGAAGAGCCCACCATTTACATTGTTAATGTAAAAAAAGAAAAAGAAAAAAAAAAGAGAGAAACATGAATTCAATGACAATTTCGACTCATGAGAGCCAATCATAGAAGCTATCTTAGACTAAAGAATACATTTCTTTTTATATATGTAATTAGATCTCAAATATATAACACTTGTAGTTTTATTTATTTATTTTTTTAAAAGACTTTATTTATTCATTTTAGACAGGAGAGAGAGAGAGAGAATGAGAGAGCGAGAGAGAGTGAGAGAGAGAGAGAGAGAGAGAGAGAAGGGAGGAGCAGGAAGCATCAACTCCCATATGTGCCTTGACCAGGTAAGCCCGAGGTTTTGAACCGGTAACCTCAGCATTCCAGGTCGACACTTTATCCACTGCGCCACCTCAGGTCAGGCCACTTGTAGTTTTAAAACAAGGCCAGAAATTTCTAGGTTTTAAAAAATATTTATTTGCTATAATTAAATTAATCCAGGTCATGATGTATATTTGACTATGACAAAACAAATTTTACAAAATGATCTAGTGAATTTGGAAATTTTAGACTTATACATCTACCTTTAGCTGAATAATCTCATACTTTAATTTGAAGAAAAACTGATTTTTAATTTTTATTCTTTGCCTTAATTATTTTGAGTGACTGCTTAGACACACACAAATTCAGAGAGTAATAGTGATGGCCCCATTAGTTTTTTCTGTTTTACATGTAGAATGGAAATACATTTTAAAAGCATTATGAAATTTTACTAGGTATTTAAAATTCTACTTAGATCAGTAAGTTAAATATAACAAAGAATAGTATAAATAATATTTTCCTTAAGGAGTAAATGGAAATAGTTCAGATAACTAGTACCCCCTGCCCCTGCCTTATGTTGAGTTATTCTGGAGAATAGCAGTAAGCATATACATATTGTTGATCCTATTGTTCACTTTTGCAAATTCTGCATGATAATAAGGTACATACAGGAGCCTAGACATTTTTTCTTTAATAGCAGGGATTGGAACATTGTGCCATTTGCCACTGGGAATTAAGTTACAAAGTAATATTTTAAACTCTAGGAATGAGTTAAAGATACAAATTTTCCTGTGTGTCAAAGGACTAATATAATTAGGCTTTTGTTTTTAGGAAACCAGAGTTAGAGGAGTAGTTCAGAAGATTCCCCAGAACTTGAATATTTCCTACATAAGTAACCAAAGAGATATTCCATTAACTAAAGTTCTGGACAAACATTTGCATATTTAATTATTTTTAATAGTGGAAAAGCATCTCAAGGTTAATGTATTTATGAAAATCATCTCACCAGTATTCATACATTTTTGGTCTCAGAATATTCTAGTAAGAGTTAAAATATTTAATCAACTTAATCATGAAAATAAACTATTAAGAATTGGGAAATATCTTCTGTATTATTTGTAGTTTCCAGCTTCAGATGGTACTTAAGAGCATAAGGTATGAAAACTGTAAAAACTAAGTTTTTACCAAAGTAATTTGAATATCAGCTTTAATATCAATCTGATATTATGCTGAGGGATCAGATTTTTAATATAGGAGGGTAGAAGCTAACCTGACCTCCTACTTAAAAATTTTTTTTGAATGTTACCTTTCATTCATTTGGACTTGATTTCCTGAAACCCTAAATCAAGTTCTTCTTTGAGATGGAAAATAAGTGACAGAGATAAATCCAAAGCTAGTGACACTTGCACACAATATGCCATTCTCAGATGGAGTTATCAGCATTTCTTCCACACTGCATTGTGCTGAAATTCTTCTCACCTATTCCGTCCCTGAAATACTCCTGTTGAAGAGCCGCAATAATAACTACTC
Organism: Saccopteryx bilineata; assembly: GCF_036850765.1. Lineage (NCBI taxonomy): Eukaryota > Metazoa > Chordata > Mammalia > Chiroptera > Emballonuridae > Saccopteryx > Saccopteryx bilineata. The sequence goes on along the minus strand of NC_089493.1, from coordinate 220,887,433 downwards.
TGCCAATTAAGGTGTTCTACTTGGGGCCAGCCAGAGCTTAGTTTGGGGACAAGGTCACTTGCTGGGATGGAGTTGTAGTTCCCCAATTACTAGTAGTTCCACTATCTCTTCTAACTTGTCAAATAATGAGGAGACTTTGAAGGCTAAATCCAGCAGTAGCTCCTAGCGGGGTTAATGCAGTGTGAATGACAATGATACCTCAGGAGTGAGAGTCTGACAATGTCTGTCAAGCTCCGTTCACAAGGATGACGAAGTTCATTGTTACTCAACACTACTTTAGAAAGGTATTGGTCTTGATCTTATCAACAAGAAAGGACCACATTACTTACTTTGGCAGATGTTCATCAGCTCCTTCACATCACCCATATACACTGAACACGAACTTAATATCCTAATGACAAAAGCTGAATGTGCTACAACAGGACAGCTTCCCCACAAACCATGTCATCTCCAGTGTATTTCTCATGTGTCAACATTCTCGTGAATAGCCTTTTTGTTAAGTTTCTAAATTCTGAAGTTAGTGATGAATAACAGTGGTTATACAACAATTATTTTTAGTACTCATTAGCAACACAACTGAGAGAATAAGAATAACAAAATTATACTCCCAAATGAAAACCAGAAAGATTTTATACCAATGATAACGATGTTCACTGCTGACTCCATTGGTGAATCATTTAACTGAAGATTGAAAACAACTCAACAAAAAGCCCTATGAAATTATTCTAATGATTAGCCATTCAACATTTGTCGGAAATTGACTAGATGGCCTGAAAATTCATGTCTCCCAAGGCTAAACTGTATTTTTAAAATGAGTGCTCAAAGCTGAATATGTAATGTAGCAAAGGATTTTTAGCAATTAGATTCTTTTGCATGTGTTTTTCTTGCTCTCATGTTTATTTATTGAAATAGCAAAGGATCCTGCTCTTCTTTGATTATGCTTGGATTCCACCGGGTAAAGGATCGAGAGAGCAAATGGCCTTTTTGGCTCCTAGGGATGTTCTGACTCACTCTTCAAATTCTGCTGAAGTTTGCTTTGGATAAATGGACAAAGCCTCACCTAGTAATGACAAATATTAATATATACACAAATATTTAAGAGATGCAAATATTACTTTTGACTCACCTCATAACTAGTCTACTGGTTCAGACCTGAATATTAGATATTTTTTCCTGTTGAGAAAGTAGTTCTGTATCTTACAAAAATGAAAAAGAAAAATATTTGACTAAAAAAATGAACAAATATATTTAATCTTATGAAACAGATTTCCTTTCCGTAGTTTCATTTATTGGGTTCCAAAATATTAATTTTCTGTTTGCTTTTGACGCATGTGGCAAACCCACTAAGAGCAAGGAGGGCATTTAAAAATATTGGGTATACTTATGACAAGTACACCTGTTGTGACCTTTCAGGTTTCATATTTCCTGAGAGAAATTATAAGATACAAAATAGCTACCAAAATTTCAATTAGCATTTTAATAAATGGACAGAATTTCAGTTGGGTAACATATTTATACATAGATTTGAGTGGGTCTTTTCATATTTTATCCTATCTAGGATTTTGCTGATTGTCAGTGGCCAAAACTACTCAGTATTTGATTTGGAAAATTGTGTGTCTGAGGCAGCTTTTTGTGTGGAGTTCTTTTGTTTATCCAGGACGATGTTATTCTTTGCTGACAAATCACATTTTCCTCAATAATATTCATATTACTAAGAAGCATTAGATATGAGGCAGGCAAAGTCCTTTCTCTTGAATGTTCTTGGGCTGGTTCATAAGAAGGGGATGCTTTTTGCCATCAATCAATGATTTATTTTTTTCTTATTAGTTGTTGAAACTTTGTCAAGGACTTAGTTTAATTCTCTGGCACCTCCATAAAGCAATCCTTTGCTTCCAGGGTCCAGCGAGGACAGCGTGGTCCAGTGAAGTTCAGTGTCACTGCCCCGCTCCTTCCTTTCAGACGTTTCCCTCCTACTCTTGGCTCGTGGAGTCTACACCACCCTTCTCCCTGCCACTCTGCTTCTCTCACACAAAATTTTCTGCTCTTCCCCTCAGGGTCCCAAATGTCAGATAGCTAATATGACAAATTAATTTATGTTAATCTGCACTTGGGGGCCCCTTCCAGGTAACATAGACATGCATTTTAAAAAACTGAATTGTTACCTGTTCCAACCATCTCACCCACATGTGGTTATGTAATTAGTTGGTGATGCTCCTGGAAAATAGTAGTGAGGAGTGATTGGGCCAGTGGGCCGTTTGAGGTCTCTCTCACAGCACCGCCTAACTATCTGTCCTCTCTCAGCAAGACCATATGCTTTAAACGGGCTTAGATGCACATTTTCACACAACTGCCTGATGCTCAGCCTTCAGAATTTTGTGAATACCATAATTTTGTAGAATCAACTTTCTTCAAGTTGGGTAGGGTAATGAGGGATAGATGACTGTTAAGTCTCCCTTTGTTTATAGAACATCCTCTCTTTAAAAAAATGCCCAAATGTGCTGGAGTGAAAAGTGCATCAATAAGTCTCAAATAATCATGAAAATACAAAAACCAGTTCTAGGAATTTCTGTTCAAGAAGAAGGCATATGAGCTGGAGTGATTTTCTGAATGTGTACTATTATGGGCTGGGTCTAAATGATAATAATAAATGCTCACATTTATTTTAACCACAGTGCTGACATCACTACAAATATTATAATTTAATTCTCAAAATTGTACTAAGACTTAGCACTATTTTATTCACATTTTACAGATAAAAAAATGAAAACTTAGTAATATTATACAACCTGCTCAAAATTTGCACAGCAACGAAAAGAAAACCAGATTCTGCACCTATATTGCTATAACATGACCTTGTCACAGATAGTCTTCATTTCAGGACCCCTGTGAATTCCGTTGGTGTGATCACTCTTGTCCAGTGATTGGGGCGCGTTTCCTAATTAGCTGGGATCTTGGTTGTATCCTGACTCTCCTCAGTTGCTCTTCTTACACAGGAAACGACACCTCTGGGGCATGGGGATATCAACCATCTCTTCTGATTGGTTTGTTATTTAATCAAATTACTTTATGCAGAAAACAACAAAGGAGAGAAAGAAATAAAGCAAGGTTCCACATTCCATAAATAAGAATGAAAGGTTTTCAGTGATTTTCCTCTACCAAAGAAACTTTTATCATTTTAATATTTCTTGTATATGCTCAAACCTTGTTTCTTCTAGATTTTCATCATTTTTTGAGAACCTCAACAAATGAAAATTCAAATTTAATTGGTGGCTATAATTAGTGACAGATGTTTAAAAATTTCGGACATTCAAAGATATTTTGCTTATTTTATAAATTTTGTCATTCACTATAAACTTTCACTTTGCTATTTTAGAGTTTACTTTACACACTACCTCAATTTTTTCACCTCTAGCTAACTTTCTTCTCATATAATTATAAACAAAAATTTAGTGGTTAAAAAAGTTCCCATAAAAATAAGAGGAAGGAAGAAGCAATTTATTTTAAATCAACCTAAAAGGGAACCAGATATTAAACACCAAGACAGTTTATTCAATTTAATATTAATTGTTACAGTTTTCTATTTTAACGGATGTTTGGGAGGTCAAAATTCATTGTCTTCGAGGCCAAACTTCTGTTCTATTCACTAAATTCTCTGTAGACTAATACTGATGGAATAATATGTCTGTTTGGATTTAGATACAGTCAGAAATGTGACATAAACAGAGAGAGAGAAGAAATCTTATGTTTTCTTCTGGCTCTTTTCAGAGGTCTGCTAATTGGGTCTGGTACAACTGTTACTGGGTTCTGTTTAAGATCAGGCTTTCTGCTTGATATGTAAGACATTCTTTTTTTGTAAACAAAACACTGGATTTCATTGAAAGGAAAATGTGTTATAATCAGTAGACATTTCTTCTTACTATTTCTATTTGAAGATTCTCACCAGGTCTCTGACATACAATACAAAGGGGTTTGCCTCCGGCATGAATAATTTCATAAACTGAAGGAGTCCACTTTTTAATATTATTAAATTCAATGAACATAACACATTTTTATTTTAAGAATTATAACATCTTAATCCGCATAAGAGACCTAGGAATGTCATGGTCAAACTAGAAAGAAAAGAAAACATTTGACACATATATGTAAAAGGTAGATAAGAATTTAAGTCAAACCTCACTATATTTATTCCTCCAAAAATGTATGTTCTCATAAAGGCAGGATTATATTATCACTTGTATTTGAGGAATTATTGGATATAAGAAATGTGTTAATTCTCCCATGCCTAAATGAGAAACATCCAGTAAGAACATAAGATAGCTTTTTAACCACTGGACATATGCCAATAAAACATTCTTATGCACAGAGATTACTTATTTACTTGAACTATCAAATATATCATAAACCTGTGAAAACTCATCTTGAAAATCAAGTCTTTTCCTCCCTCAAAGTACAATACCAATATTTACATGACAATCCTTCCACTCGACAAATAGTAATGTACTATTTAAGAAATGAAGTGAACTGAAGTCCACGGGATTCTTAAATATGCATATAAAAGATTTAAGTATTCATATTAACTTAATTGTGCTTTAAGTGCCTTTTAAACTGTCTTTATAGAATTTACTGGTTGCTGTTGTTTTGTGTGGTTGGAAAAAACACCCTGCCCTTGATACTAGGCAGTGATGATTGGCTGCCTGTACAATACAAAAATATAAAACTCAACTGTTCTAGTTTTCTTAGAGAATAAATACAATTCATTCGCTCTCTCTCTCCCTTTTTTCCCCTACCCTTTCTCCCCCCCCCAAATTTAACAATAGCAAATGTCCCTATTGCTGAAAGATTAGGATGTGTTTTGTTTTCTTTTTAAAAGAAAAAGTTGTGCTTGGCCGGTGGCAGAGTGTATAGAGCATAGTCCTGGAGTGCTGAGGTCGCTGGCTAGATCCCGGGGTTGACCAGGGTCACCAGGCTCCATCCTGAGGGTGCTGCCTGGACCCTTGAAGTCATGAGTTCCATCCCTGGTCAGGATACATATGAGGAGCAATCAATGGTACAACTAGGTGGATCAATGGTCTTTTTCCCTCTCTACTCTCTCTCTCTCTCTCTCTAAAAAAAAGAAAAAGTAGCGTGAGACTTTGACCACAAAGTGAGAAAATTTTGTATTTGCTTTGATTTGAGGTTCAAGCTCAGAATTTAAAAGGTCAAATATAATCCAAAGCCACTTTAATGAATCTCTCATGAAAGTTCAGCATCTTTATTTTCTTAATGACTTGGTCATTTCATTGAAGAAATTCAAACTGTAGGATTATGGAAAAGAACCCAAAGTAGGAGGATATAAAGATAATAATTAGGTAATATACATTATTTATACATATGCATATCTATCTTAATAAATGCATTCTTAACAGCTCTAGAAGATAAGTACTTTAATATATTACTGGTGACTAAGGTCATCAGATTGGTACAACCTTTCTGGAAGGGTAATTTAATGATACCTATTGAAAGTGTTAAAATAAATACACTTTAAAGGAATAGTTCTCTTTTAATAAATTTATTCTGAATGCAATTAAAGATACATGCAAAAAATATGTTCAATAATGTTCATATTGGTGGTATTTTTAATAGCACAAATTTGTAACTACATTTTAAACAAAAAGGGATAAATCAGATTATCATATAAATCAAATTCTATTCACACAATAAAATACTGTATATCTCATATTTGTGTGTAAAAGTATATTCACTAATGCGGAAAGATGTTTTTGATAAAATGAAAAACATATCTAGGCCCTGGCCAGTTGGCTCAGTGGTAGAGCGTCAGCCTGGCATGCAGGAGTCCTGGGTTTGAGTCCCAGGTTCGATTCCCGGCCAGAGCACACAGGAGAAGCGCCCATCTGCTTCTCCACCCCTTCCCCTCTCCTTCCTCTCTGTCTCTCTCCCCCTCCCACAGCCAAGGCTCCACTGGAGCTGAGGATGGCTCTGACTGCGGCAGAGCGACGCCCCAAGATGAGGTAGAGCATCGCCCCCTGGTGGGCATGCCGGGTGGATCCTGGTCAGGCACATGTAGGAGTCTGTCTGACTGCCTCCCCGTTTCCAGCTTCGGAAAAATTCAAAAAAAAAAAAAAAAAGGAAAAGAAAAACATATCTAATAAAACAAAGGGTTAATAATAGATATCTCCAGGTACATAGGATTAAGACGTTTTAAAAAATCTGATGTTTCCATAATGAGCATGCATCAATTTTATGTTGATGTAAAAAACTGTTTGTAATAAAACTAATATTTTAATATTTATATTTGAACACAAATAAAATTCAGAAGGACAGTTTGAACTTAAAGTAAAATTTCTACAATTTGAATTTTTTTTCCTGCTTAATATTTTCTTTTTATTTAATAATTTTATTTTTTTAATGGGGTGACATCAATAAATCAGGATACATATATTTAGAGATAACATGTCTAGGTTATCTTGTCATTCAATTATGTTGCATACCCATCACCCAAAGTCAGATTGTCCTCTGTCACCTTCTATCTAGTTTTCTTTGTGCCCCTCCCCCTCCCCCTTTCCCTCTCCCTCTCCCCCCTCCCCCCCGTAACCACCACACTCTTATCAATGTCTCTTAGTCTCACTTTTATGTCCCACCTACGTATGGAATAATGCAGTTCCTGGTTTTTTCTGATTTACTTATTTCATTTCGTATAATGTTATCAAGATCCCACCATTTTGCTGTAAATGATCCGATGTCATCATTTATTATGGCTGAGTAGTATTCCATAGTGTATATGTGCCACATCTTCTTTATCCACTCATCTACTGATGGGCTTTTTGGTTGTTTCCATGTCCTGGCCACTGTGAACAATGCTGCAGTGAACATGGGGCTGCATGTGTCTTTACGTATCAATGTTTCTGAGTTTTGGGGGTATATACCCAGTAGAGGGATTGCTGGGTCATAAGGTAGTTCTATTTTCAGTTTTTTGAGGAACCACCATACTTTCTTCCATAATGGTTGTACTACTTTACATTCCCACCAACAGTGTATGAGGGTTCCTTTTTCTCCACAGCCTCTCCAACATTTGCTATTACTTGTCTTGTTAATAATAGTTAATCTAACAGGTGTGAGGTGGTATCTCATTGCCGTTTTGATTTGCATTTCTCTAATAACTAACGAAGATGAGCATCTTTTCATATATCTGTTGGCCATTTGTATTTCTTCCTGAGAGAAGTGTCTGTTCATGTCCTCTTCCCATTTTTTTATTGGATTGTTTGTTTGTTTGTTGTTGAGTTTTATGAGTTCTTTGTGTATTTTGGATATTAGGCCCTTATCTGAGCTGTTGTTTGAAAATATCATTTCCCATTTAGTTGGCTTTCTGTTTATTTTGTTATCAGTTTCTCTTGCTGAGCAAAAACCTTCTTAGTCTGATATAGTCCCATTCATTAATTTTTGCCTTCACTTCTCTTGCCTTTGGAGTCAAAATCATAAAATGCTCTTTAAAACCCAGGTCCATGAGTTTGGTACCTATGTCTTCTTCTATGTACTTAATTGTTTCAGGTCTTATGTTTAGATCTTTGATCCATTTTGAGTTAATTTTAGTACTGAGGGACAAACTGTAGTCCAGTTTCATTGAATATTTTTTTGATATTTAGAAAAAGAAAACTTTCTAATAAAATACCATAAACTATAAAGCACAATTGTGGTGTTCTTCTGATGGAATATATTCTCGGGCTTTGACCTACACACCTAAAACAAAGACTGGCACTATATAAGGAACATTTGATGTTTTCTTTGTTTGTTTTGTTTTTCTAAAAGGGCAACAGAGTAATTAGCAGTAAATGTTTACCTAGTGGTGTGCTGGTTAACGTTTAACAAGTGGCTCTGGGGATGGGGTCAGTGAGGAAAGGCTTTATTTACAGTATTTGCCAAATGGTGTAAATATTCTCACCCAGGCTGATTTCAAGTTCCCAACTTGACATCACAGAATTGGAAAGAAATTGTACACCGACTCTCTAGCACTGGTACCAGCCAGCTCTAGCCCACCATTAGGGCAGCCAGATCTCTTCGTGGGACAGTCTATGTGAGGGTGGAATGAGGCAAATTAGGGGCAGAAATGCTTTTGATTTAAGATTAAGCCTGGAAACTTTTGGAAATGGACCCCTTCAAAGGCAAAGGAGAAAGAAGAAGTATACAAAATAGTGGTACTATACAGAAATGTAGCACATAGGACAAGACTCTACAGGATTCTTGGGAGTGGCAGTGCTTGGACTTTCTTGTTCAGAAGAGTTAATTCTGGCACCTATTAATCATAGGCATTCCCAAGTCTCCCCCAGGAAAGTGGATTGGAGTCCAGGAATCTGCATTTTAGAAAGCCCCTTTGGGACTGTTATCAGTCAAGAAAGTCTGAAATAAGATGCACACATTGTGGTCCTATATGGTATTTTTGAGTGCTTAACACTTGAGGATACCTTATAATTAGAGTTAATATATAATTTCTAAAAAAACTAGGTTACTTTTGAGCATGAAAGATAGTATTAATTATTATTTCAAGTTAATAGGTATAATCCAGGACTTTCCTGGGAAAACTAAGTAAAAGTTGACCCTACTCATAAGCACTCCCAAGAGAAGTCTTAGCAGTTATGTGGGAGTGATAGATATAAAATCATAGGATGGGTAAGTATACAAATTCGCAATGTTGAATTATTTTGAGCTCTCTAAAACAAACAATCTCTGGCTCTCGCCTCCAACATAATAGAGATCACTGGGTTTCTGGAATGCAGTAACATTTTTTTAGCACCATGTCATTCAATGGAAGGGAGTCTTTCCTATAATGGATACAAATTCAAGTTAGTGGACTGCTGGACAGAATTAAGATCTATTTATATTTCTTCCTATATTCAAGTTTGCTGAATTTTGAGGAGTATGTCCTGCTAAAGAGTGTTTATATGGAAAACTTATTTATATGGAGAACTGCCCCCATGGCATAATCTGAGAGCCACTGAAAGCCACTGGTTTTCTTCCTGCCCCACCGGAGTGATGCCACATCTCAACATGAGCACTCATTGGGTAATGACCCTTTAATTCTCTCCAGTAATAGAACCAGGAGGGTTTGGAACTCATAAATATACTTAGTTGTCTGCGTCAGTTCAATAGTGCAGAGGTGAGTGGGCAGTGCAATTGAGAGGTGGCATGGGAAACGAGATGGCAGCGAGAATATTCCTCTGAGCAGGATGACACTCAAATCACCTGGTGCCAATGGGCAGATGTTTTGTAAAAGCACCATTATAAGCACTTCTGTTGGGTGAAGACGATGATTCAAGTTAGATTTTTTTGGTTTGGACTGACAAAGTGCAAGCAGGTCCCAAATTGTTATTGCAGTAGTTCTCTATTACTGTGGGTTGTGTGTTCTTAAGTTGTGATATTGGGGGCAGAATTGTTGCAAGTGGCTCAATTAAACTTATACCAAAGTTTTGTTTATACAGTATATAAAAATAATCCATCATGCACTGACTTTAAGCTATGCCTAGATGCTACTGTGATAATGACAATGCAGTTTAAAATAGAAAATAAAAGTTTAACTGAATTTATATATGTATATATATTCATTTACATACATAAAGTACTTTATACCTTTCTCAGATAGTAATACAAAATCAACTATTTAGGGGGTGACAAAACTTTTGTAGGTAAAAACATACCTTCTAATGCAGGATGTTTGGGGACTATGATGGGACAACTTAGATGATCTTGTCCAGCTTCTGTTTGTATAATCAGTCTAGCAAATTTTGGTTTCAGGGTTCTGGAAAGAGGGATATAAAGTGTAAACCATGAATAAGCCATGAGAATGACAGGTAATGGAAAAGGTAAGAGAGACAATGATTTCATTAGCTCACTAAAATGGAAATGATCACTGGTCCAGGAGGAGGACCCTCGCGATGGGTCCTGGGCCCAAGGAACTCAGGGGAGAATTGGTCAGGGGCAGACATCAAAAGGTTAACCTTTGGGGCAATTTACATTTCATAATCTTTTGGGCTATGGAATTATGCATTTTCTTTGGAATGTATTTTCTTATAAATAACAGTGACATTGTAGTAAGTCTTTATAATGTATCAATTTATTCATTGCACCTTCTTTAATAGAATTGATTATTCCTACTGACCCCATTGTGTAAAAAGCCCAAAGCATCTCCAACAACCTCTGTCAGAGATAGAAAAAGCCAAACAGATGTCCCTTCTCTTTTTGTAAGGTTATTTAATCTAAACTCTTTGTCCACTTTACTGCAGACCAACACCTGGCTTTATTTACCACCCTTTCCCACTTAATGTATTTTGAGCGTGCCCTAGTTTTTGCACATTTTTTCTTTTACAAAAGTTAGAGGCCTGACCTGTGGTGGCACAGTGGATAAAATCTCGACCTGGAACACTGAGGTCGCTGGTTCAAAACCCTGGGCTTGCCTGGTCAAGGCACATATGGGAGTTGATGTTTTCTGCTCTTCTTCCCCCTTCTCTCTCTCTTTCTCCTTTCCAAAATGAATAAATAAAAAAGTAAAATAAAATAAAAAGGAAGATAGACTTCTGCCCTTGCAAAGAGGACACTATTTTCTCATCTCTTCTCTTCTGGGTTTATGTAAGTTGACATTTACTGTGCCTCTTCTCTCACTCTGAGCTATTTGAAAATGCTTGCCCAAGGTCCCCTTGGGGACCTGGTTTCCAGACTGAGCACTGGTGTTGCTTTCAAGGTGAAACCTCCCAACCTCTTCAAAGAACAGACAGGTTTGACCCCAGAGCCCTTATTTATAACAGCTAGTCACAAGGTGGCCGTCTTACATGACCTATGGCATGTGCCTGGCACTATTCTCAGACTCCGTAGACCGTACTCAAGGGCAAATGACACATTTCCTGATTAGGGATGAATTCCTGCAGCAACATTATTAAATATTAAGAGCCACAAATAGAGCCATGGAATAGTTATGTGACCCCCCAAAAAGCCTGTAACAATACTTTTACATTCTTAAAATTCACAGCATTTTAAATTACTGAGGAATTGAGATATTTGTTTAATATGTTTATTATGTTTGTTTTTAACTATTTGAAACACCTGAAAAGGATAAATATGGAATCCTAAAAATGACAAATAAGTGTATTTCAGAGGTGAACAGCTGGGAGATTTTTTTTAACCTTCCATTTCTCAGTTCAGTGTCTATCTCTGTTAATGAAGACAGTATTGAACCATGCAGCCAGACTGGGGAAAGAACAGGAAACACAAATACTATGTCTTCTCTTCAGGAAGTTAGATGTCTGAATCATAGGTAAGCTTTTATTTTAAATGTATATTAACTCAACAGCATAAGAACTTACAACATTTTTTATTTTATATCTTTTTACAACATTTTAATTATTCTGAATTTTATAGCTCTGTAATATAACAACAAAAGGTAGAAAAGTTCTTTTTTTAAAAAGATATCCAAATGTGTTTTCTTTGTACAGTGTCAGGCAATAGACATTTCTTTTTGAAAGACATATTCTGAAAAATTGGTTTTGGAATTATTGATGTATGTATATGTAACATTTACATAAGAGGGATTTACTATATTTTCAAACAAGTCATGTGGATTTTGCCAATCAGCTTTGAATTAGCATTCAAAGGATTAATATCTGATATCTGAAGAATTTGATTTCTATTTTTTCCAATTTGAGGGTACTGTAAAATCTTAGTCTGAATAACTACCAGAAATTACACACTTCAGAATTTATAGATATTTTTAAAAAGGAAATCATAAGCTTAAATTTTCTGAATTGAATCAGAGGATTAATATAGCAGAATGTATTCAGTGGACCTACAGATCCATTGATTTGTTACTGTGTTAGTTATAACTATTATAGGGAAGAGCCTTCTCCCTGGGTTAGGCTCTCCAGCAACTTGCGCAGTAACTTGATAGTCTTTTCTGTTGTATATTTAATTGATCTGAAATAATCTGTCCATGGAGAATTCTCCTTCCCCTTCTCCTTTATGCTGCTTTTTTCTCTGGGCAAATAATGGCTATTGAAATGAAAGATTTAATCAACTGAGTACTTGAATCCTAGTTTCTAATTTGGGTTTTACTACCATATACTATTTTGCACTAAGTTTACTGAGTACTCATATTCTCAGATATTGTGCATAGATGTATCTTGTTGTGAAACACATTATTATGTTTTCTACTCAGAAAAAAATTATGTCAAGGAAAGCAGATGTTGTCTGAGAGTCCGTAGAAACTTCAAGCAGGAGATAAATTCTATCAGTAGAAAGACATTTTTGGAAGCAAGAGATTATATTGCAAACTATATCCTACATATTATAAGACACAATGTAAACTAGGAAAACCTTATCATAGAACTGTTACCTTTAGAAGACAAAAATGCACTTCGAAACAGAAAATTGTGAAAAGCAGACACCCTAGAAGAACCTAAGTGCTCCATTATTTTATTTTCACCATTGGAAATGTGACATTTGTTTTCTCCTGTAGGTATATGAACATAATGTGTTCCAATCAGAAATTGCTTATCATAAAGGCAACATAATTTTATTTAAAGAATATATTAAATAGTATCATATGGTTTAAGAGCAATAAAGATTTATTATTATGTAATAATTTCAGTCATTATTTATTATTTGCAGTTTTAGTTAGCTCAATTTGTCATAAGATATTCCCTTATACTTCAAGAAAAGAATACTATCCAAATAACATGTCAATCATTTTTCCTTTCCTTTTCTCTGACCCACTTCCACCCCTCTTTCACCCCTACCTCCCCATCACCATAACTTTTTTCCAAAGGGTGATTAAATTCCTGGAAGAATACAACCTGACCATGCTCAGAGTCCTTTATCTGAAGTGTAAACTCTAATCCTGTGGTTGCCTATGTACCTTTTCTAGATGAATGATGCTAGTACTATTTGTGCCACTACAGTTAGGGGTCTCTTAACATTTCCGTTCTAAATACCTATTTTCAAAGGTTTATAACTCAGCTATAAAAATGTGCTCCAGACTGAAACTTAGCATACAGGGTCCTAGCCCAGGAGCAATCTTTTTCTCTTTTATATATTAATCTTGAGAAAAAATGATTTGACTGTATTTTAAAGAACTGGCGTGTTCACAGTAATAGAAGTTCAGGACAAAGGGTATGAGAAGAGATCACATGCCAACAAGTCCCCTCACCTATAATAGGTTTATCTGAAATTCAGTTTCACAACATCTCCTTCCTGCTTCTCATTCTCTCTTGCAATTCTCTTTTCTCAGAAATAAATCTAGTTTTATTGCTTTTATTATTTGTTTCAATAGCCTCATTTGTGGAACTTATTTAGTAGTTATGCCACCTTGATATATGGTCCTATCCACAGATATGAATGAGTTGGCCACTGCAGGGCAACATCAGATTTGGGAGACCGAATGCCGTGATTATTTGTTTGTTATTGTTGCTATTGATGCTGTTATTATTTAAACACAAAGAAAAATGGAAGAAATGCATTGCTTTTTGTTGACAGTAATTAAGAATGTGCTGAAAACTTAGTAACAATACAAGTAACTCTACCTTACTTTTGTAAATTGATTTCCAAAACATTAATTTGGTTATTTATATTTTTATTCTAAATCTTAGTGTTCCTTTCTGATCTAAAAATTTAAATATATGGGCTTTCGCACTATAGATATAGTGCATTAATAACGAGTGAATTGCATTGGTGGTGAAATATTTTCCTAATCATCTGATAATTTGATTTAGTCTGGGTTTTTAAATCTAGAAGATTTGGGGTTTTTTTGGTACTTCAATTACATATTTAAAACCAGTGATTAAGATCCCCTATAGCAGCCTTTTCTCCGCCTCTGGTGTGTTTTATGTAGTTCTAAACCTCATTCCATTCCCCATAACATTAATATTTTCCTTTGGATGTTTTTTTATCATCTATCATAACTATCATGCTATTCATTATTTGAAAAAAAAGAGAGTACTTCCTTTAAATTCAGACTGGAAGGGTACTGAAGCCTTATCAAAGCATATAGCTTTATTTATATTTTGACCATTAACTATTTTGTGAGCAAGAAAATGTCATAAGTAGAAAAACAAACAAATGATAAAAAACAAACAAAAGCTACCACTCTTTCTAAAGGTACTATATGGAAGAAAAGACATGTACTTTTATGTCATAGCAGGCTTAGATACGATGGGAACGATAGAGTGCTTCTCTTATATTTTCTGTGAAATTTGCAATGTAGCTCAATCTATTATCTGACATAATGAATTGGTATTGAGAAACTCATTAGCTGTCAGGGTTGGTTAACAGCGGTGCTTTTTTACAGCATTTTCTTTTTATTATATAGAACAGTACACATTCCAAACTCCTAAGCCTCCATGGCCTTCTGTACCCATTACCCTTTCCAATTGCACCCTTCACAGTTTGCCTTCTCTGATCATGGGAATTGGCAGGGTGGGAAGATGGAATGTGACAGGGTTGGTGGGGCCAGGAAGGCATAAGCAAGGCAGAGAGAATGAAGGAGAACGTGTGAGCACATATGTATCCTTCAGGATTCTCAGTTATTCTTTACCATCTGTCCATAGTGTGAATTCTTTAATAACTATTTCAGAATGTGTAACGTTTACTTGGAAATTCACAGATGTATTAAATTGAAAATACACTTTAAATGAAATATAATCAAATTTACTTTCATGTTCAATGTATTATATATATGTATATATGTAAATAAATAATGTATGTATATACACATATACTCATTCATTCATCAAACATTCATTGAGCATCTAGTCTATATCCAGCACTGCAATGAAGCCAAGAAGAAAGATTTGTACAAAATTAGTCGGCTTTCAGAGGGTGGGGAGAAAGCCTTAGAAACAAATAATTATAATGTGGTCAGTGCAAAGTGATCATTAGAATACACTGTGATGGTACTCTACAAATGAACAAGGACGGGAGCAAGGAACTCTTTCTAGAAAGGCTAAGAAATGCCTCAAAGGGTTTAGGGGATTTGTGCTGGGTCTTGAAAGATGAGTAACATTTTGTAAGAACACTTGCAGACATGTGCATGAATGATGTTCACAAGTGTTACAACCAAAGATGAATTCAGTATGGCTGGAGGGTGAAGTATTGTGACTGGAAAGGATGGGAGATATTGCTAGAAAGGTAACTATGAACCATGTCTTGGAGCATATTCTGTGTTATACGAAGGCGTAGGTGGTACAGAGGCACTGAAGACTTCTGAGCTGTGGCATAATATGGTCTGTTGAGAAAGATAACTTCGGCCGCAGTGAGGAGGCTGGGTTGGAGGGATTAAGCACAGATTCTAAAAAGAGCCAGAAAACCAGGACCTAGAGTTCGAGTATGGGGACTGAGGAAGAGAAACTCTCAGGATAACTCTCAAATATCTAGGTTGGTTAATATGGTGGGTGGCAATGTTATTGTGATAGAAATTTAGAACGTTTGACAGGGGTGTGAATGGGGATAATAAGTTCTTCTCCAAGTATAGAGTGTCTGCAGGTCATCTAGCGGAGATCCAATAAACTGTTAGAAGTATTGCATCATTTCTGAAAAGAGAGCTTGGAGCTATAGATAGATTTATTTCTTAACTGATTTTTCATTATGAGCTATGCACTGGAGGTATAGTAACAAACAAGATATAATCTTTATTCTCATTTATGAAGCTTAGTTGGAGAGAAAGACAAGTGAGAAATCAAATGCCATTCAGTGTGGGAAGTCCACAAAAGGGTGAGTACACAATAATATAAAGAAAGAAACAAAACAAAGAAAGGCTACCTAATTTTATTTTTTTTAGGTTGATGGGATAGGCGTCAGAATAGACTTTCCCAAGGAAGCTGTAACCAGCCTGAGACCTGAAAGATGAATAACATTTACTAAGATAAGTGGAAGAAATTGAGATTGATCAGTGGTAGATAAAAGCAGGAAGGTGGAAGAGATTGCTTTGGGTGGACATATAGAGCAAGATAGGACAGGCACAGAGGGAGGATGAACTCCAGGGGATACCAAGGTTTGAGGAGCAGGAAGGAAAAAAGAAAGTGTTGAGAAAGGTAGAACCCAGGTTAGTGATGTCATAGAAGTCAAGAAGGGAGAAATTGCTCAATAATGTTAAATGCTGTAGAGAAAGAAATAAGAAAACAAATTTCTAATAAACTTCAACTCAACGAAAATTATGTACCTATTTTCTAGAAATACACTAGATACTGAGTCATAAATTAGTGAACAGGACAGACACAGTCTCCTCTTTGAAGAGACTTAGGAGTCTAATGCCCAAAAGGTACAAAAGGTGTTCTTAGAGATTTGATATGGAAGAAAATATTGATAACTAATTTTGTAACTGCTCCCTATTTCTCCTGGCCACTTCCCCAGGCCCTAGCACCACTAATCTTTCCATCTCTATGGATTTACCTATTCTGGATAATACATTTAAATGCAATCATAAAACACATGTATGATTTCTTTCACTTAGCATACTGTTTTTGATATTCATCTATGTGACATATCTTTTAGCACTTTATTCTTTTTTAGGGCTAAATAGTATTCCATTACATGAATTTACTATTTTTGTTTATCCCTTCATCAATTGATTGACATGTGGGTGTTTCCACCTTTTGGCTATTGTGAATGGTGCTTCTATAAACTTTTGTATACAAATATTTGTTTGAATACCTGTTTCAATTACTTTCTTTAAAAGAGAGGAACTGGTTTTTATTTATAATTGATGAGAAATGAACTGTTCTGGAGGAAGAAGGTACCAACAAATATGTGAGTAACTGTTGGAGAAAAGTTCTGGAATTAAGGAAAGAGAAAAAGACTCTAATGTTTCCTTGAAAGAAATTCGAGAAATAGGAGGAAGAAACATATTACCTA
The DNA here is from genome assembly GCF_036850765.1 of Saccopteryx bilineata. Taxonomy (NCBI): domain Eukaryota; kingdom Metazoa; phylum Chordata; class Mammalia; order Chiroptera; family Emballonuridae; genus Saccopteryx; species Saccopteryx bilineata. The sequence continues at coordinate 220,870,552 of NC_089493.1, read as the reverse complement.
TAGCTATCAACTCTACTTAAGACACTGCTGAACTTTTGATATTTTACTGAATGATGATATTTTACTGAATGTCAGATATTTTACTGTAAATGAGGACATTATTTCTTCTAAATTTGTTCTGTATTACCAACATTGAGTAAATCTTGGAAGTATTTGTCTATAAATGAGGCAAAAAACACCCAGAATATTTATGAATATTTATAAATTTTTTATTAATAATTTTTATTAATTTTATTAACAAATTTAAGAGAGATACACATTGGTCATTGCTTTATTGAGGTATTTTAATTTAGATCAATTTTATGCAATGCACTTAGCAGACTTTAAAATCCATTTTTGGGGACACCTCTCTGACCCCATGCTAGATAATTAGGATGGCTGGAAGCTGATTTCATAATTTTTGAGTGCAACTGAGGTAGAATTAAAGTGTAAATGTAATTTTTGAAGTGCTTGACATGAGAGAAGAGATAAAATTACTCTGACTTGTTTTAATTTCTATATGAATGTTTTATACAATAGTCTTTTTACTGCTTTTTAAATTATGCGCAATTATATTTGAGGAAAGGGCAATTATCACACATAGAAACTCAGCATTCTGGAAGCTATCAAAATCTGGCCGTTAGACTCTAACTCCTCCTACCATTCCAATCTACTGGAAACAATTGTGGGCACTCTCAATTATGAAAGTTTTAGCTTGAATGATTGAAGAAGATAAATTGGGATTTTTTAAAATACAGGAATATTCTCATCCTGCAAAGACGACATAATTATACCTTTGCTTATTAAATATTAATACTGCTATGGTCTTATATTTCCAATCCCTATAGCTTTACTTCCAGAAGTTCCATTTAGTCTACGAGAGAACAAATGACAAAGGCAACGCATTCTGCAGGTGTGAGCTCACGCCTACATGGTGGTACTGATTTAATACATAGGATCCCAAATGTTCTCTTTTGGGTCTTGGATCTATTGAGTCACTATCTGCCTCTGACTTGTTCCCCTTTCATTTAAAATTAAACATTAGAACCACTGGCAGTTTTCAAGCTTGATTTTCATCCCAAGCTTAATGGCTTACAGGTGGCAAAAAAATGTTCTTTCCCAATGAAAATAACATTGACAATAACATTTCCCAAACCTATCCAAGGGTAATGCCAATGACAACATAGAAAAAGGACATGAAAAGAGCCATTTGGAAATAACTACATAAAACCCCTTTCTCTTTCTTAGTTTCATAAAAGTTCCCCCCTCTTATGTTCAATATATGGACATGATTCCATTTATATCTTGAACTCTTTTGCTCCAGGCTTTCTGTACTCAAGCCTCAGATCTGACATCATTTAACTGTTATAAACTAATATTCTGGAGAGACTTATCTGTGAACATATTAGCTGATTTTACAAACTACAAACCCGTTTTGCATCTCCTACCCCAGAACTTATGTCTAGCAAAAAAGAGAATGCTGAGTTATTCTCAAAGAGCTTCATGATATATAATGTGGCCCCTGAGCAGGTACTAAAGTGATATTGTCTGTATGTTCCTGTTTTATAAAACACTATAGAGTAGTGGAAGTGAACGGAATTCAGTAAAGAAATATTAAATGTGCTACACGTTTTCATTGCAATTGTCACTAGGGAAAACTACCTAATATTTTATATGAGCTCATTGTCTCCCCACCATCCCTGAGTTTCAGAAATCAGGGGTTTTGATGTATTTAAATCATGTAGGCTAAATACTAAAGAATTGTTGAGATCAAAACTTCAAAGTGATTTCAGATATTTTAAAATAAATTTTTCTGTCAGAGGAGGGGAGTTGGCCAACTAGATGAAAGAAGGTAAAGGTAAAGCAAAAAATAAAAAAAGAAAAAGAAAAAAACGTGGTGATAGCTAGAAAGAAAGGGTGGTGGGGGATGGATGGAGAAGGGCAAAGGGGTAGAAAATAGGTAGAAAATGGGGACAAAGAGACTTTGCTTGGGGTAATAAGCACATGAAGTGTGCTGATGATATTTCATTGAGTTGTATGCTTGAAACGTATACCCCAATAAATTCAATTAAAAATAAATAAATAATGAAAATGAAAAAATAAATTTTCATAGGAGGTTGTCATGAATAACTTTAAACATCACAATAAATATAAATCCATGAAATAGTCTAATAGGTGATTTTCCTAATAGAGAATTTAATATTTATATCTGAGATGTGATTTAAGAAAAAAAATTCACCAGTCAATAGTGTTTACTGAGTACAGTGGTCCCTCGTCTATCATGGAGTTAGGTTCCAGAACCCCCTGTGATAGGAGAAAATCCATGAAGAAGCGACCTTATATTTATTTTATTATTTATATCTTTTTAAGGCTTTATAAACCCTTCCCACACCCTTATGAACCTTTCCCACAGTTATTAACCTTTCCCACACTTATTTTGCTTATTTTACTGCAAAAATAATTAAAATAATAAATATATAAAAATACCTATATCCCGCAAAATCTCGCGATATAGTGAAAACCATGAAATGAAATTAGATATATACAATTTTAAAATCCATGATACAGTGAGACTGTGAAAAATGAACTGTGATATGGCGAGGGATGACTATATCAGGAATTGTATGGTATTAAATCAGGATATGTTCTTTGTCTAACCTGCCACCTCTTATAAAACAAATTCATATCAATAAGAACTGGTGTACATATGTTAATAACTGATTTCTTTCCAGAAGAGAGAATGAGGAATAAACTTGCATATTATTTTAAGAAAAAAATAGTCATGTTTTTCTATCTGTATAATGTAACTGCTATTTGCATGTAAATTACTTCACAGGTATAATCCAGAAAAGTATTTGTAAATAGTAATCATGAAAATAAAATATTATGAAAATACAAATATTCATGGGCTTATTGTCTCACTAATATATGTGTGTATATAGATTGATACATATGTAGAGAGAAAGAAGGAAAAACTATATAAAATGAGAGAGCAAAATATGAAGTGGTGGGATTTGTTTTTAGTGAATTGTTGCCTCATTTTACTGTTGACTCTCCAGCATAGAGTCAGTTTATCCCTGTTGCTGAGATACTGCTCCTTCTCTCCAGTGAGGGGGTGTACCCAAGCCCACCACCCTTGGGAAAATTCTCCTTCTCTTGGTCTTTCCCTAGCATCCTTGTCTTGACTCCATTTCCTTAGAATCACACAATTAATAAACTGACTCATACCAAAGTGAAAATGGGTGATGGATTCCACGGGAACATATATTAGAATATCATCATTAGTTTTCAAAAGATCATGGCTGTACTCCTATAAAGTGAGTGATGATTTCATGCACCAGAATAGCCTTCTGCCTGAGCTATTTTGATGTAGTAGACAGGTGTTTGATATCTTTTTTTATCCTATCTTGTATATAGTTTTTATCCTTCCTAAATATTATTCTTGCTCTTCATATGTGTACACACCTCTATGGGCAAGTGTATCCTCACATGCTCCTGTATGTATTTGGTGTTTTTGGTTATTAACAAGTATGTAATAAGATAATCATAATTAGCAGTCTTGTTTTAATCTAGACTTTCTCTACATCCTGGGAAAGACATGAAGCAGATATATATTTGCAAGGGAATATTTTTTAAAACTTGCCTTTAATGATCATTTATGATGCTATTTTTTGTGTTCTTTCTTTCTTTCTTTTTTCTTTCTTCTTTCTTTCTTTCTTTCTTTCTTTCTTTCTTTCTTTCTTTCTTTCTTTCTTTCTTTCTTTCTTTCTTTCTCTCTCTCTCTCTCCCCTTCCTTCCTTCCTTCCTTCCTTCCTTCCTTCCTTCCTTCCTTCCTTCCTTCCTTCCTTCCTTCCTTCCTTCCTTCTTTCTTTCTTTCTTTCTTTCTTTCTTTCTTTCTTTCTTTCATCAAGCATGAGGCAGGGAGGCAGAGAGATAGACTCCTACATGCTCCTCTACTGGGATTCACCCAGCAATCCCCCTTCTGGGGCTACTGTTCTACCCATCTGGGCCACTGCTCCGTTGCTCAGCAACTGAGATATTTTAGTGCCTGAGGCGAGGCCACGGAGCTATCCTCAGCACCCAGGGCTAACTTGCTGATTTGAGTCATGGCTGCGGAAGGAGAAGAGAGGGGAGTTGGAGTGGAGAAGCAGATGGGCGCTTCTCCTGTGTGCCCTGACTGGGAATTGAACCCAGGACTTCCACATGCTGGGCCTATACTCTACCACTGAACCAACTGGCCAGGGACTAAATCAGGTATCAAACAAAGTGGAAGTTTCTCAGAAGTACAACAAAACAAAATACATTTTAAAAAAACAAACAAAGCAAAACTTTTGCTTAACCTTAGGGTTCAGATTCCATTATAAAACACAGCACAATAGATAGTAATGTCTATGAAAATATGATTTGGAAACCTGTTGACCTGGAGAGGAATCTGAGCTAACTAAGTATACAGGCTGACATTTAAAGCTGCCACAGCCTTAATTCAAATATGTTTTTCTGCTATCCCCAAAATGTGGAGGAGTGGGATGGAAAAAAGCTGGTGCTGTTAGACATTTCTCCCTTTACTATTTGCTTTGGTCTGATGTGTTCAGATAATTTAATTTGAACAAGGTTTCCTGGCACTAATAACTCAATAGAAGAACTCAAAAGACTCTCTCCTAAGACTTTAGATGCTAGAAACACTGCACTGCTCTTTCCGAAGTTCTGCAGACTCTGAATTCAGTTCTGAAGCAGTTATACAAACCACACTCAGTTTAAATAGGAGTTACGTGTAGTGTTGTTATCCACGAAGATCATGTTAAACTCCAAGATGTATGGATACATATCACTGAAAAATAAAGCTTTATTCTAAGCTTAGTCACTGGCCTCCAAAATATTAAACTATTACTGTGAATGGCCCATGTTTCTTGCACATATCTTAGGTTTTATTTCCTGTCAGCTGTTGCAGGAGCTACTAAGAAGAATTAGTTTCACCGCACAGTAAATAAATGCTTTAATGTCCTGCGTTATTGTTTACACAAAGCTTTGCAAGCACTTAAGCCACAACAGATAATTGTCAAAATGATGAAGCAGTAAAATCACACACAGCCAGCGGTTATGGAGAGGATGTCGATCTAGGAAACAGCTAAGAAGACTTAGAACTTATACATTGTTTGTTAGGGACGGCAGTAATTTATGAAAACATACCATAAGCACCAAAAAGAAAAAAAATGCAGGAAGAAGAATTTTATGCCCCTGATACCTTACAAGCATTGATTAGCTATGCTTTAATATTTTCTCCCTTTATCTGATTTATTTTGCTTAAATCAGACATTTGTGTAAATACTGCTTTAAAAAGGTCTTACGAGAGACACTCGATTATCGGTATTCTTGAAAAAATCTTATATCTCTTGAGAGAATTCTGTTCATTTAAAAATCAACACAGTGTAAGGGCACAATTGCAGTTTGTGCTCTGAAACAATAATTTCATTACACAAATGCAAATTTCAGTCTATTCTTTTCAGAACATGAGTTTTATTAGCTCTTTATCCTAGGCAAGAGGGTAAGGGAGTGAGATCAGTCTGTTCACTTTGTTTTAACCACAGAATGTCTGGATTGCTCCATGTTTTCTTTAACAAGGACATCAGTGAAAACTGTGTTCTGTCTGTGGTGATGTATCTGAAGGCAAACAGGACCCTGTTAGCCATTATGTACCTATTAGCCCTGATTACCTTCTGATAGCTCCTCACCAGTTGGTTTCACTCACTTTGACAGATCTAGTACTTTGTTTAACCTTTAAACCAGTAGGGCAATAACACAGCTGACAGAGGAGAGAAATAATTAAGGAAAACTTAGCCAGGACATATAAAAAATCTCTAATAAGGCAAATCTTTCTGTTCAATTTGAAAACTTGTCAGAGAATACATACAATTCCCCATAATTACTATACAAAAATGTTTTATAATTTTTGGTAGCTTCAAATTAATTTAAGCAATACAGCTTAATCAAATTACTAAGTGTCTTACTTAAAAAATATCTATAATTTACACCCTCAAAAAGCAAGTTTTGATATTTTAGTACTTCAAAGAAAAGTGATATTCAAGAGAACTTCATTTCTGGAGTAATCACTAAGGAAGTATACTTTTAAAATACAGTCTAAAAGTCTGCCAACAGTTTAAGTTTTACATATCTGAAATGGCTGATGCATGCTTTTAGAAAATAACACAAGTAATAAAATTCATCTAGGTCCATATTACTAACTCTATTCATCAAGACATGGTCAATAGTAATTTGAAGAAAAGAAGACATCCTGAACTTTGTTGGTTCCTATTTCAAAGTACTTTATGCAAGCAACTTCAGATAATAACTTGCAAGAGAAGGAATCAGTAGTGTGTCCTCTTATCTTCTCAACATTCTCCCACATTAATTCCAGCCCCAAGGCTTGACCCCATCAGTGTACTTATTTCACTTTGGAGGCATTTTCATCCCTTCTGTGAAAGGGCACATCAGACATCTCTGGGTATTCCTGCCATTAATCCATATGCACAAAGCGGAGAGCTAGAAAGAGTGCTTCATTGTTGCATGAAGATATTTAATTAAAGTTGGAACAACTTCTAAATGAGAAGAAAGTGCAAATAGTCTCTCCAGATCATTAATATTTTGTTAGTTTATAAGACGTTAAAATATAATGGGTTCATTATTTTCTATAAATCTATTGAGAACTTCACATAATCCCTCTTGCTTAACTATATTCTTCTTTGCTAAGATAATATCAATTAATATAGGTGTCTTACTCTTGTCAGACCTAAGATACTGACATCCAGAAACATCACAATTGTCTTCTAATTATGTCTGACAACAAGTTTAATTTAGCCTTCTTTCATACATCATTTATCATAAACCTTACTGTTTCCTGTTATCCATTCTTATTTTAATTGATTACTATCATGTTCTCTACTTCATGGTTGTATAAATATTTTTTTAAGTTTTTATTAATTTTGTTTTATTGTGTTAAAATGGATTCAAGTGTCCCACTCAATATAACATCTTTACCCCCACCCCAGTATTCCCCATTACACCCACTTGGCCCCCCTCCGCCTAACTACCTCCCCCTCTTCTTCTAGGATTTCCTGTCCTGTTATATGTACCTATGTGTTATGTATATCTGGTTCCACTAATCCCTTCGCCTTCTCTGATCCCATCCCCTTATCCCCCTTCCCTCTGACAGCTGTCCCTCTGCTCCCTGTGACTCTGCCTCTGCCTCTATTCCATTCCTCAGTTCACTTTGTTCATTAGATTCCACTTATAAGTGAGATCATATGATATTTTTCTTTCTCTGCCTGGCTTATTTCACTTATCATAATAATCTCCAGGCCCATCCATGTCATCACAAAAGGTAAAATTTCCTTCTTTTTCATGGCTCTGTAGTATTCCATTGTGTATATGTACCACTGCTTTTAATCCACTCGTCCACTGACACTTGGGCTGCTTCCAGATCTTGACTATTGTAAAAAATGCTGCAATAAACGTGGGAGTGCATATCTTATTTTGAATCAGTGATTTGGTATTCTTGGGATATATTCCTAAAAGTAGGTTAGCTGAGTCAAAAGGCAGTTCCATTTTTAATTTTTTTCAGAAAATGCCATACTGTTTTCCACAGTGACTGCACAAGTCTGCATTCCCACCAGCAGTGCAGGAGGGTTCCCTTTTTCCCCCACCCTGGCCAGTACTTATTGTGTGTTTATTTGTTAATGAGCACCATTCTGACAAGTGTGAGGTGGCATCTCATTATGGTTTTAATTTGCATTTCTCTTATGATTAGTGATGTTGACATTTTTTCATATGCCTATTGGTCATCTCTATGTCCTCTTTGGAGAAGTATCTGTTCAGTTCCTTTGCACCTTTTTAAATTGGATTGTTTACCTTCCTGATGTTGAGTTTTAGAAGTTCTTTATACATTTTGGTTATTAACCCTTTATCAGATGTATTGGTAAATACGTTTTCCCATTGTGTGGGTTGTCTTTTTATTTTGTTAATGGTGTCTTTTGCTGTGCAAAAGCATTTTAGTTTGATATAGTTCCATTTGTTTATTTTGTCCTTTATTTTACTTGCCTGTGGAGAAAAATTGTCAAAAATATTACTTCAAGAGATATAGAAGAGTTTACTGCTTATGTTTTATTCCAAGGTGCTTATGCTTTTGTAATTTACATTTTAGTCTTTTATCCATTTGAGTTTATTTTTGTGAATGGTGTAAGTTGGTGGTATAGTTTCATTTCTTTGCATGTACCTGTTCAATTTTTTCAACATCATTTATTAAAGAGACTGTCTTTACTCCATTGTATACTCTTACCTATTTTGTTAAATGTCCATAAACCATAAAGGTGTGAGTTTATTTCTGGGTTCTCTGTTCTGTTCCATTGAATTGTATGCTGGTCCTTATGCCAGTACCAAGCTCTTTTGATTACAATGGCTTTGTAGTATAACTTGATGTCAGGAAGTGTGATACCTCCTACTTCATTCTTCACTTTCAAGATTGCAGAGGCTATTCATGTTATTTTTCAGTACCATCTAAATTTTTGGAATATTTGTTCTGTATCTTTGAAGTGTGCCACTGGTATTTTAATAGGAATTGCATTCAATTTATAGATTGCTTTGGGTAGTATAGACATTTTAATGATGTTTATTGTTCTTATCCATGAACATGGTATTGCTTCCTCTTGTTTGTATCTTCCTTGATTTCTTTTATCAATGTTTTATAATTTTCTGGGTACAAGTTTTTTACTTCTTTGGTTAAATTTACTCCTAGGTACTTTATTATTTTTGTTGCAATAATGAAGGGGATTGTTTCCTTAATTTTTCTTTCAGACAGTTTATTGTTGGTATATAAAAATGTCATTTATTTCTGAATATTAATTTTATATCTTGCCACTTTGCCAAATTCATTTATCAGGTCTAGTAGTTTTTTGACTGAGACATAGGGTTTTCTATGTACAGTATTATGCCACCAGCAAATAATGATAGTTTTACTTCTTCTTTTCTAATTTGGATGCCATTTATTTCTTCTTCTTATCTGATTGCTGTGGCTAGGACTTCCAGAACTATGTTGAATAAGAGTGGTGAAAGGGAGCACCTCTACTTTGCTCCTGATCTCAAGAAGATTGAGTTTAATTTTTACCCACTGAGTATGATGTTGGCTGTGGGTTTGTCATAGATGGCCTTTATTATGTTGAGGTATGTTCCCTGTATTTCCACTTTGCTGAGAGTTTTGATCATAAATGGGTGCTGAATTTTATCAAATGCTTTTTCTGCATCTATTAATATTATTATGTGATTTTTTCCCCTTCTTTTTGTTTATGTGATGAACCACATTTATTGATTTGCAAATGTTGTACCAGCCTTGCCTCCTTAGAATGAATCTCACTTGATCATGATGTATGATCTTTTTGATGTATTTCTGGATCCAGTTTGCTAATATTTTATTGAGAATTTTAGCATCTATGTTCATCAGGGATATTGGCCTATAGTTTTCTTTTTTTGTAGTGTCTTTACCTGGTTTTGAAATGAGGATTATGCTTACCTCATAAAAGGAGTTTGGAAGTCTTTCTACCGCTTGAATTTTTTGAAATAGCTTGAGAAGGATGGGTGTTAGTTCTTCTTTGAATGTTTGTTAAAATTTGCTTGGGAAACCATCCTGTCCAGGACTTTTGTTTGCCGGAAGTTTTTTGATAACTGTTTCAATTTCATTTGTTGTAATCAGTATGTTTAGCTTTTCTGAATCTTCCAGATTGAGATTTGGAAGATTGTATGTTTCTACAATCTATTTCACCTAAGTTGTCCAATTTTTTGGCATATAGATCTTCATAGTGTTTTTCTACAATCCTTTGAATTTCTGTGTTATCAGTTGTTATTTCTCCACTTTCATTTCTAATTTTATTGAGTCCTCTCTCTTCTTTTCTTGATGAGTCTTGTTAAAGGTTCATTAATCTTGTTTACCTTTTCAAATAAACAGTTCTTGGTTTCACTAATCTTTTGTATTTCTTTTAGCCTCTATGTCATTTGTTTCCACTCTGATCTTTATTATTTGCTTCTTTCTACTTTCTTTGGGCTTTATTTGTTGTTGTTTTTTTAGTTCTTTTTGATGCAGGGTTAAGTTGTTTATTTGAGCTTTTTCTTGCTTCTTAAGGTATGCCTGTAATGCTATGAACTTCCCTCTCAGGACTGCTTTTTCTGTGTCTTATAAATTTAGAGTTGTTGTATGTTCATTTTAATTTGTTTCAAGAAAATTTTGCTTTCTTCTTTGATCTCATTGTTAACCTATTTGTTATTTATTAGCATGCTATTTAGTCTCCGAGTGTTTGAATGATTTTTAGTTTTTCTATTGTAGTTGATTTCTAGTTTCATGCCATTGTGATCAGAGAAGATGCTTGATATGATTTCAATCTCCTTACATTATTGAGACTTGTTATTTGTCATAACATGTAGTCTATCCTAGAGAATATACCATGTACACTTGAAAAGAATGTATATTTTGCTGCTTTGGAGTGAAACGTTCTGAAGATGTCAATTAAATCCAATTGATCTAGTGTGTCATTTAAGGCCACTGTTTGTTTTTTGTTTTGTTTTGTTTTGTTTTTGTATTTTTCTGAAGCTAGAAACAGGGAGAGACAGTCAGACTCCCGCATGCGCCCGACTGGGATCCACCCAGCACGCCCACCAGGGGGCGACGCTCTGCCCACCAGGGTGCGATGCTCTGCCCCTCCGGGGTGTCGCTCTGTTGCGACCAGAGCCACTCTAGCACTTGGGGCAGAGGCCAAGGAGCCATCCCCAGCGCATGGGCCATCTTTGCTCCAATGGAGCCTTGACTGCAGGGGGGGGAAGAGAGAGACAGAGAGGAAGGAGAGGGGGAGGGGTGGAGAAGCAGATGGGTGCTTCTCCTGTGTGCCCTGGCCGGGAATCGAACCAAGACTTCCGCACGCCAGGCCGACGCTCTACCACTGAGCCAACCGGCCAGGGCCTAAGGCCACTGTTTTTTTTTGTTGTTGTTGTTAATTTTCTGTCTGGAGGATCTAATGATGTTAGAGTGGTATTAATATCCCCTATTATTAAAGTATTATTGTTAATCATGCCCTTTATGTCCATCAAAATATGTTTAAATATTTAGGTGCTCCTATATTGAGTGCATAAATATTTATAGTTGTTATATCCTCCTGTTGGGTTGCTCCTTTTATTGTTATATAGTGACCTTCTTTATCCCATACTGTATAGCCTCTTTTTTAAAGGCTATTTTGTCAGATGTAATATTGCTACTGCAGCTTTTCTTTCATTCCTATTTGCATGAAATACTTTTTTCCATCCCTTCACTTTCAGTCTGTGTGTATCTTTTGTTCTGAGGTGGGTCTCTTATAGACAGCATATGTATGGGTCTTGTTTTCTTATCCATGCAGCTACCCTATGTCTTTTGATGGGAGTATTTAATCCATTTACATTTAAGGTTATTATTGATATGTACTTATTTATTGCTATTTTATTCTTTAACTCTACAGTACTCTTATTCTCATTTTTCTTTCCTTTAGTCTTTTTGGAACAAGCTCCTTAACATTTCTTGCAGTACTGGTTTGGTTGTAATGAATTCCTTGAGTTTTCTTTTTGTCTGGGAAGCTTTTTATTTCTCCTTCAATTTTAAACAGGATAAAATAGTCTTGGTTGTAGGTTTTGTTTTGCATCACTTTGAATATTTCTTGCCAATCTCTTCTGGCCTCAATTGTTTCTGTTCAGAAATCAGATGACAACCTTATGGGGTTCCTCTGTAGGTAATTAACTGCTTTTCTCTTGCAGCTTTTAGTATTTTTTATTTGTCTCTTAACTTTTGCATTTTAATTATAATGTGTCTTGTGTAGGCCTCCTTGGTTTCCTCTTTAATGGGACTCTGTGCTTCTTGAACTTGTGTGACATTTTCCTTCATCGATTTTGGGAAATTTTCAGCTATGATTTCTTCAAACAGGTTCTCCATCCCCTGTTCATTCTCTTCTCCTTCAAGAACCCCTATGATGCAGATGTTGTTTCTCTTTATGCTTTCACAGAGCTCTCATAGAGTTTCCTCAGTTTTTTTGTACCTTTTTTCATTTTGCTGCTCTGCTTCTTTGCTTATGTTTATCTTGTCTTCTATATTGCTGATTTGATCTTCTGCTTCATCCAGCTTGCTGTTGATTCCTTCTAGTGCAGTTGTCATTTCTGATTGGTTATTTTTTATGATTTTAATGTCCTTTTTGATGCTTGCTATCTTTTTATTTAGGTTCTCATTATGACCATCCATTGTTTCTCTAAGATCCTTGAGCATCCTAATAATCATTATTTTAAACTTTGCATCTGATAGTTTGGTTACTTTCATTTCATTTAGTTCTTTTTTAGGGGAATTACTCTTATTGATTCATTTGGGTTGCATTTCTTTGTCTGCCCATTTTCTCTGTGTATTAGGTAGTGTTGTCTGACTGAAATTTTTGTGGTGTTTTTATGAGGAAGATGGGCTTGGTGGTACTACCTCCAGGCCACCTGTTTTCCTTGCTCTAGGAATGCTTCTTGAGGGTACTATTTTCACTCCTGTTGTATGTGAGTATTGAATGCAGTTGGTCCTTTCATGGATATAGTTATGCCTTCAGGCTGGCTAGCTCTAAGTGTCAACCTTGATCATGTGTATTACACATTGTGCAATGTCTATCCCTTTGGGCATTTTATTTTTCACAGTGTCTTGTGCCTGGTAGACTCCTCATTTGGGCAGGCTGCTTGTGTAGCTAGCTGAGTCTAGGGTTGGTGCTGTCTGCTACCTGTTGTGTTGGTTCTGGATCTTCTTATGTTGATGTCAGCCATTGTTTGTAACCTGCTGTGTGCTACCTGTCTGCAACTACTGCTCTTTTTTGCTGTTTGTGTCAGAATTTTCTGTGCCTGTGTTGTATGGGAGGTGCCAACCAGTATATAAGGATCAGCTTCTTCCTGCTTAGAGATGACAGCAGCTCCATAAAAGCCCCAAGCTCTGTAAGATTTGTCCCCACTTTTCAGCTGCCCCACTTCCTCTTGCAGCTTTCTAATAGTCTTCTGTGTAAAGACTGTAGTGTAGGCTCAGACTGACCTCACTCAACCAACCCCTCTGCAGATTGCAAGCTTGTTGGGTTAGGGCAGCTAAGGATGGGGATACAATGTTAGTGGGATCCTCTACTTCAGGGGTCCCCAAACTTTTTACACAGGGGGCCAGTTCACTGTCCCTCAGACCGTTGGAGGGCCAGACTATAAAAAAAAACTATGAACAAATCCCTATGCACACTGCACATATCTTATTTTAAAGTAAAAAAACAAAATGGGAACAAATACAAAATTTAAAATAAAGAACAAGTAAATTTAAATCAATAAACTGACCAGTATTTCAGTGGAAACTATGCTCCTCTCACTGACCACCAATGAAAGAGGTGCCCCTTCCATAAGTATGGCGGGGGCTGGATAAATGGCCTCAGGGGGCCGCATGCAGCCCGCGGGCCATAGTTTGGGGACCCCTGCTCTACTTTAAGGGTCTCTTGGTAAGATGCTCAGTACAGGGAATGTGGCCATTACTCCAAAGCCTAATCCCCCAGCCACCTCTGAATACTCAAATTTTATTTCTCCCCAAGGAGGTGAGCAGCAGGCTCAGATTGAGTGGGGTCGACAGTTTCTTCTGCAGAAATTCTTACAGCTGTTGAGACCCTGGTCTCAGGTAGGAAGACTGAGAAAGTCTTCTAGGGCTGACTGTGCCCCCCAAGAAATTGGCTAAGCCCCTTGACCAGACCCAACAATAAGCTCACACTTTAAATGTCCATGTTCCAAGCCTCTCACCCTTCCCCCTGTGAAATCTAACTTGGCAGAGCAGGATATTCAGCACCCAAGCTGGCTGACTGTGAAGCTCCACTCTATCCAATGCAAATGAGCTGCTGTGCTGGTGCTGATCACAAAGAGTGGAACTCTCCTCAGCTGGGCCATGTGTGAGGAGTCCTTCCTTAGGATATCATTCTAGCAAGAGTTGTAAAGTCCTGAACCGATGCTTTCTGCAGCTGGCCAATGGATATGCCAGCCCTGGGACTCCCTGGCAGCAACCAGCACAGACCAGTGGGAGAAACTGCCTGTGATGACCCTCAGCAACCTTGTTGGAACTACAGCAATCCAGAGTATGTGGCTGCCTCTGCTGGGCCCATGTGTACATGGAAATACCAGCTGCACACCTAGGCTTGCTTTTACCCACACTGGCCCTGGGGGAAAGTCTGCTTAAAAGGCCAAGGTTCCCTGAGTCCCACCTCCTGTAGCCTCTGTCTGCTGGTTGCTTGTTGGGCTCTGCCACTGAAAAAACCTCTGGTAGATTCTAGAGCCTGTGGCAATTCGGGGATTAGGAAAGATGGTGGTGTCCCTTGGCCTCAGGTGTCAGTGTGTCCAGACTTTTTTCACAGATCTCAGAAGGGTGTGGCCCCAGGAGTCCAGTGGGTGTGGCCTCTGCGACCCAGAGACATGGTCTTCCCACAGTCTGGACAGTTTCTACTGAGTCTCCTGTGAGGCAGAATCACCAGTCTTAGACTTGGGAGAGTGTGACGGAAAGCTGTGGCCTCAACACCAGAAAACCGAGTCACTGATATTCTTGCTGCTTCTTAGCTTCTCAGAAAGACCCAGTCTCCATAATTGGGGCATAAGAAACTCCCAAAAGCAGAGCAATTGCTTTTCCCCAGGCTGATGCCACTTAAAAGGGACTGCCTCACCCAAGAAACATGCCAACTGTGGTAATGAAGAGTCAGCACAGGGGATTCTGGTGGCTGTCTCCTACAATGTCTCTCCTTGGGCCTCCAACTTTACACTCTCCTCACACAACTCTAGTCTTCTCAGCCCTTCCCTTCTGGAGCCTCGGGTAAGTGGCTGTGAACAAGATTTTCTGTGTGGGCTCATTAAGACAGAACTTGCGTCTCTGAGAGCTCCGTCTCTTTCTCACATACTGAAATCCCGCTCTTTTCACTGCCAAATGCTGTCTGGGTGCCTCTTCTAGGCTCCGGGGCTCTAGACTGGGGCTCCAGTCCTGGGGCTGAGGACCCTACCCTCTCAGGTGACCCTCTCCACAGTGAAAGTCCCTCTGTATTCCCAGCAGCTTCTTGTTCCTGGGAGTAGGGCAGCCCTTTCCACATCTCTGCCCTTTCTACCAGTCTCAGTGTGGCTTCTTCTGTGACCCTTGCTTATAGACCAAAGATGGTTTGTTTATTCCTCTTTGTTTAGTCCAAATTTGATTTTTTCAAGATGACTATTCTTAAATTGTAATCAAATTTGGTACTGAGATGTGGAACATCTGCCTATTCTGTCGCCATCTTGGACTACACTTGCAAAAATATATATTTCTTAAAAAACAAGTTTGACAATTCCAATAGCTGAAAAAACCCAAATCATATTAAAACAACAATATTCTTAGTGTTGCAGACATATGTCATATTATAATTTAAATGGAATTTCAACAAAACAATTCAAGTAGAACATTATTTTAAGCATTATTATTTCTGCTCTTTTTAGTAGTATATAGTTTATATTACAAAGTATGTAAAAGGCAAGATATCTTCTTTTAAGGAGTTTCAGTAACAGAGGAAATTCACAAATTAAAGTACAAAAGAAAGAAAATAAACATATAAAGGTAAACAGCCACTCTTTTACATTCTTTCTAGTGCTGAAATAATTGTCATGGCTTAATCTAACAGCCTGAAAAGGACAGTTTTTTAGAAAAGAAAGCCTTAAAAATATAAGAGCAAAGGAAGAGTATCAGAAGATAAGAGGGTAGGAAAAGACATGCTAAGATACACATCTAAAATACTAGAAGATAACAGAAATGAGAAGATTTGAGCTCTGCAATAAATAGTACCAGATTTTCTTGCTTGGATCAGATAAATTTGGAGATATTAGATAGGGAAAATTCCTCATTAACAATGAGAGTTTTGACCTCTGAGGTCTAAATTTGCTCCCACTAATATGTAGTCATAAGAAGCTGGCCATGTGACATAGTCCTGGCCAGTAAGACATAGAAGGCCCTGGCCAGTTGGTTCAGTGGTAGAGCGTCGGCCTGGCATATGGATGTCCTGGGTTTGATTCCAGGTTAGGGCACACAGGAGAAGCATCCATCTGCTTCTCTACTCCTCCCCCTTTCACTTTTCTCTTTCTCTTTCTTCCTCTTCCCCTTCTGCAGCCATGGCTCAGTTAGAGCGAGTTGTCCCCGGGTGCTGAGAATGGTTTCATGGCTTCTGCCTCAAGAATTAAGAAGAGCTTGGTTGCTGAGCAACAGAGCAATGCCCCAGATGGGCAGAGCATCATCCCCTAGTCGGCTTGCTGGCTGGATACCTGTTGGGGTACATGCGGGAGTCTGTCTTTGCCTCCCCTCCTCTCACTAAATTAAAAAAAAAAAAGAATAAAAAAGCAGCAGAAGTCATTAGGTGGAGCTTTTTTGTTAAACTCTTTAAAAGGGAGGTGGATTCAACGGTTGTGGACCTTTATGTTTTTCTATTCTGAAATGTTGGCATGATTTGGAAGAGGAGGGAAGGAAGAAGCTTGAGCCACTTTGTAATCATAAGAACAAGAATCATATCCTAGGGACACCTAAAGAGAAAGACAGGAACCTGGAATACTGAGAACATTGCAGCTGCTGCTTTGGACCTGATCTTCCTATGTCTAGAATTTTTATTACGTGACAAAAATAAAAATTTTAATTTGGTTAAATATCAATCCCATAGACTTAATAATATTTTTAAATGTTATTACTAATAACATTGCAAATTGTAAGGATTTTGACCTTTGAATGCTCTTTATGTGGAAAACACAATACTAACTTCTTTACATGTATTATGTAAGTGTATATTGCCCTTATAATCCTATAAATTGTATGTTTTTATTTCCATTTTGCAGATGGGAAAAAGAGATGTAAGTAATTTTCATAGAGTCACACAGTTAGTACACTTACTAATCAGGCAAGCCATAATTAAACCCAAAATCTATTTGATCCTGTAGAACATTTTTAATTCCTATATTCCAAGGCCTGTCTAAACCCATTATTAATTTTATATAGTAGGTAACTGTTGGTTTATGTTTATATATTTTTGAAGTTTATTTTTTAATTTTATTGATTGATTGGTTTTAGAGAGAGAGAAGGGAGAGAGAGAGAAACATCAATTTGTTGTTCTATTTACTTATACATTCACTGATTGATTCTTATATGTGCTCTGACTGGGGCTGAGCCTCCAACTTTAATGTGTTGGAATGACATTCTCACCAACTGAGTGAGCTACCTCATCAGGGCTTATGGTTATTTTTTTACTGTTTTGCTTTTACCCATATCTGCTCATAATATAAAGGAATACCATTTAAAGCAAGATATGCTTTCTCATATATGTGGTAAATTCTCTGAATGTGGATAATTGACTGAAGAGATTGATTCCAATCCATGTGCTTTCTGACATACATACAACTAAAGTGTGGACAAGTCCTGCTGGGCATGAGGACGACAAAGATGCAAAGATCCGACTCCAGGGACCAGGTTCAGTGATGTAGATCCACTTTATTCAGGAAGTAAGCTAGCTTATATATAGGGGTTCAGCCTATAGGGTGTTACATTGTATTCCTCAAAGCCAATGGCTGAAAAGATCAGG
The DNA here is from genome assembly GCF_036850765.1 of Saccopteryx bilineata. Lineage (NCBI taxonomy): Eukaryota > Metazoa > Chordata > Mammalia > Chiroptera > Emballonuridae > Saccopteryx > Saccopteryx bilineata. The sequence continues at coordinate 220,852,919 of NC_089493.1, read as the reverse complement.
GAGCTGCCTAGTTGGCACTGAGTCACTTCCTTATAGCGGGCGATCTTCCTTCCTGGTTATGCCCAGGAGGCTTCTGGGAGCTGGAGTATTCTCACAGCATTGCATCAGCCACAGCTGCTAGGAATGTGCTTTGCGCTCCACCCACATCTCCCCTTTCTCTTTTAATTAAGGCCAATTGGACTTGAAGAATGACAGATGCTGTTGTAGCTTCTGAATGCTATGCATTATGCAATGGAACCCTACTAGAACTAAAACAACTATAATACCTATTATACTATATGCTAATAGATTAGCTGGATTAAACAATGAGGCAAGTTTATGTAATGTTTGACTAGTTAGGAAATAGAATGGAGGTCTTAAACAGGGGATTCCTCCTAGGGGTAGGGATGCTATTTCCTTCCCATTGTGTTACAAGACCTTCTAGGTGCCGTTAAACACAGTTTCATTTTGATGGTAAAAAATGGATTTAGGTCCATGCATGCCCCCTTCTCACAAAGGTCCCAGCATCTAAACATGAAACGGATGGCTTGCCATGGGCTGCGTACTACATATGGTTGCAAGGCACATTACACAAATTACAACAACATGACAAATCATACAATTTCAACAATTACAAAGGTACATTTCACGTCTCTGAGCACTTTGCCAAAAGCACAAAATGTCCTTGGCCTTCTTTCTAGCCATGGGAAAAGCTTCCCGGGGCAGGGGAAGGGCCTCTAGCAAAGCCGCCCCCCACCCCCAGCAGGGTATTTCACATTGTCCAAAATCCCTAAGTCCATCCAACAAAGGAGCCAGTGCTCACCCGGGTCGTAGTCCAGGAAATCAGTCTGTGCATATGAGGCCTCAGCCACCCCCCTCATCCCTGCCATCCTGGCAGGTCTTACACTGTCCCAAGGAGGAGCATGTGGCAATAGCAGTCAGCATTTCCATCTCTGCTCTGGAGAGCATGATGGCAGCCACCCCTATGTCCCAAAATGTCATCAAACCCACCAGCGGCTTAGCAGGTACTCCCTGCTGTTCCAGCGGCCACTCGGCAATGCAATTACCTGGCTTCAGTTCATCCTCCTGCCACAGCTGCCGCCGTTTACCTTCTGGAGTCTGCGAATCGCAATTCCAGCCCAATTCTCCTCATCCTCCAAAGATGAACTGAAAACACCAGCTTGCACTGCCAGGCTCAAGCCCCGGGGTGCTGACACCTGTGCCTGGGATTCAGCAGTCACTATAGCACACACAAGCAAGCATAGAGCACCAGGGTCTGGGGGCCTGTCAGGGGAAATTCTCTGGGCCCGCCCTGCCAAAGCCTCCACATCCCCCCAGGTGATGGGGCGTGCATGCCAGCCATGAGGTCTTCTTCTGGGGTGCTGAGGACCTCCTCCCCTCAGGCGTAGTCAGTGTGAAGAAGGCCAGGGCTGTGGCTTTGGATGGGTGAAGACTGAACCATTTAGCGAGTGCCCAAGAAACCCTGTCAAGCAGGTTGGAGAATTCCTGGGATCCAAATTGGCTGAAAAACACAAGCATAACCTCTGCCTTGCATTAGAAGAGGGTGTGATCCCTGCCACTGTGCCATGGTTGGGTCCTTCCAGTGTCATTTTAGAGAGAGGAGTGGGGGAGAGAGAGAGCGAGAGATACAGAAAAGTAGGCAAGACAAACAGATAGAAAGAAAAAAGACACATGGGGGCATATAGGCTGGCCCATGGGTCTGCAGCAAGAACACGTGTTGGAGAAAATGGCATCTGAGAGGCTGGGGTGGGGCATTGAGCCTCAGCAGGGAATGCAGAAGTAGCAACTTCTGCTTTTCCCGGTAGCAGAGCTGATGGTGCAGTTAGCAATTCAGTTAGTTTCATTTCTGCGCACTCATCCTCGATTTTGTCAAACTCAAGAGGCTAAACTACTTTCCTCCTCAGTGGAAGGGGGCAAATAGGGAGGTAGGGGTTCCTCATAGAAAGGAGTAGCCTGTAGGACCTTAGGGATCAATGGAGGGTCCCCAGCAAAAGCACCGGTCAAGCAGGCGTGTATTGCCAATAAGGCAGGAGTGAGGCCGAAAGGGAACATTTGCCCGCCATGCACCTCGGCCAAACAAACGCGTTGGAGAGCTCAGGCCCAAGTATTCGGGTGCCAGAGGGATGCGTCCTCAATCCAGGGATTGAGACTAGAGAGAATCTCCCAGTAATACAGAGATCCTTTTCACAAACTTCAACTCACCTACTCTGCAATAGGGCGTGCAGGGCTCGGGCCTGTGTGGCTCGAGAGTGGGGGAGAAGGTTTCCCATTGTAGAGGGTCACTCACCCATCCCTGGGATGCCAGTTAGGTCCCTGCCCCACACTGGGCGCCAGTTGTGGACAAGTCCTGCCGGGGATGAGGATGACGGAGATGCAAAGACCCAACTCCGGGTCCAGGTTCAGTGATGCAGATCCACTTTATTCAGGAAGTAAACTAGCTTATATAGATGGGTTCAGCCTATAGGGTGTTACAGCGTGTTCCTCAAAGCCAATGGCTGAAAAGATCAGGGAGTTGCGTGGTTGGCACTGAATCACTTCCTTATAGCGGGCGAGCTTCCTTCCTGGTTATGCCCAGGAGGCTTCTGGGAGCTGGGGTATTCTCACAGCATTGCATCAGCCACAGCTGCTAGGAATGCACTCTGCACTCCACCCACACTAAAGAGTTTTCATTAAAATATGTAGAGTTCAAACACAAACCCTGCTACTGACTCTCAGTGTGTCTTAACTTGAACTAAAAAAGGAATAAAATTATTATATAATTATATTCACTGCTCAGATATGTACATGTGCTATATGTGGACATGTTTGCTCCTGTTATAGAGCTACCTGATGTCTGTCATTCCTGCCATGCTTGGAATTTCTTAGATGATTTGTATACTGGTCCATTATCTGAACCTCATGATGAAGTTTTCCAACAGTACCTCTTAACTAAACCCAATTCGAAATTTATAGTAACCCCAACAAAGATTGTAGATGGTAAGATGGAACAGTACATATAACAGAAATGAGAAGAGTGGCTCCTAATAATATAGGTACAAAGATAAGGAGCTCTTGGGAAAAGGGTGAGAAGAGCACTGGGAATGCATGTTATAGAAAACTAATAAGTTCATTTGTTTTAATCTTTGTTTATCCTCAGAAGAAAGAGGGCCACAATAATATCTGTGTCTATTCAAGCACATATACATATTCACCTTAGAAAAGCCCACCTTAGAAAAGAAGTTGAGTCACTGTGGTATGAGACAGTCTTAATTATTTACATGAAGATCATGCTCAACCTCACGGTCCAAGACACTGCAAAATTAGCAATACTTACTCATGTATGCAAAATTACAATCAATTTTAACTACAGTAAAACCTTAATGGGTGAATAAATCCAAATTATTTTCTCAAAAGTTGATATGCAATAGCTGTTGTCTTCATACTTTAAGTTAGCAAGGTCTATACCTACCTTTTTTGCAAAGAATTTTATCCACACATGTAGGACAGAGTATTCATATGGTTAGAGTAACTTAGTTAAATGACAGAGAAAAGCACTTTACAGCCATTACTTTAATGTACTTGAGAATTATTCATATATATCTTTCTTCTAAGAAAAAAACAAGTATGAACTTGAGATCTAATCAAACAAGGTGTCTTTAAATTAAGATCTCTAAATGTAGACCTTATTAATAATACAAACTTTAGAGTGGACTTCTCTAAAAATGAATCACTGGGAAGGGTTTGAGACACTCAGGTATGCCTGTGTTTTAATTGGTGAATTAAGGCCAGGAAACTCCAGATGTGGCTTTATTTGTGCTTTCCTTCTCTCAGCAATCCAGAATGTGATACAAAACACACATATCAAAAACTTGAGGCCTTCTTGTAACTACTGAATTCATACCAAGTTTCTTCTTACTTGAAAGAAATCCTTTCCTGAAATAAAACATTTCTTTCTCAAAAAAACTTCCGATTAAATTTTATTTTTCTGTTCCATAAGTTTGCTGTTGCTGCTATAATAAAGCACTAAAAATGTAGTACTTTAAAACAATGCAAATTTATTCTTGTGTAGATGGAGATCAGAAGTCTAAAATCAAGGTATTGGCAGGGCTGGTTACTTCTTGAGGTTCCAGGGGAGAATTTACTCTTTACCTCTGTTTATAGAGGTGGCTAGAATTTCTTGGCTTATGGCAGCATCACTCCAATCTCTGATTCTGTAGTTACATCATTATCTCCTCTCTCTGACCTACTTATCTTCTTATAAAAACTCTTGTGATTAAACCAAGCCCAACCAAATAATTCGGAAAAATTTTACCATCTCAAGATACTAAAATTAATCCTGAGACTTTCCTCTCACCATGCAAGGTGACGTATTTACAGGTTCCAAGGATTAGGACATAGATATCTTTGGGGGCCATTATTCAGTCTATTATATTTGTATCAATACATATAATAGTTGGCTTTTTTGAAACAAACATGTTATCATTTTCTTTAAGCCACAGACATTTCAACTTGTGATACTGGATCTGTCTTGATTCCCAGAATTCTAAAGAATAATAATTTTCCTATGACTTCCTGTTAAAGAATAATGTTATATATGAGTTGAAACCATGAATCAATTAACACAGAAGTTCTTGGTCCTAGGATTGATGCTGATATTCAAAAGACTTCAAGAAGCACTGTAGTTGGCAGAATTCTTGGACCCCAAAAAACTGCATGCTTTCTCATAGAAGTGACAAAGATGCTTTTGCTGAATTTTGAAGAGCTCTTCTGGAAGAACAAGGAGAATCTTGATGATTGCAAACATTTTCTTTCTTTCTTTCTTTCTTTCTTTCTTTCTTTCTTTCTTTCTTTCTTTCTTTCTTTCTTCTGTGTGTGTGTGTGTGTGAGACAGAGACAGAGAAAGACAGACAGAGGGATAGATAGGAACAGACAGACAGGAAAGGAGAGAGATGAGAAGCATCAATTCTTCATTGTGTTTTCTTAGTTGTTCATTGATTGCTTTCTCATATGTGCCTTGACAGGGGGTGAGGGCTACAGCAGACTGAGTAACCCCTTGCTCAAGCCAGTGACCTTGAGCTCAAGCTGGTGAGCCTTGTTCAAACCAGATGAGACCACGCCTAAGCCAGTGACCTCGGGTTTCAAACCTGGGTCCTCTGCATCTCAGTCTGACACTCTATCCACTGCGCCACCATCTGGTCAGGCTGCAAACACTTTCTTAAAGAGACTTCTGTTTTCATCTCTTACCTTTGCTTTACCATTTATAATGCTGCACCTGTTACTTGTGATATTTGTTTTTCTCTTGGATATAATGTCATGATTTCATATTTTACCTTTATTTATTTTTTGTAATTTATGGAAGGGAGTGTTATCTATACTTTTTCCAGATGCACGGGTAACTGGATGGCCCATGAGTGGGTCTGAGTGGGTTGTTTCAGTGTCTGTAAAGAGATGATTTCTGGCTCCCATTTCCTTCTTTGAAGAGGGGGCATCAAGAATTCAGCATAGAGATGTCCTGGGGTCAACTGTGGAAATAATCTTGGCACCTTATGCTTGTAGAATCTTTCTTTAAAAAAAGTTTTGACCTGGTGAAATGTCATAAGGAACTTCAGGAATTTATGGTTCATTAAATTGGAACTTTTGCCCTCTTGGAAGTATAATATTTTGAGGAGAGTTCGCAGTTGCCCTCTCTCACAGAGTTGGCGGGAAAGATTATTGAGCATGTGCACCTCTGACTGTTGGTTTCCTCTCAGATCTCCTTCCTGCTAGTGATACAGTTTCTTTCCTCCTGCTTTGAAGAGCCCAGTAGAGAGAACCCGCTCCACAAAAGGAGATCAGAAACTGTCCAGCTGTTCTTCCGGCGACTGACTATATGGGGAATTTTGACACAAGGTCTTACAAGAAGGAATCCCAATTATACTTAGTTCCAGACTGTGTTTTCCAACATATATATTTTTACTCAGCAATAAAAATAAAACAAATACACTTTTATTATTTCTACCTGTGAAATCTCAATTGTTTCTGAAGACAGAGATTTGATAAATTGGTATCAGATGTACTAACAGGGAGGACTAAAAAGTGTTGCACCTAAAAAGTCATTTTTCATGATTTGAAATTTTTAAGTATATCACTTATAAAATTTCCCATTTTCAATATAAATGCTTTAATAACATCTCCCTTCAGCTAGCTGTTTCTCTCCCTCTCCTGAACCACTCTTTCACCTCTTTCTCTCTCTCTTTCTGTCTTACACACATACATACAACATACTACAAAAGCAGATCAGACAGTTTGGACAACTTAATTATTTTCCATAATAATTTTTTGGTTTTAGTTATTCTCACTTCTTTGGGCCTGTAGGTACCTGAAGAAGAAGAGTTATTTGTGCCAGTCATCTGGCTCATCATTCAATATATTCATTTTACAAATATCGAGTACTTACAATGCAACAGGCATTGTTCTAGGTGCTTGGAATATTCTTACAAATAAAAGAGAAAAAGATTTCTGCCATCAAGGAGCTTATATATCCTCAAAGAGAGACAGACAATGGACACTACCCATAATCAATACATAAATTATATGGTATATTGCAAGGTGATGAGTGCTATGGAAAATAGAATAGCAGGGGAGTGAGGGGTCAGGGCAATTTGTGGTATTCAATAGGGTGTTGAGAAGGGAACATATGTTCATGTGTACAGCAGTAAGGGGCAGGGATGGAGGTGCTAAGAAAGGAAGTTACTGGCTAGCAGAAGCACAGCAAAGGTGCTTGGCTAGGTTTATGGAATCTTTTCATGATAGGAAAGTGTGCTCAAATTGTGAGCTCATTGCACTAACCAAACATGTCTGAGGCACATATCCTGCCACTATTGTGGCCCTACACTGCTTTTATTTGCATTATGCCCAAAATATCAAGAGACTTTCCATTTAACCTTGGGGTTCTGCTTTTACTAGGAGATGTTGGGCAAGTCACTTAACCTTTGTGTCTCAACTTTTTTACTTGTAAAATAAGATAGTCAGCCATATGATCCCACTTAACTTCCTCCTCTTTGGAGTCAATGGAGGCAAACAGGAGAATGGTGTTAAAATAAGAAGGAAAGAGAAGATGGAGAAGAAAAACAAAGGCAAATGAAACAGAAATGGAATACTTGGACAAAAGGAGAAAAAAATGAAATAAGATAAACATAAAAGTATAGATGCCAATGTAATGTAGACAAAATCATAGGCAGCTGGGCAATCACCTTTCCCCCTTGGGGCTTCTGCAAAGCAGCTTTTGCTGAAGTGTGCATAGAGAACATTCCAAAAGGAACTGTTCCCTCTATGTGGGTTTCTGGAGCCTCAGACAGGATTTGGAATGCCTTTTTTTTTTTTTTTTTTTTAAGAGCTGAGATAAAGTTATGGTACAGTGGTACCTTAACACACAAACACTTTAAATCACGAGCAATTTGAGAGACGAGCAGTCACTCACGGGATTTTTTGCTTTAAGTCACAAGCAGATATTTGAATCATGAGCTTTCACCACCCTCCATTAGATAGTTTGCCGAACGTCCTGAAAGGGAGGAAGAAACAAACATCCGTGGGAAGGTTTTTGTTGAAATAGCCTCTAAATTGAAGTGAGGAAAGTGTAGAGAAAAAGCCAAAAGTCAGTGAAGAAAATGATGACTGTTGGGTAAATGAGTCTGTAAAAATTGTATTTTCTGAATTTGCTCACTTTTATTGTTAAAAATGGCACTGGGAAGCTGTCTGTGAAATTGCTAATTACCTTCCTGCTTGGGAAGGGCCATTGTTATGCTAATGTTGCTGGAGGAGGGGATTTCACACCAAAAAGTTTTGAAAAGAGCAGAGAAGGAGAAGGGGAAGTAGAAGGAAGCCATATAATGATGATTAAGCAAAGCAAAAAAATAGTAATTAAGTTTAGTGATAAAGTTACATATCATATGTAGTATGAAAGTTAAATTTTGCAACTAAATGTAGCATTAAGTGTATAGAGAGTAAGTTATGTTAAGTGACAGCACACAAAATGAAAACCTCTGCCAGTCTCCTCCCCCTCTGCCAGCATCTTTGCCTGACCTTGAAGGTAAATACACTTCATAAACCAGTTTATTTCTTTACATTCTCTTATTATGTGTATACATATATACTTGTTATTTATAAAGTACATTTTCTTATTTAAAAGCATATAAAACAAAAAATCTGTGTGGGTTTTGGAGACTGGAATGGATTAATTGCATTCCTATTAATTTAAATGGGAAAATTTGATTTGACACACAAGCTAATTTGAGTCACGAGCTCGGCCATGAAATGAATTAAACTCGTGTGTCAAGGTACCACTGTATTCACCTGTATATTTTACATGGAAAGATTAAATAAGCTTTGAAGTACTTTAGTAATCTATCCACCTTGGAAAACACCACTTTAATGAGGAAATAAAATTCAAACAATTAGGAGCATATTTTTATAATCCTATTTGTCAGTGTGTCAATTAATTTTGATATCATACTAGAGTGTATCGGTTTTTAAAGATATTAACATTCAACTTTTTCTTATCTAGTTTACATACTTCATTTTATAGAATTTTTTTGACAAGTTCTTTTTCACTTTGCTTGGCACCTTCCTCCCTCCTGGCCATTCTTCCATTTTTTAGCAAGATAAGGGGAAGAAATAAAATGTAATTCACTTTGTTCCCATAAACTATTGCAAAAACTGGCAAAGAACAGATATTGAAAGCAAAGGGTTAAGTAAAGTTGAAGTTACAGAGGAGGAGAGAGATAAGATTTTTTCCTATTTTGTACATTAAAATTGGTCCCAAATAGCAATAATGGCATCCTAAAATATTTATGAGTTCTGCATGGCAACTCTGCATAGGTAGAGAATGGTATGAAGGGCATAAGTGGAGGAGTTAGCCTTTGAAAGGAGTAGGTTCCCACTTCCCCAAAAGGTGGGACAGTCAAGGTGGATAATAATAGATACAGATGAGCAAGGAAAGGGTGGAATGTTAAAATATTTGATGATCAATGGACTCTATGTGTTCTGAAAAGGCAGGGGCATGCCATCTTCTTAGAAAGAGTTGAGCAGGAGGAGGCATAAACAGATGGGAAGGGTTTGGATCAGGGAGTGTGAGCACTGGAAGTGAGTCAAGGAAATACAGTGTGTCTGTAAAGTCATGGTGCACTTTTGACCGGTCACGGGAAAGCAACAAAAAACGACAGAAATGTGAAATCTGCACCAAATAAAAGGAAAACTCTCCCAGTTTCATATCTATTCAGTGCAGTTCAATGTGGGCCCATGCATAGATTTTTTAGGACTCCTTAGGTAGCTATCCTGTATAGCCTCTAAAGACTCATCACTGACTGATGGCCTACCAGAACGGGGTTTCTCCACCAAACTGCCGGTTTCCTTCAACCGCTTATCCCACCAAGTAATGTTATTCCTATGTGGTGGTGCTTCATTATAAACGTTTCAATATTCACGTTGCACTTTGGTCACGGATTCAAATTTAGCGAGCCACAGAACACACTGAACTTTCCTCTGTACTGTCACATCTTGATTGGCATGGCTTTGGGCTGCTCCGCTGTATACATGGTGTCATGTCATCATCTGCGCATGCGCACATGCTGCCACATCATCCTACAGAAACTTGGAGGCTTTTCCTTTTATTTGGTGCAGATTTCACATTTCTATCATCTTTTGTTGCTTTCCTGTGACTGGTCAAAAGTGCACCATGACTTTACGGACAAACTGTATATAATCATTGTGGGTAGTGTTGAAGGATTAGGTGTTTCTAAATTTGCATAATTAACAGCTGAGTCATGAGATTTTTCCCAGGTGCCTCCAGCTGTCTCCTAGGAGCATCAGAAGACAAATATGGTTATAAATGTTAATCCCTTGAATAAGGATTTGCAGAATGGACACAGCATATGAGTAAAGGAAGAAGGAGGGGAGGAAGAGACTGATCTGAACTTGACCATGTCATCTCATTAAATCAGCAGTCTCTGGAGATAGCAGTTTCTCAATAAACAGAGAATTTTGTTGGGTTCAATTTATAGGTGAACAGAGTGAGGCACAGTAGCTTTTCTTTTCTTTATCTTTTGCAGAGACAAAAGGAGAATCATAGAGAGGGACAGATAGGGACAGACAGACAGGAAGTGAGAGAAATGAGAAGCATCAATTCTTCTTTGCAGCTCCTTAGTTGCTCATTGATTGCTTTCTCATTTGTGCTTTGACCGGGAGGCTACAGCAGAGCGAGGGACCCCTTACTCAAGCCAGCAACCTAGGGCTTCAAGTCAGTGACCTTAGGGCTCAAGCCAGCAACAATGGGGTTATGTCTGTGATCCCACACTCAAGGCAGTGACCCTGCACTCAAGCTGGTGAGCCTGCACTCAAGCTGGATGAGCCCATGCTCAAGTCAGTGACCTTGGGGTTTTGAACCTGGGTCCTCCGCGTTCCAGTCCAACATTCTATCCACTGCGCCATCACCTGGTCAGGCCACAGCAGCTTTTCTGAAGTGACAAAAGTCAGTGTTTGAGCCCACCGCTCTCTGATTCCTAAAAGGTGTTCTTTTTCACTATCCTTCCTATGTAGAGAGAGAGACTGCACTGGGGTTTTAGGTAATATTTTCATTAAGATTAAAGAGGGTAGATGGAATTGGGCACACACATAGGCAGAACTTGAAGTGTTGGAGAACTTATTGAGCTTGAAGAGTGGATTTTAATGCAATAGAAGGAGAGGAAAATTATAACAGCATTGTAAGGGTAGGAGATCCCATTAGAAGTAGTGACAGGGTCCAGGGTATGGCCAAGACATTGAGCTTTTGAGGTGGAATGGAGATGGACCCTGGAGTAGAAGATCTCTTTTTTCATTTCTTTTATTTTTTATTTTTTAATGAGAGGAGGGGAGGCAGAAAAACAGATTTCCTGCATTTTGTAGTGAGAGGAGGGGAGGCAGAAAGAGGGTCCCGCATTTGCCACTACCAGGATTCACCCAGCAAGCCCACTAAGGAGTGATGATGTGCCCATCTGGGGCCACTGCTCTGTTCCTCAGCATCTAAGCTTTTGTGTGTGTGTGTGTGTGTGTGTGTGTGTGTGTGTCTGAGGCGGAGGCTACGGAGCCATCCTCAGTGCTGGAGGCCAACTTGCTGGAACCAATTGTGCCATGGCTGTAGGAGGGGAAGAGAGAGAGAGAGAAGGGGGAGGGGAAAGAAAGGGGAAGCAGATGGGAGCTTCTCCTGTATTCCCTGACTGGAATTGAACCCAGGACATCCACACACCGGGCTGACGCTCTACCACTGAGTCAACTGGCCAGGGCTAGAAGATCTCAAAGGAGATGGGTTATACATAATGAAGGACTTATCTACTTGGTGTGGAAGTGACTTAAGATGTGACTGGAGTCAAGAAACAATTCCAAATCAGGTGCCAAAAGTGAATGTGGAAATAGGACAGAGACGTGTGTGTGCAGTGGTGGTGGGGTAAGCTGGAGGCTACTAGAGAGCAGAAATACAGTGTGTCTGTAAAGTCACGGTGCACTTCTGACCGGTCACAGGAAAGCAACAAAAGATGATAGAAATGTGAAATCTGCACCAAATAAAAGGAAAACCCTCCCAGTTTCTGTAGGATGATGTGGCAGCATGTGCACATGTGCAGATGATGACGTAACACCGTGTATACAGTGGAGCAGCCCATGGCCATGCCAGTCTAGATGTGGAGAGGAAAGTTCAGTGTGTTCTGTGGCTCGCTAAATTCAAATCCGTGACCAAAGTTCAATGTGAATATCGGTGCGTTTAAAATGAAGCGCCACCACATAGGAATAACATTACTTGGTGGGATAAGCAGTTGAAGGAAACCGGCAGTTTGGTGGAGAAACCCTGTTCTGGTAGGCCATCAGTCAGTGACGAGTCTGTAGAGGCTATACAGGATAGCTACCTAAGGAGCCCTAAAAAATCTATGTGAGAGCCCACATCGAACTGCACTGAATAGGTATGAAACTGGGAGAGTTTTCCTTTTATTTGGTGCAGATTTCACATTTCTATCATCTTTTGTTGCTTTCCTATAACCAGTCAAAAGTGCACCATGACTTTATGGACACACTGTATATTTCTGTTTTGTTTTTGACCTTTAGCCCAATCTCCCCATATATCATGAGCTGGTGGCACATAATGGTTAGTCATGATTATCTTTAAGTTTTATAGTAAATTCTCAGTCATCTACCATTCTGCTTCTTCTTGACATGCACTTTCTCTGTTCTTATTTCTGCATCCAATATCTTGACTCTATGACTCAATTCATCTCAATGGCAGTGGACCTAACTTTCCTTGTATTCAAACCTCAGGGTTTTTTTTCTAAAAAAACTCTTATTAATGAGTCTGTGTCTTTTGTGGTCCTCCTGGTTTCTGTAGGGTAGAAATCTCAGTCCTAGCTTTTACTTCAAATCACACCCTTAACTATATATTCTACAGAATGGTATACTTGAAGAGTAGGAGCTTCAAAGAAAAACTGGTCTGTGAGTGAAGTAGCAAAACAATATTCAGGCTGATTCAGAACAAAGAGTGCCATCTATTGAAAGACCTCTTAGCTCTCCAGTAATTTATTCAGCTGTATGAGTTATCATGAAATAGGCTCAAAATAGCTTTCTGGAAAATTGAGATGGGAGAAAAAGACATGAAATGTTATAGCAAGGCAATTTTAATATGTGGTGGTCAGAGATGGAAGTTAAAGTCGACCCTGAAGCTTAGATAAAAGGGGCTCTGAGATTGTTTTCCTTCCTATGAGATTGTGTGGGAAGTTTCCAACAGAGAGTCACTTAAAATGAGGAAGTGGCTTTTTATTATTAAAGATGAATATTTAATAATAATTGTCTAGAGGAATAAAATGGTTTAAGGTGACAAATTGGACCAAAATGCACTGAGGATAAAATAGAAATGAGTTGTTATGTGGAGGTAAGCAATCCTATTCCCGGACAGCAAGGTGATGGGACATGAATTCATAATGTACAGTGGTCCAAGCAGATTGGTTAGAGAGCATACATTTCACAGAAAATGTCTCTCACCCCGTTGCCACTTTTTTCAGTGCTCCATATGCTAGATTGCAACTACAGATTTAGCCCTTTTGCCCAAAGGCATTGGAACCTGTGAAAAGCCTAGCTGGGGCACTGTCTATTGTTCATTGACAACTTGTCAATTTACTTCCAGGCAAAATAACTCATAAACATGATAAGTAAGGCAGATAAAACAAGAATTCTTTCACACTTTGCAACTTTACTGCAAAAATGGCTTATTTTCCATAAATGTGTGAAATCTCCCCTCTGAATTGTGACTGTGCATTGAACTTTAAAACTGTTTAGAGACAGCACAAGCATTTCACAATTCCTGTCTGTAATAAGATGAATGTTAAATATTAAACATGCATTAAAAGTGATAAAATAAAAGATTTTCAAAGGTTTACTAGCATCACCATATTTCTCTTTGATTTTCTGAGTTAATAAAAGTTAAGTTTAACAATACTCTCCAAAAGACAAATGTTTAAACACTGTCTCCTAAATTTGACATTTCATATATTTATATTAGCTATTATCTAAACCCTTATGTCAGTTAAGGAAAAAAAGAAAAAGATATAGTAAACCATATCAGTATTAAATCCAAAAGCCAAGATGTGGTGTGTTAGCATATGTTCATACTGTAATGAAGTAGCTTTTATTTCTGATATTTATAAACATTCCATTACTAATGTACTGTTTAAATATTGAAAGCTAATTGTGAATTTTTTAGGTAAACGTTTTAAGTAGATAATTTTGAAATATATTAGTCTCTAAGGCAAGGCAGTCTATTTATGTGAAGTTATTTATAAAGTCATACTTTTTAATGAAGTCGTTCCCTGGATTCAATTCCCTGGTAGTGAATTTGATTTTGAGCTTCTTACTTACTGTATTATCATCACAGAGTTACACTTGGTGCCCTTCTGATTTTCCCCAGGTGATACTACCAAATATCTGACTTTTGGATCGACTAAAAATGGAGGAGAAACAGGTGGTATGAAATCCTATGATACAGGACCAGATTCTGCATTCCAACTGGGGCCTCCCTTTGTGACCTTTGCCCCCAAGACACAGAGTAAATTCCCAACATTTGCAGTTTGAAGGGTTGTGGGTCATAGTCTCTTCCCCCTCATTTTCCCATATTTTCCTACTATAGAACATTTATAAACAGAAACACATATGCATCTGTTACATAACAAATGGCTTTTGGGAAATAAATGAGAGAACATGAGAAGAGAAATTTAAAAGGCTTCATAAAAAGGGGGACAAAACAAATCTGTGATAAGCAAAATGCCTCAAAATAAGACTATTTCTCAGTGTGGTTCAGTGGAAAGAGCCCTGAACTGATGGACCACAGACTTGGATTCAAATGATGCTGTGCTGTTGGCACTAATTCTAACCTTCAGGGAGTCCGTCCCTATTTCTGACCTCAGTCAGGATCAGACTTTCCTTAGTAGGGGAGCGGGGATTGGGCTAGCTGAGCTCCAGACCCCTTCCCAGTTTTTCTCTTTTTGAATACAGAGATCTTCTATAAGATTTTAAATTAAGAAAGTTTTCTATAGCTGTGTAAAGAAAAGAAAAAGAATGGTACTTACAGCCAGATATATTAAATTATATTAATTATGTGAATAATGCATTCAAATGATATAATAATAATTTAATTCATAGAAATTCTCTCCAAACCATGTAGATTAATAGTATTTCTGTACTTTCTTTGAAACAGGGAATAAATATAAATATAATAAAATATAATAAATATAAATATAAAAATAAAAATAAATATAAATATACTAAGCACTTTATCACCTGATATTTGTGTGAATGTGAAGAGATACATACCTGTACCTATGAGCCTTCGTTTTAAAACATTATTTTTTCTGTTTCATTTTTTCCCAGCCATCTTATCATATAAGCTATGGATTTCTAAGTATTATATTCCTGAGGAAAAAAACCCCACAACCTAACAAACATCTAATAGACTAGAGATTGTATTTTTTTTTACATAGTTATGAGATGTTCTAATGTCTACATCCTGTTATCTTGGGTTCTTTATAACTAATATATCAGCTTGGCAATTGACTGTTACATAGAAGCTGGCCCCTGTACTCCCCACTCCACACTTGTTTTAGCTAAACACACTTGCTATGCTTGATTTGTGCCATGTTCTTTCCCACTCAGCATGAATGATCATATATTTTCTCCCACGAAACCAAATCCTATTTATGTGTCCAGTTCTTTAATCTGTCAAGGTCATTTTGAATTTTAATCTTTTTTTGTGTGTGTGTGTGCTGGCCATTCAAACTAATTTAGCGTCCTTGGCATGCTAATGAGCACATTATCCAGAATATTAAGAAAATTGTTGAGTATTATTACTTGGGAAATCTTGGAAAGTGAAAGAGTAGCAACCCAGGAGTAAATGTGGTGACACAATATTCCACAAATCTGCTGAATATTTGTTTCAGCAGATTTTCCGCAACCAGATATTATAAGAAGTTGAAAGAAAAATAGTGAGTTAAAATTGAAGGAAGGCAAATAATGTGGGAGGGGTTAAGAATCAAGAATATGAAAGAGGGAATGAAAAGGAAACAGAAAAGGAGGAAATGTAACAAAATACCATATTGTAACCTTAAATATATACAATTTTTCTTTGTTATTCATTTCTCAATAAAGCTAGGGGAAAAAAGAGGAAAAATAAAGATATAAACCAACTATATTTTAGTGGCATCAAGATACAAAACCTAGTGTTTAACATGTGAGTTTAGAAGGTATTTAATTTGAAGCCTGTTGTTTCATTCAAAAACACAGCAAAGAGGCTGCTTAGTGCTGGACGTCAATTAATATTCCTACAAAGGACTGGCAGAAAGCCACAATGGACGTCTAGTCAGAGACAGTATGTCACACTACTGTTGACTATAAAATTAATTACCATTTCTAAACAATAAATCTGTGATGCATATTCTTCCAGGCATACTATACTACCCTCCTGACATTAAAGGTTATAAATAATTATATTTTAAAAGAAAATTGATCCTTTAGAGAAATCACAAGCAAAAATATTAACAATGTCAATAATAATGATAAAAAAGAACACTGTGTGTGGTGGGACAAGTCGACATTGTGAAGGCAGGCTTGAATATTAAGAAGTGTCACCTACCTAAAGTAAGTGTTAGACATTCACATGATGGCATCAGCTGCTGATCTAATGCATCTGGAGCTGCCCTGTCACCGAAGCATTGCTAACCAAGGCAGAGACACAGACAAAGCTGCTTCATCGTTAATGTCAGTAAAAGGATCTGGAGAAAAAATAGTCTCTAGAGACCTTGTCTGGACTTCTTGGAGCCTGGACAACAGTCTTTTCCAACAACAGTCTTTTCCAACCCAATAGCAGCTGCAACAAAGAAAAAAAAAAAAGGAAGGCATTGACTTGAGTTGTCATTAAGTTCAAAGAGGTGAGAATAGTAGCCCATGATGAACCTTTATAGTCGGAGTTATTAATGGGAGTTCTTTTTTATGGCTCTCTGAAAATATCACATTTATGAACAGTGCTAAATTATCCTGGGTAATTGTTTGGCATATGTTGACCAGACAATTTTAAACTGCTAAAATTAAAAAATCTTTTTTTATCTCTGTGAGAGAGAATAGAGGAATATAAAATTCCTTCTCAGCATTGTAGTATATAGAATTAAAATAGCACTATCAATCTAGGGAAATATAGTTCTGGCTCTTAGATGGCTACAGACTAGTTCAAGGATCATATGCAATGAGAAGTTATTAATGTTTCAGAGGCTACCTAAAAGGACACATCAAATGATGTTCTGCAGGGTCTGTCTAGGGTGGTAATATTTAACATTTTATCAGTGACTTGGATGATAAAATATGGAACATGCTCATAAAGTTTCATGGAAAACTGTAAGTTGGGAGAGGTAACATGAACCTTGGAAGGGCTATTTATAATTTAAGATGACCTTGAAAAGTCATTTCAGGAGAGGAATAATTAATGGTCAGGTTTACATTGAGGAAACTCACAAATGAGGTTTGAGTGATGGCAAAATGAGAGAAAGGTAGACATGGGTAGACAAACATGAAATACACTAAGAACAACTAAACTGATAAACACAAATTCTGCTGGAGAGAATCACATATACTAGAGTATGTAAATAACATAAGTCACAGGGTTATGAACTATTTTGATGCTCTATAATTTAATTTAAGGACAATATAAACAGATTGGAGACTGTTCAACAAAGGCAAAAACTAAAGAGCTGTAAGATAAAAAGTGAATGCCTTACAGTTTCTGAGCATGGGGAATTGAGACCAAAGGGTGGCCTATTTATAGTGCATTGCCAATAACTTGTTCTTGCTTTGTCAAAGAGCCTAGATTTATGGTTTAATTTAGGTGTAGTTCATTATTCTCCCTTCTCAATTTCTTTTCTTCTGATCATTCTTCTAGTTTTTTTTCATTCACAAATTATACATATAGTTTATGCCATGTATAGTTCTTCACACGTTTACATGTGACTTTATTATTAAATACTCAGTTACAGTTTAAATGATTCAACAATCTCATACTGGTTGGCTGTTGTCAGGGAGGATGTTTGATTGGTCAATGCAGAAAATGACATTGGAGCTATAATCAAGGCTTATTCTGAGATATTTGGGGGAGTAATATTCTATGTTGTCTTTTTACCAAAACATTGGTTTGCATTTATTTTTCTTTCTGATGCTTCAAAAAGGAGGGAAAGAAAGAAAGAGTGATGCCTGACCTGTGGTGGCACAGTGGATAAACGTCAATCTGGAAATGCTGAGGTTGCCAGTTCAAAACCCTGGGCTTGCCTGGTCAAGGCACATATGGGAGTTGATGCTTCCAGCTCTTCCCTCCCTTCTCTCTCTTTCTCTCTCTCTCTCTCTCTCTCTCTCTCTCTCACCTCTCTATAATGAATAAATAAAATCTTTGAAAAAAATTAAAAAAAAAAGAAAGAGTGAGAAAAGAGTGAGAACCTGTGCCTAGATAATAGACAACAAGCATACATTGATGAGTGTGCATTGGAGGACAATAAACATTTCCATATTTCACATAACATATTAAGAACAGTAGAAGAGCGGGTCTTGTCAATCTAGTCGGCCTCCATCATACTGCATTGATGAGGATTCTCTATCTATGTATCTCCCTCTCACCATACTGTGTTGTTGAATTTTACACCTTTGATTCTGACCATGTTGTTGCCTTCCCAACCCTGGTAATATAGTATCAAGACTCAGGAAGAAATTATTTTTCCTTGTATTATATCTTTAAAAATTACAACAGCTGAATTATCAAATTAATTTATACTTTTATTTCTCGGTGTGATTTTTTGAATAGTGGTGTTTCACTTAGCAAAATAACTTTCTTTAATATTGTTATCTTTTAAAATTTCTCTAAACTTGAGGGGACAAGATGGTCACAGAATAGGCAGATGCACCAACTCCCACTTCCCAGAACCAAGGTGGATTACAACTTAAATCTGAGAACACCCATCGTGAAAGACAAATTTTGAACTGAACTAGGAGGATTCCACAGCCAAGGACCACCAAAGAATGCACACTGAGTCTGTACTGGGCTCAACAAGTAGCCAGCAATAAAAGACAACAGAAAGCAGATTTTAGGGGAACTTGAACTTTTAAAGTAACCTTTCTCAGGCCAAAAGTAGATAAAAGCAAGCCTAGGATTGCAACTGATATTTACAGTGGCACCTGGACCCAACAGAGGCAGCCACGAGATCTTGATGATCTGTAGCCCCCAAAAGATGTATAAGAACCAGTCATAGGCACTGACCCCCATTGATCTGTCCCAGGCCCCAGCCAGGGAAGTCCAGGTAATACAGACAAAATGGGAAGACAGAGAAGTGCAATCCAAATAAACCAACAAGAGAAATACCCAGAAAATGAGCTGAGTAAGATGGACATAAGCAATCTACTGGATGCAGAGTTTAAAATAATGATAATTAGAATGCTGAAAGATCTTAGAACAATAGATGGTCACAGTGAGCACATAAATAAAGAAATAACTATTAAAAAGGACATTGAAATAATAAAGAAGAACCAGTCAGAAATGACAAATACAATATTTGAAATGAAGACTACACTAGAATCATTAAAAGCAGGCTGCATGAAGCAGATAACCAAATTAGTGATTTAGAAGACAAGGTAAATGAAAACATGGAAGCAGAACAGCAAAAAGAAAAGAGAATGAAAAATCTGAGGAAACTCTAAAAGAGCTCTGCAACAACCTAAAGAGAAACAACATCTGCATCATAAGGATTCCTGAGAAGAAGAGAAAGAACAAGGGATAGAGACCTTGTTCAATCAAGTCATAGCTGAAAACTTCCCTAAATTGATGCAGAAAAAAGTCACACAAGTAAAAGCAGCACAGATAACTCCATTAAAGAGAAACCCAAAGAAATCCACACCATGACACATCATAATTAAAAAGCTAAGAGATAAAGAGAAAATATTAAAAGCTTCTAAAGAAAAAAAGGCTATCACCTACAAAGGATGACATCTGACTTCTTAACAGAAACACTTGAGGCCAGAAGGGAATGGCAAGAAATATTCAAAGTAATGCAGAACAAGAGCCTACAACCAAGACTACATTATCCAACAAGGCTGCCATTTAAAATTGAAGAAGAAATAACAAGCTTCCCAAATAAACAAAAAAACTCAAGGAATTCATTACAATCAAACCAATGTTGCAAAAAATGTTAAGGGGCCTGTTATAAACAGAACAAAGGGGGAAAAGAATATAGCAAAGGAGATAGCTAGCTTTAAAGAATAAAATGGCAATAAACAACTAAATATCAATAATAACCTTAAATGTAAATGAATTAAATGATTCATCCAAAGGCATAGAATATCTGTGTGGATAAAAAAACAGGACTCATACATATGCTGTCTACAAGAGACACAACTCAAAACAAAAGATACACATATACTAAAGGTAAAGGATGGAAAAACTATTTTTATGCAAATGGAAATGAAAAAAAAAGCTGAGGTAGCAATACTTGTATCAGACAAAATAGACTTTAAAACAAAGGCTATAGTAAGAGATAAAGAAGGTCACTACATAATGATAAAGGGAGCAAACAAACAGGAAGATATAACTGTTATAAATATCTACGCACCTAATATAGGAGATCCTAAATATATAAAGCAGACTTTGACAGATATAAAGGGCGAGATCAAAAGCAATACTATAATAATAGGGGATTTCAATACTCCACCAACTTCACTAGATAAATCCTCAAGAAAGAAAATTAACAAAGAAAGAGCAGACTTAAAGGACTCGCTAGATCAACTCGATTTAATAGATATCTTCAGAGCCTTTCACCCTAAAGCAGCAGAATATACATTCTTTTCAAGTGCTCATGGTACATTTTATTTATTTATTTATTTATTTATTTATTTATTTATATTTTTCTGAAGCTGGAAACGGGGAGAGACAGTCAAACAGACTCCCGCATGCGCAGGGCCGGTATCCACCCGGCATGCCCACCAGGGGCGAAGCTCTGCCCAGCAGGGGGCGATGCTCTGCCCCTCCAGGGCGTCGCTCTGCCGCAACCAGAGCCACTCTAGTGCCTGGGGCAGAGGCCAAGGAGCCATCCCCAGCGCCTGGGCCATCTTTGCTCCAATGGAGCCTTGGCTGCGGGAGGGGAAGAGAGAGACAGAGAGGAAGGAGGGGGTGGGGATGGAGAGGCAAATGGGCGCTTCTCCTATGTGCCCTGGCCGAGAATCGAACCTGGGTCCCCCGCGCGCCAGGCCGGCGCTCTACCGCTGAGCCAACCGGCCAGGGCCATGGTACATTTTTTAGGATAGACCACATGTTAGGACACAAAAGCGGTCTCAACAAATTTAAGAAGATTGAAATCATATCAAACATTTTCTCTGATCACAATGGCATGAAACTAGAAATCAACCAAACAGAAAAACTGAAAAATACTCAACCACATGGAAACTAAATAGCATGTTATTAAATAACGAATGGGTTAACAATGAAATCAAATAAAAATTAAAGAATTCCTAGAAACGAATGATAATAAACATACAATAACTCAAAATTTATGGGACACAGCAAAAGCAATCCTGAGAGGGAAGTTCATAGCACTACAAGCATTCCATAAGAGGCTTGAAAAAGCTCAATTAAACAACTTAACCCTTCATCTAAAAGAACTAAAAAAAGAACAGCAAGTAAAGCCCAGAGGTAGTTGAAGGAAGGAAATAATAAAGATCAGAGCAGAAATAAATGACATAGAAGCTAAAGAAACAATACAGAGGATCAATGAAACCAAGAGCTTGTTCTTTGAAAGGGTAAACAAGATCAATGAACCTTTAACAAGACTCACCAAGAAAAAAAGAGAGAGGACCCAAATAAATAAAATTAGAAATGAGAGTGGAGAAATGACAACTGATACAACAGAAATACAAAATATTTAAGAAAATAAAATGAAGAACTGTATGCCAAAAAATTAAACAACCTAGGTGAAATGGACAAATTCTTTGAAACATATAATCTTCCAAAAATCAATCTAGAAGAATCAGAAAACCTAAACAGACTGATGACAACAAATGAGATCAAAACAGTTATCAAAAAACTCCCAAAAAACAAAAGCCTGGGGCCCGATGGCTTCACTGGTGAATTCTACTAAATATTCAAAGAAGAACTAATTCCTATCCTTCTCAAGCTATTTCAAAAAATTCTGGAGGAAGGAACACTTTCAAGTTCTTTTTATAAGATGAGCATAATTCTGATTCCAAAACCAGGCAAAGACAACACAAAGAAAGAAAATTATAGGCCAAAATCCCTGATGAATTTAGATGCTAAAATCCTCAACAAAACATTAGGAAACCAGCCCTGGCCGGTTGGCTCAGTGGTACAGCATCAGCCTGGCGTGCAGGAGTCCTGGGTTTGATTCCCGGCCAGGGCACACAGGAGAAGCACCCATCTGCTTCTCCACCCCTCCCCCTCTCCTTCCTCTGTGTCTCTCTCTTCCCCTCCCACAGCCAAGGCTCCATTGGATCAAAGTTGGCCCGGGTGCTAAGGATGGCTCTGTGGCCTCTGCCCCGGGCAATAGAATGGCTCTGGTTGCAACAGAGCGACACCCCAGATGGGCAGAGCATCGCCCTCTGGTGGGCATGCTGGGTGGATCCCGGTCGGGCACATGCGGAAGTCTGTCTGACTGCTTCCCCGTTTCCAACTTCAGAAAGAAAACAAACAAAAAAACAAAAACACAAAAGCAAACTGGATCCAGCAATACATGAAAAAAATCATACATCATGATCAAGTGAGATTTATTCTGGGGAGTCAAGGATGGTATAACATTTGTAAATTAATCAATGTGATTCACCGCATAAAGAAAAGGAAGAAGAAAAACCATATGATAATTTCTATAGATGTAGAAAAAGCATTTGATAAAATCCAGCACCCATTCATGATCAAAACTCTCAGCAAAGTGGGAATACAGGGAACATACCTCAACATGATAAAGGCCATCCATGACAAACCCACAGCAAACATCATAATTAATTGGCAAAAATTAAAAGCAATCCTTTTAAGATCAGGAACAAGGCAGGGATGCCCCCTTTCTCCACTCTTATTCTACATAGTACTGGAAGTCCTAGCTACAGCACTGAGACAAGAAGAGGAAATAAAAGGCATCCAAATTGGAAAAGAAGAAGTAAAACTATCATTATTTGCAGATGATATGATACTGTATATAGAAAACCCTAAAGTCTCAGTCAAAAAACTATTGGACCTGATAAGTGAATTCAGCAAGGTGGCATGATATAAAATTTATACAGAGAAATCAGAGGCATTTTTATACACCAACAATGAAATGTCAGCAAGAGAAATTAAGGAAACAATCCCCTACACTATTGCAACAAAACAATAAAGTATTTAGGAGTAAATTTAACCAAGGAGGTTAAAGACTTGTATTCGGAAAATTATAAAACATTGATAAAAGAAATCAAGGAAGACACAAACAAGTGGAGGCATATACCATGTTCATGGTTAGAAAGAATAAACATTATTAAAATGTCTATATTACCCAAAGCAATCTATAATTCAATGCAATACCAATTAAAATACCAATGACATACTTCAGAGATACAGAACACATATTCCAAAAATTTATATGGAACCAAAAGAGAACACGAATAGCCTCAGCAATCTTGAAAAAGAAGAATACAGTGGGAGGTATCACATTTTCTGATATCAAGTTATACTACAAGGCCATTGTATTCAAAACAGCTTGGTACTGGCATAAAAACAGGCATACAGATCAATGGAACAGAACAGAGAACCCAGAAATAAACCCACATCTTTATGGACAATTAATATTTGACAAAGAAGGTAAGAGTATACAATAGAGTAAAGACAGTCTCTTTGACAAATAGTGTTTGGAAAACTGGACAGCTACTTGCAAGAAAATGAAACTAGACCACCAACTTACACCATTCACAAAAATAAACTCAAAATGGATAAAGGACGTAAATGTAAGTCGTGAAACCATAAGCATTTTAGAAGAAAACAGGCAGTAAGCTCACTGACATCTCTCACAGCAATATATATATATTTGCTGATTTATCTCCACAGGTAAGTGAAATAAAAGATAGGATAAACAAATGGAACTATATCAAACTAAAAAGTTTTGCACAGCTAAAGACAATATGAACAGAATAAAAAGACAAACCACGCAATGGGAGAATATATTTGACATAGTGTCTGATAAGGGGTTAATAACCAAAATTCATAAAGAACTTCTAAAACTCAACACCAGGAAGACAAACAATCCAATCGAAAAATGAGCAAAAGAAATGAATAGACACTTCTACAAAGAGGACATACAGATGGCCAACAGACAGATGAAAAAATGTTCAACATCACTAATCATTAGAGAAATACAAATTAAAACCACAATGAGATACCACCTCACACCAGTCAGAATAACACTCACCAACAAAACAACACAGAGTAAGTGCTGGCAAGGATGTGGAGAAAAGGGAACCTTCCTGCACTGCTGGTGGGAATGCAGACTGGTGCAGCCACTGTGGAAAGCAGTATGGAGATTCCTCAAAAAATTAAAAATAGCCAGCCTTTTGACCCAGCCATCCCACTTATAGGAATATATCCCAAGGACAGTATATCACTGACTCAAAAAAAGAAATACACCCCCACATTTATGGCAGCATTGTTCACAATAGCGAAGAACTGAAACAGCCCAAGTGTGTGTCAGTGGATGAGTGGATTAAAAAGCTGTGGTACATATACAGTGTGTCCGTAAAGTCATGGTGCACTTTTGACCGGTCACAGGAAAGCAACAAAAGATGATAGAAATGTGAAATCTGCACCAAATAAAGGAAAACTCTCCCAGTTTCATACCTATTCAGTGCAGTTCGATGTGGACTCACGCACAGATTTTTTAGGGCTCCTTAGGTAGCTATCCCGTATAGCCTCTAAAGACTCGTCACTGACTGATGGCCTACCAGAACGGGGTTTCTCCACCAAACTGCCGGTTTCCTTCAACTGCTTATCCACTGAGTAATGTTATTCCTATGTGGTGGCGCTTCATTATAAACGCGCCGATATTCACGTTGAACTTTGGTCACGGATTCAAATTTAGCGAGCCACAGAACACACTGAACTTTCCTCTGTACCGTCCACATCTCGACTGGCATGGCTGTGGGCTGCTCCACTGTATACACAGTGTTACATCATCATCTGTACATGCGCACATGCTGCCACATCATCCTACAGAAACTGGGAGGGTTTTCCTTTTATTTGGTGCAGATTTCACATTTCTATCGTCTTTTGTTGCTTTCCTGTGACCGGTCAAAAGTGCACCATGACTTTATGAACACACTGTATATACAATGGAATACTATGGGGCCATGGAAAAGAAGGAAATATTACCTTTTGCAACAACATGAATAGACCTGGAAACTATTATGTTGAGTGAAATAAGCCAGGCAGGGAAAGAAAAATATCATATGACCTCACTCGAAGAATTCAAGGAACAATGTGAACTGAGGAATGGAATTAAACTTGAAGAGAAGGGGGAGGGAGCTCTTGGGAGGGGGGTAAGGGAGATGTTGAGGGGAATACGAGGAAGGGGATGCTTTTGTGGAGACACTAGAATCTATGTAAACCAATTAATTAATTAATTAATTAATTTGAAAAAAAGAACAGTAGAAGAGGTATAAACCCCCAGATGTTTAAGACTGTTTGAAGTGTGAACTTAAAACAATGACAGGAAGACTTGAGATTTTCTTATTGCTTTTTAATTTCTAATCAAAAAAATAATCCACTTATGTATGCCTTTTTACCAGTAGTTCTTAGCATTGGCTACACATTGTAATCACATCAGCTATTTTTTAAAATACTGCTTGTCTGTATCTCAAATCCTAGAGATTCTGACATAAGGGCTCTTGGGTGGGTTTTAAAAAGTTCCAAGGTGATTCTAATGCACAACCAGGGTTATGAACCATTGAGCTATATATCATGTCTCACGCCATGTGGCCACAGGCCAGTGACAGCAAATTATTGGTGACAACATTTCTGTACTTCTTATAATAATACTCCTTCCTGTCCTTGTTCTATGCCTCTAGGTATGCTTCCTCTTGACTTCTGACACCTTAGATTTGTTTCCATATTTGCTGCCTTACTCTCACCTATGTATAACAGTAGACCTTGCTTTTACTGGTTTTCACCTGAGTAATTTCTTCTCATTTTGCTCAGCTCTTAAACATTCGCATTGACTTGCTCACTACCTTGGCTTGACCCTGAGAGTGAGACCAGAGAGTAGTAATATTCCAACACAAGACAGCAATGAACAGCGTGGGATATAGAACCACTCAGGTCATATATGTGGGCTTATTTAATACTATCAGGATGCAACTTTGGCCAGTTGGCTCAGTGGTAGATTGTTGGCCTGGCATGTGTATATCCTGGGTTTGATTCCTGGTCAGGGCACACAGGAGAAGTGACCATCTGTTTTTCCAACCCTCCCCCTCCTCATTCTCTCTATCTTTTCCTTCTCCTATTACAGCCATGGCTTGATAGGTTTGAGCACTTCGGCCCTGGGTGCTGAGGATGGCTGCATGGTGTTTCTGCCTCAGGTGTTAAAAATAGTCCGGTTGTGAGCATAGCCCAAAATAGGCAGAGCATTGGCCCCAGAGAGGGGTTGCCAGATGGATTTCAGTCAGGGCACATGTGGGAGTCTGTCTCTCTATCTCCCCTCCTCTCACTTGGAAAAGAAGAAGAAGAAGAAGAAAAAAATCTACCAGGGAGTAAAACGGAACAGAATTATGGAAAGAGCATAATTACGATGCAGATGCATCCTTAAATTATATATGCCTGTTTTACTTCCTTAATTAAAACCAAAGCAATGAACAACTAAGGTGCCACACAATCAAGAACTGATGCTTCTCATCTCTCTCCCTTCCTTTTTGTCTGTCTCTGTCTGTCTCTCTCCTTCTCTCTAAAAAACAAACAAAAAAACCCACCCAAAACAATAGTTTGTATTGTTTGTGGTTTTCTCATGTACTCAGCTACATTTAAGTAAACTAGTCAGCAAAGTACAGAGTGTTCATTTCATTGTATTTTATTGATCATCCTTAAATACCTATTTTAAAAATTACTTAAAAATCAAATCCCAAGAACAATAGCCTTTCACATCTCAATGTTATTATGGATCAAGTGGACTCAGATGATAACTTAGGTCAGAATTCTAGAGTTAGAGTTGCAGACCAGGATGAAGCATCCATTATGAAAGAGCATCTTATCCAAGCTTGATTCTTCTTGGTTGTACCATGTGGCAGAACTGCAGTTCTGGTTATATATTTTAACAACAAAGTTAATAATAGTTTCATATCACATCATTAAAATTGCAGCTTCTTTGGTTCAGAAGTCAAGTCAGTTAGTATTGTACTTTCTTGGTATTATCAACAATGCTTCATTCAATGCAATCTATATAATCACTATCCAAAAAGATCATAACACTTAAAATTACCTTAAAATTTGTGTTTCTCCTAAGTTATTTCCATTCTTCTATCTCATTTCTTCTCAATTTCTTTTCTTCTCCTTCCATGCTACTGTCATCTATTTCCTTATTTATTTTTACTCTTCCTATTTCAAAGGCAGAAGGTTGACTGAGGTCTTTAAAATTTCAAACAGTAACTTCTTGAAATAAAGGTTTAGCTTTTTATCTTCTGGAGTGAGCTTTGGTAGTTCAGCAAAAATTATTTCCTTATAATCAATATTCTAGATTGTTGGCTGCCTGCTTATCTTGCCCCAATTCATTATTGGGGAGGATTCATTATGTAGTAGAGAAGGTCAGCCATTTATTTGACACAACTTCTGGGATCCAAGACCTCTCACTAGTAATATAGCTAAGTGGGAATTATTCTATTTTAATCTTTAAATTCTATATGAGTTTTCACTCACAAATTTTTGTCATTTGTTAGAATATATCATAATTGTAATAGACTTTAACATCAATCAACATTAGAGTTGTTATCTGTGACCAATCCTTAATAAAGAATCCAGTTTCTTCGAAGGGTTGACCTCAGCAGAGTCTTAAGGTTAAGTATGAGTAACATCTTTTGTATCTCTTTAGCTAGTCCAGAGTGAAGCAGGCTAGTTTTCTTGATTAATTTTCTCATAATTTTTGTGTCTTGTTCCCTTTTTTATGGTTTGGTTTTTCTTTTCTTCATCCAGTAAGTCACTATCTTCTTATGACTCACACTTTCAACCTAGAAAATAGTCTAAAATTTTTTTCTAAGAAGTTCTGTTTGGGATGTTTTTATTCTGCAGAAATGTGTATCTTTTAAAAGAATTTACTTAGGAAATTAGATTTAATGGTTTAACATTGATCAATAAGAGTACATAGGTTTCAGGTAAATGTTTTTATAGAATTTAAACTGTTGACTATGTTGTGTACTCATCACCCAAAGTCAAATCATTTTCCATCACGATATATTTGTCCCTCTTTACACCCTTGCCCCCCCCCCCCCCCTTATACCTCCTCCTAGGAACCACTTTACTCTTATCTGTGTCCATGAGTCTCAGTTTTATATCCCACCTATGTGTGAAATCATAAAGTTCTTAACTTTTTCTGATTTACTTAAGAAATATGTATCTTAAAGAAGGTACCTACAACAGACATTCTTAACACAAAATAAGAATATTCTAAAAGAAAAAATGGAGAGATGTTGTGTTAAGTTCTGGTACTGAGAGACCACTGCTCAAGTAATATTGTCATGTTGTCCCTTCAAAAAGCAGACTAAGCTGAACAGTCTTCACCTGGTCTCCTTGTGGTTTGGAGGAATTATTATGCTGCTCCTGGTTTCTGCACGGCTTTGAAACTCATTAGGGGTGTATTATACCTATTAATAAAAAGATAGGAAAAAATTGAAAAATGGTGTCTATTTCCATAAAAAGAAAGTAAGATTCAACGGATCCTGTTCCCAAAATGCTTTCATAAATAACAAGAAATTAATAGCCACCACTAATATTCTAATCTATTTTTTAAGACTAGAGTCATATTTTCCAGGTAATACTGACCTATTTTTGAGAAAGATTCTCATCTTATTCTCAAGCTTTAAGGATATAATTACCACACAATGGGATCTCTATTTTGAGCAAACTGAGGAATCTGTCCATTGTGATCATAAGTCTTCTGCATGCACACAGTTTATGTCATCTTTCCTTTCCACTCGCACCCCCTTTTCTTGGCTGAAGCTATTAAGGCACTACACAGATGAGGACAATCGATTTTTGTGGTTGTAGCAATACATGGGTTACTTTGTGAAGGTTTATCTGCAAGCAATACCTTTACAAATGTACACCCATTGGTGATCTTAAAGAATTACACAGAAAGCATGCTAAAAATCACAAAACCCATTAATCTAGATTTGCAATGCCATTTTCATGTTCAAAAAAGTAGCCTATTTTATATGATTTGACAAAAAGGGAGTCTACTTTATTTTATTTAACTCAAACCTCTGAAAACAAACTCATTTGTGCTGTTCCAGCTTATGAATGATGAGGTTATTTTGGAGTAAGTGCTGGTGAGAAATACACATGGATGTTATTTTTATTGCATAAGTAGTTAAAACAACTACTTTACATGGTACACTTCGAATATATTATAATCAAGAGATAATGGTAAATTGGAATGGTAGCACTAAATAGTTATATCAAAATCCTCAAATTTCAAAGAGCATGGGAGTAAAAAATATCAATAATTGTAAAGTTAAAGTACTCTGTATTAGTTGTTTGTTGCTGTGTAAGAAGAGCACTACAAACTTAGCAATTAAGAGAAAATATGTATTTTTTAATCTCACAGTTTTTGTGAATTAGGAGTCAGGTTACATTTAGTTGAATTCTCAGCTTTAGGGGCTCATAAAGTTGAAGTCAGGGTTTTGGTGGGCTGTGCTTTCATGTGAAATTTGCCTGGGGAAGGATCTGCTTCTAACTCACATGATTGTTGGTGACATTCAATTCTTAAGAGGCTGCCAAACTGAGGGTCTTAATTTCCTAGTGCTTGTTGGCTAAGGGCTACTCTTTCCTTCGTGAGGCCTGACCATTCCATATCCAACTCAACATGGCAAGTTACTTTGTCATAATCAAAGACAGAGGAGGAAATTTTCTCTCAAAATTGACATTACAATCTATGTAACATAATCATACATGGTATATATATCAATCATAAAAAAACAAAAATCAGACTGAATTTAGCAGCAAGATGAATGAAGTTATATTTATGTAAATTACTATATGTAGAAGGTATTCAATAACTATATTTAATTGGATAAATATCATTTTTCAAATGAAATTTTAATACATTCCTTTTTAAAAATTTTTTATTAAATGTATTGTAGTTACTTTGGTGAATGAAATTATATCGGTTTCAGGTGTACAATTCTATAATTCATCATCTGTATATTGTATTGTGTGTCCAACACTCAGAGTCAAGTCTCCTTCCATCACTATCTTTCCCTCTTTACCTACTTTCTTTTATCAACCCTGCCCCCCTTGCCCTCTGGTAATCCCCATACTGTAAGGGTTTTCTCCTTAATCTCTTTACTTACTTCATTCATTCCCCCAGCACTGATTCTCCAATAACTGTCAGTCTTTTCTCTGTATCTATGAGTTTATTTCTATTTTGTTCATTTGTTTCCACATATAAATGAAATCATATATTATTTGTCTTTCTTTGACTGCTTTATTCTACTTAGCATAATACTCTCTTGGTCTATCCATGCTGTTGCAAAAGATAAAATTTCCTTTCTTTCTTTTTTTAAATAGCTAAGTGGCATTCCATTGTGTAAATGTGCCACCGCTTTTTTATCCACTTATCTACTGATGGGCACTTAAGTTGCTTCCAAATCTTAGCTATTGTAAATAACACTGCAATGAACATATAGGTGTGTCTATAATATTTTATATCAGTGTTTCCAGTTTCTTTGAATATATTCCCTGAAGTGGAATTGCTGGGTCATAAGGCAGTTCTATTTTTTATTTTTTGAACAAACTTCATGCTGTTTTTATAGTGGCTGAACCAATCTGCATTTTCACCAACAGTACATGAAGATTCCCTTTTCTCCACATCCTCACCAACACTTACTGTTTGTTGATTATTGATGACAGCCATTCTGACAGGTGTGAGGTGGTATTTCATTGTGGTTGTAGTTTGCATTTCTGTTCTGATTAGTGACATTGGGCATATTTTCATTTGTCAATTGGCCATCTGTATATTCTCTTTGGACAACTGTCTATTCAGATTCTTTGCCCATTTTTAATTGAATTGTTCTTTTTGTTTTGGTATTGAGTTGTTTGGGTTTTTATATATTTTGAATATTAACCTCTTACCATTGGTGAATATGTTTTCCCATTCAGTGGATTATCTTTTCTTTTCTTTCTTTTCTTTTTTTTACAAGGACAGAGAGAGAGTCAGAGAGAGGGATAGATAGGGACAGACAGACAGAAACGGAGAGAGATGAGAAGCATCAATTATCAGTTTTTCATTGCGACACCTTAGTTGTTCATTGATTGCTTTCTCATATGTGCCTTGACCGTGGGGCTACAGCAGACCGAGTAACCCCTTGCTCGAGCCAGCGACCTTAGGTTCAACCTGGTGAGCTTTTTGCTCAAGCCAGATAAGCCCGCGCTCAAGCTGGCGACCTCAGGGTTTCGATCCTGGGTCCTTCCGCATCCCAGTCTGACGCTCTATCCACTGCACCACTGCCTGGTCAAGCTATCTTTTCATTTTGTTGATGGGTTCCTTTGCTGTGTAAACACTTTTTAGTTTGATGTAGTACCAATTGTTTGTTTTTATTTTTGATTCCCTTGCCCAAGGAGATATATCAGAAAAAATATTGCTATGATAAATGTCTGAGAATTTACTGTCAATGTTTTCTTCTAGAATTTTTATGGTATTGATTCTTACATTTAAGTCTGTAATCCATTTTGAGTTTATTCTTGGATGTCTAAAGGAGGTGGTCTAAAAATTTAGCTAAAGTATTTATGGCCTTATGAAACAAATACAGAAGTAATTGATTAAATCAGTGCATCTTAAACTTTCTTGATTTGGAGAATCTCTCAAGGTTCTTATTAACATATACATTCTTAGATTCTCCTCTTAAATATAGTGATCTAGTTGTTTTGATTGGAGTTGGTGATTCTTATGATCACTCTATGGGAAAACTGATTTAAGTAAAGAGTTAGAAACTGTTCAGCAAAGTAAACAGGTGAAGTCTAGTCCTCCCTCACCATACTGCAGTTCACTTTTCACAGTCTTACTGTATGATGAATTTTTAAATTGTATATATCTAATTTTGTATAGCAGATTTTTCACTATCTCACAGGATTTTGTGGTATATAATTATTTTTATATATTTATTACATTAATTATTCTTTCAATAAAATAAACATTTTCTAGCCTAAAAAATTGAAAACAATATAAAAATATAAAAAATATTAATTAAAACATATTAAAAGAATATTAGATCAAAATAAAATACGTAGTGTATAGCAGATAAGCAGACAAAGACTCGTACATATGGAAAACGCAGCTACAGCCACTTTCGCTTAAGGGCAAACTAGTTCAAGCAGAAGTGGCTGTAGCTGTGCGTTTGCCCATGTGAGATCATTCCTGGCACACTATTGGCTGATGGATGGGAGGTGACCAACCAGAGCACTGTGTACTATATCCTGGGTGCTGATTGGCTCAGCGACTGTAGCCTTAAAATATAGATAAATAATAAAATAATTTAAGGTCACTACTTCGTGAATTTTCACCTACTGCGGGGGGTTCTGGAACCTAACCCCCGCGATAGATGAGGGACCACTGTAAATTAGTGTCACTACCCACAGTTGTGATGAACTATTATATATGTTGAGTTAAGAGTATTACTGGAAATCCAAAACAGATTCATTTGGCATAATAACAAGGTGTATAACCTTGTTTCTTCCAGGTGAGAAGAAGCTAAAAAGGAGAATGGCAGGAATTTGTGATTTTCTAAAGGCAGATTATACTTCTTCAGTTATAAAAATAATCAGTCAAAGGAATAAATAGAAAATAAAGAAAATAAAGGAAGCCAAACTGAGGGTTTTATACATGGAAAAACTGATGGATACCTTCATTTCCTAATAGAGGAAGTGAGGCATTGGGATAATGGGACTAGAAATAAGGGGAAAAGACATCAGAATATTGGTACATGTGATAAGAAAGGCAGTCTAGGGATAGAAATGAAGCAGTGAGTCCTAAATGTGGAACTCCAATTAGGTCTGTTTTGAATTTCAGGAATATTCTATCTGAAGAAGAAATCAAGCATGAACTGAATTTAGATGATTGCAAAGAACACAACTTGATGCTTGCAAAGAATGTGAGATTTTAACCCACTTAAAATGTTGAAAACTAAAGTCAAGCAAAACAGAAAAGTCCCAGTATTTTAAATTCAAAACCACATTGAACACTATAATATTTTAGTAATAATAGTGTTGTTGTCTGGAAAGACGTACTTTCTCTGTTATATTTGAAAATAAGAAAAATATATCCTCCTGGTTTTTCTTCCAGGCATCCATCTTTCTTTCTTTCTTTCTTTCTTTCTTTCTTTCTTTCTTTCTTTCTTTCTTTCTTTCTTTCTTTCTTTCTTTCTTTCTTTCTTTTTATACTGCATATGGTGGGTTAACAAGGCTGAGAAGTGTTGATTAACTATTCAAATGTTTAATCAATACAACAATAGCAAGATGTATTCTGGCTGTGAAAGACCTTGGAAAGGTCCCACTTGCCTTTTTCTCCACCCCCAAGTGAGACATCAGTGAACTATTACATGGTCTCTGCATATCAATGCAGGAGGGCTTAGACAAATACAATGTTAATGGATAATTGTGGGTCACCTTGTCAAAATATGTTAAATGCCCCTTGAGGACAGTTTTTTTTTTCCTATTAAAAATGACAGTAAACTGTGACCTTGTTGATACCATGCATGCTTTCAGGAAGCAAATATTATTATTCAATCTGTAACAGGTTTATTGATTTATGGGTCAAAAAATTCATTAGGACCAAATTATAAAGCATACTTTCTGTGTTGATACAACCCACAGTAATTATGCGACAAAGTGTTAAACAGTCTTAGTTGAAGAAAAATACCTTTACAAACATTCATTCAGAAAACATGCATGGGGCAGCTTCTAGCAGAATGATTCATGAGCGAGGCCTGTTTCCCTGGATGTCTGGGATATCGACGTAGCACCAAGTCAGGGAAAGTTCACTAGGTGACCTAGGTCTTTGGACTCTGGCCAAGAATATGCCATCTGTCAGCCTAGAAGTACGTGCCGGAAGCCTGGGCCTTGGAATCCTGCCTCCTACGTGGTCTATTCATGCCATGAACGCCCACACGGATCCTCCACTGTTTCTGGTGCTGTTGGAGGACAGAGGCTTGCTTGTCATCTGGTGCCATGAGTCACAAGGAGACAAACTGTGGCACTTGGTGCTTCTAGATTCCAAGTGCACTTCGGCAGCATGACACACATAATGGAATGGGTTACATTGGCAGTCATGTTTAAGGTTTTCTTTTTTCTTTTTTCATAAAACATTTTTTAAGAAGCAAGTAAAAGGAAGATTTGATGGCCAAGAATGTAGATTATGCAGGGAATGTCAGAATTTATTTGTCATTTTATCATTTGTTACTACTAAGCCCAAGATAATGCTAAGTTGAAACTGAGATAAAAATGACATAATTGGCCAAGTTTTTTTCTCACTACAAAACTCGTTTTTTTTTCCTCAGAGAAGAGAATGCAAAAATATTTAAAACTATAGATTGTGTGCTAAGAGATGTATAAATATAGAAAGCATTATGCTACTTTAATGGGTCATGGAAAGAAAATATGTTGTACAACTATAACACACATTCAAAGTGTGTAATAAAGGACAGAGTCATCTTTAAAAATGAAAGAAAACAGCATAAATAACAAATAAGAACCTTCTTAACATGTCAGTGATTTTATTAGAGGAACATTTTCACTTTGTTTAAGTATCATGGATTTACCTCTGGGCACTCTAGTATAACGTAACAATTTATACATTATAATGAAATAGTATAAACGTTTCAATTTAAAAGTGCACTATGTAGTGGGAATTTATTCTATCAGAGCACCAAGGTAAGGTACACCAGTCTCTGGTTCATATAACTTGTTGGTACAGATGAACAAGAACACACACATGCAGAGGGCTCTGAGAGTGCAGGAACAAAATGACATTCCATGTGAGAACCTAAATCTGTTTCATTGCAATCTTCCACCATCAACTTGCTTCCAGTCGATTGTCTGAATCTTTTTTTACTTTTTTATTTTTCTGAAGTGAGAAATGGGGAGGCAGAGAGACAGACTCCCACATGCACCCAACCAGGATCCACCTGTATAGCCCACTAGGAGGCAATGCTCTGCCCATCTGGGGTCCTTGCTGAGTTGCAAATGAGCCATTCTAGCACCTTAGTTGGAGGCCACGAAGCCATCCTCAACACCCGGGCCAACTTTGCTCCAATGGAGCCTTGGCTGTGGGAAGAGAAGAGAGAGACAGAGAGAAAGGAGAGGGGGAAGGGTGGAGAAGCAGATGGGCACTTCTTCTGTGTGCCCTGGCTGGGAATCGAACCCAGGACTTCCACACTCTGGGCCGACACTCTCCCACTGAGCCAACCAGCTAGGGTTATTGTCTGAATCTTGTGAGAGGTAGAAACAAAAAACATAATAAAAACCCAGCTTTATCAGCATAAACCAAGCAAGGCTTCCAAAAGACCTAGAAATCACCAAATTGGAATTTTTTTCTAGATAAGAACAGTGAGATATACAAATATTAAGTGACTACCCAAGGCCACACAGAAATGTAATAGCAAAACCACAACAATAAAAACTCAAGATTTTTCTGATGCTCCACTGTATAATACACCCTCCTTCAAAGATAGCTTCCCTCAGTGAAAACACATCAGACTCTATGAAAGTAGAAGGTTATTGTTGCCAGCACTGCTCCTACTTTATTTCTGCCTTTGGTATGTTCTGAAGTGGATTTAAGGGCAGGCACACCGGGCGCACTGCCTGGCCCTGACTTCTGAAGGGCCCTGCAAAACCCCAACTTGACACTTTTTTTCTGACACCAAGTTTGGTTTCATATGTGCAATTTTAACATTAATAACGCATGATATCTTTTATTTATTTAAAAATATGGTTAGTGTGTATTTTTATTTTCCCTGTCTATATCTTTTTTTTAAGAGGCCCAATACTTTTTTCTGCGTCCTGGACTTCAGCCAACCTTAATCTGCCTCTGGGTATGTTACTGAGAATCTACAACATCTACTAAGGAATTACTATTTACTGGGCATTATCCTAAAGGTTGTAAATGTAATAATTCATTTAACTTTCAAATGAGGCTATTACTTGTTATAGGCAGGAAATTATCTTCCTCCTCCTTCTTCACCTCTTTCTTTTTCATCCTCCTCTCTTTATCTCTTTTTGATTTTATAGAGAGTGTGTGTGTGTGTGTGTGTGTTCATGCATGTGTGGCTCTATGTGTGTACATACAAGAACGGGACCCTGCTTTCCACAAAAATACTAAGATGGAAAATGTAAAAAATTTCAAAGCCTTATATATTGTCTTTTAGAAAGTACCAAATTTAATTTATAATTATTATTTATTCCAATGATCTTCAAAAATTTAAAAAAATTTATCTTAGAGAGAGAGAGAGAGAGAAATATTAATTAGTTGTTCCATTTATTTTTATGCATTTATTAGTTGATTCTTACATGTACCCTGACTGGGGATGAAACACACAACCTTGGCATATTGGGACAACACTCCAACCAACAGAGCTACTTGGCCAAGGTCTTCTCTCTCTTTTTCATAGAAGGGATAACAAAGGCTAAAATATTTCACAATTGCCCAAGGTCACAATCTGGTAAGGGAAGGTCCAGGAGTTTTAACCCAAGCTGTTGGGCTTCAGAGACTTTCTTAATAATAAGTGGAAGGAATTTTTCCTGAAGCAAATTCTATTTCTCCCCATGACTATTAGTCAAAACAACAGGAAGAGAAAACCTGAATAGCAGAGGCTAGTTCCTTGCCATGCAACCCCCTCGTTGATTTACATCATTTTAATTCTTGTAGATAAATGTCTCTCTTATGTCAATATGCTAAAGTTTAAGAAAGTTGTCTGGCCAACTACATAATATAAAGTTTTATTAGGATCTATATTTAACTCTTATTCATGATTGTTAATTCTATATATTTGGGTTGATATTAAAATTATTAAATCAAGTGACTTGGGAAACCAGCTCTGCTATCAGCGAAACTGCTCAGATCGGTGGTATGAGAGAGATCCAGAATTGAAGAGAAGAAGGCAATTTCTAGATGTGATTTAATGTTCTTCATATTATATTTTTACTAGTGAGATGATAATGTTTTTTATGAGAAAATTACCAGTCTTTGTAGCTTTTTATGTTATGTTATCTCTTTCATTTTTATTATTTTCCTAGGATTTCTATTAAGTGGTTCTGTTTTTCTACTGGTTATTCCTTTTTGCTTTTCTCAACTTCATTTGATCAGGAAATCTTAATAAAATCTCCAAGATAGTTTAATTTCTCCATTAAATAATTTAGCTACTCTTAATTATTTGAGTATTTTATGGTACTTCTTATTGGCAAACTGCTTTATAATTATATCATTAAAATAAAATAATTCTTACCAATTTCATTACTTTAAATTTCAGTCAAATAATAGAAGTGATATTTATAATATATTAAATTTAAATTGTTTACTCATCAGAAATTAGACCAAGAAAGCTACATAATTCAAATTATGTAATATTAAAAATTAGTTTTTTGAACAAGTTGTCTATCAGAACAATAATCACAAACACAGTTGATAGATATATCAATACTATACTTCTGTATTTTCTTATAGTACAGAGTTTTGTGGGGGTTTTTTGTGTTGTTGTATTTTTAAAGAGACAGAGAGTTAGAGAAAAGGACAGATAGAGAAAGACAGACAGGAAGAAAGATGAGAAGCATCAATTCTTCATTGCGACACCTTAGTTGCTCATTGATTGCTTTCTCATATGTGCCTTGACCGGGGCTACAGCAGAGTGAGTGACCCCTTGCTCAAACCAGTGACCTTGGGCTCAAGCCAGCAACCTTGGACTTGAAGCTAGCAACCTTTGGGCTCAAGACAGTGACCATGGGGTCAAGTCTATGATCCCACGGTCAAGC
Organism: Saccopteryx bilineata; assembly: GCF_036850765.1. Lineage (NCBI taxonomy): Eukaryota > Metazoa > Chordata > Mammalia > Chiroptera > Emballonuridae > Saccopteryx > Saccopteryx bilineata. Next base: position 220,815,133 of record NC_089493.1, on the reverse strand, counting down.
TGGTGCTCAAGCTGGTGCTCAAGCTGGTGCTCAAGCCGGTGCTCAAGCTGGTGAGCCCGTGCTCAAACCGGATGAGCCTATGCTCAAGCCGGCGACCTCAGAACTTAGAAGCTGGATCTTCTGCATCCCAGTCCAATGCTCTACCCACTGAACCACTGCCTGGTCAGACAGTACAGAGCTTTTATGAAAGAAAATGAAGCATTTGTTTAGTATATATTTCTAGGTTTTACAGAAGTTTATTAAAGAGAATAGATTCGCAAACTCTATCCTTTTAAACTATATTTTAAAAATGCCATGGATTACTTCTTCAGCTTAGATTTGGGCTGTCTCCTTGCAATCACCTAAGGCATGGGAAGCAAATTTATTGCTAGACAGATAAGAGAATGTCTGCTTATTCAACAACAAAAAAGTGAAAGCCTTTGGTGTTGTTCTGTTTAATTATTAACATATTTAACAATAGATGCCTGTGGTTTTTAGGTGAAAATGTTATCACAAATATGTATGTATGTGAAATTGGCCTTATAAATTTGCATGAGTGATTTTATTTATACTACTGCTGTGCCCAGATATATTTTGTATAAAAGAGTCATAGAACTATTTGTAAAATAATCTTGTAATTCTTGATTATTTTTCTCTTCCCAATTTTCTTTCTCAGCAAGAAAATTACTGTGATACTCTGCTTTCACCTAACTACAACTTTTATATGGAAGAAGCAAAAAGCAGTAATGCTTTCAAATGAGATTCCTTTTATTTTCAAGGAAGCCAAATGTTCCTACATCTTTAGCTTTCCTTTGTCCTCTTAATAATCCTCAAGATGAGAGGAAAAGTCTAACTTAGTGTTTTATGACTGAGAATAAAGTAACAAGAACGTACATAATCAGCAGCAGATACTGTCAAGAATGACTCTTAGCTTTCGGTGTCTGTGCTCCATTAGGCAACTGTGCATTTCCCTAGCAAAGACCTGAGTAGAGTCACTAACATGATCGTTGTTACCATGTCCCAGAGAAAAGGAAATGAGCCACCTCTTTTGAAAAAAATTACATAAGTTTCAAGTGTACAGCATTATAATTTGATATCTTTATATGCTACAAAGTGATCACCCCAAAAGTTACTATGCATCACCTTACAATTGACCCCCCTTACTCCTTCTACCATCCTCAACACCCATTCCTCTGTTCTCTGTATCTATGAGTTTGTTTTTCTTTTATTATTGTTTGTTTTAGATTCCACATAGAAGTGAAATCATAAAGTATTTGTTTTTCTCCTTCTGACTGTTTCACTTAGTTTTATATCCCCAAGGTTTATCCACATTATCACAAATTGCAGAATTTAATTCTTTTTATAGCAGAGTAGTATTTCATTTTATACACACACATACGTGCACGCACGCACGCACGCCCCCACATGCACATCTTTATCCATGCATCCATTGATGGACACATGAATTGTTTCCATATCTTGGCCTATTGTAACTCATGCTGCAGTGAACATAGTGGTGCATATATCTTTTTGAATTAGTGGTTTTTTGATATTGTTCATATAAGTGCCCAGAAATAGAGTAATTGGAATGTCTACCTCTTTATCATATACCAAATTTTCATCATAAGTAATGCATGTGGATTTCTAGACTTAAACTGTAAGGGACTGATGTTAGAAAATGAGTTTTTCTTTCTGTACATCTTTATTAGAATTATCAAGAGCTCTGTGAGGAGATGGCTAAGGGTTCTCCTTAGCAGAAACTGTATAATAGTTAAAATATTTGTTTTATTCCTATTAAACTTCCCAGTTGCCATGGAAAAGTTATCTTTTTCTTTTCTTGACTCTTTTCTTTTTCATCTGCAAAATGATGAACGGGTAAAACTCTCCAGCTTACTTTTTTATAAGCATTCAGTAATGTATATAACCTGCAATATTTCTTAAAAGTTGTATCGGTTTTGCCAACCTGAATTCTCCTTCATTCCACATGTGAAACTATTCTATGTTATCAGTCCCCAGAATGAAAGATAATGTTGAGTTGCTCTGCGAGGTGAGACATTGTTTTCTAGGAAAAATAATTTGAACTAGAGCTGTAGAGAATAAATGTTGTGTTTTTACCATGAAAACAAAGATCATGGAATATGATTTCCTGTACAAAGACCATTTTTTTCAGTAATATATCTTGCCTCTTTTCTCCTGTGTGTGCAAAAGGACCTTCCTTCGTTACATGTTAGAAGGTGCATAACTCCAAAAGAGATGGAGCTAGATGAAAAAGAGCTATTCTGAACTCCACTGATTAAAATAAATGTGCTCATAAAAAAGGCAGGAGAGTAAATTACTACATCCCAGAACAGCAGTAACTTATACACCAACAAGTTATTTTCGAGTTTGCCAGAGGAAATAATCTGCTATCAACAAGGGGTAATTGCCTGAGCAAACTCATCTTTACATCTCACACACACTGTCACCTTGTATAAAAAAGGAGAGAAGCGCTACATATCAACTCAGAAAAGATTTTCTGAAATATTTTTCTAAAGATTTCCTCCTTCTCCTAGGCAACCAAAAAGAGAACATGAATACAGTTTAGAACACATCTAATCTCTGCTCCTGCCTTATCATTGAATAGCATCAGAACACACCACAGATTCCATACCTCAGAGGCCCAGGGGCAAGATGAGAAAGATCCATTTAGATATCTATAGAAATTCCAATCTGAGATTTACCTAAAACTGCCACAGGTGAAACAGGTTAGCTAAGAAACCCTCCAGGAATAAGTGTTGCTATCATTAGGGTGAAATATCAACGTGATATATATGTTCAGTTTTTTTCACAGAATAACAAAGGCAGAAAATCAGAGGCAGGAGAAAGAAGGGAGAGGATGGTTAAGTAGGGAAAAGAAAGAGAGTCTTTTTTTGAGAATAATATTTTAGGCACATAGAGGACAGAGGAAAATCTTTATGAAAAATTAAGTGCTGTTAGTACTTTAATTCTGCCTTCATTACATTCTATTACATTTAGTAAATGTCATTTTAATGTCTGGGATAAAGTGTGTATGTTAGAATTGGTAAGGATTCAGTGAGATATTAGGATAATAAGATGTGTAAACATGTGTGTTGGAAAAGAAACAGACAATTGGCCACAGCTCTTTTGGGGGGCGGGTTAAAGCACTCTTTGTTGAAAAGATGTTTTGAGAGATGTAGGCTGAAGATCTCTTACCTAAAATTCTTGAGAAAAAGTATCTGAATATGAGACTTGAATATATGCATATATCTGCATATGCATCACTTTAAATTACCAGATGTATATTGGAGAAAATAAAGTACTACCATGCCTAGTATTCCTATAAAATTTCAATATTTTTTTGTGACTACAAGTAGTTTTAATTTTTTTCCTCTCAAGAAAGAAGTTCAAGTTCATGTGCACTTTTTGATGATGCTTTATAAAGTTGTTTTCTAGGATAGGTTGTATAACTATAAGTAAATGACATTTAAAGAATCAATGTGGCTGCTTTTATCATGTGTGCATCTATTTGTTTAAAAGCACATGATGTTTCTTTTTTATTTTTTTTATGTTAAAACATATACCATTTGACATTTTATCCTTTCAGTCCTTATTGAAAGCATTTTTTTGCCTTGTTGGACACGCTATGTTATTCTTTCTGGTCCTATGACCATTTCCCCTTTATTTAGCCATGATGTTCTTTTCTTTCCCCTGTCCTGCATGTTGCCATGTCCCTTGGTTTCCCTCTATAACTCGAGCTCTACTTTACCCCCATAGTAGTTTTGCTTTTTCCCAGAGTTTCAGTCATCACTTGTACATGATGACCTCCAGTCTCTTATTGCCAGCACCAACAACTCCCCTAAATCACATTCTCATATTTCTTGTTGACTGTTGGATTTTTTCTTTACCAAAACCAACATCTTATCTCCTAGATAAATTCCATCTCCTAAACTGGACTTTAAACAACTTCCTCCTACACATTTTTTACCCTATCTGCTCTTGAATCTTTGTGTTTTATTCAATATTTGTCTAAAATTCCACCATATTTTTACTCTTAAAATACTTGTATGTTAAGGTCCAACTTAATATTCATCTTTGAGACTGCTCTGCAACTTAGTTATTGTGGAACTTTGGAAAAATGCTTGACTATTTGATCTTTCATGTCATCACCTATAAAGTGGAAATAATAATTCCTATACTCAATATGAAAATTAACTACCATGTAAAAAATAATGCTATGTTCTGAATATTTGTGCTCCCCACCTCAAATTTATTTTATTTTATTTTTCTAAAGATTTATTTATTCATTTAAAGAAGGGAGGAGAAAGAGAGAGAGAGAGAGAGAGAGAGAAGGGAGAGAGAAGGGGAGAGGAGCAGGAAGCATCAACTCCCATATGTGCCTGGACTGAGCAAGCCCAGGGTTTTGAACCAGCGACCTCAGCATTCCAGGTCGACGCTTTATCCACTATGCCACCACAGGTCAGGCCCCCCACCTCAAATTTATATGTTGAATCTAATCCCCAAAGTGATAATAGTAAGAGTGTGATTGGGTCATGAAGGCAGAGCCCTCATAAATGGAATTAGTGCACTTATGTAAGAGGTCCCAGAGAGCTAGCCATATGAGGGTACAAGTAGAAGTCTGCACTTGTAAGAGGGCTCTCTCACCTTACCTGCTAGCACTTTGATCTCAGGCTTTTAGCACCAGAACTGCAAGAAAGAAATTTCTGTTGTTCATAAGCCACCCAGTCTATGACATTTTGTTATAGCATCCTGAATGGACTATGACACATGGGATATTATTATATTATTATTACAGTAACTGAGATGATTAAAATTTAATGTCTTGACCAAGAACTATAAGGAAAAGCCAACTTCTATGGGCTAAATGAAAATTCCTGTTACAGTGAAACTTAGCCAACCTAAGTGAGATATGTTCTCAATGTGGGCCCTTGATTATTAGTTTTTTTCTTCATTTTCATTGCACTTTCTAACTTTAATTGCCATAACATACAATTTTGTTGGACAGAATAGAGAGGGTCAGCCATGCAGAGTGTAAACGTGAGGTGAAGAATTTCTGAGTTTAGTCTTGGTTCAATCACTTAATAGCTTTGTGGTTTTGGACAAGTCACTTAACCTCTTTGTGCTTAGTTTCCTCATATGTACACTTTAAGGTTGTGGTGAAGATTAAATGCATTAACACAGGTAAAGCTCTTATACTGTAGCACTTACATAGTAAACATATTTGCACACAAGGGAGCAGGGGCAGACAGACAGGAAGAGAGAGAGAGATGAGAAGCATCAACTCATAGTTGCGGCACCTTAGTTGTTCATTGTTTGCTATCTCATATGTGCCCTGACTGGGGGTTCTCCAGCTGAGCTAGTGACCCCTTGCTTAAGGCAGAAACCTTGGGCTTCAAGCCAGCAACCTTTTGGCTCAAGCCAGCAACCATGGGATTGTGTCTATGATCCCACGCTCAAGCAGGCAACCCAGTGTTCTAGCTGGTGAAGCTAGAGACCTCAGGGATTCAAACCTGGGTGCTCTGCATTTCAGGTTGATGCTTTATACACTGTGCCACCACCTGGTCAGACTAGAAATGTAATATTTTCTTGACTGGACAGACTGCATGTTCTTTAAAGACATGATATCTAGTATAATTTGTGTACTGTTACATCTTCCAAAGAATTGAGTGCAACACTTAGCACAGTGAATTTCATATAGTTGGTACTTAATAAACATTTGTTGAATCATAATTAAATTTTGTACTTCAAGTCATTAGCCAAAATTTTAGCATTTCCACACAAAAATTTTCAAGGGCATATAGTAAGAAAAGCTTTTGTAGGCCTTACTTGAACTTCTTCTTAAGTAGAATTTAACCCACTCAGTTTTAGAATTTTTTAAATCAATTTTCAGATTGACGATTCTATCATAGAGTAAGACTTTTTTGTTTGTTTGTTTTTTTAACAATGTTTTTAAAAATAGTTGTTTTAAAGCACATTAAACTTAGAATTTATTGCTTTGAAAATTTTGTTGATTTTATTTTTACCCTCTGAGTGAACAGAGAAAGTAGAAAAGGTTTCTCTTTGAAATACTTGGGATACTAAACAAATAGTCCTGTTTTAAATTTTCTGGCATATAATTTTTGTGTGAGATCCCTTCAAATTCTAACAGTTCATTACATGTTTTCATACACAACTTTGGTTTCATTCATGAGTTCTTTAAGATTGCAGTTTTGTGATTTGAACTGCTTTTGTCATTAAATGAGGGATAGCTGAGCAACAGTGAAGTTTACACAAAAGTATATAAAGGATACTAGACACCCCTAAGATAACCCTATAAACAGAAAATGAAACCATTATGATGGAAATGCAGAAAGACACTCTGACTTCTCTGTAGCCAGGCACCGGCCTTTCTTCTGGCCTTGGGCCTTCTATTTCTATGAATTTAATTCTTTTTTCCTTTCATGTTCCTTTCTTTCTCTCTTTCTTTTTTCACGTTTCTCTCTATATTTAAGCACTAAGGAAATTTTGGCATAAATTATTTTTGTTCTTCTTACTCATTCCCAAGAAAAAATACCCTTGGAATCATTCTAAGAGTTAAACTAATCAGGATCCCAGTCCTCATTAAAGGATATAAAGTAAACCAAATGTAGGAGGAAGTAGAAACAGAGGTGTCTCTGAAGGCCCAGGGCTGCTGCCATATTTAACATGTTAGAAATGTTCTGAAAATAAAGTAAACAATGAAATCACTAGGTTTAGAGACGACGTTAAGCTCCTCAGGATGCTGACAGACCGTGCTGATGAGGACAAGCTTCAGTGCAGTGTGTCTGACAAGGGGCAGATGACACTGGCTGGGAGCGGGAATGCAGGGAAGAGAACCCCAGATATCTTCCCATGTGTAGCTGAGCCTCTGGACTTTTGGAAATGTCCATTAAAAAAAATGAAAGCTCTGTGAATGGTCATTTCCTGAATCAACTCAACTTTGGTGTAACTCAATCTTGAAAATCAACAAAATATAGAATAGCTTCAAACATAAAATTAGAAACAAAATAGAAAATAATATTTTGGCCTTTTTGTACAAAACACATTATTTTCACACTGATAAACTGCATCAACTCTCCTTAAGCTTTTATTCTTGTATTTGACAAATGTTTTATTTTCTGCTGATTATTCAATGCACTTTGTACATATAAACAAAAATGTAGTTTCTTATGTCATACAATACAACTAGATGATATACAAATAAGTCTATGCAATATTAAATAATATTAACTATATATTATACTTAATGTCTAAATATAATAATTGCAAAAGTTAAGTACTACTTAATCCTCATTTACCAGATGAGAAAACAGAGGAATGGACAAGCTGAATACAATGGGAGATAGAAGATGCAGAAAAATCATGACTAAAAAAACTGAGATGGTAGAGGAATTTTTAAATCTTTACAGATTAAAATGTACTCCATATTGAATGGGAAAACTTAGAAAAAATTATAATGAAAGAATGATGAAAAAATTAAAAGGAAAGTTAAGCCTAGTTGTTTTCAAACTCTCATTAGTGGATCGATTTGAAGGTACCTAGGGGGTTGGGAGAGCCAACAGTGAAGACAATTGTTGTGTGTTTACCTTTTTCTATTTTGGGCTCTGTTCTGAAGAAAAATATTCTGTAGTTAAAAAGTGGAATGCCACTTGACCAGTTGTGGCACAGTGGATGAAGCGCCTACCTGGAATGCTGAGGTTGCCGGTTTGAAACCTTGCGCTTGCCCCGTCAAAACACATATGGGAGTTGATGCTTCCTGTCCTCCCCCCTTCTCTCTCTCTCTCTCTCTCTCTCTCTCTCTCTCTCTCTCTTCTTTAAAGTGAATAAATAAAATCTTCTAAAAATATTAAAATAAATTTTGAATGCCAATGATAAAGGCCAAATTTTCTTGATCGTATTTAACCATGCTCATTATTTTTTTCCCAAAATGCTAATTTGGGGGGGGGAGGGGTCACAGTTCATGACATAGGACTGGACAATCAGGCATGTTTAAAAAAATAATGATCATGAATGTTCACCAAATCTCTTTTTTTTTGTAATTTACATAAGCTACTACTGTATTCTGTGATATCTAGATATTCTAAGAAATAATGTATATTAAATATATAAATAGGTGTAAGTGGATCATATATTTCTTAGATAAATGCATGGTCACATAAGCTGGCTGCTGAGGGCACTAGTGTAATGATAAAGCTGTCATTTATTATGTAATATTAATGGAAGTAATAGTGTGTTTCACTATTCAGAAAACAAAGATAAAGTGAAACTTGGTGATATCTAAGAGCCAACAGGTAATCTTTCTTTCTATGTGAATATGCTTAGGATATAAAAGTGTGTTCAAACAGTGTATTTGTGGATCTATTCAGCTCCACCTGCTTAAAAAATATAGCAAAGCTAAGAATAGATGAAAGAAACCTAGAGGAAAAAAAGGAATGCTATTTCTCTCCTCATGCTAATCCCAGATATTTCTTCAGCTTCAGTGTAAAAAATGATCACAATATAAAAATCATAGTTCATAGTCACTCCATTTGATAATTAAGTAATTTAAAAATAAACATTTGTAAAGATGCTGAAGTAGAGAATATTCTTTCGTAGGCAGTAAGGCAGACTCACTCACATTGACAAGCATTTAATTGAAAATACTTTTTTTTTAATTACTGTGAATTATCTAGTTCTTTCTTTACAGAAATACCTTCAGGAAAGGCAGTTGAACTAAATTCTCATTTTTATTTTGCTGAGGCAATCTGTTCTTGACTTGTTCTACACTTGGGAAAAGACCCTCTGGATGTACTAAAATGTTTTCCTAAGTGTATTTTATAATAAACACAACTTGCTTCAGAAAAAGAAATGACTGCATACATTTGTAATAAAGCTGTGAAGAAGTTGATCAGTGCACTGACTATCCAATTGTTAAAATCCTGTCTCACCTAAATAGAATTTTAAAAAATTTATAATTTTAGTTCTCTATGATTTGTAGATTTCAGATCATCCTTCATTTTAATCTTTGTTTCTTCTTCAGAAAAATAATACTTATTTTTATCTGACTCAGAAAGGTTCCTAGTAATTTGCACTCATGTCATATATATGTGACAGAGAGAGAGAGAAAGGGAGAGAGACAGGGACAGACAGACAGGAAAGGAGAGAGGTGAGAAGCATCAGTTCTTTGTTGCAACACCATAGTTGTTCGTTGATTGCTTTCTCATATGTGCCTTTATGGGGGGCGGGGGGCTATAGCAGAGTGAGCGACCTCTTGCTCAAGCCAGCGACCTTGGGCTCAAGCCAGTTACCTTGGGCTTCAAAGCAGCAACCTTTGGGCTCAAGTCAGCGACCATGGGGTTCATGTCTATGATCCCACACTCAAGCCAGCATCTCTGCGCTAAAGGTCTTGAGCCCTTGCTCAAAACTCCGACTTCAGAGTTTTGAACATGGGTCCTCTATGTCCCAGTCCAATGCTCGATCCACTGTGCCACTGCATGGTCAGGCCATGAGTTGTATTTTATTAAGATGTTTTGATATTTTAATACTATATCATCTTGGTATTATACTGAGAAATACAGGTCAAAAAGATTTATTTACTTTTGTTTCTTATATGTAATCAGTCTTTAAAAACTAGAAACAGGCTGTCCTGCTACCTACACACTGGGAAACAGTGCTGCTTATAGTCCCCAAAAACTTTAACCTAAATTCAGATCTAGGCCTCAGAGATATATAACCTGAGATTCTGTACCTCATGCCTAATGCGGTTAGAGGGGGAAAAACCTGATCCATTAATTCTGCACTAATTCCCCCAAGACTCTGTCCCCTTGGGAAGCAGATAATATAAATACAATTTTACTCATTTGAAATAGGTTGTGCTTATATTCTTGAAAATTGTCCCAGTTTTTGAATCCATTTAAAAATTTTATGTTGGCATAGCAACAGATTAAAAGATCTACCACAGTTTTTAACATTTGCTTCATTTTTAAAAAACAAAGAGTATATTTATTTTACATTTAATTACATCCTTTCTGTCTTCTTCTCTCAGCCAATGCATGTGAGACTAACTTCCTCTCTCACTTCTCTAAGACACTCAACCCTGTAGTGTATGTTTGTAATTAAAACTATCATGCTAAAACAGCTGTCTTAAAAAAAATACAACAGTGTTTCAGTAGGTCATTTTCTTATTATGAAATGTTTGTCTGTAAATCACCTAATTGACCTGGAAAAAAGCATCCCATTGACTTTATTTATAATATTGAATTTGAAACCTTCTATCAAAATATTACCCAAGTATTAATTTTTTCTTGTCTTATGAATAATGTTTATAAATTCTTGGGGCATAAGTTAATGTTTTGGGAAAGTACCCAGAATATAATGCTTAAATTTCTCAGTATATTTTCCCACTTTGTTATAAGTTGGAATTTGAAAATGCATGAACTCAGAAAGCACACCTCTTTCACATCTGATCAACACTGTTGGGGAATTTTTAATCCCTGTCCATGAAGCCCATAGGATCTTTTTAAGACAAGGAATCTCAGCTCTGGCAGCACGTTGGAAACATCTGTGGAGCTTTCAAAATTGCCCAGATCTCCTCCCACTCTTCGCCTCAATCATGTTTTAATTTTTCTAGAGTGAGTCTCAAGTAGAAATATATTTTACTACATTCCCCATGTAATATTAATGTACAACAGAGTTTAGGACAATCAACATAGATAAACTATGTACTTAGCCTCCCATCACTCATGGGAGTAGAGGCTAAGAAGAAAGTTGGAGGGCAAGTCTTTGAAGGTGAAAAGGTCAAGAAATTATGAGGTCAGAATGTTGATCATTTAAAACAAAGTGAACTGAGGAATGAAATAGAGGCAGAGGAGAGATCACAGAGACCAGAGGGACAGCGGTCAGAGGGAGGGACGATGAGGGGATGGGATCAGAAAAGGTAAAGGGATTCATGAAATTATATATACATAATACATAGATATAGATAGCAAGACGGTAAATCCTAGATGGAAGGGGGGAGGGTGTTGAGGAGGAGAGGGACAAAGGGGTGTGGGGGGCACATGGGGGTGGGGATGAGGGAGTTGTATTTGGTGGGTACTTGAATCCATGTAAACACAATACATTAAAATAAAAAAAAGAATGTTGATCATTTATACTTTAGCAATGTCATTTTTTTTAAATGGCATGCCTGAAATTAAACTGTAGATTTGATCTGCAATGTACAAAGTAAGGGACTTGATGCTTATCTTGTTCTAGTTTTTCTCTTCTTTAAGATCATGATTGTATTTATCTTTTCATAGCTACATCATAATGTGTTGACTCATTCTCAATTGTGGTCAGTTTTCTAAAAATTAATAAAATAAATAAAATAAAACCAAATAAAATTAACAGCAATTAAACCTGATTTCTCCCATCTTGAATTTGTAGAGTTAAAATTTAAAGGTGATAATCTTTCATTCTCATTTTTGAAAAAAATCTCATTATTCTTATTCTGTCATTCAAAGTTTATCATTCATAATATTGACTTTTCTACCTGCCTCGTGTGACATGTATGGTCCCCAAATATAGAAAGATGATGCCTTTGAAACCCAAATGTTTAGACTGTTTTTCTGAATGTCAGTTCTAAATATATATAGAGAACTTGCTTAATGCTTATCATTCATCGTATTTAGGAATACAACAGGTATGATTCTGAGTCAGACTAATTTCGTGTAGTCAGGAAATGACATCATAGCATATTCTTCAAAACATATACTGCAATACATTCTTTAAACTTCCCCAATGTCATTAGTATACAGCATAAACATATTAATGGCCTTGAGTAAAATTACATACAATTACTTTTTCACTAAAATTAAAAAAAAAAAGGTACTAGATTTTTCTTTTTCCTTCCTATACTAGGGTTTGGATACTACCACCAGCTTCCCTGTGCTCTCTTCCTCCTATTGTTTTGTAATGAGACTTACACATTTGCCATGGAGGACCAAATTTTAACTGACATTCACTGAACACATCTTATTGAGCAGTGCAGCATTTAGTACTGGTAACCCTCAAAATAACATCATTATTATTACTATTAAAAATAAAACTAGTAAGTGAGGTTTAAGATTGTTTTCCTATTATTTCCTCTCAGAATATATTTCACAAAAGATATTCAGAGTTTTTTTATTTAAAAGATAGTTAAAATAAGTATATGCTCTACATGGTTGTTTTTTTTTGTGTGTGGAATATCTAACATTTCAAATTTAGGTGGAAACCAGTATCATATAAAAATCTGGAAAATCTCTAATTGTTTTGTTAATTTCATAGTAAAATTATCTATATAATAATAATGATTATATAAATGCTATATATTGTTTTCAAATTTCTGAGTTCATCTGTACACAAACAAAAAATAAGTATATTAGAAAGTAAAAGTAAATATCAAATAGAATGTAAATATTATAGACTTTGATACTATGAAGAGTTGTTTAGCCAATAGAATAAGGTAGAAATAGGTGTACTAATTTTTTTTATCTTACATAGTGCATGGTAAATAGATACATCTAACAATGATGGATAATGACTAAGCAGGGGCTTGAAGTTAATGTTTCATGACAAAATATAGCTACTAGAAAAATTTAAACTATGTGATATGACCAGCAGAAACAAGAATTAAGAAGAGAAAAGGGATGAGAGGTATTAAAGTTGGTTTATTTTTTATAGTAGAAAGATTTTTCAATATATAATATAATTTCTTTATTTTAAAATAGAAATATTTAATCCTTCCATTTGTTTCTTAAAATTTTTTATTTAGGTACAGTTGATAAATATAATAATTTTAGGTAAGCAAGAACTTGGTAGATTCTATCTAAAAGTGATAAAGACATAGAGATATAAATATTTCATTTACAGGTATAGTACTGATCACTGTAAAACGAAGTAAAAATAGAAATCATTGAAAGAAGTTGCCTCTGGTAATGGAATAAGAGATAGTTTGGAAATGGCATATTTTACTTTTCATTATATACAATTCTGTACTAGTTTAAATTTTGTTTTACCAAATACATGTATGATTTTATAATTTAAAAAATTTTATGGATTAAGAAATAATATTGTATAGGCTGAGGTTTTACCTCTAACAAATGTAACAGCCAATGCAAAAATTGCTAGTGTTTCAGAACCTTCTCCTTGGAGATCTGTTATAATATGAAACCCACCAGCTGTCAGCTCAGGACTCATGGTCAAAGCCTGAATGAGACGTTATATTTATGGCCTTAGGCTAGGAAACAAGATACTGGATCAAAACCAAAACACATTGTATAGACTCATGTGGCTGCTTTCTTTGCCTCATTAGCCTGACTTGATCTTTATTATGGATTTAAAGAAGGAGATTTTATATTGTTAGAATCAGAATATGATGAGTACATTCATTGATTCTTTCAACAACTATTTATGGAGGGATTACTATGTACTTCACTGAGCACTGCACAAGGAGCTGGGTATAGTTTTGAGAAGGATAGATAAGATGCCTGGCCTCGGCCCTGGCCGGTTGGCTCAGCGGTAGAGTGTCGGCCTGGTGTGCGGGGGGACCTGGGTTCGATTCCCGGCCAGGGCACACAGGAGAGGCACCCATCTGGTCCTGGCAGAGCGACGCCCCGGAGGGGCAGAGCATCGCCCCCTGGTGGGCAGAGCATCACCCCTGGTGGGCGTGCCGGGTGGATCCCGGTTGGGCGCATGCGGGAGTCTGTCTGACTGTCTCTCCCCGTTTCCAGCTTCAGAAAAAAAAAAAAATACAAAAAAAAAAAAAAAAAAAAAAAGATGCCTAGCCTCGCCAAGCTTATCCTCTTGAAGCAAAGACCAACATTGATCAAAGTGTCATAGAACAGTTGCAAACTGACATAACTATAGTAAAGGAACTCAGTTGTATGATAGCAGGTAACTAAGAAACAGAGTTTAAAGTAAACAATCAGGAAAAGCTTTTCAAGAAAGGGATAGTTGACCTGGATACAAGGAATTAGTAAGAGCTGTGTAAAAAAAGAAAGAAGAGTGTTCTAAGTAAAAGGAATAGTATGGACAAAGGTTATGGGCTGGAACAAACTGTGACAAGGTCAAAGACACTGAAGAATGCTGTGTGACTGGCACAGAAAGACAGGGTAGAACACCGAGAGTATGATAGGGGCTACTGGTATAATATTTTTGGTTCCCAAGGACATCTAGTACTTTGCCCTGTAAACACTGGCTACATAAGTGATGAAAAGAATAATCTCTGGATTTTTAAAGCACTTTCTTTGTCAGGCACTTTTACATAGATCAATTTATAATAAATTTATCAACTCTGAAAACGCTGTTGTGAAGTAGCAACCTCCCTGTTTTACTAATGAGGGAACAGCTAGTTATGTGTTAGAATTTAGATTGGAAGCCAAACAATTGCAATGGTCAGTACTCTCAGTCACTACGCTATCATTAATGCCTTCAGGAATGAATATGTGAATGATTCAATGACTATCGTAACTATGTTTTGAGATCCTTTAGACTAAAATGTAAGCATGTTTTCTTTGGACTACTGTAGATTAGTTAGATGACTTCTTGCACTTGGTGAGCAGTTTATTAGGATCTAAAATGAAGACTGCTATTTCCTGAGCACTTATATGCTAGGTACTATGCAAAAACTGTGCATGCTTTATTTCAGTTATTTGTTTATATGCCCATAAACCAAGTTATTCTGTAAATTCATTGAGATGGGGGCCTTGTAGTATTCATATTGGTACTAACAGTAAATAAATCTGTTTTTTCCTTTCTGTCCTTTCATTCCATAGTTAAGTGTAATTTTAATTGCTTAAGTGCAGGGAGAAGGAGTAGGTGACCTTTTAAGAACTTCCAGGAGCTGTAATTCTGAATGTCCAATCAAACTGCTGTTAACTCAAACTACATTTTAGTATGTAGCAGCAGGCTCAGTTAATTGAAAGATTGTCCTTAAATAAAAAAAAGGCTGATGGAGAAAGATGCATATAATTTTCAGCAAAATGTACTTTCTCTAAAATATGCTTTCACATGCTTAATGAAATTGTTTACTCTGATATTCTATTGGCATTGAAAAGAGTTGAAAATGTGTATTTTTAAAGAGGAGATGTTGTTGCAAGACTTTTATGGTTATTTATCTGGGTTCTGATCCACCTGAAATGATTCCATCCTCAGGCTTGCCTCAGGCCAAAACAATGCGAAGAGAACTGGGGCTGACCACAGACCTCGGTTCTTCATAGCCTTCTATTTATAAAACTAACATCATAAAGAGATGTTGCAAAATATTGAGGTTAAAAATTACTTGCAATAAAATAAATTCTAAACATGTAATAGGGTGTTAAAAAGTGATTGCCACAATATGAGTAGAATCACCTACAGTTAAATATATTCATATAATTTATAATACTTATACAGTTATTAATCAAATTTAACAACATCCAGGGCATTTGTGTAAAGAAATTGCCAAAGAGGACTAAGTGGAATTTTCAGAGATGAATAAAAAGCATAATTATAAAGTAGACTTGAAATGTAAATGAGGCTATGAAATTGCCTTTTGTTAAAGAATATTAATGACTACGTTAGTACTTGACTAATATTTTATGATACTTAGTCTGCTATTATGAGAAATGCTTCATACATCATCCTATACAATAGTTTATAAATACAACTATGGTTGTAACACCTATTTTATACCTTGCTGGTGAATTTGGTCTGTTGATACTGAATATTTGCTAGATAATTTAAAAATGCAATATGTATGTTTATGATAATCAAGAGAAATTATTGAAGCTTGCATGATTCCCTTGTATTAGTGCATTCTGTGCAAACTTTTGTAACTATGTGATATCTGATCAGATGAAAATCTTTAAACTATTTTAATCATAATTCACAATTTGGTAACCACCTGACAGAGAGACCAAGAGAAACTTGATGCCTACCAAGATTTATTTTCAGAAAAGCTAAATTTTGAATGTAAAAAGAAGTACACATACTACTTGCAAAGAGAAGCTCTGTAAGGTAAATTTGCATAAAAATAGACAAGGAGATTATGTTGTATTATTCTTTCTGTAGTCCTCCACAGGATGGCTGTCTCCCTTTGCTTCCTCCCTGTGGGTTTATGCCCTGATTTCGCTCTTAGCTCTTTGGTCTCTTGTTGTTACAGCTGCTGTGAATTTAAAGGTTACATCTACTCTCAGATCTTCAACTTTCAACTTTATGTGAATAATATTTAATTCCCACATCTTCAATCTTGGCCTTCAGAACTTCAGTATCCTACTTCTTGCTTCGAGTGGAACATTTTCAACTTGACTCTCTGGCTATCACTTCAGTGAATATTTAGTGTCTAAAATTGTAGAGGTCATTTTCCATGGCTCCTCTGCTAGGCATCTATATATCAGTAACTCCAAAGATACTTTTCCAGCCCAGTCTTCTGTCAGAATAGCCACCTCTCTCCAACACCTAGACCTGAAAATCTCAGAGTATCTGCTTCACCCATGCAATAAATATTAATGTCATAAGTACCCATGCTGTGGTAGGTGCTTACAGTGAAATGAATAAACTCTACTGTCTGCTCTCAAGGAGCTTTGGGAAGACTTACACATTTGCTTCTTTTTCTATGTCATTCATTACATTACATGTTAGTGTGACACTATGTGAATGTGAGCAAAGCGCTTCAAAGCCTTTGGGCCTAGCGTTACTGGAGGAGCTCCTTCCATGAGAAGAAATCCCCAAAGATCTAGATTTATGCCAGTCTTGGAGGCTAAAATTTCCATAAAGAGGTGGGTGGAAGTCTTTTCAGGCACAGAGACTTGCATAACAAAAATAAAATTTTCATTATAATCCTATTGCTTTTTTCTCTTTCCATACACTGTTTAAACCTAGTCTAGACTTTCATATATGCTCATGACTGTTTTCAGCAACCTCATAAAGTCCTGGTTTTAAGCTTAGTTTCCCTCATTGCAACTTATATAATGTGCAAAGATTAATTTTCCCCAAATCTGTTTATATTCTATAATGGCTTATGATAAAAGTTAGAAATCCTTTTTTTTTTTAATAATTCAGTGAGAGGAGGGGAGGCAGAGACAGACTCCTGCATGTACCCCCTGACTGGGCAAACCCACCAGGGGGCGATGCTCTACTCATCTGGGGCCCTTGCTCCATTGCAACTGGAGCCATTTTTTAATGCCTGGAGCCATCCTCAGTGCCCTGGGGTCAACTCACTCCAATCTGAACCATGGCTGTATGAGGGGAGGGGAAAAGAGAAAGAGAAGCAAAAGGGGGGAGGGGGGAGAAGCAGATGGGCACTTCTCCTCTGTGCCCTGACTGGGAATCAAACCCAGGACTTCCACATGCTGACCGAAACTCTACCACTGAGCCAACCAGCCAAAGCCAAATACAGAAATCTTAACCTGAAATCAATGCCTTTATAGGCTGACACTAACTGTTTATTGTAGTTTTATTTCCTACTTTTAGGATACAATGAACAATAAGTAATTAAAATAAAAAACCTAAGAAAATGTATATGTTCTCTGAAAGGGATCTACTTGTTTTCTATCTTTTTTCCTTTTTTTATTTATATCTTATGCTTTTTAATTATCAATTCTAAAGTCTTGGAGCCACCATTTGTTAATGTCCTGTCATTTTAATCTGTTTAGATATCATGTTCCTCCTTATATGTATCAAAACTCATACTGCACCATGAGTTCTCGGTTGCAAAAGAGGATTTATTTTTTGCACCTGTGTGTAGTCTTTGGGCTCTATTTGTTTTCTAGTGGTTCAATAAAAGATAGTGTAATATACAATTCTGGAATAAAGAAAGCCCTGAGTTCAAATCCTGACTGTATAGCATAGGGCTGGTTATATAGGCTTTCAGTGCATTTGGGTCCTCATGTGTCAAAGGAGATAATACTTTTCATAAGTACTTTTGTATATGAAACTGGGCCGAGAATGATTTCATGATCTAGGTATATGGTGGTTGAACAAGTCTCAGCTTTCCTGGAGCTTGCATTAAAGGCGTAAATAAGTTAATAAATAGGCGTGTTTTGATAATGAAAGTGTCATAAAGTAAGTGAATCAGGGGAGCGGAGTACTGGGAAGGCCATTTTAGGGAGGTTGGTCATGAATGAGCTCATAGTATTATAGTACTAATCTTATGAGTTTTTTGAGAATTAAATGAGATAACAATGTCAGCCACATAGTAAACCCCCAGAGAATCTTAGCTATTATAGCATCCTTGTTCTCAACTCTGACTCTTGATCCTTACTACTCTCCCCATCTGCAATGAGATCCTCCTCTAAGCTCATCTCTGCATTTTCTTCAGAACTTGTTTGAAGAAGCCCTGCCTCCTTCATGCTCTTGCATTATGCATCTCTCCGAACCCCAGGAATCAACAATGCCTTGATTTAGAAGTACTTGCACATATTTGACATTCATTCATGTGCAGCCTTGAGATCTCTCTTGATTTACATTATTTTGAATTTTTGTATTATAATTTTACTTCCCATAGATGAATATTTATTCTTTCCAAGTAGAATATAAGTTCCCCAAGTACAGGAGATCTCCAAGGATCTGTGCTTTGGCTTTCAAAAAAAGAAAAAAAAATAGATTATTTATACTAAAGAAATTCAATGTATATTTGCTGATATATTAACAAAATGTTATAACCTTCATATTAGCTCCCAATCTAGAAAAATTTGTGCTGCATATGGACTTATGTGTTCTGGACTTCTGGATATTTGTATGGGCAGTTTAGGTCAATATTTATATTGGCCTCCAAAATTCTAAGATATAAATTCACAAAAGGCTATTTGGATGGCTTATTCCCACTGAAAATTTTCCTTTTTGCAGCACTTCAATCAAATGATATTTTATATGCTTATTAAAATATTGTAGGCCAACAACAAAGATGATGTCACACATAGTGTGCTGAGTGAGAGTAGTATTTACATTCTTAATTTTAAAATACTATTTATTTAAAGAACATATACATTTTAAAGAGAATGGGAGGTTAGGACTGTACATTATTGCTTTGCTAATGCAATAGAAGCTGAAAAATAAATTGGCAGCCGCAGCACTTTATGTCTGCAGCTATAATCTTGATGAAGCTACGGTGTCTGGTTCATTTCCCAAATTGGGTGACTGCAGCCATGAAGAAATACTAAAGTTTCCTCAGTGTCAGGGAGTCAGTAACATCATCTTTGTATACAAAGCACAGCCCATAAATGCTAAGGTCTCTCTGTGTTTTTCTATGTAATTCTTTTTTCATGAGATGACTGTTACCCATCAGAGCAAACAAAGCCGCACCAGCTCCTCGTATACATGGCCAGGGTAGGGCAAGCAATTGTTCAGCATTTGGGGCTTAGATGTCTGTTTTTCCCTGATATATGTGTCCAAATTTTCTTTTTATATACCCTTAATCTTTAACAAATAAAAACTAAAAAACTATATATAAATATATGTAAATATTATAATTATATAAATATGAAAAATAAAATTCTATAGAAAAAATAAACCAAAGGTTAGAAAATAGAAACCATTGAAAAACCATTATCCAGAAATAACCATTAGTCTAATGTTGTATATTTGTTCACAGTAATTTCTGTATTTGCATAGAAGTAGTTTTATAAAAGTAGTATTTTATTCCAACTGTTGCTTACCTGCTTTTTAATTAATAATGTACTGTAAACATTTCTCATGTCACCAAATGCTTTATAATAGTATCATTTTTATGGCTGCCTGGATCCCTTTTACAGCTGTGCCTGCATATATTTAGTCAATACCCCATTTTTGTTAACTTATTATGTTTTTTATTTTCTTCAACATAACATAATTATGAATATAGCTTGAAGTTCAACATATTCTTTATTTTTCTTATGATTTTTGACTTACTTCAATTCTGCGTATTCATAAATGTGTATATGCATTATATACACACATTAGGCATAGCTCCTAAGTTAGCACCAGCAATCAGCTATATAGTTATTAATCCATGATCTCTTTTATGATCTCTTTGGGACCAGATGTGCTATTATAATTTAGAGTTTTTAACATTTAAAGAGTGCATATACCATGTATTATATGCATTGCCAGTGGGGGCTGGGTCAACATATGGAAAACAACCATAAATATTACTGAAATAACATATATGAGAATTCACACTAAGTGGATAAATAAGCTTATGTAATTTGAATCTGTTTTTGCCATAAAATGAATTTTAGAATCACCTTATGAAAATATTTGGTTTCAGATCTGTTTGGATCCTTATCAGATCCTTATTAGAATAAAGGATTGCGGATCTGTCATACTGATAAAATGCGTTTCAAACGCAGACTAATATTTAGAGTCAAATGATGACACTTTAATGCATTTTACATTTTACACTTTTCTATTTCAATACAATGATATTAAAAATTTCTGGAGGGGAAAAGTCTACTTAATACTTCTTCTTTTTCTCTAAATTTGCTATTAGGCAGAAGCACAAAAATCCTTCTCAACATATAAAGATAAGTAGCAGGTAGGAGTACAGTAAACCCAGCTGAGTGGTATACTAGTTGCTGGACATGGTCTGGACAGGACTTACAGGTAGAGCTCCACTCTCCTCCACAGTGGTTGGAGTCATCATCAACAAGAGGCTCACATCAATGATCATACAAAATTGTGTCTACTGGGAAACCCTGCAGATTGAGATACTCTAGCTGCTGGGGTAATGATCCCAAACAATGCAAGACACCCAAGGTACAGCTTTTCTGAGCATCTCCAGCAGCAGCAATAACATGGGATGAGACTAGGCTCAGGTCCTATCCCTGGTCTAGTCCACAGCAGAAGAATTAAGTTTTTCAACACCAACAGAACTGAATGGAAATCTCATGCTCCTAGGGATAAAGTGAAGGAAGATCAAATAGGCAAACAAGGCATTTATTTTCTTCCTGTAAGTATATGGACTAGGAGGATTAGATTACCACTTTGTACTTATTTACAACTTGTGGTAGAGATTCTGTGAATCTGAAAGTCACTTCACTGTTCAGAATAACCAATCTGGAACAGTAATATTTTCATCTTAAAGTATAAAAAGTCTTTTTAAGAAATAAACAATATTAATATCCAAATATCTTATCTCTTCAAGGGCTGAAATGCTTGACCCCAAACCAAAATTTATCAATTATAGTTAATAAATATAAAAATCTTATTAATCTAACTTAAGCAAAACAACAACTACATTTCTCAAAGGGAAACTGATAAAACTGACATTATATTATTACATATTATAATTATTATAATATACTATAGTCCTGTAACCACCTTTACACAGAACTTCTTGTCTAAAGTAGCTGTGATCAGTTCTGAAAGCAGTGGGCCTGTAGCCTGGTGACAGGTCAGGAATGTCAGAGTCCTAGCGGGTAGGCTCCATGATATCTGGATGGTAGATGTAAAATTAAAAAAACGAAAAAACTACAAATATTTTTGTTTAATGTAATAAAATGTAAAATCCTTTCTTTTTGTGTGTGACAGAGACAGAGAGAGAGACAGAGATGGGATAGAGAGGGACAGACAAACAGGAAGAGAGAGATGAGAAGCAACAATTCTTCATTGCGGCACCTTAGTTGTTCATTGATTGCTTTCTCATATGTGCTTTGATGGGGGAATGGCTACAGCAGACCGAGTGACCCCTTGTTCAATCCACTGACCTAGGGCTCAAGCTGGAGAGCCTTGCTCAAACCAGATGAGCCTATACTCAAGCTGGTGACCTCGGGGTTTCAAACCTGGGTCCTCTGCATCCCAGTCCAATGCTCTATCCACTGCGCCAATGCCTGGTCAGACTAAAATGTAAACTCTTAATCTATGGAGGATCTGCTGTTGTTAGCAATTAAATATGCTACATTCTTGACAGGCTATCCTGATTTATTAAGATTCTGAACATTCAAAATTAACTATAATACCTTGAAATGACTTATTCAACATTGTTATTCACCATACATCATACTTTTTTATTATAGAAAGAACTACCCATCTGTGTTTACTCAGAAAACTTTCATTTGGAGTGAAGTTGAGGAATGCTTTGTAAGCAAAGTATTTGATTCAATGAAATTAGTCATCACACTGATAGTGAAACTGCCATCAACAGAGTCAATAAGCTTAGTGAGTGTATATATGGACTTTGGAGCCAGGTTCCATGGGTTCATCAGGATTACTTCTGACCATCACTTTACACAAATTATTTAACCTCTATGTTTTTGCTGTCTTTGGAAAATATATATCTCACTCTCACAGCTTTACTGAGATATAATTGACATACAGTTTGCCCATTTAAAGTGTTCAAGTCAATGGTTTTTAAATATCTTCACTGAGTAGTGCAACCATTACCAAAACATTTTAGAACATTTCATTACCTCAAAAAGAAATCCATTCCCATTAAAAGCTACTGTCCATTCCCCCAAACTCACCAGTTTTTGGCAACCACTATCCTACCATTTTAATAGACTTGCTTATTCATACATGCACTATGTCATCTTTTTTGTTCATTTTTTTTTGTTTTCAAATAATATTTTATTGCATAGATATACTATATTTTATTTATCTACTCATGAGTTAATAGACATTTGGGTTGTTTCTACTCTTTGTTTATGAACATCTATATAAGTTTTTTATAAACATGTGTTCTGATTTTTTTGGTATATACCTAGGAATGGAATTACTAGATCATATGATAACCTGTGTTTGATTTTTTAAGGAAATGCTAAATAGTTTTCCAAAGGAGATGCACCATTTTACACCATTTTATTTTCTTAGCAGCAGGGTATGTGAGTTTCTCTTCCTTTTTTTTCTTATTCAATGAAAGGAGGGGAGGCAGAGAGACAGACTCCCACATGCACCCAGACCGGGATCCACCCGGCAAGCCCAATAGAGGGTGATGCTCTGCCCATCTGGACCATTGCTCCATTGCTCAGCAACTGAATTCTTAGTGCCTGAGGTGGAGGCCATGGGGCCATCCTTAGTGCCCATGGCCAAAGGGCCAACTCACTCCAATTGAGCCACAGCTGCAGAAGGGGGAGAGAGAGAGAGAGAGGGAGAGAGAGACACGAGAAGCGAGAGGAGGAAGGGTGGAGATGATCGCTATAATCACTTCTTCTATGTGCCCTGACCGGAAATCGAACCCAGGACATTCACATGCTGGGCTGATGCTCTACCACTGAACCAAACAACCATCTGGGGCCAGTATGTGAGTTTCAATTTCTCCACATCCTTGCCAACACTTGCTATTAACCTGAAATTTTGATTATAGCCATTACGTATAGGGTGTGAAGTCCAATGTCATTATGACTTTAACTGCATTTCCCTGAGAGTTAATAATCTTGAGTATCTTTCATGTGCTTCTTGCCTATTTGCATATCTCCAGAAAAATATTCATATCTTGTATTCATTTTATAATTGGGTTATTTCTTTGTAAGTTTAGGAAAGTATGCAAGTACAGTAAGTACTTAAAATAGTGTCTTGTATACAGTAGACATGCAATAATAATTATTAGTATTATAACCTCATTTAAAACTATGCTATTTCACTGAAAAGATCTACAAAATTTAAAGCCTTTTTTGATAAAAAGAGATGACTAAGGACTCTCAACTGCAAAGAGGAAACAAACTTGATTTTTTATTGTTTTTTATTTAATATTTCATTGTTTTCTCCCCAGGGATTACTGCAATGGGCTTAATTAAAATAAATTAAGAGTTTTTGTACTGTTTTTTCTTTAAAATAAATCCAACTTAGTTGTTGAAAGCCATCCTAAAAATAAACTGCTGCTATATAGAATAGAGAAAAGCAATCAAAGAATAGATTTATCATGATAAAATGAATTTTAATAATGAAAAGGAAATACTTTATGTATATATGTTAAAAATATAAACTATTCTGAAAGGAAAATGTTTCACTTTAATAATTTGTACAAGTTTTTTTCTTATTAACTATTGCAAGTTATGAAATATTTCACTTCTATTTTATAAACTCAGAATAAGATTCTTTTGAGAATGCTGACATGGAAAGCATAAAGACATGCTTACAGAAGTAAGTTCTATCATTTTAAAAATATAGTAAGGTATTTTCAATTTTTTACAAAATCATTTCCTGTATAACCATGATTATCACTGAGAAGAAGATGAAATGAGCATTTGGAGTCATAGAAGGTACACAGAAATAGCCATTAGTTACTAATGGAAAAAAGTTCAGCAGGGGCATTAAATCTGTATTACAGAGCCACCAATTTGTGTTTTATCATATTGATAATGAATACCAACATTACCATTGAAATGAAACTAGGCATTCTCCCCTTAATCCCAATAGAGGATTTAAATCAATAATGCCCACATTATCCATCTACGTGCATATCTATATATGCACATGCACTTTAAAAACACTAAGTCATATAATGTGTTTCACTTTTATTTCAGATCTTAACACAGTGATGTACTTCTCTATTCATCCAATCAATTTATTCTGTTAGTGTTTTTCAGCATTTTACATTTCTGAGCTAAGTCAATAATGTTGATTACTTACCATAAGCACTGTAAATGCTATTCTAATACAGGTTATTTGCAATTTGACATCCTCATCTATATGCATTATTCTGCTAGGAAAATTAAATGAAACCCTTGATTTAAAATCTGAAACACTTAGAAGTAATGATCCTGTTTACTGATTGACTGAAGTTGTGGTTTTTAAGCACAGAAGAATTAGACGAAACAAAAAGCAATATTCAAATAAAAGAGAAGCATCTGGGTTACTTTAGAAAGCATTCATAGTCAAGAAATTATAAACTTTTATTTTATTTTCCCCTGTTTATGCCAAAGTACTACGTAGCCAACATTGTTATTTAGCTCAGCATTACCCATTTTTGAGATGCCTGAGCTTTCCAAATTTAAATTTAATGAATCCTATCTATCAGCAACTCCAATATTGGAACATTATTTACACAAATCAAGTTTTGTGGTATGTATTTGTTTAAAATACATGATTAAAATGGACTTATAAAATATCTTTAATACATATCTTTTATAAAGGGTATCATTTACAATCTATTTAATTTATTTCTTAAAATTGTATGTATATGATAGTACAGGAGTATATAGCACAGATCATTTTCTTATTTAAATGAAATTTAAAAAAGCATTGTTTATGAATGTTTGTTGAAATTAAGAAAATAAAATTGCTGAACACTTTTCTATGAAAAATTAAGCAACATTTAAGATGCCTTCCTTAAGTATGTAGTTGGTCTCAAGCCTCCATTTCAAATGGGAATATCTTACTAAAATTAATCAGGGATTGTAACACGAATTTAAAATTTGATTTAGCCTTATGGTTATATTTACAGCTAAGAATGAATAAATTTATTTCAGAAAATGTACCAAAAATAAAACTTCCAAAGTATAATATTATATTTTGAGTTGAGCAAAAATTAAACATTAGAATAATTCAGAAATAAAATAATTAAAAAAATTTTCTGTTTGATTTTGAAGAATTTCTTTTATGAAGGATTAATTTGAATTGAGTTGTTGATGACAAATATTTCTTTTCAACACTATTAATGGAAAAAATAATAAGATTAGGAGACACCTAAGCATTGCACTTCAGGCTTTGTGTGGAAATGCCAGTAGGGTTCTGTATTATGTTAAGTACTTAAAGTTGGTCAACACCCTAGACATGATAAAAAGATTAAGTCCTGATTAAACTCCTATCAGTAGAATTCAAATTGTAATCTGGCAGGACAAGAGCTCTAATCAAATGCTCTTGTTTGTCTGTCATTGGCTCAATATCAGATACAATCAGTCACCATTTCTTCTGTTCCCAACACAGCTCCTTCAACTTTGGTTGTTTATAAATTAATTTTAAAAGTACTTGTTATGGTTAGGTGTATGGATTCTATTTATCTGTGCTTAGGTGAGATTATGGTACTGAATTATAAAGACAAATACTAGGCTAGAAGATGCCTATAAAGATTAAGTTATTTTGTCTCTTTACAAACAATTAGCAACACTAGACTGTTTAGCAGAGATCAATTGTAATTGAGGAACTGAGAAAGGGCAATAAACAAATTACTGGTGCTTTCACGGAAGCCTGAAGCCTGTTGGTTTACAGAACCTCTGTTATTTAATGGAGAAGCCCTGTAGGTTGTAAATTACCCATTACAGTTGTCAGTAGGCCTTTAAACAGAAGTTATGTACTAGTTTAAAGACACAGGAAAAGCGAGTTTCCTGGTCTTTGTCTTGGACAAAACAGACTATATAGAGTTAGATTAATTTAAAATATAACACTAAGCTTTTCCAGTGATATAAAAGTTTAGAGGTTCAATAGGATCAGAAAGTGTAATTGGGGCTATTTAGTCCTTATAACTAAAAATATAATTAGAAGCTTCTTAAAATGTTTGATTTTGATAGATTCCATGGTCTTATAATTATTCTGCAAAGTCTAAAAAGAAGTTAATTATGAATTTTAAGATGATAGGATCTTAAATTCTATAAATACAAGAAGGATAAAGAAAAAATAATAAAGAAAACATTTTCTATTTTGGGTTATTTGAGGGAAAAATATTGCATATAATAGCACATAAAAAAGTAGAGTTTGAGGGTTCTTTCTTTTTTCTTTTTTTTTTAATAATTTTATTTTTTTAATGGGGTGACATCAATAAATCAGGATACATATATTCAAAGATAACAAGTCCAGGTTATCTTGTCGTTCAATTATGTTGCATACCCACCACCCAAAGTCAGATTGTCCTCTGTCACCTTCTATCTTGTTTTCTTTGTGCCCCTCCCCACCCCCTATCCCTCTCCCATTCCCCCCTCCCCCCCCCCCCGTAACCACCACACTCTTATCAATGTCTCTTAGTTTCACTATTATGTCCCACCTACGTATGGAATAATACAGTTCCTGTTTTTTTCTGATTTACTTATTTCGCTTCATATCATGTTATCAAGATCCCACCATTTTGCTGTAAATGTTCCGATGTCATCATTTCTTATGGCTGAGTAGTATTCCATAGTGTATATGTGCCACATCTTCTTTATCCAGTCATCTATTGATGGGCTTTTTGGTTGTTTCCATGTCCTGGCCACTGTGAACAATGCTGCAATAAACATGGGGCTGCATAGCCCCCTTGCTATTTGAACTGTATAATGTTTTCAGAGACCTAAAATTAAAAACAATAAAAGCTAACTACATATGCCATAAAAATAAATGCAGAATATAAGTGAGTTTTTGAAGGCACAAAATAACATTTTAAGTAAACAACTTGTTTAAAATATATTCAACAAGTAGAGTGACAATAATAAAAAATCTTGTCTTATATTGAAATAGTACCATCTACCTTAAAAATAGGTTCAATATTTTATGAAGTATGTGATTTTTATGGCAATGAAGCTTCCTATAGAAGCAGTCCATATGGACTCTAATGTGTAATATAAAACTATACAATTTTAGAAGAATGCATGTGTGAATACTTTTGTAACATGTCATGTGGACTGGAAACCATAAAAACTGACTTCTTAAAATTCAAAAATATCTAATGACCAAAACTCATTATAAACAATTTAAAAAGATGAATGACAAGCTGGGAAAAATAATAATGCACTTGAAATATGAAATGTTAAAAGCTCTAATATTAAAAAAAAGATATTTTCTAGTAAGTTAGGAAAAATGAGCATCAAAATAGCAGAGCTCACAAAAGAAGAAATGGAAATCTCTCTTTCGTATCAAAGATGTAGAAATAAAAACAGTAACAAACTATCATTTTTTACCTGAGTGGCAAAAGAAAACCTGGTTATTTTAAGGCAGGGGTAGTCAACCTTTTTATACCTACTGCCTACTTTTGTATGTCTGTTAGTAGTAAAATTTTCTAACCACCCACTGGTTCCACAGTAATGGTGATTTATAAAGTAGGAACGTAACTTTACTTTATAAAATTTATAAAGCAGAGTTACAGCAATTTAGAGTATATAATAATAATTACTTACCAAGTACTTTATGTCAGATTTTCACTAAGTCTGGCAGAATAAATCTTTATAAAACCACTTACTATAGTTAAATCTATCTTTTTATTTATACTTTGGTTGCCCTGCTACACCCACCATGAAAGCTGGAGCACCCACTAGTGGATGGTAGGGACCAGGTTGACTACCACTGTTTTAAGGTATGAAGAAACCCATCATGTAAATTGGAGCAAAGTAAATAGATTTTTCCTTTGTGGAGGACAGTTTGGTAATATGTAACAAAATATTTTGGATGTATTAATTTCTCTTTCTCTAGAAATATACAGTAAAAAGTGGTACCAAAAAAGTGTAAGCTAAACGGTAATTTGAAACAACTTAAAATTGTATCAATAGGGAGATGATAAAGTAAATTAACAAATGGACTACTATGTAGTTATTTAAAATGATGCCACCATTCTATATTTGTTAGCATGAAACTATGTCCTTGACATACTATTGAGGTTAAAAATAGTTTGTAGAATAATATAATTATACTTATTAAAGAATGCTTTTGTGGGCATGTGTGTTTTTTATTTTAGTTTTTCATATATATATATTCAGAAAGAATGTTTACCAGAATTTTGGTTATGGTTAATTTTGGGCTTTCTAGTGTTTTGTTTTTGTTTTGCAATGAATATATATCATCATCATAATTTAAAAAATGTATCATAACCTGTAGAGGGAATGACTATATATTATTTTTACCTGTAACTTCACTAAGTTAAATATGTTTTGTTTAATTTTCATAAGAAATATTTCATAGAATACCTGCTGTAAAGTAGCAAACACAAAATTTCTTATTGCCAATGGAAATTTTTTTGGCTGAAGAAAACTCTTATATAATACGACTAGACCATTTAGTTGTGAATTTCCCCTTTTACTGACCAGAGGCTTTGCTCTAAGGACATTCATTCTTCATAATGATTTAAACAAAAAAGGGACTTGGATTTGTATTTACCTAATCTTTTCAAGGTTAATAGATCATGCTCCTTAGAAATGTGTCAATAATAATAGTAAAATGATAATTGTTCTACAAATAGGCAAAATGGGCATATTAGATAAAATCTATAGCATTGCTTAGCGTTCTCCTTTTGTGTCCCATAAAGTAAAACTTTGGATGCCATGTTTCTTTTATAACCCATTAAGGAAGAGCCATCTGTCATTGCCAGCAAGTCCTGCTCTACCCTTTGCTTTTATTTCTCCAGAACATCTTAATCGAAAAAGCAATTCATGGAAATGAGAAAAATCTTGGCGACAGAAGCAACCCACTGGAATAGGGGGCAAAATCTCATTCTCCAATTTGCACTGCAGGCTTTTCTTTTTTCCTTGTTTTTTAGAAACTGTGTTTATTTTTTTATTGTATATCCTTTTCTCTTCTAATATGCAGACTTGCTGTTTACTGAGGTGTAAGTTTTGTTAGTCAAATGAGTATACACACAATCGGGAGCCACAACATAGTTTGAAAAGTTATCCTGGGAATAGACAATGCAAAGTATTACCCACACTTTGCAATATAGATTTTTTTTTTATCACAGCAAAATAGAATAAGTAGTTGAAAGTGATTTTTTTTAAAGAAAAATTTCTGTGCTTTTGAATATTGGCTGTGTCTGGGGAAAAATGAAATTGGATGCCAGCCTGAGAAAGAAGGCTGTTATAACCACCAGACAATTATGGGTATAATCTTAATGATTATAAGCGCCTGAACATTAAATTAGGTGGGACGGTCCATGTGGATTATGAAGATGGTAGTGTGGATTACAGGATCAGAGTAGGGTACTCTGTGTTCTAGTAATGATGTATCTATCTTATTACTGAATCAATGCAGGCAGCCATTTAATGAAATTAACTATATAACTGCCATCTTTTCAACTTTGGTTGTACTATTTGTCCAAAATTATTATCACATGGTTTTGGTGAACTAATTAAAGAGTCCCAGGAAAAGGTAAAACATACATTTCAGTGAAACAATTGATGACAGCCTTTGATAATGCCGGGCAAAATAAGACACCTTTCTCTTTTTTTTCCCTTCCTCTATCACCTTCTCCTTTACCTGTTCCTCTTCCTTACTACAAAGGTAATAATATTAAGCAATAGTAGTTTATTTTTTAAAGTAACTAAAGTTTTATTTCCATTTAAGAAGTAGACAGGCTATCTTTAATTGCATCTACTTTGAAAAATTATTTTTCTTATAAAATAGTAATTTTGTCAAATGAATATTTTACTTGATAAAGTTCAAATAGCTTAAGAAGGAATTTCTTAGCAAATGTTTATTTTACTGAGACGCATTTTGAGTGAAAATAAAAATTTTGATCATTGTGGCAGAAAAAGACTATCTTGCTGTGGGAGTGTACTAAATGGTTCATTGTTGTTAAGGACCCTGTGAAGAATCCTTATATTCCAGGAATGCCTAATCACTAGAAATTGAGCAGATATTTAGTGTAAACTTGACTGATAGGAAGTAAACAAATTGTATTTAAAACATAGAAACCTTCAAAAGCATTCTCTGCTTCCTGACCAGGAGGTGGCGTAGTGGATAGAGCGTCAGATTGGGATGCCCCGAGGTCACCAACTTGGAACCAAGGTCGCTGGCTCTAGGAAGGGGTTACTCGGTCTGCTGAAGGGTCACGAAGGCCCGCGGTCAAGACACATAAGAGAAAGCAATGAATGAACAACTATGGTGTCGCAACGAAAAACTGATGATTGACGCTTCTCATCCCTCTCCATTCCTGTCTGTCTGTCTGTCCCTATCTATCCCTCTCTCCGACTCTCTGTCTCTGTAAGAAAAAAAAAAAAAAGCATTCTCTGCTTATTCATTCTGATAATGCTTTGTCAATGCCGGAAGACTGTCTAAACCGCATTTTCTGAATAAAATGGTTTGACACTGGATTTGTTGCTATTTTAATTCTGAGAAACCTCAGAGTCCTACCTTCCTCCCTGACCTTCTGATTGATGTATGTAGGCTAAATCATTCATGTGCTTGGAACACTTTGCTCATGGGGAGACACCTGAGTAGACTAGCGCATGTGTTGGTATTGGTATCTGGTCATTTTATGATCTATCTTCAGAGAGGAAAATATAAAGTATGTGGCTATATATTTACATATAATACTGAGATTTAAGTTGAGATATCAACTTTACAATTCAATCCTTCATTTGAGACATCTATACTAATTAATGAATTTGAGAATTCACTTGGTTGTAATTTCACTAAATTATCAGCATTGATTGGTTCTCTAATTTAATCTCTCATCATTTTTTTATTTTATACACAATTGTTATAATGTTTGATATTTTAAACTAAAAAATAATATAAAATGTCAACAAAATGTTAGTGATTTGATTTATTTTACTATAATTCTCTTCTTTTTAAAAAATATTTATTTATTTATTTATTTATTTATTTATTTATTTATTTATTTATACAGAGAGGAGAGAAGAGAGAGAAAGAGGTGAGGGAGAATCAGGAAACATCAATTTATCATAGTTGCTTCCTGTATGTGCCTTGACCAGGCAAGCCCGGGGTTTTGAACCGGAAACCTCAGCATTCCAGATTGATGCTTTATCCACTGCGCCACCACAGGTCAGGCCTATGATTCTCTTCTTAATAAAAAAACAATCAGAGAATTGGCATATTTTTGGTATTTATCTTAAATTGTTTTTATCCTCTTTGTTATATATCCAAGTATATTTGTGTTTTGGTAAAATGCATGGTTTTTAAGAATATCTATGATTCTATGATTTTAAATTTCAAGAAAGTTTTCTATTGCATAAAAAAGATACCAAGAAGACTTTGTTAAGATGTTTCTTTTAGATCAGTGAGACAGAACCAATTATTTGCCTCAAACTAGAGAAATCCTGGAATATCACTTCCCAGAATCCCTTGAGGCTAGAAAAAGGTACTTTCCTTTGACATCCATTCTCAGCCCAGAAAAGACCAAGGTCAGCCCCTCAAGCAGATTGACATTAGTTTGAGTCCAGAACTTGAGAAAACAAACTTGTAGGTTCATTTGTGAAGCAGAATGCAGTTATTTTAGCTCTAGTGGTCTAAGAATCTTCTTACATGCTTGTACCCTGAATTAAGAATTTCAGAATTCCTCCATGTTACTCAGATATATCTGAATGATGTCTCCTTGAGACTTTTTTGGTCAAGATGTTCCAGCAAAGGTATGTGTTAGATTACCCAGAAAGAACCACACTAGATTCCAATCCTGAGCAACCTGAAAACTTTTTCAAATATTTCCACCTGAAGCTTATAGGAAATCCATGTTGTCAGTTCATTAGGAAGAGAGGATCAGAAGTGTGCTGGCCGATAGAGGATCCAGAGTTAGCCGTGGAAGAATCAGAGTTAACTTGAACTCTCTAGGTCCTCAAGTCCTCTCTTGAGCAGATGACACTGAGCCCCTTGGAAGTGTCATTTTTGGATGCCACATTTGTTAGTACAGTATAATACATATACTACTTTAGAACAAAAATGGTGATTAACTTTAACAATAAACCTTCATGTTCAAAAGTTGCTGTATGTATACTGGATATAGCAGTGCATTAGAAGCTAGTCTGAAACTGGGCAGAAGAGAGTGTGGATTTCACAGACATCTTCACTTAGGTTTTTAGTTTCTGGATAAGATGGCTATTCTGACCTAGTACAAAGAATCATCAGAGATAAGAACGTCCTCTCTCCACTTTGTCACAAGCTGTGTTGTGATATTAGTGCAAAGCCTATTCAACTGCTATAGCCAGAAATAGTGATAGACATTAGATTGTGTACTGTGAAACTGACCTATTTTAACAGTGCTGAAATGGTAAGAACTTCAAACTCCAGTTCCTAAATATGTCAAGCTCAGGTTCGGCACATAAAAGGGACAATATAACAGCATTAGTTTTTTCTGTCTTGACTTTGAACCTAAAAAGGGTTTATCTTAACATAACATAAACTATTATCATCTGGAACACCTGAAATTACTAAAAATTGAATTTTTATGTTTTGCAATTTTTTTCCTGCTATTGAATAATAGACCAACAGATACTGAAGAAAACAGCTAACTCAAGGCCGAGTGAGTGTGGAAGAGTCGCCTATAAACATTGTGATGTAGGGAGATGGCCATTTCTTATGATATGGCTGAGCACATCATCCCTCCCAACCCTCACTGATCACATTTAGATTTAGATCTCATTTACATAATACATAAGCATGCAGAAAACACTCTAGAGGGCAAATAAACACATCAAGAATGGACGAAAAATGTTAATAATTTTTTATTCATTTTACTTTTTTTTAAATTTAATTTAGAGTGCTAAATAAGCTACCAAATAATTTTTCTCATGAGCGCCTTAAAATAGAAACACATTCAGTATACTAATGCCTACCTAATTCAGTTACTTTTATTCTTTTCCTATTTGTCAACTATTCCAAATTTAAGAGCGTAAATCCTGGTGTGTCAGGGTTGTTCTTTGAGAGATGCTTCAAAATGAGCATGTTATTTAGAGCATTTACATCTACCAGTTTATAGAACATGCAATCTACTCAGCTTTTAACTATATTAATTAAGAAGCATAATGATAATGCTTAATCAATCGTGTACCTTATATTTTTCTTGCATATGTCTCAACAGTTCTTAGGCCATATTATGGTATCAATCTTTTGTGACCAAAAAAGTATTGATAAAAATTCTGAATGTAAACCAGCAAATAAAACTATGTAGTAATTACTCCCCAGCCTTTTTTTTTTTCCAACCAGAAGATAGAAGCCAGAGGAAAGAATATTTTAAGAGCAAATTCTTAGGCAAGTAGTGACAAAATCCTTGTCCTTGAAGCTTATATAAATAACTTTCCAGTGTTTTTTTAACCTTTTCTCTCCCCTCGCCAGTTCCCTCAGCAATGAGGCATGTCACTCCACTCGTCCGCATCCATCTTTTTTTATTGATGTCCACTTTGGTGTCTGTACAGGTCATCAATTCTGCTGCCTCTTAGGCAGCCAGTGGGAATGTCCAAGTTAAGTCACTGGACTTTGTGCGCTGAGCTCGAGGAGGAGGGAAAGGGAGGAAGTGTCAGCTTTCTTTAGCACTAACAGTCCCAATCAGATACTGGCACTAGGCCTCATAAATCTTGTGGCTGACCCAGGTGAACCCTGAGGCTCAGTGCTCACTGAAAACTGATCAGGCCTCTGCTTAGTTTAACAGGCCGTTCACAGTGACAAGTGAAGGGTTCAACAAATGCACAAAACAGATATATATTAGTTGAAAAACTAATGGCTTTTAAAAGAATGTTTGACAATTGTTTAAGGTTGTCTGTAGATCTATTATACTGATAAATGACCGGCTTGGTGTATACTAAAGTGGGGCTGCTTAGGACACCGACTCGCTGGCTTCGTTTGCTTTTTCTTTCTCTCTTCTTTTTTTCCCCTCCCTTGGTCAGCCCAGTGTTGATTCCATGAGCCTAGGCACATCCCAAAAAACGAGAAAAATACCTGTGCTGCATAAGTTGAACCTTGCAGCCCGAGTAGAATGAAAAAGACTGTGAGACTGCCCTTGGTGACCTGCAACTGACTGTTTGAACTTCTAAGTTAGGGTCAGTTGAGGCCCCAAATAAGAGGTCAAAAGCTGGTCAGCTTTCTGTACCCCTAACATGCTGAATAGGAAGACTTTATTGCCATGATTTATGCAATCTGCTGAGACAGGTTAAGGAGACCTTAAAACACACCATAGGGCTCCCTTGCACGAGGATGCCCTCCTCTTGGAAAATAAATTCTGATTGTCCAGCTGGAAATCTCTTGGGGATACGCCTTGAAGTATTTTAACCTCCTGTGTCTACAGATTCATTCCCACACTCGACCCCTGAATGTGACAGGGTTAGTGTTTCCAGATTTATTTAAACAATACAAATGCACCAAATGAAGCACTTTCAAACCTGATTAATTGCGAAGGCAGAAAGAATAACCATCGGTAATGAATTATTTGGGGGAGCAGTAAACTCCTACAAAAGTTAACTCTTAAATCAGTTACTTCAGAGGTCCAAACACAATAAAAGCTACAATATTTAAACCTTTCCAAATAAAAGATTTCGAGGTTTGTGTTTGTCTTTGAAATTTGGTTCTTGTGAAAAACTCTATCAAGTATTTTTTAAATAATATGGATTAAAAAAAACTCTATCAAGTGTTTTTTAAATAATATGGATGAAAATTATTCTGTTTTGAAAGAAGAGTAAGTGTTAGAGGTCTTACACAAAAGTTTCTGTTCCTAGTCTTTGCATAGTGGAGTCAAAACCAGGTTAAGACTCATGATTTCCACTTTTACAGAAATTTGCAACATGTGGCTGCATTCTTTGTTCAGTTTCCACATTTGAGTGAACCTACAATTAGATTTCGGTGATACAAGTCGTGATTTAGCCATGACTGTCATCTTTACTCAGGCTGTAAGCAAAGAACTGAACCCCTGTCTTCACAGATGAAAAGCTGTTTTGTGCTATAAACCTCCAAGCCACCTTTCTGCTTTGTCACAGGATATTTAGTGCTTCTGGGTGCTTATGCCTACATGACTTAAATTGGCTCTGATCTAATAAATGCAATTCACAAGGTATTAGTCTGTAATGTGGTCTAATTTCATTTGGTAAATGAGAGAAAAAAGGTAAAACTGTAAAAGATATTAAATTTGAAAAATGGCTAGTGTGTAATAATATTCAGCAGCTAATCTCCATAAAGGTTTTAAAGACACAGTTTAAACAAGGGATATCCTTGCCCCAAATATGTGTGTATGTGTGTGATTGGGATGACTCACCAGGTGCTCCATCAGTTTGTCAGATAAATAAACCAAATTAC
This sequence comes from Saccopteryx bilineata, assembly GCF_036850765.1. NCBI lineage: Eukaryota > Metazoa > Chordata > Mammalia > Chiroptera > Emballonuridae > Saccopteryx > Saccopteryx bilineata. The sequence goes on along the minus strand of NC_089493.1, from coordinate 220,779,319 downwards.
GAGTGTGACAAGCTTACGTCAGGTTAACCTCAAAGGATATAAACTAATAAATGCTGTAGGAAAAATTTTCTGCCTCAATAGTTAGCTGATTGACCTTAAGACTTCTCCGTTTTACAGCCATGCTAATTTTTCTTTCCGCCCTCCCTTTAAAACTGCCCAATGAAAACAAGACCTGTTTCTTGACAACAGGACCTAACTGTAAATGGTACATTTCTAACGGGACTGAAAAACTTCTTACATATTTGGAAAGATAGAGGCAAGGAAAGTTCCTCCTTCTTGCACACTTACTCCGATGCTTTGCTCTTGATGGTGGAGAGCTGATCTACACTTGGGGTAGAGTTCCTGTAGACATGAATGAGCCTGTTCACAGTCACACAAGTTAAGGAAAGGACAAGAAACTTTCATCAGGGCCTTTCCCGTCAGCTCAGACTGTCATAGCCTTTGTCTTCTCAGCAGCACTATTGACTTTTGCTGGTAGGTTCCCACACTTTACTGTGGTTAAACTGTTGTTTTCCTGCTGCATTTAATCTGTTGTAAAAAGAGGATGTTCATTCTTGAACAATAAAAATTAAAGCTAATGTTCCCAGTTCACTGGAAATAGCTCTTTGCAAACCCAGTTAATTAAATCTTCCATTATGAAGTATTTCTATGAGTAGAAGAAATTAAAAGTAGACAGGGAGCGCAGGGCAGCCATTAATGAGGTTACTGAAGATCCAAAGGGAGGCTGCATTATGAGATTGATTCCAGAGAAAGTTTGTGGTTAAGCAAATCCCTAAAGGAATGAAAGTTTGCTGTACCAAACATCACTAGTGATCAATTGGTATTTCTGAAAGCTTTTGCAGCAGTCGATGGGCAGATTTTCTTTTGCCCTGGGTACTAACTGTTAGTTGATTCATGGATGACCTTATTAAAATAATAAACAGGTTATATTGAAAACTTGTTAGTAAGTAAGACATTAGAAATTTAGTTTATACTATATTGTACAGCCCTCTTAGGGCAGTTCAACCTTTTCCATTCTGCATAGACTAAACTTCCTCAATATTTTGTGCTATTTCTTTAATCCATGCCAACTAAGTCTGTGGAATTTCCTCATCACATGTGATCAAAACCATTTCTACATTGACAAATATTTGGAAGAGTTGAATCCTTTCTAATGCTCTTCCTGCCAATTCTTCTGGGTTTTTTTCTCTTTAGGTCAAAGTTAAAATATAAAAATATGATCTTCTTTTCTTATCATTGCCAATAATTTTTAAAATCTTAAGAACATTAACTTTAGATATTATGGCCAAATTACAACTCAAAAAACATGCAATTCCCTCTCCTGCCCTGATTGTAGTCAATATCACTTACTGAGAGAGAATAGTTGTCTCCTTAGTTTGCTGGCAATAAATTATTGGCAATTGTGTTCCAGACTCGAGATACAGCAAGTTGCTTATTCCTATGCTTGAGAGTTGGCTTTATTCAACAGCTGTCAGTCGCCAACAGAAGCTGTGAGTATTGCCTCTCTTGCTACCATAAGAATAATTTCACCTTGTGTATTTCTCATCTCTGCAGTTCTAAGACCTTTTATTACTCTTATCTCTGGAAGCCTTTGTCTAACAAAGGAAATGGTGCTTTAACTGAGAGGAAGCTAATTTTTCTGGAAAACCAATTAACTAATTACAAAGGAAATATTTCTATTAATATATTCAATTCAACATTTTGAAGATCCATAATTACAGAGAGGATAACCTCACTTGTGCTTTATGTTACCTAGACAAAATGTTCATATACGTTTTATCTTTCATCATTTAGTTACTGAATAATAAGAGCCAACACACTAAGAATTCACTATGCTTACTGTATTGTTTTACTTTTATTAACATTTTTTTTTGTTTTTGTGTTGTTGTTTTTTTACAGAGACAGAGAGAGGGATAGACAGGGACAGACAGACAGGAATGGAGAGAGATGAGAAGCATCAATCATCAGTTTTTCGTTGTGACACCTTAGTTGTTCATTGATTGCCCTCCCATATGTGCCTTGACCGCGGGCCTTCAGCAGACCGAGTAACCTGTTGCTCAAGCCAGCCACCTTGGGTCCAAGATGGTGAACTTTGCTCAAACTAGACGAGCCTGCACTCAAGCTGGCGACCTTGGGGTCTCGAACCTGGGTCCTCCGCATCCCAGTCCGACACTCTATCCACTGCACCACTGCCTGGCACTTTTATTAACTCTTAATCTTCATAACAATACAGGTATTATTATATAGGTAACATTATTATATTCACTGAACATATGAGAAAACTAAGGCACAGAGATGGTATGGCTCATGGACAGACAGCGAATGATTGGTGATAGGATTTCAACACAGAAAATCTGCTTTTGGAATCTGTGCTTATAAATGTGCTATATACCACATCAAAAAATGAACTGATCTATAGGTCAAATTAATCTGGGCCAGCTCTAGGTAAAATCATGCAAACTACTGACCACTTTAATGTCCTCCTTAGAAAACTACTTGTCATCCTTTTTTTTTTCTCTATTAAGTGAGAGGCAGGAAGGCAGAGACAGCATCCCAATCCTGCAAACCCCTTATTAGGGGTTCTGCCCCTCTGGGCTGCTGCTTCATTGCTCAGGCAACTGAGCTATTTTAGCACCTGAAGTGAGGGCATGGAGCCATTCTTAGCACCCGGGGCCAACTTTGCTCAAACCATTTGAGTCATGGCTGCAGGAGGGGAAGAGAGAGAAAGTTAAAGAGAGAGAGAGAGGTGTGGAGAAACAGATGATCTCTTCTGTGTGCCCTGACTGGGAATCAAACCCAGGACTTCCACACACTGGGCCAATACTCTACCACTGAGCCAATCCAACAGGACCTACTTTTCATCTTTGACTTTTCCAGTACCCTTCCCTGACATTCAGAAGCTGTCTTTTCCCCATTTATTTACTTCTCTCTACCATTCACACCTTATCTAGCAAAAAATACTGTAGTATTCATTGTTTGTACATTGATTAAATCTATTCACATTATAATACTGTCTTTTAATTTATATTCACTCATTCATTCACTCCATAAATATTTATTGAACTTCCATTGTGTTCTAGATATCTCTTTCTTCTCCCTTTCTCCTGTCCTCTTTCCTTCCTTATTTCCTTCCTTCCTTCCTTCCTTCCTTCCTTCCTTCCTTCCTTCCTTCCTTCCTTCCTTCCTTCCTTCCTTCCTTCCTTCCCTCTTTCCTTCCTTTCTTCCTTTCTTTCTCCTTCGTTCTCTTCTTCTATCCTTTCTTTTTTTCATATTTTTTTCTTGTAACAAAGACAGAAAGAGAGACAGAGAGAGGGACTGATAAGGAAAGACAGACAGGAAAGAGAAAGGAGAAGCATCAATTTTTTGTTGCAGCACCTTACGTGTTCATTGATTGCTTTCCCATATGTGCCTTGACTGGGGGAGGGGGCTTCAACAGTGAGTAACCCCTTGCTCAAGCCAGCGACCTTGGCCTCAAGCCAGCTACCTTGAGCTTCAAGCCAGCGACCATGGGGTCATGTCTATAATCCCATGCTCAAACCAGTGATCCCGTGCTCAAGCTGGTGAGCCTGCACTCAAGCTGGCAACCTCAGGGTTTCGAACCTGGGTCCTCTGTATCTCAGTCTAATGCTCTATCCACTGCACCACTGCCTATTCAGGTCCCTTTTCTCTCTTTCCTTTTCTTTCTTTCTTTCTTTCTTTCTTTCTTTCTTTCTTTCTTTCTTTCTTTCTTTCTTTCTTTCTTTCTTTCTTTCCTCTTTCTCTCTTCCTCCCTCCTTTCCTTTCCTTTCCTTTCCTTTCCTTTCCTTTCCTTTCCTTTCCTTTCCTTTCCTTTCCTTTCCTTTCCTTTCCTTTCCTTTCCTTCTTTTTTCTTTCTTTCTTTCTTTCTTTCTTTCTTTCTTTCTTTCTTTCTTTCTTTCTTTCTTTCCTTTTTCTTTCTTTTCTTCCCCTGGCTTTCTTTTTCCCTTTCCCTTCCCTCCCTACTTTGTCCCTTTCCCTCTCTTTCTTCCTTCCACAGTCCCTAACTCAATTCCTTCTCTCCTAAAGAAATCCAGGCCTCAAAAAAAAAAAAAAAAAAAAAAAAGAAATCCAGACCTCATAAACAAGTAGAGGAGATATAAGGTTTTCTTCTTGTTTTTGAAATTCTTCTAAACCACAGACTGGCCTCAGGTAAACCTTCTTTAACCAAATTGGAGAGAGGAAGACCAATAGGGTCAGGAAGTCACTCACTTTTCTGAGACCAGATAGTCCTAATCCCTTGGAGAAGCTTAAAAAAAATACATATAGACCTCTTCAAAGCTTTTAATAAATCCTCTTGATTTTAGAAGCTTAGATTCCTAGACTTAGCAGTCAAGCATTTCATTCAAAGTGCACCAAGTACAATTATCTCACGTTATAAACTGGCAGATCATTTGTCCTAACTTCTTAATAGAAAGGTGACAGGGACATTTTTATCTATGCAATATAGTTTTCTTTGAGTTTTGCTTTTAACTATGTATTTTACATGCGTAAGTTCAGTGAAAAGTAAATTGAAACTATCATATTTTACCAAAATTTTTATGAAAGCAACTCAGAGCAAGAATTACTTCATTTGAAATAATCCCAGATTTGCAACAAGATTTCTGTTTTTTATAAGCCTGGTCTAAATCATGGTTTTAATGCAGAACTAATTTAGTTAAACTGGCTTTTTATGATCCCACTGTAAATGTTTTATATGGTTCTAATGCTTGAGGGACTGCTCTCAAACTTTTTGGTGACAATTAGATAAAAAAACCCACAGTTATTTGGCTACAACTCTCTCCAGAGCTGGCAGAGAACAGGAATTACAGAACGAAATTGGCAGAGCCAAGTATACACAGACAGTCTATTTCAAAAGAATAATTCCATGGGGTTCTTTGTTGAAAGTATTATTTTGTCTCTTTTCAGTGATTCACTGGATTTTCTTTTCTAGATTTTATTCCAGAACTTAGAAAATATGAGATTTAGAAATAAGAAAAGAAAACGATAGCTTTATACCTTTCAAGACCGCAAAACACACCCAGGAAAAGGTTAAAATAATCAAAAGTAAAAATTGTGGAGTTTTTATGACTTTATTTTGTACTGAATTTAATTTAGGAATTTATACTCATTTATATCCACACTTATTCCAGAAATTTTTTAAATTCTCTCAATCACAGAGAAAAAGTAGCATGATATCAATAATTTAAAAGTAGTCACACACAAAAAAGGAAAGACATAAAATACAGTTAAAATGACCACAGAAGATATATTCATAAAAAGATATACAATATTTATAGCCTTAATGGAAATTCAGATTAGACCTCAATGATATACCACTTATCTATTAGAAGGGCTTAAATAAAAGTATAGACAATACCAAGTGCCAGTGAGACTGTGGAACAAATGAAACTCACATATTGCTGGAAGGAATGCAAAATAGTATATCCATTCTGGAAAACAGTTTGGTGGTTTCTTAGCAAGTCAATTATTTACCTACAATATGAATCAGCAATATCAGTACTGATGTTTATATAAAAATTAAACTTCATATTGACACAAATGCTTGCAGATGAATATTGATAGTAGTCCTGTATGTTACTCTCCTAAATTGAAAATAACCCAAAGCCCCCCAGTGGGTGAATATACAAACAAATGGTATACCCCTACCATGGACTACTTCTGAGCAATAAAAATAAATACACTATTGATATATCCAGTTACTTAGATGAATTTCACAAATGACATTATGCTGGGTGAAAGAAGCCAATCCCTAAAGTTGTATACTATTTGAGTCCATTTATATGACATTTTAGAAAGGAAAAATATAGTGGTGGAGAAGAGCAGAGGTTGCTGGTGTTGAGTTAAAGGAAGGTTGTAATTATTTTAGGGATGATAGAACTGTTTTGTATCTTAATTACTGTATAAGTATAAAACAATACAATGTAAAGGTGGAAGAGGCAAGGCATGGACATTAAAGCATACAAATATAAAATTAATTTTGTGGCATCTGTTTCATTTCACTATAATCATATTATGTGTGTATAGGTATAAACTACTAATTTTCAGCAGCATTTTAATGTAATTTTTAAATAAAAACATAATGTTCTAAATAAATGATAAATGTTCAATCCAACTTAAAATTTTTAATTCTCTATTCATTTACTTCACTTCAAAAAAGCTAAATTGACAATTTAATCCTGAAAAAATATGATAAAATATAACCTAACATTAAGGACTTTCTCTTGTGTTTTGTTTCCACTAACAGAAGAGAAAACCTCTTTGATTAATGTTTGACATTGTTTTAAACGTCATTGAAAGGCATAAATTTGTACATATTTGTTGTCATGTGTAAAAAAATTCAGTAATTTACTTACCCTACATGAAGCTGTTTTGCTTTAGAGTGAAAATAAGTTGAAGAAAATTAACCAGGTTATACCAGATCTCTTGGGATGATCGAAGAGATAATGGGAACATCAGAAGAGGTATATTACTATAGTACAATAGCAAAACTTTAATACATACATACCACACACACAGACATAGTTAAGAATTATATATGAAAATAATTTAAATAATTGAAAAATTTATGAGTATTATGTGTTCAATAAATATTCCTTCATTAAAAAATCTTAAAATAAGCCCTGGCTGGTTGGCTCTGTAGATAGAGCATTGGCCCACTATATAGAAGGTCCTGGTTCAATTTCTAGTCAGAGCACACAGGAAAAGCAACTATCTGCTTCTCTCCTCCTTCCTCTATCCCTTCTCTCCCTCTTCTCCCACAGCTGGTGGCTTTATTGGTTTGAGTGTCAGCCTCGGGCACTGAGGATAGCTTGGTTGATTCAAGCATTGGCTCTAGATGGGGTTGCCGGGTGTATCCCGGTTGGGGCACATGTAGGAATCTGTCTCACTATCTCCCCTCCTCTCACCTAAAAAAAAAATCATCTTAAAATAGTTAAAGAGCCATTCTTTGAATGTTTCAGTGAATATCACTGCTATTTTACTCATTACTGCATTTGAAATATTTGAGGATCCTTATTTCTAATGAGCTCTCTCTAACTCTGTCAGCTTTTTTTCTAGGTAGCCGTGTTTTTGGCTCATAGATCTCTCTGATTGTAATGAGTTGGGAGGTTTATCTACTCAATGTTATTTTGTTTAAGGCTTAGTATTGCTAATCACGGCATTCATTTTTTTTTTAAAACTTATGCACTGTTTGCCAACATGCTCTAAACAGATACACCATTATATTTTATTGACTTTTCTTATGGTCAGCAAATTCTTCCCTTGAAGGCAATTTATCACATAACTCTTTCAGATTACATGAATACCATTTGATACTTTTAAAAATAATGTAACCTTAAGGTCTAATACCAAATTATTTATATAGAGAATATTTTATGTGATGAAGTGTTGATCAGTATAAATAAAATGACTGTTTTTATATTTCAGTACAATGATAATTCTAAATGAATGTCAATCTATTTGTCAAATTCAATAAACATATTTTGTAAGTGTGTAAAGTATTTAATAACTAAGCTAAGAATACAAGGATATTTCCAAACTATAACAATGAGACAAATTTATCAGTTTCCCTTTATCTTACCTTACCTCTTACATTTGTTAATAAACCTTCTCAGTTTTATTATTGCCCTAAGGAGAAAATCCCAAATACTTAGAATGGCATAAAATTTCTTCTAATACTTGTGTGCTCATTACTCTTGTAGATTCATCATGCTTTACTCTCCTCTACCCACCCCATATGTAGCTGTTCATGCTGTTTGAAGCAGCCATTTATACATGCAGTTCTATTTGCCCCAAATATTCTTACTCCTTGTCTATTTAGTAAACCATTCCAAATTCATCAGAACTGACCATTTATGTCAGTTCTGTGAGCTTCCTTCATCTGCGGCACACTGAGGCATGATATTTGTCTTGTTCCACAGCATTCTGTGTCCAACTCTAAGGAGAAGCTGTGACATTGTTTTTAACCATTCATTTACTTGCCACTCTCACTACACTAAATTTCTGGAGACTAGAAATTTAATTTTTTAAATCTTTGCATCTTATCAGACTGTCTGGTATGTAGTTGATGCTCAATAAATATTTGTTGACTGAATTAAATGTGTGTGCCACTGGTAATGGTAGGAGGGGTTAGTGCTGAAGATGAGGGAGGGAATACTCCAAAGAGCTTTCCCCCTGAGGAATAATTTGAGGAGACTCAGTACACAACTGTGAGAAAGATATTTCAGATAAGACAATTGCCTGGTATCTATGAACTATGCCCAGAGAAAAGCAGGATTTTTAAGGCTGCATGGACATAAGTGTTCTATAATGTTTTAGAAGTACAAACAGAAGAATTAGTAGTCATTAAGATGACCATACCTTCTAGTTTGAGTCTTAAATTAATTTGACAATTTTATTTTTTTAAAAATCCATCTACACTTTATTTTTTTTAATTAAATTTATTAGGGTGACATTGGTTAGTAACATTATATAGGTTCCAGTTGTACAATTCTATAATACATCATTTGTATATTGCATTTTGTGTTCACCATCCCATTTTGTCTCCTTTCAGCACTATTTATCTTCTTTTACCCTCTTCTATCTCACCCCCTTTCCCTCTGGTAAACATCATACTGTTGTTATCTGTGTCTATGATTTTTTAAATTTTACTTAATCTCTTCACCTTTTCACTCAACTCCCCAATACCCTCTCCTCTCTGAGAGGTGTCAGTCTGTTCTCTGTATCTATGAGTTTGTTTCTATCTTGTGTGTTAATTTTGTTCATTAGTTTCCATGCATAAGTGAAATCATATGATACTTGTCTTTTTCTAACTGGCTTATTTCACTTAGCTACCTGATATCAAATTGTACTATAAGGCCATAATAACCAAACAGCATGGCACTGGCATAAAAATAGGCATATAGATACTGGAACAGAATAGAGATCCCAGAAATTAACCCACAACTTTATAGTCAATATTTGACAAAAAGAGGCAAGAACATACAATGAGGTAACAATAGTCTATTCAACAAGTGGTGTTGGGAAAATTGGACAGACACATGCAAAAAAAAAAAAGTAAATCAGACCACCTTCTTATACCATACACAAGAAAAAATTCAAACTGGATTAAAGACTTAAATGATAGATTAGAAACATTAAAAATCCTGGAGGAAAACATAGGCAGTAATATCTTAAGATATATCTTATATCAATACTTTTTTTCTGAATATATTTCTTTAGGCAAGGAAAGCGAAAAAATAACCAAATGGGGCTACAGTAAACAAAAATGTTTTTGCCTAGCAAAGGAAACCATCAACAAAATGAAAAGATAACCCACTGAAAGGAAGAACATATTCTTCAATGATACATCTGTTAAGGAGTTAATATCCAAAATCTATAAAGAACTATTATACAGAAAAACAAACAAACAATACTACATAAAAATGAACAAAGGACCTGAATAGACATTTCTCCAAAGAGAACATACATATGGCCAATAGATATCTGTAAAGATGCTCAACATCACTAATAATCAGAAAAATGCAAATTAAAGCCTCAACCAAATATTACGTCACACCTGTCAGAATGGCTATTATCAATAAATCAACAAACAACAAGTGTTGGTGAGGATGTGAGGATGTAGAGAAAAAGAAACCTTTGTGCACTATTGGTGGGAATGTAGATTAGTGCAGACACTGTGGGAAGCATTTTACTTTTTTTTTTAAAAATAATTTATGCTGGATGAACTGCTATGAAATTTCTTTGTGATCTTGGGAAAGTTATTTAATATTATTGGGCTCAAAATGCCTATCAAAATGGAAGGGGTTTAGTGTTCACACTAAACCAATATTTTGTTCTTCACTGACATCTTAATAGTTTAATGAAAGCCATATTTTACAGGCTTAATACATAGAATCTGACTTCATTCCTTGACTTAATTAATGGGCTGCTCAATTTCCATACTCAACTTATTTTTTCTCATCAGCTTGCTACAGTATTTAAAATTCCCACCAGGATCTGCCTAGGTTCAGAATTATATCTATAAGGCTCTCTCTAAATGCTAACAAATTATCTAGAAGAATTATTAAAACTCACTAATACATATTTAATATGGACTAGTGACCTTTAGAACTTAAATTTGATCAGGTCACTACCTTACTTAATATCTTTTACTGACTTCCCATTGGGCTTAGGATAAAGACAAACTGCTTATTGTTTGGTTTTGTGCCCCAACACGTTCATCCCCACCTTTCTACCCACCTCTTCATGTTTGTCCCTGTTAAACTCCAGCTGTTTGGTCTGCAATCACTCCACCTTCTTTCAGTTTTTTGTGGTCACCCTTCTGCCTGCCATTTGCTGTTCTCCTAAGCACTTCTAGATGGATTAGTTAGTGCTTGATCTTTTCTTTCTTTTTTTTTTCTCCTTTCTTTTTCTCTTTTTTTTCTCTTTCTTTTTCTCTTTCTTTCTTTCTTTCTTTCTTTCTTTCTTTCTTTCTTTCTTTCTTTCTTTCTTTCTTTCCCTCCCTCCCTCCCTCCCTCCCTCCCTCCCTCCCTCCCTCCCTCCCTCCCTCCCTCCCTCCCTTCTTTCCTTCCTTCCTTCCTTCCTTCCTTCCTTCCTTCCTTCCTTCCTTCCTTCCTTCCTTCCTTCCTTCCTTCCTTCCTTCCTTCCTCCCTTCAATTCGTTGAGAGGAGGGGAGGCAGAGACAGAGTCCTGCATGCATCCTGACCCGGATGCACCTGGCAAGCCCACTAGGGGTTGATGCTCTGCCTGTCTGGGGCATTGCTCTGTTGCTCAGCAACTGAGCTCTTCTTAACATCTGAGGTGGAGGCCATGGAGCACTGGGGCAAACAAGCTTCAATCGAGCCATGGCTGCAGGAAGGGAAGAGAGAGAGAGAAGTGAGAGGAGGAGGGCTGGAGAAGCAGATGGGCACTTCTCCTGTGTGCCTTGACTGAGAATCAAACCCAGGACATCCACATGCTGGGCAGATGCTCTACCACTGAGCCAACTGGCCAGAGTCCTGTTTATCTTTTACTTGCCACTTAATTGCTGCTCTCTTAGTACAGTGTTCCCCGACCTTCATGACTAAGTCAAATTCCCTTATTCCAGACTCCCACAGCACCACGTGCCACTGCCTCATTGACTTCATAGCACTATTCCTGTGACTATCACATTCCTGTATATCTTTGTCACTAGATCATAAACTCCCTGAGAACAGGGATTACATTTCCTTTTGCTTAGTGTTATATTCTTCATGTCGTGCAAGTTAGACCTGTCATGCTTAGTAGTATTATAATCTCCATAAATAGTGTTTGTTGAATGAATGAATAAATAAAAAATTCAATGAATGAAAAAATAAAATAAATATATCACCAATCTCATTAGCTCTAAGCCTTAAAAATGCATGAAACTTTATGAAATGAGATATAAGACAGATTAAAAGCCAAAGTTTCCCAGTGCCGGCACTCAGCAGTAGAGCGTTGGCCCAGTGTGTGGCAGTCCCAGGTTCAATTCCCGGCCCGGGCACACAGAAGAAGCACCCATATACTTCTCCACCCTTCCCTTTCTCCTTTCTCTCTGTCTCTCTCTTTCCCTCCAGCAGCCAAGGCTCCACTGGAGCAAAGTTGGCCTGGGTGCTGAGGATGGCTCCATGGCCTCCACCTCAGGCACTAGAATGGCTCCAGTTGTAATGGAGCGACACCCCAGATGGGCAGAGGATCGCCCCCTGGTGGGCATGTCAAGTGGATCCTGGTTGGGTGCATGTGGGAGTCTGACTGCTTCCCAACTTCTAACTTTGGAAAAATACAAAAATACAAAAAAAAAAAAAAAAAAAAAAAAAAAAAAAAAAAAAAAAAAAAAGGAAAGAAAGAAAAAGAAAGCTTCTCAGTGCCTCCCAGGATCCCCATTCCTCCCTCCTCCCTCAGTCTATTTTATTTTTTCTCACCTCTTTTCCTATTGCTCCTCTTATTCACTCTATTGCAGTCACAGTGGTCTCTGTGTAGTTCTTTAAACCCATCATTAAAATTATTTGCATTAAAATTTCTTGTAACTTTTGTTATGTTGGCATTCATATTTCATATTTTATAGAAAGATTTCTAATTGAAGTCAGTGGTCTAGATTTTAACTAGTTAGGCAATGACTCTTGTTACATAATAATGGCTGTTTAAAGCATTAAATCAGAAAAAGACCAAACCAAACAATAAAATTGCAGGTAGGTAGGGTCATGATAAATGTGACTTGAATTGGGGAAACCCATCATGATATCCCAACCTTAGATTCTTTGGGCATTGGCCCTTTCCTCCTTGGAGCTCTCTTCCAGATCTCCACGTGGCTTCTTTACTCAGAGGTCACCATCTCCATGTGGCCTGTTTTGGCCTCTCTATTTGAAAATATAATCCTCTTCCTATACCTCTCACCCCTACAATCCTCAACCTCTTTACCATGCTTTACCTTTTTCCCCCCATAGCCTTATTATCTGCCTATGTAATTCACCCACTTATTACATTATTTCTTTTCTATTTTCATTCTTAGAATGCAAGCTTCTGTTTGGTTCATTGATATAATGCAAATACCTGCCTGGAGCACTGCCTGACAACACATAGTAGGTACTCAATAAATGTTGAATGAAAAAAGAGAAAGTTATGAACAGAAACTGTCTAGGTCAGATATAGACTGAAAGATACCAGATGATCAACAGTCACCAGATTCCTGATGGAGGCTAACAGGAAGGGGAAGGGTTTCAAAGACAGTCATCTACTTCTCCATTTTACATTAAACCTGACCCTGCTTTTAAGTTGATGAACATTTATGGAGAAAGATTCTAATCTACTCCAAATAATTTATACAATAGATAGGCTTATGGACATGACCATCCTTCTGACAGATGAGAGATGTCTGCCCTTGAGTTCTACTATATAAACATGGCAGATCACTATGTAAACATGGTACTTAAGAACCGTATTTGGCAAAGGAACAAGAAATATTCTTACAAGGACATTTTGTACTCCTCGTAAGAACTTGAGAATTGTATAAAAACATGACATCCTATCTCCTCAAATCTGTAAAAAGTGAGTATATATTACCATGTTCACGCAAGTTAACCAGATTACCAAACTGATCAAACCATCTTGCTTTTACTCCAGTTGAACAGCTCTGAAGAATCTGATATTTATTACCTTTATAGTTAGGAGAAATGTATGTCAGCTTTTTTCTTTAATATTGTAAAGCTGTTTGACACTTATTTAACACTTGAAAGTCTGGATACTCATGAAGTATAAAAATAGAAAAAAAATAATGGAAGTATCCTGAAAGCATTTTAAGTACTATGTCATCTTTAAATAAGAACCTTGATGAAATTTTCTATTTAGTGGGAAATCAAAAATAAGTTGAGTTTAAAAATCAATTATATCAGACTTACAGGAGGTTAGATAATTTTAAGGTCAAACTTGAAGTCCTAAGAAGGATAATATAAACTTCATTCTCAAGTATGACTGCCAAGACTGTATTTAGCCTCTTAATAAACATATAAAGAAAGATCATTTGTTTCTTCTGCTGTTACTCTTGCTCTTTGAATCTTGACATAATTTCCCTGCCCACATTTCCTCTAAGTTTTCTCCCAAAGGAATGTGTTAATGGAAGAGTTCCTCCCACATCCCTCTACTCTAGTCTTCAATCTTTTTAAAAGAATAGAAAAAGAGAACTAATCATCACTACTGTGATATTCTCAGTGAAATTATTTATGCTACGGAAGTTCTCTCTATTCATGGTGTAGTTGTAAAAATTATTTGCATTAAAATTTCTTGTAACTTTTGTTATGTTGGCATTCATATTTCATATTTTATAGAAAGATTTCTAATTGAAGTCAGTGGTCTAGATTTTAACTAGTTAGGCAATGACTCTTGTTATATAATAATGGCTGTTTAAAGCATTAAATCAGAAAAAGACCAAACCAAACAATAAAATTGCAGGTAGGTAGGGTCATGATAAATGTGACTTGAATTGGGGAGATGCAAAACTTTGTTTTTCAAAACACTGAGAAAAGGAAAGCTTTATACTTTCCATGAATTTTAAGGAGTGAACAAGCTGAACCCACTGAATACAGCTCTGAAATGGTTCTAATTCCCTTATTATCAATGAAGGTAAACTGGAGAATGCAGAGAGAATTTTACCTTAGGGAAATGTACTGCTGTGCATTTTCAGTAACTGTATAGGCCATTTCTGCCTCTATGCTTGAAAATTAACAGCATGTTAACAGGACTATTGCCTACACTGTGGAACTTTCTGTTTAGGATTAGGCCATTAAATATTGATGGAGATAATTGTTCCTGCACTTGAACACCAGAAAGATGGAACTAAGAGTAGTTTAACTGGCATTTGCCTTTATGCTTGGTAAATAGAGGGCTGGATTTCAAAGTATAGAAAGAAAAGTATTATCATGTACTCAGTTCCATAGCCAAGGCATCATTGATCAGAAACTGGTTTGTAAAAATGTTATAGTAAAAGTTAAATGAAACAATTCAGCTGAGCTTTGTTGTAATTTACTGAAATAAAATGTGATAGAACTGTGATTTAAGAATGTGCAAGCAGGATTTCTTGCCATTTGTCTAGTTTTTTTTCTATTTTATTTAAAAATGATGTTCACTGCAGAATTTAGTGTATTTTATAATCTAGAAGACTTTTATACTTTTAATAAAAAGTGCTTTAGGCAACATGCAGATTGAATGAAAGTCTTTAGGAATTAGCTTTGTTCCATTGTAATTTGTTGTTTAAGTGGCTTTCCCACCAGATTGTGAGTTTCTTGAAGGATATGTCCTATTCATTATCCTAACCTCAGTGCCTAAGATAGTACTTAGACATCCTAGGCAATCAATAAATATAAGTAGAAGTTATATTTACAATATGACTTTTACCCTTGATATTCTTATCCAGTTATAGAAATATCTTACCTGACAGATTGAGCATTACTAACTTTGAGTGACTATGCTGAGACCTTAGGAGATAGTAGAGATTACTGGTAAAAACATGGACCTTCATGGCCAGCAGGCTTGTGTTGGGATCTAGGCTCTATTACTTACTAGCATGTATTTTGGGGCAGAGTTTTTTTATTTATTTATTTATTTTTCAGAGACAGAGAGAGAGAGAGTCAGAGAGAGGAACAGATAGGAACAGAGAGAGATGAGAAGCATCAATCATCAGTTTTTCATTGCGACACCTTAGTTGTTCATTAATTGCTTTTTCATATGTGCCTTGATCGTGGGCCTTCAGCAGACCGAGTAACCTCTCGCTCAAGCCAGCGACCTTGGGTCCAAGCTGGTGAGCTCTGCTCAAACCATATGAGCCCGCGCTCAAACTGGTCTTCTGCATCCCAGGGTCTTGAACCTGGGTCTTCTGCATCCCAGTCTGACGCTCTATCCACTGTGCCACTGCCTGGTCAGGCTGGGGCAGAGTTTTTAAAATTATTAACCCTTGGGTTTTTCATTAGTAAGATAGGGATATCAATTGCTACCTCATAGACCTGTTATGACAATAAGTGAATAATGTATTTAAAAGATCTATCAACAGTGCCTAGAACACCATAGATTTTCAATGGCAGCAATTATTTTTTATTACATATAAAAAATAATTGGGGCTATTTCAAGAATCTGTCCAATAAGTCTGTCTTTTAATTAAAACACAGCAAAGAAATAGTGTCCAGAATGTGGCAGCAATCTGTGAGATTATTTGTTTAATTAAAATGACTTTCAATATTATTTTTTATGTTTATATTTTTTTTACTTATCTATTTATTTCCTTATTTATTTATTTGTAATATTCTAAGCCTGTGTGTCACTAATGATTTGCTGGATACTTTGAGCCAATCCCCAAATAAAACAGAACACATCTCATGATTTGGTGAACACTGTTAGGAGCTGAATTGAGTACTTTTAAAATTCATATATTGGATCCCTAAAACCAGTACCTCAGAAGGTGACTGTAATTAGAGATAAGGTCTATAAAGAGGTAATAAAGTTAAAATGAGATTGTTAGGATAGACACTAAGACAAGCTGATGATATCCTTATTTGAAGGAAAGCTTAGGACAAAACAGAAGAGAAAGCAGGAAAGCATACTCACAGAGCAAAGATCATGTGAAGACACAGAGACAAAGCTGACTTCTGTTAGCCAAGCGGAGTAGCCTCAGAAGAAATGATTCCCGCTAACACCTTGATCTTGGACTTCTAACCTACTGAACTGTGGAAGGATATATTTGTTTATAAGACAACCAGTTTGTGGTGTTTTGGTATGGAAGCCTTATAAAACTTATACAACTGTGAATACTAAACTAATTCAATTTACTTTTAACTTTATAGAAATCAAACTATTTCAAAAATTTTACCTAGTACAGTACTTAAACTTACCTAGTAATATGTGAATGCACTCTCAATGACTTTTCACCATGAACTTTGAAAGCATTTACAAAGAGAGCTTCAAAAGGTTTGACTAATTAGGATCAATTCTGATCCTAAGATCAGTGGGCATCTGGATTTTTGATCTCCTATGCTCTGAAGTGCCTGCACTTACTGGTAAAACATCATGTGTATGTCTCTTTGTACTATCTTATTTCTTTTGGTTGGAAGCTAGGTACATCTTCTTGTTGCTGCATTTCCCAGAGTTCACAGGTTTATAGTATCATCTGACTTTTGCTTTTCTAATATATTAAAATATTTTCTTTGGCTGACCCTGTTTGGGTGCGCCACATTTTAGCTGACTGCCAGGTAAACTCCCACGTGCTGGCTATTGCTAAGGCTAGTTCTCCCCATCCTTTGCTTTGACTGTTGCATTCACTTACCTATCCCTCTACATTTCATTTCATTAGAATTTGCTTTGTTGTTTTGAAAAGTTAAGATTTCTTTCAGTTTTTTTATACCATCAGCATAATGAAAGGGAGGCAAAGTAGCATGGTAGTGGGCTGAAAGCCCTGGGGTGGATCTGTGTGTGTTCAGACCTCAGCTTTGCTTATTTCTCCCTGTGATTTGTTGGACTACTTACCTCTCTGAGCCGCAGCTTCCTTCTTCCTGGAAAGGAGGTTTCAGGAGTACTTGTGTTATGAGTCATAGTGAAATTAAATGAGGTGATATGTAGAAAGTTCTTAGCAGAGAGAATGTACACAGTAGATCCTCAAATTAAGTTAATTGTTGTGTTTATAGAGCATTGATCTCTAGAAAGTAGCAATGTTTCAGCAATGGTTGAGCTTTCTGCAAATAAATGCCTGATAGAAATCTAGTTGCCTCTGAAAAGCTGTAAATTGTTGGTTCATTCTAGCGGCAACATTAAAGTGGATGAGGCCAAAGCCAGCAACAGCTCATTTGCACCTAAGAAAATGGCCCTAAAAGTTACAATTGCACATTTATTTCCTTTTTATTTTTATTTTTAAACTGAACTCTCAGAAATCTTTATATGAGTATAGGAGTATTCAATATTTCATTTTTTATCTAATTTTGATAATAGAAATATGTAGACTTTGGGTGGGAGGGCAGAAAGTAACTGACTATATTTCAAAAACATCAGCTAAAAACAACACTTTCAGCTAAAAATCATGCTTCCAGTCAGCCTCCAACTTTTGGTATTTTGCATGACAGGACAATGCAAACCCAAAAGGAACAAATTCATTTAGACTGATTAAAAATGCATCCTTGCACACAGGTAGATAATTACAAATTCATTTCTTTTAGACCACTTTTAAAAGTAGATTTTTAAAAGTCTTAGGGAGGAGTCTCTGTTGCTTGAAATAAAAACACAAAGCATTGGACAAAAGTAGGTGTACAGTTGTTTATATAAAAATTATACAATAATTAATAAATAATACAAAAATAAACTGTTTTATGTACTCACAACTGTAAACCTATTTTTTTGCATCACTTTTTGTTGTGGATGAAGCTGTGGAAATGTTCAACATGTCCATCTTAACAGACCTTCATGGTGAAAGGAATCATATTCTCATTCAGTTTTTGTTATATTTGTTGACTAAGCTAAAAGTGTTACTTGAGATATATTAAAGACAAATTTTAAGGACTATAAACCATTTTCTTTTAAAATTATTTTTTGAGAAATGCTTAATGCATATTCAATTTTATAATTTCTCCTTTTTTATAAATAACGTCTTTTTTTTACTTATTTTTATTTTATTTATTCATTTTAGAAAGGAGAGAGAGGGAGAGAGAGAGAAACAGAGAAGAGAGAAGGGGGAGGATCAGGAAGCATCAACTCCCATATGTGCCTTGACCAGGCAAGCCCAGGGTTTCGAACCGGCGACCTCAGCATTTCCAGGTCGACACTTTATCCACTACGCCACCACAGGTCAGGCCTAATTTCTCCTTTTTTAACTACACCAAATTTTTACTGTTAAAGCTAGAAAACCTCTGCAGAGTTAAAGGAGAAAATTTTACTTCAAACTTTTTTCTAAGTAGATTCATTCACAACCAGATAAAGATATCTTTATACCCTACTTATTGCAATAATAGACCGGATGGATTCTTGATAGAACCTGAATATTTTTAAATGCTGTATATGTTCTAGTTCTAAATTGCATGTTTTAAGCATATCGCTTTGAAATCCCGAAAAAAAAATGCATACTGAATTTTGATGTGTTCTAAAACAGTCATGAAAATTAACATCTTCCCTCAGCCCAGGGCCAAACAGATTTTTTTGTAGGGCCAAATTAGAATCTGCCTACAGGCTTCAGATAAAAAAGGTAATAAGCAAGCAACTTTATAAAGACAGAAAAGGCAAAGTTATCTTACATAGCTACCTTTCTTGGTAATCCAAATAGTTGGAGAAAAAAATAATCTTTTAATTTAGCCTAAACCATCCAGAGTGTGTAGACACTAATAGATCATTTCCAGGATGTAAGCAGGCATAATGATACTTTACCTCCTATAGGCAGCACATTGTTTTAAGGCAGAAATGTAAGTAAAAGGGAGTAGAATTTACAAGGCATGTTAACTAGGTACTCTTTGTAGATTTTTGAAGGAGTTCACAGGTGAGCAGACCTAACTTGTTATATGGAATTGGGAGGTCAGAGCCAGAATCATGTATTACTCATTACTATTTCTCCTTGCTCTGAAATTCTGTAGATGAAACTAATATTGTGGATCGCAAAACCATTAGTCTAAATACAACAAAAGAGAAGCAATGACAATAACATCCGGAAAGGAATAACACAGAGCAGTCCAGGAAGAGAAAGCCTGAGAAAGTAAGCATGTGAACTTGGAAATCTATGCAACATAAATGAGCATATAATTGTATAGAGTTGGAAACCTATTCAACATTCAGGAGACAATCATGGACACTAACTATACACTTGGCAATGTGTAAGACACAGTTTTTGCCCTCATGGAGCTCAAATTTTGATGAACAGAACATAAGAGAGTGAAGGATATATGGTCTAAAGAGATGATAGAAGAAATAATTATATCAGCACACATGTTTTGAATGCTTAAGAAGGTCCAATTTCTGTTTTAAGCCTATTAGCATTTATTTTAATTTATACCACAACTCAGTTAGTTAGGAACAATTATTATTTTTATGTTGCAGTTAAGAGAACTGAGACTAGGACAGGGTAAATTATTTACCCAAGGTCACAAAACTAGTAAGTGGTGCTTCAGTCAAGAAAGGGAAATAGAATTGGGACAGAAGAACAAAAAGAGAAAGCATGGATGGATGGATAGATAGATAGATAGATAGATAGATAGATAGATAGATGATAGATCTCAACATATGTGCATATGTATATATTATTGTATACATGCTCATCATACTCACACACACACTGTAATACACTTTATGTGTTTCTACTTTTCCATCTTTCTGTATGTCATTACCATACCTGGAGTGTATGTGTGTGTGTGTGTGTGTGTGTGTGTGTGTGTGTGTGTGTATATATACACACACACATATACTTAATGCACCTCCTCCTTTGTTATATCTGTTCATCTATCAAAACCAGCTCAAATTCTACTTCATTAATGAGTCCTCTCTGAAGATTCTAGATGTAAATGATCATCTCCTTACTCTAACATGTCATTAGCTTTATTCTTGTTTATTTACCCATTAATACTATATTGTAAAGTATACTATAGCTAGTGACTTTTCCTGAACATAACAATTGGAAAAGTGTTTCCCCTCAGTGCAACACATACATGGCATAGAGTGAGTGATTCTTGATACATCAATGCATAGATTGATTGAAGCAAGCAAACCCTTGTCATTCATGCGCCATTGCTTCCTTGTAGCAGTGTCCAATGTACTATTGCTTTTTGTGGTTCCATTGATCTTACAATTCTAATCAGAGATGTCCAAATGTACTCTACTGTCTCCTCTCTGATAGAACTGATTTCCAGTGTTCTTTTCTGCTGAGTCCTTTGCTGGGTCATTTCTTGGTTCACTTTGATAAGCTTGTTTCCAATTTTATATCTTTTCTAGCCTGAAGAACAGAATCTTACAAGGAAAGTCTGGAAAGGAATTAGTCAGCCAACCAGGATGTTTCCCTTACAACAACATTTTATGGTCCTTCACAAAGCTGCTAATATGCAAATCATTCCTTTGCAGTTCTCTCATCAGAGTACAGTTCTGGAGCATTGGCCATATCCAAATCTAGAGGCCCTTAGAATAGATAAGAACTCTCTTCTTCAGAGTCCCCAATAAGCCTGCCTGCAGAACGGGCTGAAACCTCATTGCAGTCCTGTGCTTCCTTTCAATTATTTCCCAGAGAGGTTACTCTTAGTTGGCTAAGCTCTAAGGGGCTGGTAAAATACCCCAATTGTTCTCCATTACACTCTCTTTACTTATTCTCTTTATATTTACTGTGCTGACAGAGTAAAATGACTCCACAAAGATGTCATGATGGCTGCAATTATGCCCTCCCACTTCTCCCCTATCCCCAACTCCAATCTTTGTATTTCCTAAGCTGTTTCAAATCCTTGAGGAGGGAGTCCTAGGGAAGATCAGAGTTTAGATTTCTTAATCTAGTGAACTGTGGTTATAAAACATAATATGAAATAGTAATTATGTTATTCTTGGGTTGAAACTGGCTAAACATAAAATTATTTGTCTAGGAGTACCCAGATTATGAATGTAATGGGCAGTAATAATTAGAATCTTATTATCTGTTCAGTCAGGGCCAGTATTCTGTGTGTGCAAACCATGGAGAAGTTTTATAATGAGTGTGGTCATGATCTACTTTATCAAGATAGATGTAGTGAAAACAGAAAAATGAACTGCAGGTCTGGCTGCGTGTCACCATGAAAACCAATTATATGACACAGGTGCTGGTGAGAAGGAAAGAGGTTTATTCAAGTGCCAGCCACCTGTGAAGATGGGAGGGCTCCTGTCCTCAAAAACTCATTTCTCTCTTTTGGTACAGGCCATGCAGAGGTTTTTATAAGAGGAGGGGGGCAAGGTTAAATAAGCAAAACTAGAACAAAAGAATAAATGGGTTGAGAGTTCTCTGCTGCGGGGACTCAGCACAATTTGTTTAGCTAAGTGGATCAAGGCCAGTACATCTCCCGAAGCGGGCCTATCTGAAAGCCAGAATTAATCTTCTTAGTTGTTAAAGGAATTGAAGCTAGCAAGTAACTTAAAATTTTTGTTTCATGTAACAAGTGTCCACAGATTCCCATAGTCAGGCTGTCTTCTTGGCCTTGAAGGAGAATCAGAACTACAAGCCTCACTGCGGTGGAGTGAGGAGAAGCGGTTATTCTTCTCGCTGAGACGTTAACCCTTGATGTGTGTCAGCCAAAGGGGAATAGGCTTTCACCTGTAACAAGAACTTGGCCAGAGGTGATAGCACAAGATTGACTATTATGTGTTTCTTGAGCAACAAACATCTTACAGAAATTCTTTTATAAGTTAACTTTGTTAGTATATTCTTATTTAGCTCTACTTTATGGCTAATCAGACTGTCAGTAAATCCGTAATATAGCATGTTTTTTCCCAATTATAGTAACACAAATCTTCGGTTCACAGTCCATCTATGAATTTCATCTATAAGAAGTTTGAGAAACTATTTGTTAACCTCTTTTGTTAATATGGCTGAACCTATTCACTGGATTAAATGCTGAATAAGAGGTAGGGTATTTATATGTTGCTTGTTTTACAAAACACAAGAAATTCTAGTATTATTCTAACTCGTTCCCCTCCACTGAATAAATTATGCTTGCTAGTTCTTCAGGGAAAAATTCCTTTAAATTTTCTTCAAAATATCTCAGATTAATACTAAAAAATTAATGCTTAAGGGTGGAAAAAAATGAAACCCACATTCTCTACTTCCCCCTCCATTACCCTCTCTGTCTTCTTGTCAATACCATATTATACACTGAAGGGTTGCATAGAGAAAAAAAAAATACTTAAATGACTGAACATTACATCAATTCATATTCAGCATGTTTATTAAGCTTATCTACTATATAATTTTTAAAGCTTAGAATAATTCATAATGAGGAAATTACAATTTTTTTGCCCTGTAAGAAAGAAGCATGCCATTCTAATCCATTATGGTCGGACACGTGTTGTTTGTTACCTGTTGTTTTTGTTTTTATAAGATAATGAATTGTAGTCATCTCCTGTGTGGTTTGGTTAGCTCAAAATAATAAATCCCAACTATAGAAATAGTGAAAAAGAACCCTGGCCTGGTAGCTCAGTTGGTTAGAACATCATCCTGACATGGCAAGGTTGAGGGTTCAATCCCAGTCAGGGCATCTATGAGAATCAACTAGTAAATACATAAACAAGTGAAACAACAAATCGATCTCTCTCTCTCTTTCTTTTTCTTCCCCAATTCCTCTCTCTCTACAAAAATCAATAGAAAATAGTGAAAAAAATCAAACAAAAAAAACCTAAGCTAAGCAAAATTCCATTAAGATAAGTTATTTTTTATCTTTAATGTTAACTTGTTGACTTACATGCAACAGTATCTTTTTTTTTCTATCCAGTGTCTCATTGTGAGTCCTTGTCACCATATATATATATATATATATATATATATATATATATATATATATATAAAAACAGGTGGTCAGAGGCAGAAATAAGACTGTTTTACATTTTCAAAACTTAGAAAAGAAAGGCATTGTAAAGAAATGTTTCTAAAGTATTCAAAGCAAAGTTCTTCCAATTACAAAACAAACAATCAAAGAGAACAAAAAAATCCCTTACACATTGACATATTTATTATATTTGGGTGGTAAATGTTATTAATTACCTTACTTATCACCACTCAAACTTATTTCTTTGAAATTCACAAGATTTTTAAAAAGTATTTAACAGAACACAACTAGAATCTGGATTTATGGCAGCATTCACAGTACAGTATTTATTATGTTCAGCTGTTGTCAATAACACACTCATTCATTCCTGTTTTCATTCACACAGTTAGTGTGATACAGAGAGGAGTATGACACAGTTCCAGATCTCAAGAAACCACAGTCTCTTGCATGGAATGACATCATCACATCAGTTTAAAAGTGCTCATTGTATGTGTATAAAATGTGGAGTGATGAATCAGAAGGTTTGGAGGTGAGAAGCCCTGGCTCCTGAGTTTTTCTACCAGTTAAGGGGTGTTCTAAGTAGAACTCCCATCAGTAAAATGAGCTAGAAACTCCCTTACAGAGTTAAGAAAATTATATGAACAGTGTATCTGAATCACTTAGCACATTCAAATTGATTTAAAAAATAAGCTATTATTATATCACATGAATTTGGTCAAAAATTATTTTCTTTTTTTACTCAGAAAAAATACTCAGCAACTTATTTATAGGCATACAGATCATAGGTAGAAATCCTGAGATTCACACTCCCATTTCAATGCCAAATAATTTACATGCTCAGTATTTTTTCTATTACATTAGCTTTCTTCTGAAATAGCTTCATTTCCATGACTTCCTTGAAAAGATAATGCTTGTAATTAATATGAAAAAGTCATCCATGCAGTTCTGTCTAAATCTTTTCTCTGGCCCATTTTGCTAAATCTTCTTAACAGTCATTCTTTTTTACTTTTATACAGAAATATTTATAATATTGAGGCATGATACTTGTTACTAACTGATTAATAATAATTATCAGAAGTTATTCACTTTTTCTCACCCAAATGTTATCATGTTATAAACCCAGCAACTTTAGACCCTTAATTCTTATTTTGTAGCTACTAAACACAGTTTTAAAAACCATTAAAAAGAGATGTCAAGTATGTATTAAAATTTGTCCGTTCTGTTTTCAGGCTAGAGTATTTTTTTTTAACTGCTCAGTTATACAGCCCACTGGAATCCATTACCGTGGCAGGTTTTGTAGGCAAATAGCACACCAGAGGAAAGTTTGGCTCTGAGTTTTCTTTCTGATTCAGTTTACCCTTTGGTTGCTAATTTGCACTTTTCTCTGAAACAGATTAGAATTATAATACATATGCAAAAGAATAAAGTGAAGAAAGGCAACCCCTGATCTCCAAATAACAGTACAAATGTGGGAAAATTATTTGATTAGTTTCTGTCCCCGTTTAAACATCTACAAGAGTGGGTAATAAATGGCATGTGGTCATGGAGCTGGTCTGTAGCTAATTACTCAGGAATTTTGGGAGGTGGATATGAAAATTTGGGGAGTTTAAATGAGCCATGGTATTTATACCATAGACAGTGGCAATTGCTGTAAACTAGAGCTTTCCTGTTCCTTCCTGGAGAGTGGATTTATGAAACATAACTAGATAATCTTTGTAAACCGCTTTAAAGTTCTAATCCTACATTAAGATTTCCATATTCTTAGTTCTTAAGAGTATAATGTTAATTCAGAAATCTGCATAAGGGTATTTTTTTAAGTTACCTCTCTAAAGGCTTGTACCAATTTGTACCTTTTGTTCTAACAATAAAGATGTCAAGATGTTTGTGTTAAGAGACCTATGTTTCAGTAATTGCACAAAAAAATCAATTAAAGATGAATATGCAGAGCTTCATGAGAGGAAACTTATCCTTAGTTGACAGCCAAGATGCCTTAATGAAATGGAGATGCATAAATACCGCTGATTGCAAGTCATTGTAAGTTTCTCATTTTATTCCTTCTCTTCAGTGGTAATACACAAAGTATTTCATGAATTACTCTGAGCTATCATAAAAAAATAAACATTTTCTAAGCATAACATGTCATCTCACCTTACTGTTTGTTCATCTGTTAGCTTCTATTACTTTTGGTTTTTCTGTACAATAACTTTTGCTTACCTGGAAGTCAAATGTTTGAAAATCACATACAAATTCAAAATGTGTTTTTAATGGTAAGGTCAGTGGCTTGACTGAAGATAGCGTCCATATATCAAATACCTTTATTGCTCGTCTTCTCCTTGATCTGGACACAAGAGAAGCAGAGCTTCAAGCAGAGGGGGCAGTTTCCCAAACCTCACTTGTGAAACTAATTAGAGGCGGTTGTTTGAATTCATATTTCAGAGAATAAGCTCAGAAATGAGCCACATTTTTTTAGTCAGACTGCTTGTACTATGGGGAGTGGGGGCATCTGCTATAATTAGCTGGCGTTGTGGAGAGAAAACTCCCTATTTAGTTATAAAAATTTGGGAAAGGACATGGAAATATAGAGAATAAATAAGGAATGTCAAAGG
The DNA here is from genome assembly GCF_036850765.1 of Saccopteryx bilineata. NCBI lineage: Eukaryota > Metazoa > Chordata > Mammalia > Chiroptera > Emballonuridae > Saccopteryx > Saccopteryx bilineata. The sequence continues at coordinate 220,753,698 of NC_089493.1, read as the reverse complement.
ATGTTGAAGGAATACACTGACATATTTATAGTGACTATTGACTGATAGAAAAAAATTGACTAAAACTATTTCATTTTAAACTAAGTGCTCAGGAAAGATATTGCTCAGATTGTTACATTTCTTTTATTTTCCTAACATGACATTTTTTCCCTATTGATTTGAGAGAAAGAGAGAGAGAGAGGTGAAGGGAGAGAGATAGAGAAGCATCAACTTGTTTCACTTGTTACATTTAGTTGTGCACTCATTGATTGTTTTTTGTATGTGCCCTGACTGAGGGTTGACACCACAACCTCTGGTGCCCTGGAGAAGATGCTTTATCTACTGTGCAACCAAGCCAAGGCCTATTTTCTTAACATCTTATTGGTAGATAGTTTTATTTTATAATACATACCTAATGAATAAATTAAATACATATATAGTCTCATAGTAGTTTTGTTTTTGTTTATAAATGTTTTTAGAATTTTTAAAAACAATAATTAAACACATATATATACTTATGAATATATGCATACATGTATATGAATGTTCATTTGCTTTTTAAATTATTTTTAATATGGTACCATTCTGTTCTAAAGCTTGCTTTTTCATTTAATATAGCTTGGTTATTGTTCCATGTTAGCATGGAGACTTATTTCATTATATTTAATAGCTATATAGTATTCTGTAATGTATGTAATAAACAAATTCTCAAAAAGTAAGAGATTCTAATTTTTCAATAATAAAGACAATGAACTTTTATTTGCCTATCTCTATCTCTATATTTATATATAATTTTATGTTTATGAGTATTTCAATAGAATAGGTGCTCAGAAATGAATCCCTTATTACTACTTATTGTCTTAAATATTTTTTATTTTTTAATTATAATTGACATATAATATTATATTAGTTTCAAGTGTACAATATGGTGATTAGACATATATATATATATAACTTAAATACCAATTATCCTTAAGCTTCGTACCCACCTGACACCATACATAGTTGTTATTACTACTTTTAATTCTCAAAATTATTTTCAAGGCAAAGTTACTATTATTATATTATAGTATTATATTTATTTAATTGATAAGTTAACTAAAAAGTAAAAAGTTTAAATACTCTATTTAAGTCATGTTGCTAGAATCTAGGAGAACTAGGTTGCATGCCTACCTTTTGTTTGAACGCAGTACTCATAAAATCTGACTGCAGAACACTACACAAAGCTGTCTCTCATTATTTCTGACTCCTAGTATATCAATTATTTTCATAATTTAATATTTCTGAAGTTGGAATCCATCTCACCATTGATGCTATTTTAACAATCATTGTCAGCCAGCCAGCAGTATGACACAGATGTCATTGCTGACATATGTGCACTTAGGTTGTTTATTGGTTCCATGACAAGACCACCTATAAACCCTCAACAAGGGCCTTAAAGGCAGGACTGTGAGTCCTGGTAGTTGTCTGAATATCTTGCGACACCTTTATTAAAATTAAAAAACTTTTAGTAACAAAAGTTGCCAAAAGAGTATCAAAAGCCAGCCCTGGCCAGTTGGCTCAGTGGTAGAGCATCGGCCTGGCGTGCAGGAGTCCCAGGTTCGATTCCCGGCCAGGGCACACAGGAGAAGAGCCCATCTGCTTCTCCACCCCTCCCCCTCTCCTTCCTCTCTGTCTCTCTCTCCCCCTCCCGCAACTAAGGCTCCATTGGAGCAAAGTTGGCCTGGGCCCTGAGGATGGCTCTGTGGCCTCTGCCTCAGGTGCTAGAATGGCTCTGATTGCGGCAGAGCAACGCCCCGGATGGGCAGAGCATCCCCTCCTGGTGGGCGTGCCGGGTGAATCCCGGTCGCACGCATGCGGGAGTCTGTCTAACTGCCTCCCCGTTTCCAACTTCAGAAAAATACAAAAAAAGAAAAAAGAAAAAAAAGAAAAAAAAAAGAATATCAAAAGCCTAAAAGAAAACAGTAGAGATAACAAGAAAATTCTATAAAGAAATTTGTGTCACCAACAATCTTGATGGAAGCAAATAATAATTTGTCAGAAAAAAAACTTGTTAACTTTGTCAAATGTATTTAAGAAGAATTTGACCTCAAATATAAAGATCCAAACCAATTGATTTGATTTATATATTCAATGTTATGTCTGCATAAGAGTAATATACGATAAAGTCAAGGTCTAAATAGAAAAGAATTCTTTGAGTAACTAACAGTAGAAATTATAAATGACAAGAAAATGTTGTACATAGTAAAATTCATTATTGTTTTTTCTTTCTCTTGGATATACAGAACATAAACGTACCCCTGACAATTAATATCTTTTTAGATTCATTGAAATACATTAGTACTTCCCTTATAGAGTTATAGGGATGGCTTTAAGTGCTTAGAATCATGCCTAGTATACAGTGTGTCCGTAAAGTCATGGTGCACTTTTGACTGGTCACAGGAAAGCAACAAAAGACAACAGAAATGTGAAATCTGCACCAAATAAAAGGAAAACCCTCCCAGTTTCTGTAGGATGATGTGGCAGCATGTGCGCATGTGCAGATGATGACGTAACACCATGTATACAGCGGAGCAGACCACAGCTATGCCAGTTGAGATGTGGATGGTACAGAGGAAAGTTCAGTGTGTTCTTTGGCTCGCTAAATTGGAATCTGTGACCAAAGTGCAACGTGAATATCGGCGTATTTATAACAAAGTGCCACCACATAGGAATAACATTACTCGGTAGGATAAGCAGTTGAAGGAAACCGGCAGTTTGGTGGGGAAACCCCGTTCTGGTAGGCCATCAGTCAGTGACAAGTCTGTAGAGGCTATACGGGATAGCTACCTAAGGAGCCCTAAAAAATCTGTGCGTGAGCCCACATCGAACTGCACTGAATAGGTATGAAACTGGGAGAGTTTTCCTTTTATTTGGTACAGATTTCACATTTCTATTGTCTTTTGTTGCTTTCCTGTGACCGGTCAAAAGTGCACCATGACTTTACAGACACACTGTATTTTGAGCATTTGATAAATGATAGTTATTAAAAATATTTAATAGAAATTGCAAATTTTTCTCCAAAAAGGGTAAATCAATTTATAATACCAACTTAACAATTTTATTACAGTAATTTATAACATAAAACATAATTTGGTATAATTCTTTATAAAAACACAAAAAATAAGGCTATTATTTAAGACCTATCATATGTGATCATGTATCTTCTGTACAGATAAAAGGAGAAGTTAAGTTTGCTGAAAGTCCCCCCCCAAAATAAAAGAAAACCCAGAACATCTTTAACATCTTCTGTGTAGTGCCATAATTACTTAATTGTTGTATCCTCAAATAAACTTTTATTTTGGGGTTAAATATAGGAATAAAAATTGCACTTTCAGCAATAATTCTTTGACCTCTGGATAGTAATAATAAATACTGTTCAACAGATAAATTTATTCTTAAAGATTATTAATTATTAATGAAAATCTCTTGAATGCTTATATTTTTTAAAAAGGCAGTGAAAACATATTATAAAGTTGGATTCAGAAACATTTTCTTGCATATGAAATCAATCTACTTTAAAAACAATTGAAAGGAGTGACGTCACGGAAATGGCGCTGTGAGCAGCGCGTCCGACAGCTCTCCCCTAAATCACAACAAATTTATCAACTAGAAACAGAAAAATTTATCCTCGGAGCATTCCGGAGTTCCACACAAACTGATAGCGAAAGGACTGTTATCACTTGAATCTGAGAGACGAGGGTGTGGAGGAATCTACCACAGGGACGTTCTTTCAAACCGCAAGGAAGTGCGCCTGTGGTGAGTCAGCCCATATACTTGGGAACCGCGAGCCACCGCGAGCGGCCGCCGCGAACTGCCACCGCGAGCGGCCGCCACGAGCAGCCGCGCGTGCCCGGTCCGGTTGAGCACCGCTGACGTTCCCGGCGGCCCGCACACTGCGAGTGGGGGTCGCCGGCCACCGGTGCCCGGAGCGCCCCATTCGCGCGTTCCTTGGGCATTCCACGCGCCCAGGGCGCCCTGCTGGCCCGCACACCCAGGGGGCTCCATTATCCTGCGCCTGGTGCGGTCCAGCCTCCAGCGGCGGGGCGAGCGGGAGAGGCTTGGGAGATTCTCTCCGTGGGCGGGGCACCTCACCCAGCCATTCAAGCTAACAATCAAGCGTTGGGGGAGGGGCGCGTGCAGGCAGCATAAAATACCTTCGGAAGCACAGCTGCGACCCAATCACTGAAATTAGCTTAACCCATAAAATCTGCGCACCCTCGGTTCTAATTGATAAGATCTCTCTCAGTTCAGCGATCCAAGACAAGAGGCGTGATATTTTTTAAGTGCCTCTCGCTAAAGGGGCGGGGGCAACTTCTGATTGATAGAGCCTCCATATTCAGGGATAAACGCTAACAAGAAGGACTTGGCAGATAATAAGGTCTATACTACACTAGTCGTAAGCAGAGACTAGTGCCTCTTCTTCCCTGCAAAAACAGGCTACAAAGTGTGGAAAGCCTGGGTTGAGAGGTCCAACTAAATGCTAGGCGCTGAACAGTCACCTTGACAACAATTGACTCCCACCCCCGCCTGATTACACTGGAGGCCCTGACTCTCAGAGCCTTTCCCAAAGCCTTGCACTGAGTGGGGATAAAGTAGGGATTTCCCAGCTCTTTGAGCCTCTTACTCCCCAGGCAGAAGCAGTTGCAGCCGTATAGCTGGATCACCAGGCTGCTAATTCAGAAAGGGGGGACTAGGAGAGAGAATCCAGGAAAGCAAACTCTCTCATCGTTGGACCCTGCAAACGCCAACAAGCCTTTACTTCCAGCAAGACTAAAGCCAATTATATGACATTGCCATAGAATCCCATCAACTGCAAATCCCTACCTAAGAGTGACACAGGGGCAGAGCCTGGGGTACAGAGTCACCGACCAGGAAGAGGGAGAGAAAAGAAAAAGGAAGAAGTTAACCTCTCAAAATCAAGAAAAACCCACAGACTTTACAACTTGATCCACTAATTTTTTTTTGTTGTTGTTGTTGTTTGTTTCTTCTATCTTTTTGCCTTTATTTCCTCCACCTCAGTCCTTCTATTCTCTGCCCATCTTATGCTTCCCCTTTCTTGAACTACACTACCCATGAGTGTTGCATTTTATTTTTCTTCTTCATCCTCACCTTCCTTTAAGGTTATACTCCAAAACACTTAACTCTCACTCTCTCCTATTTTGGTTTTTTTTTTTGTCTTGCTTTATTTTGTTTTTTTCTCTTTCTATTTTATTTCTTCCTTCCTTTTTCTCTTTTTTTTATTTTTTCCTTTCTATTCGTTTTTTCTTTTCTCATTTTACTTTCCTCCCATATAATCCTCAATCACGAACAAATTAGTTAATTTGGGACTCAAGGCTTTTTTTTGGCTTTATTTCTCTTTTTTGCTTTTGTTTTTATTTTTTTTTCTTGTTTGTTTATTTTTGTGGCATTTTGGGTCCTCCCAACCCAAGGTCTCCATTGTATTTAGTCTTCGCTCCACTTAATACAACAGATTTTTACTTATTATTTTTATTTTTTCTTCTTTATTATTCTTTTTTCGTCCTTTTTTCTGGTTCCCTCTTATCCCTCTCATTATATCTCTTAGTTGACCATCACTTACAAGCAAATCATCTTATGCTTGTCTAAGATTTTCTTCCTTTTTTTTTTTTTTTTGCATTTAGTAGGTCCCTACTCCCTTTTTTTTTGCCCCTTGAACTCCTCACCCCAAATCAGGCCCTCCATTATAGGCACGATATTTCCCTGAGGAGGGGAGAGGAGGGAAAGAGAAGAGAGAAAAAAAAGGGGAAATAATAAATTATTACTGTTTTTTTTTGTGGGGTGTTTTACCTTTTTTTTTTTTTCTTTTTACTCTTTATTAATTCTAATTAGTGCTATCAATAAGACCACCCTCAGATGCCGATAAGAAAGAGGAAATCGAATATTATGGATACAAAAGAAAGAGAGGTAACACAAATAGATGTGGAAAAATCTATGGAGAAAAGACTTAACATATTGGAAGCCTTGGAGCTAAATGACAGAGAATTTAAAATAGAAATCTTAAAAATACTCAGAGATATACAAGAAAACACAGAAAGGCAATATAGGGAGATCAGAAAACAACTCAATGAACACAAAGAATATATTACCAAGGAAATTGAAACTATAAAAACAAATCAAACAGAAATGAAAAACTCAATTCATGAGCTGAAAAACGAGGTAACAAGCTTAGCTAACAGAACAGCCCAGATTGAAGATAGGATTAGTGAAATAGAAGACAAACAACTTGAGGCACAACAGAGAGAAGAAGAAAGAGACTCAAAAATAATAAAAAACAAGAAAGCCCTACAGGAATTGTCTGACTCCATCAGAAAGAATAACATAAGAATAATAGGTATATCAGAGGGAGAAGAGAAAGAAAATGGAATGGAGAATATACTCAAACAAATAATAGACGAGAACTTCCCAAGCCTGTGGAAGGAACTAAAGCCTCAAATTCAAGAAGCAAACAGAACACCAAGTTTTCTTAACCCCAACAAACCCACTCCAAGGCACATCATAATAAAGATGACACAAACCAATGACAAAGAAAAAATTCTCAAGGCAGCCAGGGAAAAGAAGAGTACAACATATAAAGGAAAGCCTATTAGATTATCATCAGATTTCTCAGCAGAAACTCTACAAGCTAGAAGAGAGTGGACCCCAATATTTAAAGCCCTGAAAGAGAGGAACTTTCAGCCAAGAATACTATACCCATCAAAGCTATCCTTCAAGTATGAAGGAGATATAAAAACATTCACAAATACAGAAAAGATGAGAGAATTTATCAACAGAAAGCCCCCACTCCAGGAAATACTAAAGGGGGTTTTCCAACCAGATTCAAAGAACAAAAGAAAACAACACCACAAGTAACAGCTCCACCAAGAACACAATAAAACCAAACTTAAACTGTGACAACAAAGGAAAAAAAGGGGGGAGAGGATGGAGATTAACAGTAGCAAAGGATGATGAAGTGCAGAAATACTTATAAGATAGGGTACTACAATGAATATGGTAGGTACCCTTTTCATTACTTAATGGTAACCACCCTTAAAAAAACCACCACAAAAACACTTGACTTAAAAAAGGTAGCAACAGAGGAAAGAAGTATGGAACACAAACAAACAAAAACAAATGATAGAAAAACAAAAGAGAAGAATCAAACTAGATACAAAACTAACAGAAAGCAATTTATAAAATGGCAGTAGGGAACCCACAAGTGTCAATAATTACACTAAATGTAAATGGATTAAATTTACCAATAAAAAGACATAGAGTAGCAGAATGGATTAAAAAAGAAAATCCAACTATATGCTGCCTACAAGAAACACATCTAAGCAACAAGGATAAAAACAAATTCAAAGTGAAAGGCTGGAAAACAATACTCCAAGCAAACAACACCCCAAAAAAAGCAGGCGTAGCAATACTCATATCTAATAATGCTGACTACAAGACAGAAAAAGTACTCAGAGACAAAAATGGTCATTTCATAATGATTAAGGGGAAGTTGAATCAAGAAGACATAACAATCCTTAATATATATGCACCAAACCAAGGAGCACCAAAATATATAAGACAGCTACTTATTGACCTTAAAACAAAAACTAACAAAAATACAATCATACTTGGAGACCTCAATACACCGCTGACGGCTCTAGATCGGTCATCCAAACAGAGAATCAATAAAGATATAGTGGCCTTAAACGAAATACTAGAACACCTGGATATGATAGACATCTACAGGACACTTCATCCCAAAGCGACAGAGTATACATTTTTCTCTAGTGTACATGGAACATTCTCAAGAATTGACCATATGTTGGGCCACAAAGACAATATCAGCAAATTTAGAAAAATTGAAATTGTACCAAGCATATTTTCTGATCATAAAGCCTTGAAACTAGAATTCAACTGCAAAAAAGAGGGGGAAAAACCCACAAAAATGTGGAAACTAAACAACATACTTCTAAAAAATGAATGGGTCAAAGAAGAAATAAGCGCAGAGATCAAAAGATATATACAGACAAATGAAAATGAAAATACGACATATCAGAATCTCTGGGATGCAGCAAAAGCAGTAATAAGAGGGAAGGTCATATCACTTCAGGCCTATATGAACAAACAAGAGAGAGCCGAAGTAAACCACTTAACTTCACACCTTAAGGAACTAGAAAAAGAAGAACAAAGACAACCCAAAACCAGCCGAAGAAAGGAGATAATAAAAATCAGAGCAGAAATAAATGAAATAGAGAACAGAAAAACTATAGAAAAAATCAATAAAACAAGGAGCTGGTTCTTTGAAAAGATCAACAAAATTGACAAACCCTTGGCAAGACTCACCAAGGAAAAAAGGCACAGGACTCAAATAAATAAAATGCAAAATGAAAGAGGAGAGATCACCACAGACATCATAGATATACAAAGAATTATTGAAGAATACTATGAAAAATTATATGCCACCAAATACAACAATCTAGAAGAAATGGATAAATTCCTAGAACAATACAACCTTCCTAGACTGAGTCATGAAGAAGCAGAAAGCCTAAACAGACCAATCAGCAGGGAGGAAATAGAAAAAACTATTAAAAATCTCCCCAAAAATAAAAGTCCAGGCCCAGACGGTTATACTAGTGAATTCTATCAAACATTCAAAGAAGACTTGGTTCCTATTCTACTCAAAGTCTTCCAAAAAATTGAAGAAGAAGCAATACTTCCAAACACATTTTATGAGGCCAACATAACCCTCATACCAAAACCTGGCAAGGATGGCACAAAGAAAGAAAACTACAGACCAATATCTCTAATGAATACAGATGCTAAAATACTAAACAAAATACTGGCAAACCGAATACAACAACATATTAAAAAAATAATACATCATGATCAAGTGGGATTCATCCCAGAATCTCAAGGATGGTTCAACATACGCAAAACGGTTAACGTAATACACCATATCAACAAAACAAAGAACAAAAACCACATGATCTTATCAATAGACGCAGAAAAGGCTTTTGATAAAATACAACACAATTTTATGTTTAAGACTCTCAACAAAATGGGTATAGAAGGAAAATATCTCAACATGATAAAGGCCATATATGATAAACCATCAGCCAACATCATATTAAACGGCATAAAACTGAGGACTTTCTACCTTAAATCAGGAACAAGACAGGGTTGTCCACTCTCTCCACTCTTATTCAACATGGTGCTAGAAGTTCTGGCCAGAGCAATCAGACAAGACAAAAAAATAAAAGGCATCCATATCGGAAAAGAAGAAGTAAAGCTATCACTTTTTGCTGATGATATGATCCTATACATCGAAAACCCGAAGGACTCCACAAAAAGATTATTAGAAACAATAAACCAATACAGTAAGGTCGCAGGATACAAAATTAACATACAAAAGTCCATAGCCTTTCTATATGCCAACAATGAAATATTAGAAAACGAACTCAAAAAAAATAATCCCCTTCACGATTGCAACAAAAAAAATAAAATACCTAGGAATAAACATAACAAAGAACGTAAAGGACCTATATAATGAAAATTACAAAGCATTGTTAAGGGAAATCGAAAAAGATACAATGAGATGGAAAAATATTCCTTGTTCTTGGATAGGAAGAATAAATATAATCAAAATGGCAATATTACCCAAAGCAATATACAAATTTAATGCAATTCCCATCAAAATCCCTATGAGATTTTTTAAAGAAATGGAACAAAAAATCATCAGATTTATATGGAACTATAAAAAACCCCGAATAGCCAAAACAATCCTAAGGAAAAAGAATGAAGCTGGGGGCATTACAATACCTGACTTTAAACTATATTATAGGGCCACGATAATCAAAACAGCATGGTATTGGCAAAAAAATAGACACTCGGACCAATGGAACAGAATAGAAAGCCCAGAAATAAAACCACATATATATGGTCAAATAATCTTTGATAAAGGGGCCAACAACACACAATGGAGAAAAGAAAGCCTCTTCAACACATGGTGTTGGGAAAACTGGAAAGCCACATGCAAAAGAATGAAACTCGACTACAGCCTGTCCCCGTGTACTAAAATTAATTCAAAATGGATCAAAGACCTAAATATAAGACCTGAAACAATAAAGTACATAGAAGAAGACATAGGTACTAAAATCATGGACCTGGGTTTTAAAGAACATTTTATGAACTTGACTCCAATGGCAAGAGAAGTGAAGGCAAAGATAAATGAATGGGACTACATCAGAATTAAAAGTTTTTGCTCAGCAAGAGAAACTGATATCAAAATAAACAGACAGCCAACTATATGGGAACTGATATTTTCAAACGACAGTTCAGATAAGGGCCTAATATCCAAAATTTACAAAGAACTCATAAAACTCAACAACAAACAAACAAGCAATCCAATAAAAAAATGGGAAGAGGACATGAACAGACACTTCTCCCAGGAAGAGATACAAATGGCCAACAGATATATGAAAAGATGCTCAGCTTCATTAGTTATTAGAGAAATGCAAATCAAAACTACAATGAGATACCACCTCACCCCTGTTAGATTAGCTATTATCAACAAGACGGGTAATAGCAAATGTTGGAGAGGCTGTGGAGAAAAAGGAACCCTCATTCACTGTTGGTGGGACTGTAAAGTAGTACAACCATTATGGAGGAAAGTATGGTGGTTCCTCAAAAAACTGCAAATAGAACTACCTTATGACCCAGCAATCCCTCTACTGGGTATATACCCCAAAACCTCAGAAACATTGATACGTGAAGACACATGTAGCCCCATGTTCATTGCAGCACTGTTCACAGTGGCCAAGACATGGAAACAACCAAAAAGCCCTTCAATAGAAGACTGGATAAAGAAGATGTGGCACATATACACTATGGAATACTACTCAGCCATAAGAAATGATGACATCAGATCATTTACAGCAAAATGGTGGGATCTTGATAACATTATAAGGAGTGAAATAAGTAAATCAGAAAAAAAACAAGAACTACATGATTCCATACATTGGTGGAACATAAAAATGAGACTAAGAGACATGGACAAGAGTGTGGTGGTTACCAAGGGTGGGGGGGGAGGGAGGACATGGGAGGGAGGGAGGGAGAGAGTTAGGGGGAGGGGGAGGGGCACAGAGAACTAGATAGAGGGTGACGGAGGACAATCTGACTTTGGGCGAGGGGTTTGCAACATAATTTGATGACAAAATAACCTAGACATGTTTTCTTTGAATATATGTACCCTGATTTATTAATGTCATCCCATTACCATTAATAAAAATTTATTAAAAAAAAAACAAAACAATTGAAAAAATGTTCACCTATTGTCACTTTCAAGAAAATTAGAATTCTGTTGGTAAAGAAAATATAGAAAAGCATACAAAATACAGTATTTGAATTTCTGGATATTCACCACTTACTGCAATTATATGCATAAAGGAGAAAGTTCATTCCACATTATGTGTTCAAGTTACTTGCTGACATATGTTTTTCCTTTTAGTTATCTCTTATACCTTTGCTCCCAGAGTTGTTTGTAGATCTCTTAAGGAATGACGAAGTTTAAAGGCTGGGTTATTGCAAAATTATTGCAATGAAGTTTTAGTTGTTTCTGGGGGCTATCTGAAGAAGAAGTTTAATTTGTTTTTATGAAGGCAGCCAATAATTGGGTTATTCTTAGATATTCATATAAAGTAGAAGAAATTGTCACACCTACACAGAGGCCAGCATGATTCTGCTTACCTAGGTTGGGGTGTTGAGGGTTGATAGTTATGCTTAAAATGTAGCAGGCCTCTTGCGAGTAAATCTAGTACAGTAGTTAAGATACACAAACAATTGTAATTGAAAATGGAATCAAGCATTTAGAGGAAGAAACACTAATTAGAACTCACTGACAAGTGTTATAACACTCACCAGGGTAGCTTTTACATAGGAAAATGATAGTTATGTAAATATAGTGATTAATTACATTCTCTTTGCTGTTGTTTTTCTTCCTGGCATCGAGCTGGACTAGAATTTAGTCAATGATTACAACTTCAAATTTATGGTAAATTTCTAAGTGAGCATTTCTGTTTCTCAAGCCAATTTTGCTTCTGTCATTTCTATATATGTGACTGTGTGTGTATATGTGTGTGCTTTATTACATTTCTACTTGTGTGTGTTTTACTATAACATCTTTGTTGGTTATATATACACAATTTGTAATTTCAGTCTCTGTTTTAGAAGCTACTCTCAATCCCTTGACATATTTAAAAAATGATCTAAGCTGGTATGTATAAATAAAATTATTTCATATATTTTTTGTAATCTAAATATTCTGGTAATAATAATTTGAAAACAAGTTTTCAAGTCTGTCAATATAGCATCTGCTACCAGCACTACAATTGTCTTAAGAAAAAGAAGAGTTATGCTGAATGTATTATTTATTTATAAGAACATTTTAGCATATTAAAAATATTATTTGAAGGCTCCTAAAAGGGAGATTTTACTGCAAGTGAAACCAAAGAAAACACATTTTACTACTTCTTCTAACATGAGATACGGTGAAGGGAAGTTAGTTAGATCAAGCCAGGCGGTCCAGATGGTAAGTGCAGTGGAAAGACAGTTTGAAAAATTTGAAGATCTAGGTTCAAGTTATTATTCTATCACTAATTATCTGTATAACCAAGAAAAGCTACTTCAGCTCTTTTGATCCTAGTTTTCTTGTCTTTAAAATGAGAGGAATAAAATAAATATTTTCCCAAGTTCCTTCTTCCGTTAAAAAATTAGTCAATTTTAAGTTATTTATATTGAAATATTTCCAAAGTAAGTTCATTTGAGTGACATTTAGCCCATTTTCACAGGAAGTGGTAAAGAGCCTCTGGTGATGTTAAAGGCAGCCTGCCCTAAGACTGAGTCCTGTCTGGTTTACAAGGGCTAAGGTGGGAACTGGATAAAAGTAAGGGAATCTGAATTGAATCTAGTTACTCAATCCAGTTTCAATTGCACAGATATTATAAACTATATCTTTTGATTTTTTTTTCAGTTTTAGGGCAAGTAAAATAATACAATTTAGGGAGGTGATGGTCTACCTCTATATTAAGTCGTACCTCTATATAACTGTTTTTTTTTTTGTATTTTTCTGAAGCTGGAAACGGGGAGAGACAGTCAGACAGACTCCCGCATGCGCTGACCGGGATCCACCCGGCACGCCCACCAGGGGGCGACGCTCTACCCACCAGGGGGCGATGCTCTGCCCCTCCGGGGCATCGCTCTCTTGCGACTAGAGCCACTCTAGCACCTGGAGCAGAGGCCAAGGGGCCATCCCCAGCGCCCGGGCCATCTTTGCTCCAATGGAGCCTCGCTGCAGGAGGGGAAGAGAGAGACAGAGAGGAAAGAGAGGGGGAGGGGTGGAGAAGCAGATGGGCGCTTCTCCTATGTGCCCTGGCCGGGAATCCAACCCGGGACTTCCGCACGCCAGGCCGACGCTTTACCACTGAGCCAACCAGCCAGGGCTATAACTATTTTTGATAAATGTGTTTTTCTGATTTTGTAAGCAAATTCATCATAACTACTCAATCTCGGAGTAATTTAATTTAAAGAAGAATTTTATTATTGTATGTTTCCTGGATTTGCCATAACAAATGATCACAAACTGAGTAGCTGGAAAAACAGGAAATTATGGCCCTGGCCAGTTGGTTCAGTGGTAGAGTATAGGTTTGTGTGTGGATATCCTGAGTTCACTTCCTGATCAAGGCACACAGGAGAAATAAACATCTGCTTCTCCACCCTTTCTCTTACCCCTTCTCTTTTTCTCTCTCTCTCTTTCTTCTCCTTCTGCAGCCATAGCTCGATTGGTGATTGGTTGCAGCTAGTTGGCCCCAGGTGCTGAGGATGGCTGGGTGCTAAAAATAGGTTGTTTGCCAGGCAATCGCCCAAGATGGGCAGAGCATTGCCCACTAGGGGGCTTGCCAGGTGGTTCCTGGTCTGGGTTCATGCAGGAGTCTGTCTTTCTGTCTCCTTTCTTTTCACTTAAAAAAAAGGGAAAAGAAAATAAAAAAACAAGAAATTATTATCTTACAGTTCTGGAGGCTTGAAATCTTAGAATCTGAAGGCTCTAGAAAAGGATCTTCTCCATACCTCCCTCCTAGTGGCAGATGACAATCATTATTTCTTGGTATGGAAGCATCTCTCCAATCTCTGTTTTAGATGGCCCATGGGTTCATCGCTGTGTGTGTGCATATATGTCTTTGTCCAAATTTTCTCTGGGCCCAACTCAAGCAAACACCATTTCTAAATAGGATTACATTCTGAATTTTTGGGTAGATGTGACTCTTGGGGGGATATTATTCAACTCAATAAAATTGTCACTTAAAGATATATAAAAACCCAGTAAGTATCAAATGACAAATAAAATTTTAATTAAAAGGTAAAAAGTTCACAAAAAAATCTGTCAGGCATAAGAACTGTTAGGAATAGGTATTGGGTATCCTTAAATATGGCTTTAATTAGGTAAAACAGTGTTAAATTGAATTAAGTAATAATTTTATAATAAACTTTAAATGTATGAAACTTATGGGTTGATACACAAAACTAATGCATGCTAATAATATTAACCTAAACATTTTTGAGAAGACTAAACTGTGGTTAATATGTAATAGAAAATAAAAAAATAAAAGTATGTCTATTTCTTTCACTCCTAAATTATCTCCTTTATCGCTTTTTCTCTTCTTTTAAAAGTATTTTTTTCATAATTTCTCCATCTGACATAATCTTACATATCTACTTTTTTGTTTTCTTCATTTTTATCTTTTTTCTCTGAACATTGACTTATAAAATTTTATTTTAGCTTTTATATGTAAGTAAGAACCTGTTTAAAGGTGAATCATTAAACTTTACTAATCACCAGTGGCACTTCATTTAATTTAGCTACAATTGTTTTTTAAAGGAAGGTACCATGACTCATGTATTGATAAGTTTAAAAAAGCACTTTTATTATTACCTTTTTCCTGAATCCCTAACCTCTCAAATGATTTTTTTTTAAGTGAGAGGAGGGGAGATAGTGAGGCAGATTTTCACATGTGCTTCAACTGAGATCTACCTGGCTACCCCTATCTGGGGCCAATGCTTGAATCAACCAAGCTATCCCTAGCACCAGGGGCCCTACGCTTGAAACAATCGAGTCACTCAGTGGCTGCAAGAGGTGAAGAAAGAGAGAAGGGGCAGTAGGAGGGGAAAAAGCAGATGGTCACTTCTCATGTGTGCCCTTACTGGCAATCAAAACCAGAATGTCCACATGCCAAGCTAACGCTCTATCCACTGAGCCAACAGGCATGGTCTTAAATGAATTTATAATTACCTTTTAAATTAAAATGTTGATAATAAAAATAAAAAATGTGTATTTAAATTTATGTCTGTATGTAATGAATCAAGTTAAAAACATACATTTCATTAGAAAGACGGGGCCCATTACTGAAGAAGCAGGGTTTGTTCAATGAAACACTGAGCAGTGAAGTGGTATAATAAGATTTGTATATATATTTTTAAAGGATTTATCTTTTTAAAGAATGGAGGGAAGTGAACAGCATAATGCAAGAATCTCCATAGCTAGGTCTCAAAATCTTTAAAGATAGCGCTGGTGATAATTCAGGAAAAAGTAATATATTTAAAGGAAGTTTAGAGTGTATAATCGTATAATCGATAACATATGTTGGACAATGGAAGGGAAGGATTTGAGGATCACACACAGGATTCTGTATTGGTTAATTGTGGTAGAAGTGATAGCTTTAACATTCTAGGAAATACATGACATGAATGAATAGGATTTTGGAAAAAAATATGATTGACTTTGGGTTTATAACTTGAGATGTTTATGGAGCATCAAAAAACAGAAATCCAATTAGTTGATTTGAAGCTCAGAAAAAGTACCTTAGATCAAGGGAATTTTAAATTTAATTGCCATTTTTTCTAATTTTTTTTCCAAAAGAAGATTTTTAGTGGTTTTTGAGTGATAAAAAAACCAAAGTGAGAATAAATAATAAAATTGTAACAAAAAAAAAATAAAGGTAGGAAAATTGGAGGGAGCCACAAATGGGACTGATAAAATGTTCTGCAACAAAGTGTTATACAGTTAACTGAAATAGGGTAGAAATATTTCTCTAAGCTTTCTAGAAGCAATCATGGGGTGGGGAACATCATTAATCTTAGGTCACAGAGTTTTATGTTTCATTAATTGTTGTATTTCCCCAAACCTAGAAAAAGATCTCATACCTAGTAGTTACTTAGTATTTTTAAAATAAATGCATGACATAATTAATATATTTTAAATTAATAATTAATTTAAAATTAATATATTTTAAAATAATTTTTAATGACAAGCATTATTGCCTTTGGCAAAATTGCTCAAGTGTTTAAGATTATATTCTTTTCTATAAGGACATTGATATTTGATTGATTCAATTATACACAAGATATTAATATCATTTTTACTTTGGGAAAAAGAGGAGAATCTAGGTTTTCTTGAAATAATTTTTATAGTTAATATTGGCCTGTTCCTAGATGCTCCATAAAAGGTTTTCTCATGAAGCTCTACTTTATGGATGACAATAGTCATAACCATTGAAGGAAGATGCTTATTTTTATCAAGTTCACAATTAATGGGGACAAGAGGAGGGTTATTATACTTTTGTGTCCTCTAGTTTTAAAGGTATGCAGGAGTTTAATTCTCTCCATCTAGGCAAAAGTTGCTTCTGTTGCATCATTTTCTTTTCCTGTAGCATACATCCAACCTGTGTGTCTTTCAAACTCACAGAAGAATATGGGGAGGCAGATTCAGCTGACCTTGACTAGAAGTTGATCAGACCCAGAGCCCACTGGAAAACATGAAGTAATTTATGATCACAAATGTAACTTTGTAGTATCTTGGTTTGTTTTAAAAGAATGAAAAGCCAGGCTCAAAATTTATATTAAATGCCAAAAAAAAGTTCTAAAAATTAAATAAAAAGGCAACTGAGCTTCCTTCTCCCAGAAACACAATAGATCTTTATGAGATATTCTGAATGCCCATGACTCTAGGGCATTCTTTTGGCATAGTTTCTTCTAGCCATACCAAAACCCCCATAGGATGATATCTCTGTGTAATTTCAAATTTTTGTGAATTGCTTTCCTCAGGAAGCAGGTGGCTACACTTCACTGGAATAGAGGGTTTAGCAACACCACAAGAAGGACTTTCTTCTTTGCTCTCCCCTAGCCAACCTTTGTATTTATAGCCCTGAAAATCTTCTGTAATTCTTTCTTTCTTCTTGCCACTTTTTAACTGCATGTTTTATCCTCTTAACTTGTTAAACATTTGAAAGAATAGGGTAGTGGAAAGTAGCCACCCTTGAAACAATATTTTTTCTAATATTATGTCTCCTCAGACAAGGGAAACAAACAAAAAAAATAAACAGATGCGACTACATCAAATTAAAACATTTTGCACAGCAAAATATATAAACAAAATGAAAAGACAACCCACTAACTGGGAGAACATATTCATGATACAGCTGATAAGGCTTAATATCAAGAATTTATAAAGAATTTATAAAACTCAACACCACAAAACACAAACATTCCAATTAAAAATGAGCTAAGGACCTGAATAGATATTTCTCCAAAGAGGACATAAAATTGGCCAATAGATGTATGAAAAGATGCTCAATGTCACTAACCATTGGAGAAATGCAAATTAAACCTGCAATAAGATATCACCTCATGCCAGTCAAAATGGCTCTCATAAATCAACAAACAAGTGCTGGTGAGGATGTAGAGAAAAGGAAACCTTTGTACACTGTTGATGGAAATGCAGATTGGTGCAGCCACTATGGAAAACTGTATGTTCTTCAAAAAATTAAAAATGGAACTGCCTTATGACCTAGCAATGCCATTTCTGGGAATATACCTTAAGAAACCTGAAACACTAATTTGAAAGAATATATGTACTGCTATGTTAATTAAAGCATTATGTACAATAGGTAAGATCTAGAAGCAATCCAAATGTCCATCAGTAATTGAGTGAACAAAATGCTGTGGAACAGTTACACAATGGAATACTACTTGGCTATAAAAAAGAAGGAAATCTTACCATTTGAGATGGCATGGATGGACCTGGAGAGCATTATGCTAAGTGAAATAAGCCATTAGAGAAAGACAAGTACAATATGATTTCACTCATATGTGAAATCTAATGAATAAAATAAACTAACAAAGCAGAAACAGGTTTATAGTTACAGAGAACAGAGAACAGACTGATGGCTGTTAGAGGCAAAGGGGGATTAAGGGGTTGCATGAAAACTGTGAAGAAATTAAAGGAAGAAAACCTCAGAAAAAGACAATAGTATGATGATTATCAGAGGGTTAAAGGGATGTAGAAGATGGTAAAGCAAGGGATAAATAGTGATAGAAGGAAACTTGACTTTGGGTGGTAAACACACAATAAAATATACAGATGATGTATTATAGAATTGTCCACCTGACACTCATATAATTTTATTAACCAATGTCATACCAATAAATTCAATAAAAAATAAAGAAAGTGCAAATAGCCATGTTTTATTCTTATGGGAAGTTCAGTTTTTTCCTGAGTTTGGATTAGTCAGTGCCACTCGTTAGGTTTCACCACCTCTTTCTGGGTGACATAGCTCAGCATCTCAAAAGACTTCTCAGATACATGCTCCTCATTATGCAAGATGATGGATCAACATGAAAGTTATGGTGTCATGATTTTCTTCAACATGGAAGGTATGGTGAAGATAAAGCTGTGGTATCAAACCTTATACACTTTTATGTGTTTAAAATTCTTAGTTCACCTGACCAGGCAGGCAGTGGGGCAGTGGATAGAGTGTCAAACTGGGACACAGAGTAGCAAGGTTTGAAACCCCAAGGTCACCAGCTTGCGCACAGGCTCACCAACTTGAGCGTGGTGTCACCGGCTTGAGTGTGGGATCATAGACATTATCCCAAGGATGCTGGCTTGAGCCCCAGGTTGCTGGCTTGAGCAAGGGGTCACTGGCTTGGCTGGAGCTCCCTGGCCAAGGCACATGTGAGAAAGCAATCAATGAACAACTAAGGTGCTGTAACTATGGGTTGATGTTTCTCATCTGTCTGTCCTTGTCTGTCTGTCTGTTTGTCTCTATCTCTTGCTAAAAATAAATAAATAAAAATAAAATGAAATAAAACTCTTAGTCCAAAGTATAATGTGGATAATATATTAAAACATGTTTTTAGATATATTATACTGTATCACTCTATTTTCTCTGAGACTTCCCACCCAATAATGCTTTGAGTTTTTGTGCTGCAGGAAATAGTAAAATATCCCTAGAAAAAAAAGATTTTTATTCTGAACTTATGGTCCACTTAGATTTTCAGTTGAGAACACATCCAGAAAACCAGTCTTTTGAGTAGAGATATAATTTTGAAAATTCCGTTAGTATATCAAATTAAGCCTTCAAAACCCAGATTATAAACTATTTTCTTTATTATAGAAATGCTATTCTCTCTGGCTAGGACTCTCTACCATCAGGTTGAGTGGAAAGCATATGACAGTACTGAAATCTGCTCCTTATGGTATCCAGGGCTTATGGGCAAGAAAAAATAAAGCCATACACAGAAAAAAAACAAATAGAACACTGATAAATCAGGATTCTCGTCCTTAAGTGCCTTCCATCTTTACCACAATTATTATTGGGTCCCAAGGGAGGGAGGAGTTTCTTAAGACACTAGGAACTAGTGTTGTACTTTTGCTGACATACTATTGGTGTGCTTTTACAGGAATGCTGCCATCTTTCAGGAAAAGCCTCAAACCAGGCCTCTTCCAACATGGCATCAAAAGGGCAAGCTTCTTAGCCTGGCATGGCACTGCTTCCTCCCCACAGCCTAAATATAGCAGGCAAGGACCCATATTTGTCCCAGTGGGGGGAAACAGCTGCTGATATGGCTGGTGGAGCATCAGATCTTGGTTTAGGTTAAGAAAATCATGTGGTATGGAGAATTTTAGAACCACTGTGCCAAGCTGAATAGCTTCCACAGTGAGAGAGTTGAATGGCTTCCTTCGCTTCTTAGGTGTCAGCAGTCCGAGAACAGCTAGTCCAGCCACTCTGGAGCCAGAGACTCGCCAGGATCCTGAAGGAACCATGCAGATTGAAAAAGCCTTGGAATGTCTTACCCAACACAAAGCTACGTGCCCTAAATACCAATATGTCTTCTCAGAGAAGAGCAGGGACGGGGATAGAACTTTATAGGACCGAACATTTTCTTGAGTGATCCAATCAGAAATATAGCTAAATCAGAAATACAGCTACCTACCAAGGTTGTTTTAATTATTAAGTTGAACTAAGGTTAACCAATTAGACTAAATTATAGTCACTGTAACCCACTCTTCATTACCCAAAAGGATGAAGAAATTTCAAGGAGATTGGCTCAGTTATTAAAAAACAAACAACAACAAAAAAAAACCCAAAGACATTTTATTTCCATACAGAGATGTGTTTTGAGACCCTGTTCTAAATGATATTTTATTTGCCCAGATAATTAGGAAATGGAACAAATCAAGGAGACTTTTTTTTTGTTTGTTTTGTTTTGTTTTTTACTTGACCAGAAAGGCTTTGGGATCATGGAGCAATTAGTGGGGTTGAAACTACAAGAACTCCTTTATTCATGATATGTTCCAAGACCTCTAGTGGATGCCTGAAATCACAAAAAATACCAAACCCTATGTCAGGGGTCCCCAAACTTTTTACACAGGGGGCCAGTTCACTGACCCTCAGACCGTTGGATGGCCAGACTATAAAAAAAAACTATGAACAAATTCCTATGCACACTGCACATATCTTATTTTAAAGTAAAAAACAAAACAAAACAGGAACAAATGCAATATTAAAAATAAAGAACAAGTAAATTTAAATCAACAAACTGACCAGTATTTCAATGGGAACTATGGGCCTGCTTTTGGCTAATGAGATGGTCAATGTTTGGTTCCATATTAGTCACTGCTAGCTGTAACAAGTGATATGATGTGCTCCCAGAGCCGTGAGGCGTGCGTCCCACATCACCGGAAGTAGTACTGTACGTGAGCGCCGCTGCGCATCCATATCCACATCCTGTGCTCCTCTCACTGACCACCAATGAAAGAGGTGCCCCTTCCGGAAGTGCGGTGGGGGCTGGATAAATGGCCTCAGGGGGCTACATGCAGCCGGCAGGCCATAGTTTGGGGACCCCTGCCCTATATCTACTATTTTTTTTCCTATGCATACATGCCTATGATGAATTTTAATTTGTAAATTAGGCAATTTCATGGATAGAAGATTTGTTCTTATCAAAAATCTTACCAACCTCAGCCTGTGATATTTTTTTCTTTCCTTACTGAATGTAGAACTTTTACCTTTTCACTTAAAGGATGCATACAGTTCTCTTTGACACATTTGTATTGCCAGTATCACTATTTTTGTGCTTTGGGCCATTATTAAGTAAAATAAGAAATACTTGAACACAAGCACTGCAATAATGACACAGCGATCTTATAACCAAGGAGGCCACTAGGTGACTACCAAGCAGGAGAAATAACAGCATCCATATGCTGGACAAAGTGATATTCATGTCCCAGTTGGGATAGAGCAGGACAGAGTGAGATTTCATCATCCTACTCAGCACTGTCTGCAATATAAAACTTATGAATTGTTTATTTCTGGAATTTTCTACTTAATATTTTTTGACTGCAGTTGACTGTAAATAAGGGAGAACTACTGTATTAAAAAATTCTGGTTTATTCATAGTTTCAGGAGGTCTACAATGCAAATAGCCAGGGCTCTCCTTTCAAACTAATTCCTTGGGAGGGAAGCGAGAAAGACTTTGTGAGTATAAATGAGCTAAAACATTATAGTTCTTCCACTTTAAGAAAGTACTCAGGCTGAGGGTGCTCAGCTCTCACCAGGGACACAGAAAGCTTCCTCTTTACTTTAATGGAAGAAATGAGAGATTAGTTTGAACAGCTGATTTTTATCTCAGTCATTCTACAAACTGTCAGTGCTTGTTTGAGATTTCTTCCTAGTAGGCTGTTTATCACTCTGACTTTCTTTGTTCTTCCAGGCTTTGATCTCAGTGGTCCAGATTCTTGTCCTAAGTAACTTTAGGGGAATTCCAAGAAAAGAGAAACAGTGATTTGATGTTTGGAAGCACTGGTTTCTGTAGCATTTGTCTTCGCCTCTCTGTGTGTCTCTTTCATTTTCTTTTTTCACATTAGTTCATTTTTTGAGTGTAGCATACCAGAGAAACAAGGAGATGGGTCTTCTACAGAGTTGGTCCTTTGGATTGATTTTGCAAAGATCAGTAGAATAGCAATAAATGCTTCGCCCCGTTCTGCCAAATGGGAGTCAATCCAAAGACAAGTGTTTATTTTCTTGGTGAAAAATAATATCTTAGCCTGTTTGTGAGTGGTATTTACAAGTACAGGATGTATTAGCTGATTATTGTGAGGCCTAACCCTTCCTAGACATCTATGTTTGATTGTTGCAAAACGTTTTAAAATCACTGTCAATTTTTGGCTCACTTGCTGTTGTGTTTAGATTACTCATGAATTTCTGGTTGTTTTTGACATTGGATATGTGCACTTACAGCACACCTACATAAATGTTACCATACGTGTCATTCTCTCTTGAGTTTCCCCCCTCTTGAGAGAAGTGTCCTTTGGGCATGTGCTAAGGGCTCCTGTGAATCTAAGATTGTTCTAAGGCAGCTTGGAATCAGAATCCCTTAGAGGGTCTACAAAAATGGTTTATGAACCTATTTTGAAAATACATCACACACATATATACATATGTGTTTATGGTCAAATAACAACTGGACTGATATCAGATTTAAAATGGGTGAGGAAGCGCAGTGCAGTGATCACAGTCACAGAGAGTGCTTCTCTCACTGTGTGCTTATTAACTGGGGGGACATGCATTCATAAACTGAGTTTTACTTAATAAATGCACTATATTTAACATTCAAAAATATGGAAAATGATAAGGAAACAAATAGGATTCCTTGCATAGAAATGGTGACAAACGTAATTTTGATGATGTCATCTGCTCTGAGAAGTCCTGCTTCACTGCCCTGTGCATTTGGGTGGTGTCACTGCTTGGTTGAGACAATGACACTGCTTTGATAACACCATCCCCTGGTTACAATAGTTATGCTGTCTTTTACCTGGCCTTAAAACGGCCTATGCTGACAGCCAAAACTATTGTCATTACCTGCAGAAGAAATCTATGAGAGTAAAGAGACTGAAGATAATGATGATATGTCTCTGTGAGTATGGTAGCCAATGCATACACAATAAGCTATGTTTGTTAACTATATCCTATATAAATAGCATTGATATACAGAACTCATGACCTCATATAAACCTCTAAAACATGTGAGTTGACTCACATGTGTACAGCTTCATTCTTTTTTTTTTTTTTTTTTTTTTTGCATTTTTCTGAAGCTGGAAACAGGGAGAGACAGTCAGACAGACTCCCGCATGCGCCCGACCGGGATCCACCCGGCACGCCCACCAGGGGCGACGTTCTGCCCACCAGGGGGGGATGCTCTGCCCATCCTGGGCGTCGCCATGTTGCGACCCTCCTGGGTGTCGCCATGTTGTGACCAGAGCCACTCTAGCGCCTGGGGCAGAGGCCACAGAGCCATCCCCAGCGCCCGGGCCATCTTTGCTCCAATGGAGCCTTGGCTGCGGGAGGGGAAGAGAGAGACAGAGAGGAAGGCGCGGCGGAGGGGTGGAGAAGCAAATGGGCGCTTCTCCCATGTGCCCTGGCCGGGAATCGAACCCGGGTCCTCCGCACGCTAGGCCGACGCTCTACCGCTGAGCCAACCGGCCAGGGCTCAGCTTCATTCTTTATATGTACATTACTGGCTCTCTGACCATTCCCTTCTCTTAGGGGCCACATTAAAGTGAAGATATAGGAAACCCTTCCACTAGCTCAAATCTTTAAGAGTATCATCAGTTTGAGGTATTTTCCATAAAAAGGAGCATGAAAAGCAACATGGAATAAGTCTTCTCTGCAAGTTGAACTTCTCATCCTACAAGTGTCTTTAACTCTCATCTGTGACATAGTGACATCATCGTTTAGGCCCCGGTCCTTTAAGACACTGCCAATCCTTTTCATGTATGGGTTTGTCTCAGCAAATCCTGTTAATGCAGTCTCATTAAATTTATCACATCCCAAAGAAAACTAGATAGAAGATGACGGAGAACAATCTGACTTTGGGTGATGGGTAAGCAACAGAATTGAATGACAAGATAACCTGGACATGTTTTCTTTGAATATATGTACCCTGATTTATTGATGTCTCCCCATTAAAATAAAAATTTAGTTATAAAATTTTTTTTATCACATCCTCTCTAAATTTTAAATCAGATTTTACTAGTCAACTAAAATGTTGGTGAATGTATATAATTTAATATCTTTATGTCTCAGCTTACAAGTTAATAGACACAACATAACCTATTGATGTCAAAATATAAAGCTTCACATAAACAAAAGGCAAACAGATGGAAGCTTAACACATAGGAGAATAGCTATGGGGTAGAAATGATATATTTATTTGTTATTTTCCTTTAGCATCTGTGTTATAAAATTTTGGTAATTATGTAAATTTTGGGCTAGAGTTTTGAATGAAGAATGAAACTATTCAAACTAATTTTTATAAATTAAGAGAATATTATAGAAACTTCTCAAAATAAAATTTAATAATTGAATTGTTTACATGAGAGGAGCCATGTTGATAGCGACCAAATTCCTCTTAGAATTCAGCAAAGCCATATTCCAGGGGAGTCTAGGAGAGTGGCTTCATTCTCAGAAAGTGGGATCATCTAGGGTTCTTATATTTCTGAACTCATCCAAATATGGCTGTAAACCACATGACGAAATGATAGGACTCGATATTAAGCTTCAAAGTTTTACTAAGCCCATAACTGAGCCCAGAATGTGCTTCTTTTAATAAAACACAAATGAAAATCAATTCAAAATAGAGCCAAACTAAGATTATGAATGAGTCTGCAAATATTCTTGAATTCCAAGCCTAATTGAATTTAGAACCATGACCTTTAAAGATGCAGCTAAGATAGAATTTAAAAGACTAACCTGACAGCCTGTTCTTCGGCCTTGAGATCGGTTAGTGCATGTTGCCAACAGCTGTGCCTGTGGAAAAGGATTTCAAAGGGCACTTTTCAGAAACCCGGTCCATTATTTGTAAACTTAGAGGTGTCTACTGACAGTCTGTGTTTTTTTAACTAACCCTCCTCTTATTCTCAAACATACGTTTTCAGAGGGGTGTATTATTTTCTCTTTTATCAAACTATGAGCCTCTTTGAACCAGGGAAATGGTCTACAGTGTCAGCTTTGTTTCTCTCTACCCTCCCTTTGAAGAATCAAGATCCTGGGATCTTTGTACAAATTAGCTGCTTAACACTTGCTTGTATGTAAAGGACACTAGTAAGCGGACCACTGACATCTGAACTATTTTCTGCAATGTATAATTTTGTTTAACTTTTTTTCAGGAATAACTTATCAAGTTGAGTAAACTGATTTATAGCTACTCATGTTTTACAATAATTTTACAAACTTTATGGAAAATATCAACTAATTATGTTGTACTATATATTAAATATATGTGGAATATGGTCAGCTTTGTAAACTGAAATTTATTCAACTAACATTAGTCATTCATTCAACTAATAGTTGTTGAGTTATTCATAGGTACCTAATAAATATCACTCTGGATTGGATACTGGGGATACAGTTTAATATATACAATCTTCAGGAATATTATGCTATAAGGCTTTATTAAATAACTATTATGTATTAAATACTGTTTAATATGCATCACCTGCTTTTTCACATTTAATTATCATAACACTTCATGGTTTGTATTTTACAGATATGAAAACTAAAGCTTAGAGAAATTAAGTAAATTGCTTTCCAAAAGTTAAAATCTTGATCAAGGTATCTGATTCCAAACTAATGTGCTTGCAAATATGGCCAGGAGGCAGCTTCTTTGATTGCCAGAAGCTTTCTAAAAATTGGTTTTCAACACTGTGATTTGGAGAGATTTCACAAAAAGAATACTTGGATTCTCTTGGAAACTTCATGTTAAATATTTAAGGCAGTAATTCAAGATATTACAACTAACATGGTCTGGACAACAGCAAATCATATAGGGACACAGATCAATGAGAAAGGACAGCCTCCTCGAGCAATTGGAACAGCTATTCTGATGTCCAAGAGCTTACTAAGTATCAACTGATTCAAAGATAGCCATTATAATAATTTCAAAAAAATGTGGAAGGACAAATGGGAAAACAGGACTTTTGTCAATTCTTCAAGACTAAGAAACTGAGATCTAGAGAAATTAAATGACTTGCCCAGATCACATAGTGAGCCAGATGAAGTTAGGACTAACCTTAGATTTTTAATTAAGTCTGATGTTTCTCCACTGTGATATTCAGTGGTGTTTTGGGGTATCCACAAATTCAATTTTCAGATTAGTATTTTGAAAATATTTACTATATATTTTTTTCTCATTTTATGCATATGATATCATGGCTATTGCTGATTTGTATTTTAGTGGTTTTTAAGCACCTTCATTTATGCTTTACAGAGGATTATGAACATGTGTATCTGTAAACATGTTTTAAAAATATTACCTATAATTTAAAATTTTAAAAATATGTATATACTCTGTCAAACTTTATTAATTAGGAAAGTATTGCTGTCTTTATTAAAATAATGAGGAAATAGCTGCTATTTAAAAAAGCAAAAATTTGTTTTACATATTTATAAAAATCCTTTATCACTTCAGTTTTTAAGTCATATATATGTTTAAAATTATATCTTTCTTTGCAACATAATTTTAAAGGGTAAAATATTATTTTCTAATGAAAAATAATTTGTTACATCCAAAGCAACAAGTTAAGTTTAAAAATACAGTCTAGAAATTATTCTTTGACATTAACAGCTTTTCCTCATCTTACATTTATTTTTAGACTCCAAATACTCTGCTAGTAAATTAGTCTCATTTTCCAATAGAAAAAGAAATAGTAAAATGAATCTTTAAGATTTCATTTAAATCATTTAATAATATACTGGAGAACTGTTATTAAAGTTCAATATTGGTATGACTCTGGTTTGAATGTGATCCAAGAAAATTTTAGTGGCAGTAGTTTATTTTAGAAAGTCCAGTTAAGTTATATCAAATCATTAAATACTAAATTTCTGTTATCTAAAACACAACCATTTTTGAACACCTACTGAAAATTAGCCACTGTTTTATGAGGTATTTGATATAATATCTAAAAGTATTTTCATTGAACATGGTGCTGTATCACCTATATGGAAGCAAAATAAAAAAGAAAATGAGTGAAGTTACCTCAGGAGAGAAAAAAACAGTCTGGGTCAGAAATAGAGTTACCACATTAGATCAGAGCTGGCCATAGCCTACAGAGGGACCTGATAAAAAACAGTTTTTCTTATGAGTCAGCCTGGCTTTACAGAAAGGAATGTTGCTATGGGATGAATATAAATAATGAGGGACCAGAGAAAAAAGCTGTTAAAGATCTTTCAGCACAAAAATAAAGAATTAGGTTGTGTGGACACAAGGGATTAAACACAAAGCTACCGTATTATGCTTAAATTCCTGAAACCCCAATGGACAGTTTATTTAAGTGCCCTCTCCCTGAGTTGAACACTCTACTTCCCCTATATGTGTCTAATGAGACATAGATTTCTTCTGGAAAAATAAAGAGAAGAAATCTACCGTATTCAAAATGACTTCCAGGGACGGTCAGCCCCTTCCTGCAGCTACCAGCACGTGCTCTTTCCATCACCCTCTGCATGTCTGACAGGACAATAGGACCAGCTGCCACATACAACAGTAGTGTGTGCCAGGGATGTGAGCTCTGGTTTGGCCCTAGGTCTTGGGTCCCCTCTGAGGATGATGTCATGTCATCATGCTCCATCATGCTTTATTACTGATCCTTTTCTTTAGACTTGTCAAAAGGAGAGGCTGCAGAGCTCCTAAAAGGTAGAGCCCGTCTTTTGTAAGGATGTTGTTAGTGACATAGATGACATTGAAGGTGTGGCATTATCAAAATTAGTTTGCAATCAGAATCGTTCTTTGTCAGGAGTCTGGGTCTGACAGAGGATGATTCATCTGCACATAGACCACCCTCAGACATAATTTAGACTATTTTGCTTTCTTTACACTAGTAGATGTTTTATTCAAATGCATCTCCAAGCTGTAACTCTTTTTGGATTTGGTCAGAATCCTACTGAATTTGAATGTTAGACTATCTTTATGTTATACTTGATTTCCTCAATTATAAAGCTTTACCTCTGATATCAACTGTTTTCCATTACATTTTCACACTGTAAATTTCCCAGAAAAATTCATGCCAGTTATTATTATTTTTATGAATTTATATACTCAAATATAAAACATACAAAACAGGCTAGAATTTATTAACATGAAACATTTAGTACAGAAAGAGATAGGGCATTATAAAGTTATATGTCATGAGCATATTGAATGTGCCCAATTGCTTTTAAATGTGTAAAGTATAACCATTATGTGCTATTATAGGGATTATAAACTATATTGAAGTAATATATTCAAGCATCCAAAAAATCAGAGTAAATAAAAATAATTTTGCTCATTGGCTCACAGTTAGGAAGGAATGAGAGTAATAACAATAAAATAATAATGTGCAGGAAAAGACGAATGCATCCTGTAGCAGCCTGCGCTGCGCAGGCTCTGATTCAAGGGAGGGAGCCAGAGGCTTCCAGCTCGTAAAAATGAATATTTGTCTGCCAAGGAAAGACTGCACACATCTCTTTCCCACTCTTGCCCTCCAGGGGCCTATTCTGACCTCCTTTTGTCCCCGTCAAGAGGGAGAACAGAGGGTATGAATATGGCTAAGAACATTTCATTCTGGGAGCCCGCGACTCTGGAGTAGTTCGGCTCCTGCCTCAGGGGGAGTAATTTAGCACCCGGATCCCACTGACCCTTCCAAGCAGAGTCTGTGATGAACATCTTACTTGGGTCTTACCTTCTGGTTTGTTCTCGTTATGAGATGAAGTGAGGGACCAATTCAAGTCTTATCATTTAACAGTGGGAAAACTGAGAAATAGATATGTTAAATAATATCTGATCTCACTTCATTTTTTTTTTTAAGAGTTCCCTTGCTAAAACCCAGTCCATTTTGTCCACGCTGGCAACTGTAGATTTGTTTTATCAAGAACACGTGATAGATGCCAGTGTTCTAGGACAGTGGCTATTTACTGCCCTATCCCAGGCTGCCTCAACCATAGTCACTGGGATCTTGCATGTACCTCTTCACTTTGGAGTTTCACTAGAATTGGGGGAGTAGGCAATCTGGGTGAGGCAGGTTGCGGCTGGGGAGGCAGAAGTCAGAGCAGAGAACTCTTCCTTGTCAGCCCTTGTTAGTCACAGTCATAAACGAAATGGAAGATTAAGCTCATTACAAGGAAACAGCTTTTTCTTATAGCAAAATGTATAAAAATCTTAAAGGTCAAAATATATGATAGGAATTGTTTAAAATCTTTGAAGCATTTGCTAAGTGAATCATGAATGATAGTGTATGTTAAAAATGATTATGTTAAAAAATAACGCATACACAGAGTTGAAAGTAACTTTGAAATTCCCTTTATCCATGTATACATGTGAACTTAGAAAGAGATGTATTCATTTTTATACATATCTTAATAAAAGTTTTATTTTACAGTAGGGTCAGATTTATGGGAAAATTGCAAAGTTTGTATAGAGTTTTTTTTTTCATATATTCCAAAACAATTTCTCTTATAATTGATGTCTTACATTATATGGTATATTTGTCACAAGCAATTAACCAATATTGGTACATTATTAAATAAAGCACATACTTTATTTAGAATCCCTTGGTTTCTACCTCTGATTCTTTATTGTGTTCCAGGAACTCATCCAGGAATGTAATATTCATAATGACAAATTATGTGGAGGATTCTCTTTTCGAATCCTTATCTGCCATCTATATGTTCTCTTCAGTGAAATGTCTATTTAGATCTTTTGCCCATTCTTCAATTTTTCTCGTTATTGAGTCCTAAATGTTCTATTTATCCTTCCTTTATATATACATATATATACACACACATATACACACACACACATTCTGTAAATCTTTAAAATATGGGATGTTCCTTTATACTTCCAATGCTATCCTTAAGAAAACAGTTTTCAATTTTAATAAAATACAATCCATCAATCTTTCTTTTCGTGGATTGCGCTTCCAGTGCTTCCCATGTTTTTATCCAGAAGATTCACAACCTTGAATTTTAGGTCAGTTGTTTCTACAGATGCTCCTTATTCCAACAACATTGTTGAAAAGATTGTGTTTTCTCCTTTGAATTGTATCTGTGTCCAGGATCAGTTGATCATATCTGTGTAGGTCTATTTCTGAGCTATCTGTTTTATTCCATTGATCTTTAAATATTTCACTCCACTCTTTTCTTGCTTCAGTGAATTCCATTGGGAAGCCTACTATAATTCTTATCCTTATTCCCCTGTAGATAAGGTGTTTTTTCCTCTGGCTTCTTTCAAAAATTTCTCTGTCTTCCATTTATTGCAGTTTGAATATATGATGTCTAGGTAGGTTTTTGCTTTGTTTTAATGCGTGGTTTAAGGTCTATCACTCATCTTGAAATACTTGAAACATTTCTTTTGCTTTGTTCTTACTTTTCTTTCTGTGATATTTTAATTTGGTATTTATTATTCCTTTTGGTATTGTCTCACATTCTTGGATGTTTTGTTTGTTTATTTTCATTCATTTTTCCCTTTGCATTTTAATTTGGGAAGTTTCCATTGACCTAGCCTCAATTTTACTGATTCCTGACTGGGTACCTGGGTTCTACAATATTAATGAGTCCATTAAAGGCATCTTACCTTGTTTCTAATTTGAGCATTACTTTTGAAGCTTTTTTAGTTTCTATTTCTACTTACATAAACCATCTTTTCTTGCATGCTGTTTACTTTTCACATTAAAGCTTCTAACATATTAACATAATTATTTTAAATTATCTGATAATTTCAACATGCTTGTCATTTCTGAGTCTAGTTCTGATGATTGCTTCTTCTCTTCAGATTGAGTTTTTCATGCCTTGTAATTCTGTTTGTTTGTTTGTTTTTGAAAGCCAGACATTGCATTGGATAAAAGCAGCTGAGGTAAGCAGATTTACCTTGTGAGTACTTCTTAACATCTGTCTAGGAATTTGACTATGTTTAATGTGTGCTGTTGCTATAGGTACCAGAGGCTTTAAATTCCTCTTTAACTCTTACAGTTTTCCCCTCCTTGACTTTAGGCTTCTCTAATAGTCTTCCACAGAGGAAGTTTGTGTCTCTAAGTACAATCTACTATTATTGTACTGGAGCCCTTTTGGTGTGGTGGTAAAGTGTGGGGAAGGGGAGGATTGTATTATCTTTTAATTAAGTCTCCATGTTTTAGTTGCCTGTGTCTTGTGGCTGTGACCTTCAAAAATGTTTCTCTAGTTGTCTAACTCCTCTGCCTCTCCTCTATTCTCTTCCATGACTTCAGAGTTCCCAATCTATTTCCTTGAAGCCCTGGCTCCTGTTGAATATTTTTTGTTGTTGTTCTTAGGGAAAACAGAGAAGCTATAGGAAACTGGAGTAGAATGCTTTCCCTGCTCCCAATTGGGAGAAGGCTTTGGTAAAGTCTTTCTCCAGGGAGATGAGGCCTTTGTTGTGGAGAAGGCTGTGGGACTATTTCACAATGATTCCTCTTCCTTTCCCCCTTGCAGAACCATGAGGGTATCTTTTATAGTTCTTTTTTGTAAGAACCTGGTTGTGTGTCCGTGGAAGTAAAGTCCTTGGGGACACTGGGCCTTCCCTGAGATTGTGATCTCCAGGAGTGTCTCTTATGCAATTCAAGTTTAATCTGTAAAATTTAATTTTATTTCTTTCTTTATTTATTTTTAGAGAGGAGAGGGAGAGAGAGAGAGAGAGAGAGAGAGAGGAGAGACAGAGAGAGAGAAGGGGGAGGAACTGGAAGCATCAACTCCCATATGTGCCTTGACCAGGCAAGCCCAGGGTTTCGAACCGGTGACCTCAGCATTTCCAGGTTGACGCTTTATCCACTGCGCCACCACAGGTCAGGCTGTAAAATATAATTTTAAGTGCTTCTACAGTTTGTGGCTCCAGCACCTTCTCTTCTACATAGTACATCTTGGCTGAGGTATCTCAAGAATCCTCCTGTGCTCCAGACTTCAGGGGAGCGATCTGCCCTGCAGCCTCTGTTCTTTGAAAACTCTAAGAAAAGTTGTTGATCTTTAGATTGACCAGCTTTTTATTGTAGTATGTATGGAGTCATGACTTAAGCTCTTTGTATATTGGAGTTGTATCTATTTATTTTATTATTTTATTTTTCTTTAAGTAATGCATAGCCTCAGTGATACTTGATATATGCACACTATGTTTATGAGTTCTACTGTTGTTATTTTTTCTCACCTTTTTTTTTCTTGCCTAACTGGACACAGAGTATTCAATCATCAGAAACTCTCTAGATCTAAATTCCTCTGTTTTGGAAGTCTCTTCATTTTATAGATATTAAACAAAAGCTAAATAAATTCTGGGCAATTGGAAAAAAACCAAACTGGATTAAATTTTCTAACTGGAAGAGCTTCAGGTGTAGTGATGTGGAGACAAGTACTAGATAACTAAATGGGCAGGGTCCTAAGAGTGAGGCGGTGGGGAGAAGGCTCTGGGAGAAGTTGATGGAATTAGGAGTAGCACTTAGGTAGGTGGAGTGGAGACTAAGAAGGAGAGGGAAGAGGAACATTCCAGGTGTGGGAACAGCATGTGAAAACATGAAGGATCAATGAAGCAGAATGCAAATCTCCATGTAAGGGTGTGTACTATCTGTGGAAGAAAGACATCTGCTAAGACCTTTCATTTTCTGCTGTATAGATAAGTCTGTATGAGAGTTATTACAGATACTGAGTTGTAGTATGTTTGGATTTACATTGTAGAGTGAAGGCTGTTGGGAAGACGAAGTGAAGTACCTGAGACAGAAAACACAGCAGCAGATTGAGGGTCTAAGTATTTTTGGAGATAAGAATTTAGGAGGATTTGGATTCAGGCAGTGACAAGGGGGTGAAATAAGGAATAAATATGTGAGATATTAGGGTGTGCTTATTTTTTGTGTACACTGTATTGCTGAGAAGATTTAGGAGTGAAGGAAGTTCATGACGTCTGTGATTTTGATAATGAGGGATATAGTAGTGTCATGCACTGAAATGGAAAATTTATGAGGAGGAAGAGCAGGCAATGTTTGGAGAGTAGGAGTGGGGGAAGGACAATAATGTTTTTTCTATATACTATATATTTCAAAAGTATAAGTATTTCTTCTTTAAATATTCTAATCCTCTAGAAAGAAGAGGTAAGAAGAAGTTGCTTCCATTATTCTGATATATTAATTTGTATATTTTTTTACTCTGGAACAAAAATTAAAAACCAATCTCATAGTTAAGTTTCAAAATCAAATGCAGTCTCTTATTTCAGACTATATACCTTCATAAGGAGATCACGTCCTACTAAACTATGATAACTCCAGCAAGAACTCTTTTCGAGCTCTCCTACACAAGTAATTACTAGATGGGAAGAACTGGCTGAAAAAAGAAAATAAATGATAGAAACATAGTTATAGATTAAACACTTTCTTTAATTATTTCTGATTAAGGGGTATCATTTTTTATAGGTGAGAAGATGGAGGATAGTGAGACAGATTCCTTCATGTTCCCCAACGGGATCCATCCAACAACCCCATCTTGGGCTGATTTTCAAAACAGAGCTATTTTTAGTGCCTAAGGCTGATGCGCTCCAATGGCGCTATTCTCAGCTCCTAGGGCCATGCTTGAATCAATTGATCCACTAGCTGTGGGAGAAGAAGAGAGAAAGAAAGAGGAGATGGAGGAGGGAGAAGCAGATGGTCATTTCTCTTGTGTGCCCTGACTGGGAATTGAACCTGTGATGTCTATACATCCAGCTGACACTCTATACACTGAGCAACTGGCCAGGGCCAGGGGATATCTTTTTGAAATTAGGTAAGAAAATGTCTGACTTCTGCAAAAATTCTGTCACACATATAACTATATAGGTAATTTGTTCAGAATAATAAAGATTTAACTAGAACTCTAGAAGAGCATCTAATTTATAAAGACCAAAAAACTATTTATCTGACAGATGAATAGAATATGATGTCATAGTCAATATAGGTACATTTTCTGCCCATCAACTATTCTGATAACTATCATTGTAAGTAATCTCAGCTCTTTTGAAGTCCTATGACATTGCTCTCGTATCATTTGTGCCTTCTATGTGTTATGGTTATTTCATATTAGCTTTTGATTTAGATTATAAGCATCCTAGGAGTAGAAGTAACATATAATAGTTGCTCAATAAAAACAATCTTCCAACAAACATTTACTGAGTATTTAATGTACTTAGAAACATAATATTATCACTAGCAAAATGGCATGTGAATAAATAAATTTAGAGAGTGACTTTTCTAAATAATCAGGATCCTCATTTGAAGATCACACTAAGTAAAGATTAAATCAGATTATCATTTTTTGAAATTAAGAAAGGAAATCATCATATAATTATGATTCATCAGAGAAAGAAGGCATTTTTGCTTCAAAAATAAAGGCATATTTTGTTAACAAAGCTCAAATAGGAGCATATAATAGATCATTAAAAATAAGTAGAACAAACTTAAAAAAATAAACTTGAGTGTCTTGATGTTGGAGCACACCAAATCTAGTCAAAAGAGAAGTCCCATAAATTTCAGAATCATATACTAACCCATACACATTTTTAGTTAGAGATAAGCTTACCCTTAAAGGTTTAGTTTTTTTGTACCATAATGAGAACCTATATATCTAATATTAATTTATATTTGTCAAAGATAATGAGTTCCTTTTCATGTTAAGCTATACTACTTGTTATACATTGGCTCGGTAAAGTTTTACTGATAATCATTTTCAATTATGCATCAGTGGGTTCACCTCTGCTCTGTTCAATTCAGACTGAATGGAAACCATAAACTAAGTATATACTGTATCAGTTAAAGGTTTACCAAATGAGTTCCCATGGTTTCCTTTTCTCACTAAATGCTGCAAGCTGGAAAAGATCTCTAAAGTGGAATGCATCCTGGCCTTGGGGCCTGAGGGTGCGTTATTTCAAGCATATCAGGCTGCCTGGTCTAGTGCCTTTTACATGGGAAACATTTAAAGACTTTGTTCCCTAACAAAGATTTCAATACAAATCCAAACGAAATTGATTCCTCCTTTGGCTTTGTTTTGATTTGGAGATAGAGGTCTGGCATGTTTATTCACTTACGTTGTTTTAGCTCCCACAGCTAAACACAAGGAAGAGGAAGGGACCATAAGTAGTTTGTTTATAGAAATTGACACTGGCTTTTAAAAATCAGTAGACAAATTTTGTTTTTATTAAAATAAACGTTATTATAAATCCATTAGTAGGAGCTATTTGTAAAATCTATTAATTACTAAAAATAAAACGAAAAATAATGTTCTTTCGTAAACACTTAAAGCGTCATAATTTCATAGGACTAACTTGAGAGAGTGTTCCATGAATCAGATAAGTGCCATATGACAACTTCTACTGGGTATCTTTTTAAAAAATCTTACATTTTCTTATTTCCCCATTAATTTGTGAATAAAGTTGTATATCATATTTTAAACTTTAAAGGTGAATTTGTTCATTTATTAATTTAAATGTGATATCAGATCATTGAGGTGATTTTCCTCATTTGGGAATGTCATGTGGTGATGTTCTGATTAATGCAATACCATGAACAAAGGCAACAGATTAACCATAGTGTGCTAAAGAATACGCAAATTCTTCACTGAAACTCTTAACTGTTGAGTCACATGCAGTTCCATTATTTTGTATGTTTGGCAATATTTCTTTATCAGTGGAATAATAAACATAAACTCACTATTTTTAAAGAAACTTATGAAAACATGGTGGACATAAATTATTTCATATTAAAATGCTTTTTATTATACTCCATGATAAAGTTGTATTTTATTTTTAAAAGAATACAATCAAACTTCCCCATAAATATTTCAAATTTGTCACGGGCCACTAAAATGTCAGATCATAGATCTGTTAATGCATTCATTCTCATGGTGATATGTAAAACGCATTGGAAAATGGGTATATTATAATCTGGAATTTAGTAATTGAAGAGAAATATTTTTGGGGTACTAAGATGACTTTTAAACAATTCATAATGCTTTTTTTAAAAAAAATCTGTTTTCAACATTAAACATCTCTAGAAACACAAATTCTAAACTTGGTATCCTTGTATTTACAGCTATGATAGTTTTAATATGGGAAGTTCATAGTACATTTTCCCCTTTTTACTGAGAATACAGATGAGATCAGTGGACACTCTCTGCAGGCTTTAAGAAGCAAAGCTGACGTCTGGGAAGGCTTTGGTGGGAGGCCTCCACTGTCCAGGACCCCTTGTGAAGGAACCTTCTGTCCTGCAGTGGGATTGCAGCTTCTTGGAAAGGGGAGCCATTTATCACAGTCCTAAATGAAAGCATTCTTTAAACACAAATGTCTTTTTCTCTCTTTGTCTAATTACTGAGAGGAAAAGTGAGAAGGAAATGTCAAAACAGAGAAACAGTGGTGTATAGAGAGAGCAGCCACTCTGGAGCTCAACTGGCTTTTGTGAAGGTCTGGGCGATTTGTCAAATGGCTGTGGCATAAGTCAAGCTCTGAGGTTGAAAGGTCTTGACCTCAGGAGTCCTGGAATCAGACAGTGTAAGCAAGGGGTCTGCTAGAATTTTCAGCTATAGTGGAGATGAACAATGATGGGAGCTGGACATAACAAAACCTCATTTGCATAATTCAGGTAAGTAATTTTATTGAAACTGACAAGGATGTGACAGGCTAAGAAAGAGAAGAGAACACATTCTTACTGGGAACCACTAAAGCTCCTCAGTTAGGTATGTGAAAATAAATGACAGCTAATCTCTTCACTAAAAAAATCTGTAAACAATGCTATTTTACCCAGGATTCACCCATGACCTTTTGTAGAACTGGCTATAGATTCTTTAGTCTAGTCTTTCAGAATATTACAAACAGAATAGACTAAATTCAAATTATGTCTTAAACTTAAACTGATAATAATTACTTCCCTGAATAAGTACTCCTTCCAAGGCTGATCTACAATAAAAAAGATGAGTGGAAACTTTTTAAAGTAATAGTAATTAAAGATTTTAGATAAATGCTACATAAAACCTTATTTTTACCTCAGAATAGATTTTTGTGAGGAAAATTTTAATTTGTATAGCTTGTACTAAGAATCTAAAAACTGAGATGACTTTAGCACTTGAGCTTGCTTATATACAAGATGAGACAAAAGTAGGTTTGCAAATGTTCATATGGGAAAATAATACAATAATTAATAAATAATAATACAAGAATAAACTGTTTTGTGTACTCATGACTGTTAACCTACTTTTGCCCCATCTTGTATGTTTAACAGATATAATAATCATTACCAGTTGATCTCTTCAGTTCTTTTTTATTTCAAGAGGTATGGATTTAAACAAGGCATGAATTTAACATTGATGTATATATTTCAAAAGTTAAAACAATTCTTAACTAATATTGTTTTTTAATTTTGATAAAATTTTATATCAGCAAAACTTACAAATTACATTCATTGTATGTGGCCTGGGTATAACTATTCATAACGAAACAACAAAAATAGTAAGATTATCAATAAATGAATCTTCATAATTTAGATAAGAGAAGCTACATTTTTAAAAGCACTCTCCCTGTCCTTTAAATTTGGCATTGCTTTATGTGTGTGTGGATCACCATGAGATAGCTACATATCTTTTGTAATCCAAGCTGCTCACTAGTCATTGGTGACTTTTATGGGCAAGGGCAGTTATAGATGGAAATAGTAATCAGGCTATAAAAGAATGCTACTCAAACACAGTTTCCCACAGAAGAACCATGTCTACTGTGTCCTTCAAACATAAAAAAAATAAAATGAAACCTACTTAGAAGTGAGTTGCAAAATTT